>NW_028261384.1:54186169-54816169 GCF_051295495.1 Thamnophis sirtalis | reverse complement strand
AATAAATTTGAAAGCTCAGTAATGAGTATGGGTTTATAGTTCTTCAAAATTGGGTGGATGGCCCTGAAGGCTTATAATTCATTAGTGAGGAAATGAACTTAATCTTTGATCTTTAATCGTCCCTTCATTCAAAAGCTCAAAGCAATGAACTTTGAACTCTCTTCTAATTTTCCCTGCAGCAACCACCCTGCAGGGTAGGTTGGAATGAAAGAAAGTTAATGGGGGTGCTAAGAGTGTGAATGGGGGTGCTGAGATTGGGGGCTTTTGTCCGCCTGTGGAGTTCTCGCCATGGACAGGATGGGATGTTGGCATGAAAGGGATCCGGGCACAATCTCATCTGTTCAAGTAAAGTTGCTTTTTGCAATTGGCTACCGGTAATCCTTGACTTACGACCAGGATTGATCCCCCAATTTCTGTTGCTAAGAGAGACATTTGTTAAATGAATTTTGCCACATTTTGTGACCTTTTATTGCCACGTTAAGTGAATCATGGTGGTTGTTAAGTCAGAAACATGGCTGTTAAGTGAATCTGAGCTTCTCCATTGGGTAAGGTGACCAGATGTCTCGCTTTTGGTGGGACAGTCCCGATTTTTAACAATTTGTCCCGCGTCCTGTGGCGTTTTTAAAAAGTCCCAATTTTTTAAAAACATTTTTAATCAAAAACACCCCCCCCCCCCCGGTCAATGGTGTCCTTCTTTACCAATGTTAAAATCTGGTCACCTTAATCTTAATGTTGCTGAGATTGTGAGGTGCTGCACAAGAGTATCAAATGCTTCATATGTGATTCTTTGTGTGATTGACTTCTTATTGTAAGAAAGTGATCATGAGCTCTTATTCCATTAGGGCAGTCAGGGTGTTTTTTAAATGTAGGAATAAGCAATAGACTTAATGGCTACCAATAAGTTTGCTTACTTTTTCATCCCAATTTCTGACTAAAATTCATAATATACTCTATTTTCTCCCAGTCTATTTTAAAATGCTTATTATGCTATGGAAAGTGATTCCTGTGGGATTCTCTGCCTCAGGTGCCAAAAGAACATGGCCACCGTCAAGTACTATGTAGCTTGACTTAAAAGTACCATTTGATCCTTAATCTCTGCCTACAGTATGTGTGGGATAGAATCTCATTTGTGTGTTGCAAGATGAAGACAAAATAAAATTTTCCGATGTATTTTGAACCTTGGCTGCAGTGTGTAGCGCTATTTCCATCAACACTAATATTAGTGCTAAAGTTGAAAAAACTTGTTAATGTTAATTGTAAGATACCTAAATTGCAAGATGGACAATTCACCATTTAAAATATAATTCAGGTAATATTTTCTCTGGTAAACAATGTATAGTTGGTAGTGACACTTATTGTACTCTACTTGTCACCCAGACAGTTCTGCACAGAGAAAAAAGCTGAAGAAATTTATAATTTAGCAAATGAAAAAAGAGGAAAGTTGAAATCACTGAGTAACTAAATGAGGAAGAGTGATGTATTTGATTCCTTTCAGTTCACTTTCAATATGCCCTGCAGAAATCTGTTTCTCCCATCAGTGTTCCAGAAGCAGAAAAACAAATAACAACACTCCACCTTCTATTGGGCTCTTAATGAAAGTTCTATCACTTCTAAAACATCCCATTTGTCATTTTTCTGAAATGTGGTTTTGGGAATAATCTTGTTAGGTAATCTCTTAAAAGGCTTTAAGAGTTTTGAGTAAACACAATAAAGCTACTTTTTTTTCTTCATAAGGATATTGAAATGTCAGGTGCTATTTAATTTCTTGAAGAAAGTGTGTTCATGTGTTTGTGTGTGTGGTGGGGCTTATCAAAAAAGTGAAACAGCACAGTTCCTTCTTTAAGCCAACCAGCATTGCTGTTTCAATAGCAAGGCACTAGGGGGCACTGAAGCACTAGCTGAAATTCAGTTTATAGACAAGACAGAGAGAAGTGATCTTTGCTCCAGATCTATGTATTTGTTCAAACCCTGACTTGCCCCTAAACTGGACCTGTTTGTCTCTGAGGTCTTCTAGATGAGGAATCTGCAATCTTTCTGCATCCTCCGTGTATCAGCCAATTGTATACAATGCTAGGTTCATAGCTCCCCTTTAAAATGAATAAAGAACAAATCCTTATTTATATATAATCACAAGTGGACACTGAAATTTGCCCCCTCAATCTTATCTCAAGAAAAGAAATACTAACAGAGTAGAAAAATCTGTTTCGGGTTTATTTTAAAAGCATCCAGTGATGATTGGGATTGAAGTGTAGTTGTGAAAGTCATTCCTGGGGTCTTGAGAGCTGGGCAGGCAGAAAGTGTGATCCAAAAGTGCAAATTGATGTCAAGCATGTGGTAAACTAAAAACAGGAGGTGGATAACAGGCTGTAGAGAACATGTCAGTTAGGCTGACAACAGACATGGTTTCAACATCAAACTGCTGCTAAATTAAGGTTTTAATGTCTACATTTCTACCTAGATTCATATTTTCAGGTCATATTTAGGTCATATTTTCAGACATCAACAACACAGAACTGCATCATTGAAAGAGTGTCAAATACTAGATTTTGGAAGAACATTTTTTTCCAAAAGAAATAAAATTCAAAATAGACATGTTAATTGGTTAAAGGCATCTATTTTAAATGCTTTCATCATACCCTTCCATAAAGTCCATAATTTTTTCCTGTGGGGATATAATTCTTAAATAAGTTGAAAGCTGGCTGAAAATAGTTTTCCAAATCTATGCCAAGCTCTTTTTCCTCATTAAGATCACCTTAAACCACATGATTTCTTGAACCAATTTCAACCAAATATCCTCTGGAGGAACATTTCCTGAAATTTAAGCTGTTACTCAAGTTTGGCTCTTTGTCTGACTCTCATTCTTTATAATGACTGATAGGTGTAGGCACACTGGATCTGGTTTGTTGTCAGCTTCACGGGAAGACTAGAGACTAAAACTATTATTGAAATTAGCTGTAACTAAAGAATCTAGTAAGTCTGATTGCACTCCACCATCATCTACTTTTCAATGAATGGGAACCAATATCTTCTGAATGTTATCTGGGCTTTAAAAAAGTGTGAGAGCCCCTATTGCCTAGGTTTCTTTATATTTCCATCCATATTCCTTTGTCTCTAGAGTTGCAATGGATGACTTAGATATGGCAGAAGGGATAAGGAGAAACTCTCTGTGCTGTCCTCTAATGCTTATCTATCTTTTTGCAGCTCAGATATGACATGATATGACATATCATGATATGACATGACATGACATGACATGACTAGTTGGGCAGATCTGTATCAGCAATAAATTTCTCTGATAGCACCCCACCAGCATCTAGGCACTGTTAGCTCTGAGTAACAGAAGAGGACTTCTTCATGCTTACTTCATACACAGAGACAGGCTACCTCAAGGCATTTTGTTCCCTGAGGAAAAACAGCATTTATGCCCCTCATCAAGATGCCCATAGGCAGCCAGGATTGCTTAGCACCTGGGGCAAACAATTCCACAAGTAGTCTTACCCATTAAAAATAGAATCATGATAAATAAAAACTAACCATTTGCAGCCCTTTTGTGGCATCTGTCATTTCCTAAGGCATCTGCTTCACTCTGCATAGAGACATTGCATGAGCACTGAATAACTGGCAACAACTCCCTCACCAAACCCAAGTCTCTTCCCATTCGACATCATTGTGATTGAAAAATTGTTCTAGCCTAGTCCAGCACTGCTTGCTCCCACTGATGGCCTATCAGTTGTGTAGGATGGAGAAAAGAGCATTCCCCTAAAGTTTTTAATATTGAACTCTGGGGATGTGCTTCTAAGGAAAATGAAAGATGTAAATGTTCCACAGCTAGTCACTGTGCTAAATCCAAAGGCTAATATTAGATAGGCAAGGATTGATATATGTGATATTAATTAAAATGTGATTATAAAAGCAAGGAAAGTTCACACTAGTGATGGCTGAGGGCAAGCCATTTCAATTGAACTTATGCATGAATACATTAAAGGTTTCAGAGTACTTTGTTAAATGGAACTGTTTTATGGATCTTTAGTTTTCTTCCTAGCAATCTGGTATTAATCGTCCAAGTCAAACCCATGATAGTGGGGGGGAACCCCCATTTAACAGCCAGATGGGCAGAAAGTGGATTGGAAGTCTAGTTGTCCAAACAATGGCTGGATTTGAACCAGATTTAACTTTCTGACTTCTATTTGTTTAATCACCAAATGACTTTACTCTCCTATCTCAAAAGTTATACTGTTGAAATGAAAGAAAAGGAAGGGATAGAGACTATCAGGAATGCCTTTGCCCATGAGAAGATTGTAAAGCATAATATTATGTTTTATTAAAATTGGAAATTGCTCATTTAAATGTATTGCTAAGTTATCCTTGTATTATTTACTAATCTCTATCAGATTTATAAAACAGTTTTTGCTGCTTTGCTGAAACTGTTGTAAATAAAATGATATTTTAGGAAAAATATCTTTTCCAGTGCCTGAGTTACCTTAAATATTACAAATTTAATTTTTCCTGCTCTTTTCCAATCTTTTTAAGTAAACCAAATCAGTTAGATATGGTTATTTTAAATTATATCTGAGGCATTAATAGTAATGTGTGCATACAACATCAAAAATAAACTGGCTTGTAATAGGTTCTTATTAATATGTAACAATTTCAACTGATTATATTTCTAACTTTTCATAATTGACTTTCAATTCAATTCAAAGTTTCTCAATATTGAGCTAACACTTTTTTCATTTTTTGGTGAGAAAAATAGGTCTTTCCTATTTATAAAACTCTAATATCTATACTCTTTTGGGTCCACACTGAATGTTGATTAAAAAAAATTAAGAGTTTTATGTGATATGTATAAGCAGCCATGAATTCTGCTTTCCATAAGACAGTCCTCTGTTTAAAACTATCTTTAATTATTGTAATTTGAAAGTTTTCCAGTCTGCCAAAGATTGGAGAATACAGAAGTAGAATTGGAATTGGAATTGGAATTTATTCGATTTGTAGGCCACCCTATTCCCCGAAGGGACTCAGGGCAGCTGAACAAAAGCCAAGGGAAAGGGAACAATTACAAAAGAGTAAGACAAAACAATCAGACAATACAGACGATTTAAAAACACAGCAGACACAGCAAATTCGAGTAGGGGGGAGGGACTCAACCCCAGGCTTGCTGGGACAGTCAGGTCTTCACGGCCGTCCGGAAGGCCCGAAGGGTGGCGAGGGTCCGAATCTCCACGGGGAGCTCGTTCCAAAGGGCCGGAGCAGCCACAGAGAAGGCCCTCCTCCGGGTGGTCGGCAACATTGGCCGGCAGATGGAATACGGAGGAGGCCTAATCTGTGGGATCTAATGGGTCTATGGGAGGTAATCGGCAGAAGGCGGTCTCTCAAGTACCCTTCCTAGAAGAAAGAAACGATGGATCCTGAAGTTTAGGTAACAAGATTTGGGATCTTGAAAGAATTTCATGATTGAAATAGAAAGGATTAGGTTTCCAAATTTACATCAGAGCAGCTCAAAAATCAACTCCCAAATGTAAATTCTAGCACTTATTATTAATGGGGACTGGCAGAAGTCAGTCTTAATCTTACTTAATGATTCTCTGTAACTGCAGATCCCCAAGTTTACAAGTTAAACTATACCTCATGCTGTGAATATGTTGTGTTCTAACAGGTTATCAGTTGATGGATCTCTCCTTTTTAAAATATAAATCCCTGTTGAACTCTGTTCATCCTGAGACAAAACTCACAGGTTGTATAACAGACAGTAGACAGGAGGGACCATTCTGAAGTAGGAAATATATTTCTGCCCTGTTCCTTCCTTCATGCTTGGGCATATGTTATATGTAAGGCCATTTCTCTACTGACATTCTCTGTGTTTGCTTTTGCTGCACCTAAAAGCCCAATCCAGAAGTCAATGCCTAATATAAGTCTTAAGGATTTCAATTAAGTATGGCTTGTAATTAATTAATCACTACTTCATAAATCCCTTTAAATTGAATGCTTGTTTTTAGGTTAGGTGGAAGGTAATCAGAAAACTGGCAAGTGTTCTTGTAGACAAAAATGGACATACTCTGTGAGATCTTTTTAATTAAAACTTTGGGAGCTATTAATCATAGAAGGAAATGACAAAGAAATTGAAGATATGTGCATCACTTTAAGATATAATATAATTTGGTGGGTTCAGGTTTAGTGAGTTGCATGAAAGCAGCCTCCTAATTTGAAGATAGTGGATTATGATTTAACAGGCACAAATCCAGCAACTATTAAAAGAATGAGGATTGGAAAAGTTTAATATAAGCTTAATATAATGTATATACTAAGGCAATTCTTTCTTACTTAGAAAAATACACGATTAAACAAACAATATCCTGTACAGTAGTACATCAGTTGAGAAAAAAGAAATGGAAGCATATATTATCATTAACGTCTCAAATTTAATTAAGAAAATGAATTGATTCCATCTAAAGCCAAATTGTGTGCATGCCCAAGATGGTGTCCTGTCGTGTTTGAGGAGAGCTTCGGGAAGATGATTATCCTTCTTGGGGGCTTGCAGGGGTACCCTATTCCATCGTTGGTTCCAGGTCTAGCTATGAGAACTTCCTGGGACCTCGGGGATACCTCTAAGCTGCGATTTACTGCTTCGTAGCCAGAACATCGTGAGTGAAAGGGGGCGGCTGGCGGCGAGAGGAGAATGAAGAGTGTCAGCGGCTGCTGATGTGGGTGTGGTCAGCAGCAGGATGCCCGGCTTGGGATCTCTGCAGCCGGTGTGGATGAGCTCAGCACCAGCTTCCCGCTACCCGCCTTGAACACAGCTGGCATGGGTATGGTCATTGGAATGCCCAGCCTGGGGTCTCTGAAGCCAGCGTTGGTGTGCTCAGCGGCAGCGGCGGCGGGTCGGCCGGCTTGGGATCTCTGCAGCTGGCGTGGGTGTGCCCAGCAGCAGCCTCCCGCTACCCCTCTTGAACACTGTCGGCTCCCCCTCCCCCGTGGACATGTCATTTCCTCGTTCCATCTCCCCATGATGTCATCCCATTTGGTTGATGCCACACTCTCCTCTTTGCTATACTGCGACAGAACTTTATTCCCTTTGGGAACTCCCCCTTTCCCAGGAATGGCCTTCTTGCCTATCAAGATGCTTCCTTAATGACAGATCTTGGAATCCCAAGAGGTGGCATGCAAAGAAGAGACTTCTTAGGGGTTTTTTACAGGGGTTTTTTAATCAAATTTTAAGGGGAGGGTGGGGGGTTTGATACAGATTGTTCAGACAGGCTTGCGGGAGAGTCTGCCAGGGCACAGGCCAGAGCTAACTAATGGGCGCAGATCGGGAGTGCTGGGAAGGGTTGGGATTCCGGGGGAGACATTAAGCCATTCCATTGGGGGGTTCACCATCTCTACTGTTTGTGGGAGAGGCAGATATGGTGGGGGCTGAGAGCCAAATTATGTTCAGGAGACGCGGGTCCGTTTAAGAGCGATCGTGCGTTCCGATCCTCATCACCCTTCTTACACCCCTGGGTGCTCGGGATTACAGGACCCTGATCTCCAGCTGGTGTCGCTTAACACAGGGCCCATGGTACATTTACGACCTTATACAAGAGGGTAGAGTGGACCTGGCATTACGGAGATCTGGTTGGGCCATGAGTGGGGTGTTCACCTTAGTGAATTATGCCCACCACACTTCCGGGCATTTCACCAGCCGAGAGCCCAGGGCAGGGGTGGGGGGTGGCGGTGGTTATTAGGGAAAGTCTCAGACCTCAGGAGTCACTGTGCCTCAAATAGGTGGATGTGAGTCCCTTTTTGTGAAATGGGGCCTTGGAGTACAAGTGGCCCTTTTTGCTACGTACCTGTCTCCCTGCTACGTTTCATCGGCCCTGCCGGAGCTGCTAGATGTGTTAGCTGGATTGGCGGTTGATTTCCCCAGGCTTATGATCCTGGGAGATTTCAATCTGCCTTCCATTGGCGAGGCATCTGAGTCAGCTCAGGAGTTCATGGCTTCCATGACGGCTATGGACCTAACTCAGTTAATTCAAGACCCCACCCATAATGGGGGACACACGCTCGGCCTGATTTTTGTCTCTGGGCAGTGGATGAATGATCTAGATTTAGGGGATATTTCTATCCAGCCCTTGTCATGGTCGGATCATTTCCTCATTAGGCTTGACTTCCATACTGCTACCCCTCACCGCAGGGAGGCAGAACCGACTAGATGGTTCCGCCCCAGGGGCCTGGTGGACCCTGAAAGGTACCTGATGGAGCTTGGGACTTTTCCCGAATCCCTTGCTCACAACTCGACCGAAGCCCAAATGGAAGCCTGGGATAGGGTGGCCACTGGGGCTTTGGATCGTGTTGTGCCTTTACGGCCTCTGACCCGGTGTCGATCCCAGGTAGCTCCCTGGTTTACCGAGGAGCTCCGGGAGATGAAACACCAGAAAAGACACCTAGAGAGTGGTTGGAGGACCAGCCGGTCCGAATCTGATAGAACACTAGTAAGAACTCATTCAATCCTACTTAGAGGCGATAAAAGCGGCATAATGGCAACATTTTTCCACTCTTATCGCATCCACAGATAACTGCCCAGCCACCCTGTTTAGGGTGACCCGCTCCTTACTTAACCAAGGAGCTGGGAAAGACCCCTTGCAGGGTAGGGCTGAAGAATTTGTTCATTATCTGCAGGATAAAATTGCTCAGATCCGGACAGGCTTGGACTCTGGGTAGATTCGGGCAAGTCGACGGGGATGAATCTTGTGGAGACTATCTGGGATGAGTTTGATCCTGTGACCCCTGAGGGCATGGACAGGATTATGGAGAGACTCAGTGCTGCCACTCGTGTGCTGGACCCATGTCCCTCTTGGTTAGTCTCGGCTTCCCGGGAGGTGACACGAGGCTGGCTCCAGGCGATTACCAATGCTTCTTTGAGAGAGGGGTTCTTTCCCACCGCCTTGAAGGAGGCAGTGGTGAGGCCCCTCCTTAAGAAGCGTTCCCTGGACCCAGCTTCTTTAGCCAACTATTGTCCGGTCTCCAACCTTTGCTTTGTAGCGAAGGTTGTTGAGAATGCGGTAGCACGTCGGCTTCCCCAGTCCCTGGTTGAAGCTGTCTACCTAGATCCATTTCAGTTGGGTTTCAGGCCCAGATACAGCACGGAGACGGCATTGGTCGTGTTGGTTGATGATCTCTGGCGGGCCCGGGACAGGGGCTGCTCCTCTGTCCTGGTCCTATTAGACCTCTCAGCGGCTTTCGATACCATCGACCATGGTATCCTACTGCGACAACTCAAGGGGTTGGGAGTGGGGGCACCTTTTTATGGTGGTTCTCCTCCTATCTGTCGGATTGGTCGCATTTTGTGTTGACTGGAGGGCAGGGATCGTCCGTATATTGATATTTAATCCTGTGCCGGCGTATGATCTCACCCAGTGGCTTCATGTAGATACTGAATAGGAGGGGGGACAGGACCAAACCCTGCGGCATCCCATATTTGAGGGGCCTAGGGGTCGATCTCTGTCCCCCAACCAAGACCGACTGCGACCTGTCCGAGAGGTAGGAGGAGAACCACCTTAAGACGGTGCCTCCCACTCCCACCTCCCATAACCGTCGCAGAAGGATATCATGGTCGATGGTATCGAAGGCCGCTGAGAGGTCAAGAAGCACTAGGATAGAGGAATGTCCTCTATCGCTGGCCCGCCAGAGATAATCGGTCAGCGCGACCAAAGCAGTTTCGGTGCCATAACCAGGCCTGAAACCTGACTGAAAGGGATCCAGATAATATGTGTCATCCAAGGTCCGTCAGAGTTGAAAGGCCACAACCTTCTCAACAACCTTTCCCACGAATGGGAGGTTGGAGACTGGGCGATAGTTGTTCAGAATGGCTGGATCCAGGGAAGGTTTCTTAAGGAGGGGTCTCATCACCGCATCCTTTAAGAGGTGCGGGAAGGATCCCTCCCAAAGAGTGGTGTTAACAATCCTCTGGAGCCAGCCACGTGTCACCTCCCTGCTGGTCGAAACCAGCCAGGAGGGACACGGGTCCAGTAAACAGATGGAGGCATTCACCGCTCCCACGGCTTGTCCACTTCCTCAGGAGCGACAAGTTGAAACTCGCTCCATAAAATCCGATCAGGACCTTCCCCCGGTACCTCAGCTGGTACTGTGAAGTCCAGGTCCATCCGAATCCGAGCGATTTTATCCGACAGAAACTGAGCAAATTCCTCAGCTCTACCCTGCAGAGGTTTGTCCGCATCCCTCCCTTTCAAGAGGGAGCTGGCTATCCTAAACAAGGTGGCTGGGTGCGATTCTGCGGAAGCGATAAGAGCGGAAAAATGCGGACATTTTGCCGCCTGTATCACCACTAGATAAGTCCTAACAAAGGCTCTTAATTGTGTTCGGTCGGATTCAGAGTTACTGGCCCTCCAGTGTCGCTCTAGGCGTCTCTTTTGGCGCTTCATCTCCCGGAGTTCCTCGATAAACCAAGGAGCCCTCTTGGATCAAATGCTGTGGAGACGCCGTAAAGGCGCAATCCAGTTTAGAGCCTCCGCCGCCACTATATTCCAAGCAGCGACCAAGGACTCCACCTGACCGTGGGTCAGAGAGTCTGGTATCTCACCAAGTGCCGTCTGAAATCCCATAGGGTCCATCAGGCGCCTGGGGTGGAACCACCTAATCGGTTCCACCTCCCTACAGTGGGGGATTGGTTTCCGAAAGTTGAGCCTCACCAGGAAGTGATCTGATCATGACAGGGGTAAGATCTTAGTGCCCCTCAAACCTAGATCACATCTCCACTGCTCCAAGAAGAACACGAGGTCGAGCGTGTGACCCGCTGTATGAGTTGGACCCTGAATTACCTGAGTCAAGTCCATGGCTGTCATGGAAGCCATGAACTCCCGTGCTCTATCAGAGCATTTGCCGAGCGACGGCAGGTTGAAATCCCCCAGCACTATAAGCCTGGGGAACTCAACCGCCAGCTCAGCTACTCAGCTCGAGGAGCACAGGTAGGGCTGTTGTAACGCAGTTGGGAGGTAGATACGTTAGTAACAACTCCACTTGACTCCCAAGGTCCAACTTCACCAGAAGGGACAATCTCCAGAGCAGGGATCCTGCGAGGAGCTAGAGACTCTCGGATGATGACTGCCACTCCCCCACCCCTTTCTTGGTGTCGCGACTGGTGGAGCACCCGAAACCCTTCTGGGCACATTTCAGTGAGGGGGACTCCTCCCTCATGGCCCAGCCAGGTTTCAGTAATACATGCCAGATCTGTCCCCTCGTCTAATATTAGGTCCCGGATGAGGAGAGCTTTATGAACCACAGACCTGGCATTTAGCAACAGCAGCCTGAGACCTGGGCCCTGAGAACTCTCGCCATCTGGTCCTGGAGTGGAGCTGGTAGGGCTGGAAGGGGGGATCGCTGTAACATAGCAAACCCTCCTTCCCCGGTAATGGCTAGCCCTATAGCTCCCATCGAACCTGCCTCTCCCAACAATGACCGGGATGCACCAGACCATCCCCGCACCCGTCGGCCCCACTTCCCCTCCCGTGGCCTCCGTTCTCCCCGTTAGGCCATTCAAACCACACATTCTGGGATGAGAGGTGAGTCCAGGCCCCCATCCACTTCTGCTTCTGCACTCAGTGGAGGGGGCACCAGGTCGCACTCTCAGTCCCCTCATACACCCCGGCCAGACATTCTCCGCATGCATACCCCACTAATAGTAAAATGTTAAGATATACAATAAAAACAAGATAAAAATTTAAAAATTTAAATCTAGAACACGTGCGAACATTCTCTCAACCATCCATACCAACATTCACTCCTACACTCAGTAAACAAATATGGGCGCCGTTCTTGAGCCGTCAGGCAGTTGGCGCAGCTTTGAGATAAATAAGTTAGTAATAGTACAAGAGAGGAAAAGCTTTGCGCTCAGGAGCTTCTCCTCCGCTGAGTCCAGTAGAAGGGACAAAGTTCTACAGTTTGAAGTGGATGGGGTTGACCCTGGTCAGGGGGGGGGGGAGAGGGCAAGTTCCCTACCCACGTCCTCTTTGTCCTCCGCTTGTAAACACAGAGTGCCATGCAAGGCTCAGTGAAGGCGGGGATCTAAAGACTCCATGGCCGAGCAGCAGCAGCCGGAATAGCGAGGGGGGAGGCCCTCGTGTCCGCGTTGGTAATCTAGGATCGGACCAGAAGCAGAGGGGGGAGTAGGCAAGGGAAGAAGGCTTCGTGCCTGAGCCAATATGGCGATGAAAAGGCGACAGACGGTTGGTCTCCCATGCCCCGACTCTCTCTGAAGCAACAATCCCAGGAACAAAAGCGAGGGTGGGAGCGGTCGAAGGGTGGAAACAGTTCGGGGGGGGCAGCATCGTCTGGAGAAGACAAATCAGGAACAACCGCAGCAATGGTAGTGGGAGTTGGAGGCGGAATCGGCCACAGTGATCAAAAGCCAAGATTACAGCAGCCGGTCCGTAACAATGATGGTTAAAAGTTAGAGAGGGCTGCAATGGAAGGGGGGGAGAAATGCGCTAGGATTAGCAACGGCGACGGCAAGGAGGCCAGTTGCACAGATCCATAGCACAGCAATGTTAAACTCACTCACCACCACCCCCGGGCAGCAGTACGGCTCAGCGGCATCTCGTCAGCAAAAGCAGGGCCGCAGCACTCCAAATTCAAGCTAGAAACTGCCGTCAGATGGAGAATTGTCGCCTGCGGGATGGAAGGGAGGGGGGCGCCACCCAGAGGTCGCTCAACATCACTCGGCACTCGGCACAGTCAGAGCCGCCAGAGTAATGCCCCTTAGGCAGAGCGTCACTCCACAACCAAGCGCCGACCCAAATTCAAGCCGGGGTCATTGCCAGCTGGAGGGCCGCCGTCTGTGGGAGGGGGGCACCGCCCAAAGGCCGCTCGATGCCGTCTGACAATGCCGAAGACTGCCCAAAGCCACTAGGGCAGCGTCTCGCAAGGTAATCAGCCCTCTGAGATTGTCTCGATTTCTTCTCCCCCAAATTCCACTTTGCAAGGGGTCTAGAAACAAAATGACAAGCAATGCAGTTTGTGGAGCAGAGGTGTAACTTATTCAAATTTAGGGGCACACTTAATTGCTCATGCTGACTTCATTTTGCACCAATTGAAGCTTTCCAGATACTCTTTAAAAGCAGCCTCAGGTAGAGCATATTCTAAAAGTTCATTGAGATGGTAACCTGGACATGAGTGACGTGCAGAGCTATATTTATGTATGTCAATATTATTGTCATTTCCAAACTTATTTTTTAAACCAATCAAGTTTAAATATGTTGGAGAATTTAAAACCCAATTGTAATATAAAATGTGTGTCATAGCTTAGGTGAATTTGATACTGATTAACTCTGAAAAGAGAATATGAAAATGAACATCAATGATTATGCTTGAAATGAAAGGTTAATGAAATGTTGGTTAACAAGTTGCTTGTTTGCACTAGAAAAACCTCTCTGTACAATAATTTAAAGAGAAAAAAATGATGTGAGAATTGTGGGATATGAAAAGAGCCTAATTGGAGTTTGCTTTCTGAGGAATGTGGGGGGTTGCATGGGGGATGGAATTCAGCACGTTAACATGTTATAAAGGAAAGCGGTATTCCTGGAGGTTTTAAAGAGGGTTATTTACTTTCAGCATATTCATATTGCTGGACTGACTTTTGAGAAATTATGATGTTTGATTCTTGTATTGCAGACATTCAGTTTTAGAAACTATGATGGAACAAACTATTATAATGAAAACTGTGGAGCTAATTAACTCAGCCTTTCGCATCCCAATATATATTGGAAATGCAACTTTCAAAAGGTTCAAACTGGCATGGCTTCCATCTAGGAGTTCATGAGGGTGATTATGAACTCTGGGAGCTCAACATATTTCCTGCAATGTAAAAAATGGGTTTTAATGCCATGTTTTGTGAAAAGCAGTAATTGAGAGACTGGAAACACTCTGGCTCAATGTAGAAAACAGCCCATTCTCCCTTCCCCCTGACACCACTTTCCATCTCCTTTAGACAAGAGTACAACATTATGGAGGCCATAGTCTAGATGTTCCCACCTCTCAAAAACCCCACAGTATAATTATGAATAATCTTTTGGAACCCTTTATGGATGTTACAGTCTTGCACCTAAAATAAATAATGAGATTCAGATACAGAAATGTGTGGCTATGGATGCTACTTGCACATTTGGCAGATTTCTTTCTAAAAATGCACAAAGGAAAATGCACTTTTGGGAGCATTAAGCTGTGCACCATGGGACCCCCTCTGATGTAGTTGTAGATGTTCCACAACTAAAATTTAGGAAGCAATCTATCTGGTCATTTGAAAAGTATGTTTTTCATTTAGAGCAGAGCGTATAACAAGGCCCAGCAATTATGCACAGCTTAAAGAGGCAGCTGAGCAGATTGGCTGTCTAAATCCCATTGATTTTGAGAGGAAGCAAATTTGCTTTGGCCTCCAAATATGTTGGTTTGAAAAAACTGTTGGCACCTGCCAATTTTGCACAGCTTTACGTTGATTTTGTTAGTTTATAGTTTTTGTATTAGCTTGTATTTTTATTTTTTGCTTGTTAAGATTATTAAGTAAAGCCAGGAGAGTGTGTCTGTTTTTACAGAGATGCTGGCGCCTTTCTTCCCTGAGGGACTCCTTTGGCATATACTGCAAATGAGATGACTTCCAAGCTTTTGCTTAACCTCCATTGATTTCAGCTCAAGAATTAAGGACATACTCAGCTTTCTGTCCAGAAGAAATCAATGGGACTTAGAAGTATTTCATCTTAGCTGGATGGTGCCCAGCTTTCTATGTTAGTCTCCCCGGGCCTGTAGCCATCACAGAGACATTTTGTAAAGATATATCCTGCAGTTATTATATCTTGGCCTACGTTGAAGAAAGTGAACAACAGATTTTCTCTTTCAGCTTGTAATAAATGTGATTTGGCATATTCCATTCCCTGTCATCTGGAGCTATTGTGCTCATTCATGGTGGCTGTTTTTCTTTAACTTTATCTAAATCTATCAGATTCAGCAGATGCCAGCCTTCAGATTAGATATATGTAAGGGCTCCCCTCCTAACCTAAGAAAGTGAAGACTCTTGAAATGGATTATTTCAAAAAGAACTTTTAATTAAGAAGAATGGAAGTTGTTAAAGGCAAAGCAACATCTGAATCCCTTTAGGCAATGCAAGTAGAATTAAAGCAGTAGGGACCCCTCCCATTAGTTAGAATGCAGATTTTAGCCAATACACAAGTGTGAAGATGTTTCCTTTATCAACTGTCCTGAGAGCCGAATAAACATACATTTCCATGGCTATCTTCCATTAGACATTAAAGTAAAACATCCCACATGGCCATCATAAACATTCCCCAAAAGGTGATGGGATTTCAAGCCTTTTGGTGGCAGGAAACCAGTTGTAAAATATCAGTTATCACAGGCACTGCCAATAAATTGACTCCAAGCCCCCCCCCCAATTGAATGACAGTATCACTTTTAGGGATTTGACAATATAGTTTATAAGAGTTGGCTGTGCTAGATAGTGTATGAAGCAAATTACAAATTCTAATTTTGTGGTAGACTGTAACATTCCTCCAGTCTGTTATGGAACAATGTAGAAAATCAGATCATAAGCAGTTATTTGTAGTCTAAGGTTACAGCCAGTGGTGGGATTCAACTAAATCAACAATTGGTTCTCTGGATAGGCATGGCTGGGTGGTAATGTGACTGGGTGGCATGGCAAACTCTATGTCACTCCCATGGGTGGTGCCTGTATGGGGCAGATGGGGTTGGGGAGAGAATCCAGGAGTGTCTGGTGGGTGGGGCAGTTTGTTTGTCTCTGTGTGCGTGTGTGTGAGTATGTTTGTGTGTGTGTGTGTGTGTTTGTGAGAGAGAGAGAGAGAGAGAGAGAGAGAGAGAGAGAGAGAGAGAGAGAGAGAGAGAGAGAGAGAGAGAGAACACCTCTGCCAGCCCTCTGCCAGCCCTGATATAACTCTTGAGATTGGATCCGCTCTCTCTCCCCCCTCCCTCCCTTCTCAGAAGGCGATGGAGTTTGCAGGGGCCCTGCATACTTATCTAACACTCAGATTGGCTACCACACAATCATTCATTTTTGGCTTTATTTGAGATTCCTAGCTGCAATGAATAGCAAAGCTAGGACTGATACTGGCCATGGTTTCCAGCTCTGAGCCAAAGTGCTGGGAACCGAGGACTGCCTTGGGTACCACCAGCTGGCACAAGTGTATTATGACTAAGGTGGAATGGGCAATCCAAAGGCAAGTTGCACTTCACTCCTGCACACTAAGGTTTCAGCCATCGCTATTGCTGTTCTGGCCCACCTGTGCTGACTTCCCCATTGCCACCACAGCACTATTACTTTTAGGTAGCCGCAGTCTCAAAGATTGTGCAGCAAGAGAAAAGGCAGCCACGTGTGCTTCTGCTGTCATTTCAGATGGCTGCTTCGGGAGCGAGGGGGAATAAAGAGGGCAAAAAGTTCACCCACTTGCTTTGCTGTCTCACCTCCACTACCTTTTCCTGACTCCCCTCATCTCACAGCCAGTTTCTCCTTTAGGGTGCCACTGCAGGTTCAAAGATTGGTAGGGCTACGCAGCAAGAGAAAAGGCAGCGAAATTTGCAAGAATGGCGGCGGGACAGCAAAGCAAGTGATGCTTCAGGCTTCTGGCTGGCCTCTTTATTCCTCCTGGCTCCCAAGGTAGCCAGGTAGCACAACATGAGGCTGCAGAGGCTTTATAGTATTTCTGGGATGACCATGCTGCTGCTGCCATTCCAGAGGGCAGGGAGTGGCTTGGAGGCCAGGCAGTCCCATAACCTGATTGAACAGGCAGGTTCAGGCCGGCTGGGGGTGGGCAATCAATCCTTCACTTGCAGTCCCGGGGGACTGGCCAGGAGCACCCAGTGGGCTCAGGCTAGGCTGGCTGGTTCCCGCAGCAGCGGTGGCAAGGATTGCCGCCTGGGGGTGGTGGTGCTGCTACCAGGTCTGGATGCAGTGGGCTGCCCTCGCCCAGGCAGCTCAAAAATTAAATGCGGAAAGCAGCATCCCTGTTAGGTAAGCTCCCCATTGGGAGAGCGAGTGCGTTCAGAGAAGTGTTGTGAGAGTGGTGTTGGAGAACACACAAACCAGCATACAGAGACACTGCAGTTTAAATAGGCTTTTACTTTTGTGGAAATAGAGGTATCAGAGTCCATCAAACAGTCCAAGTCATACATGGTTAAGACAGTCAGTCATCAACGTCTTTCAGTTAAGGGATAATCCAAATAACAGTCCGGTACATAAAGTTTGCTAGTAGTTGCTAGTAGTTGCAAAACTTACAATAGGTCACATTGATCACTATACAGCACTTATAACAGCCAGCTTCCAAACACTCAGATCAGATCAGATCAGCATATAACAGTGATTCTGGCTCCCTCTTATGGCTGATTGAGGAAACAGCAACCAATCACATTTACAGCATGATTTAAAGAAACAGGTACAGCATTGTTACATGATTTATATATTGCCAACCCAACCATTAAATTATATTCCTAACTTTCTCTCCTTTGGGTAGGACAATATATAAAACAATTTTAATCTGTATTCCTCGCAACAACGTTTATGCTTTATATTACGTTGGGCCTTAGTAAAATGATCTGCAATGTTATGTTCAGACATGCAGTACTCCAGTGAAACTAATTTACTATTCACACTTTGCTTTACATTTAGATATCTTAGATCAGTGTGTTTTGACTTAGTTTTTACAGCAAGATTGGATGCCATCTGAATTGCTGCTTGATTGTCTTCATAAACAACAATAGGCTCTCATATGGCAATCCTCATATCAAGTAGGAGTTGTTTATAACAAACCAAATCCATGCATAATAATGACAAACATGAGAATTAAGCCTCCATAGTTGATAGACTTAAATATTTTTGTCTAATAGACTGCCATCCAATTAGTGCTTTCCCCAGGAATACAACAAACCCTAATGTTGATTTCCATGTAGACACATCTGTAGCAAAACTTGCATTACCATATGCAGTTAAGCTCAGATCATCCTTAGGTTCTAAATACAATGCATAATGCATCATTTGCTTAAGATATCTTAATATCCTCTTAGCAGCTTGCCAGTGTCTTTCAGTAGGTTCAGCATTAAACTTGGCTAATTGATTTACACTATATGCAATGTTGGGCCTTGACCAATTACTCAGATACAATAAGCTACCAATCAATGATTGATAAATAACTTTTTACATCATCATGGCTAAATTCCAGTCCCATTGGAGTTTTAGCTGGTTTGCACAGTTCCATCCTAAACATCATGAGTAGCTGGTTAATCTTCTCAGTTTGTGAGATTTTGTATCCTCCTCTAGTTTTATCTATCTTTAAACCAAGGTATTGCCTAAGTTCACCGAGATGTTTTATACTGAACTTCATCCTTAACAGTGTTATAATCCTTATAGCTTCTTGCTCAGTTTTAATGATTAATGCTATGTCATCAGTGAACAATAGCAACAATGAAATCACACCATCACTTTCTTTTTTAAACAAATACAGATCAGCCATGCCAGCTTTGAAACCTATCTTAGTTAACTCTTTAACTATACATTGATTCCATTCATATCCTGATTGCTTCAAGCCATAAAGACTCTGAAGAAATGATTAACTATATATTCATTCTTAGCTGCCCACACTAATGCTGCACGTAACATTGTAGCCTTTAAACTAGGTGCAAAGATCTCATCATAGTCATTGGCTGACTGAGCAAACCCTTGTGCAACTAACCTGGCTTTATGGGTAACAGTCCCATCCACACTATTTTTTATTTTGAAAATCCATTTACAACCAATGGCATGTTTACCTGGTGGTAACTTTACATTTTCATATACTTCTAACTTTTGCAAGGATTTTAATTCCTTTTCCATTGCATCTTTCCAAGCTTTCTGTTCCTCAGTTGGATATAGTGTTAATTCTTGGTAATGAGCAAGAACCTTATTCGCCTGACATGCTATAGACGCCTGATACCTGTCAGGTGGTCTCGTTACACAAGTTGAACATCTAGGTATTTCAGGACTCACCAGTGGACTCTCCTGTATAATCTGCTCTTGTTCTTCCTGAAACTGTACTTCTTCTTTAATTTCTTTAATTACTGATTTTCTTACCTCATCATTAGGGACTACTTGGGTGTCAATAATTATATTATTATTTGTTTCTAATTTATTCCACCCCACGTGTTCTATAAACCTAGCACTAGCACTACAGTAAACCTTAGCTGTGCCTTTCTCCCAAAACCTAAATGATCTATGGTTATATCCTACAAAAAATAACTGTCGAGCTCTATGTTGCCCTTTCGGTCTCCCTTGTGATGGTATATGCACCCATGCTGGGGCTCCGAATGTATGTAGGTAACTCAAATCTGGTTTTCTGCCATGCCACCTAGTGAATGGCAATTCACCGGTTGTTGTATTCACCACATTATTTAAAACATGGTTACTACACATCATAGCTTCACCCCACAGTGTTTCCGGCAAACCTGAATCAGCTATCATAGTTCGAGCCATGGCCTGTAATGTTTGCCCCCTTCATTCTACAAATGAGTTATGTTGTGGCTTATAATGAGCAGAACGTTTCTGCTCGATTCCAGCTGTTTTTAACATTGTTTGGAATTTATAATTGGTAAACTCTGTCCCATTACCAGTAACTACAGTAATAACCTTGGCTTTCATCTTTCTTTCAGCAAACCTCAGCCAATTAAAGAAATGTTGAAACATTTCTGTTTTGTTTTTCATTAACAGAAACCGTATCATGAATAATGATCCATGATGCTCAAAACATAACAGGCACCTCCCAAACTGGGTTTCTTAGGTGCTATTATATCAGCAAAAACAACCTCCAGAAATTCCTTTGTTTTAAAACCATTCAGTCTGTTTGCTGGAGTAACTTTTCTTTTCTCCTGATTGCAAACATTGCAGTTTAAATATTTTCTGCATGGTTTTATTTTTACTCTCTCTGCCAACAACAGTTTGTTGCAGCAACTTGAAATTAATGTGCTCCATGCATCTATGAAGTAAATGTATACATTCATCATGGGGTTTAATATTATGATAAGCTGTGTTAGCCATCTGGCCATCCAGTAAAACATACAAACCATTTTTTTAAAGTAGCAGTAACCCTGTTACCCATCTTTTCAATAATACAGATATCTCCCCTAAAGGTTACCACATAGCCAATGCTAACCAAAGCCCTAACCGATAGTAAGTTGAATTTCAGGTTAGGTACATCTAATATTGGTAACTGCTCGTTTAGGAATGAACAATATGCATTACCTTCACCAGACACCCTCACCTTCCATCCATTTGCCAAAAATACATGTTCCTTGCTTGTGGTCATTTTTACAAAAATCTTTCCATCTCTAGCAATGCACTGTGATGCTCCACTATCAACAACCCACAAATCATGGTTTACTGGTGCATTGCTAGACATAGCCTAAGTAGACATAGCTAAGTTGACATTAGCATTTCTTCTAGCTCTTCCGGCATTCTGTTGTTTTGCCTTTTTACATAATCTAGCTATATGTCCCTTAGCCCCACAAGAAAAACATTTTTGAACAGTTTAGGCAGTAGAAGGTGACTCCTCATGTTGTGGTGGTTTCTCTCTCAGTTGTTCTCTTTCCATCCTTCTCCTTAACTCTTCCAACAGTCGTGCAGTTATGTCAGTCAATGTTAGTTCATTTTGGGTTAGGACTTCAAGAGAAGATACAAAAACATCATAACTCTCATCCAGTGAGGAGAGTATGATATAAACTTGATGTAGCTCAGAAAAAAATAGTTCTTTTTCATGTAGCTCCTGGAAAACCCCTTTCATAAAGTTTAAATGAGCTAACATATCTCCACCTTTCAGAAGACGTGCCCTAAACAGTTTGCGTGTAATATGTATATGTGCACCTACAGTGTCACGTACATAGATCCTCTTCAAATTCTTCCAACATCTTGCATCAGAATTTTCTCCATGAATATGTACTAATTGCTGGTCATTCAGTGTTAGACCAATTATACACAATGCCCGTTCATGGCATCGCTGAAAATCTGCTATGTTCTTGGCATCATCATCGTTATCTGGATTCCAAGCAGTTACATCCAGTGGATTCTGTACAGCATCTCATAAACCTTCCCTACGCAGGAGTAGACTGCACTTCATAGACCAGGAAACATAGTTTGTTCCATCCAATCGGGTTATCATTGATAGGCTTGTTGATGGGTCACTCGCCATCTTCTCCAGGATAGTAACAATCACTAACAAAACAGCTGTCTGTATGCAGTATTGTATATTAACACCAACTCTCCTTTAGCTACGTCTGGTATAACCTGGGCCCATAACCAGTATTAGGTAAGCTCCCCATTGGAAGAGCGAGAGCGTTCAGAGAAGCATTGTGAGAGTGTTGTTGGAGAACACACAAACCAGTATATAGAGACACTGCAGTTTAAATAGGCTTTTACTTTCGTGGAAATAGAGGTATCAGAGTCCATCAAACAGTCCAAGTCATACACAGTTAAGACAGTCAGTCATCAACGTCTTTCAGTTAAGAAATAATCCAAATAACATAGTCCATAATCATACAAACAGTCCGGTACACAAAATTTGCTAGCAGTTGCAAAACTTACAATAGCTCACACTGATCACTATATGGCACTTCTAACAGCCAGCTTCCAAACACTCAAATCAGATGAGATCAGCATCTAACAGTGATTCTGGCTCCCTCTTATGGCCAATTGAGGAAACAGCAACCAATCACATTTACAGTATGATTTAAAGAAACAGGTACAGCATTGTTACATAATTTATATATTGCCAACCCAACCATTAGATTATACTCCTAACATTCCCGCGGGAGGGAGACCCACTCCAGACCTGCCCATTGGGCCAAAGGGCTGCCTCAGGGGCAACATGACAAGGCTTGGTATTCTTTTGGGCCTGGCTCTTGGCTACTGCCCGCAGCCTGCTCACCCTCACCTCTACCTCAGGTCCTGCCTCTGGACCAGGAGCTTCCTCTTGAGCCTCCCTCCCAGAGCCGGGCCCAAAAGATTGCAGAGTCTCACCATCCCCCCCCCCCCCCCGGCAGCCCTTTGGCCTAGCGTAGTGGGCTCACTCCATTGCCATCGGCTTTACCTTCTCAGGCCAGGTGAAGAGTGGCCACATGGGAGATAGCTGGGCGAAGAGCAGAGATCAGCGAAGGGAAGATCACCAGGCAGAAATCAGCTGAGCTGCATGGTCGAGGTAAGCGAGGGAACCAGATAGCAGCAACAGCTATGCCATGGGGATGACTCTAGGCATCAGCCAAGGTGGGCGACGTGAGATAAGGAGTGAGTGAGAGGGATAGGGCCAGCCAATGGTGTGATTTGCCAGTTCTCTGAACTGCGCAAAAATTTAACAACTGGTTCAACCAAACTGGTCCGAACCAGTTGAATCACACCTCTGGGTACAGCATTATCTTTATGCAGCAGATTGTGGGTATTTTTCTCTTTTTAAAATGTAATAGTTCTCATACAGTCTGTGAAAAACAATATAGTAGCAAATCAAAGAGTTATATAGCAAAGCACAGATGGCACCAGTAGCTCACTCAAAAAAATGGGCCATAGACTCTGTTATGTAGGCCAGGAAGGAGAAACCTAGGCAAGAGTTTTGAAATATGTTTCTAAACTATTTTTGAAATGCACAGATGCTTAAGTTTTCAATAATGGTTTCCTACCTTTCTTCAGTGAATATTATTTATTTCTTGAGAGCTTCCCTATGTGGCTTATTTTTATCTGTGAGGTGAACCCTTATATATTGTGAGATTGATTTTCTCAAGTTTTTACTACTATTAACCTGTCTACTGACTTATGTTGATCCAGGCAGACATCTGACCTTGATTTTTCTTTTCCTTTGGTATTTGGTATGCTTATGATGCTTTTCCTATCTCACCTTTTAATGTTTGAAATACTCTTCAGAGTAACAGAAAATGGAGTGCCTTCATAATATCACAAGGTCTAGTCAATTAATCTATTCAGCCATGTTCTGTTGGAGATTGCAAAGAATTAGGAAAGGTTAGTTCTCCCACGGGCAGAAAAGAGAAAAGGGTGGATTCAAAATTTTCACATTAATCAATGTTATTATAGGGTCTTTACATGATAGTGGCTGTTTAATTCAAGATTCCAGTTGTTCAGAACTGCAGGGCATGGAAAAGTAGCATTTTTAAAATTACATTTCAGAGCAAAAAGCTTTCCCCAAATGACTCACAATGCATATTGAAGTCTATTTTATAATTTAAAAAGACCCAATTTGTTTAACATTGTAATACTACAATACCAATTTAAAAAAAATAGTCCCATGCAGGAGTGAAAAAAATGTATGCCTCCAGATATTATTGTTGAATTGACTTCCATTATTTTTTTTACTATTGGCTATGTTTGTTGGGGCTGGTGGATTTTTTTTTTTTGATGACATTTAGAGTTCAAAATTATGAACTCTACTACATTAAATAGAAAATACATATAGTAGTCAACAAAAACATTTAAATAGTTTTTTATATTGGAAACTTAAATAGACAGTAATATTTGAAGATTATAACAGTTTATTTGGCAGGAATAATATAACTTTGCTAATATAAGACAATGGTGCAAATATTATTGGACCAAATACTGCTCTGACTTTTCATTTGCAATCAAATAATTGAAATGGGGCCAGGACAAAAATATTTTAGATTAAGATTTTTTAAAATTAATTACACAAAGCTACAATTACTATTCTTTTGTAGGCACTTGGTTCCTTTGGATTTGTTTTTTTATTTTATTTGTTTCTGTTTTTGATCTTTGTAAAATTCCAGCTTTGAGATTTGATTTGAATAAAATTCAGATGAATTTCTGAATCAACAGATATTTCTGAAGCAAATTTCCAAATTAATCTTGTTGCAGAAAATGATAGGCTTTAGACTTTTCAGGATACAGGAAAAGTTTATTTGGCAGCCAAGTTCAGAAAGCTAGCCCATGGCTTAGCATTGCAAGTTCTGAACAACCTTAATTATCGAAGCACGCATTCTTATACATTCTCAAAAGCATTGCAACATGGAAATACTTAACACATTTCTTAGTGGTTACCTTGAGGAGAAAACCTTATAAGGAGATGGGGTCTTACTTCTCCTTTTGTTTATGGAGTACCCTGCTACAACCAAAAACCCTCATAATTGTCTCCTATTAGTTGTTTTGATGTTAAATCAAATCATTAAATTTTTCAACACCACTACTCTGTGGGGAATAGACAGCATGAAGTTTCCACTTAATTCCAAAAACCTCGGAAACAGTTTGTGTCACCTGAGCTGTGAAGTATGGGTTCACATGCTTCAGGAACAAAATGAACAGGTAAAATCATTTAAACACACAATAACTACAAGGATGAAACTTTTCTCATGTCCTTTTGAATTGGAGACATCTTAGTTTCAATTACCTTGAGGGTGCACAAAGACTTAGACACACCTAAGAATTTCAACAGACAGTACATCAAATTAATCAAGTCCAATTACCTAGGTCTTCCCATTCAATAGGCTTTACCTTTTTATTACCTGCTAAATTTCTTACTTTTGCTCGAAGTTATGCCCGATGTTCTATCTCCTTATGCACTAGATTGTTAATAGCCAGTCCAAATTATGGAATACCTGGGGTGTTCCATAATTTGGACTGGCTAATTTTTAAAAAATCCAAATTCTTGATCTCCCAGCCCACGCTGGCATATTTTTAAAGATCAAAATATATGGAGACTTTCATTAACACATCATTTGCATCTGGGTGGGGCTCTTGATTCATCTCATGGTGGCCAGAATCTGAGGCCCTACAGAAAGGCACCCCAAATCTTGGCACAATGTCTTTTAGTACACACAAAACCAAGAGATCTCTAAATCCCAATTTCTGGGAATATTGTGGTGAAATTTGTCACACAGCACCTGGGAGCCCTGTAGAAGGACTTCCAAAGGAAGTTTCCATCCTGTCTTTGGGTTGTTTTTTTCACAACTGAGACAGGCTGCAGCAACCTGATTAACAACAGCATATGTGTCTCTAACTACCGATCCTTGCAAACAAATTCCTTGAGGCTTGTGCAATGGGGGTGATGATAATTTCTCTGCCAGAGACATTACTAAAACTTTTCTGAAGGTTTTTTCAATATGTATTGGAGGGGCGTTCGAGGAACCCCCCTCCCATGTTCTATTTCTAAGACACTTTTTGCTGACCTGCGGCCCTGGAGCTCACAGCCACCAACAGGAAATGCAGCAGATTAACCTCCCACACAAACCTAGAGCCTCATTAGGATACCTGGTTCCGTTTGGAAGGGATGTTATCCCGGGCCCAGGGCGGTGATCGGGCCCCCTCTTCCACTCCTAACCGAATGGGTCTACAATTCTTTTGATACTTGCCTGAAGGCGTCTTCTTTCTCAGCCGGCGTAATTTTTATTAACTTGTCCTGTCCCTGGTCAGATTCTTGGATCGGTGGTGTCCTCCAGATGCCCAAGAGAGGTCATCAGCCTTCTTCCAAAGAAAGGTCTCTGTGGCACGTGAAGATGGGTGAGATGGCCTCGATGGGGCACTGGTCGGTCCGTCCGGCCTCAGCGAAATATCACTCTAAGTTAAGGTGACCAGACATAATGCTTTTGGCGGGACACCCCCGCTTTTTGATGCATTTTCCCGCATCCCGCCCGCTTTTTTAAAAGGCACGCTTTTTTTGGCGCTCGCAGCTCCCGCCCATCAGCTGCTGGGCTGGCTCATCGTTCTGTTCTATGCTACCTACAAATTTAAGCCAGCCCAGCCTGCCGCTCACTGATTTGATTGGCTGGACTCCAGCCAATCAGTGAGCTGGCCAACCAGCTCACTGATTGGCTGGACTCCTTAGCTGAGGACGCATGCGCGAGTCTCCATTTTATTTTGTCTTTCTTGTTGGGGTTGCAGCTGCGCTTACTGGTGGTGAGTAAAATAAATCATGTTTTGTAAAAAATTTTACTCGGGAGTAAATTTTACTTACTCCCGAGTAAAATTTTTACTCGGGAGTAAAATTTACTCCCGAGTAAAATTTTTACTCGGGAGTAAAAAGCGGCTGCCGGTCGCGCAGAGAACTTCCACGTGGTTCCATCCAGACTTGCCGCCCGTGCTGGCTGTGAACTCCGCAAAGCCAAAGGGGGAGAAGGCAGGGGGCTGTCTCCTCCTCCCAGCCCAGCAAACAGTCCGTTTTTCAGCTGTGCAGACAACTTCCACGTGGCTCTCGCAGCCCGGCAGAAGCATTTTTTCGGGGGAGGGCTCTGCCTTAAGCAAGAATTGCATTAAAGACCAGAGCAACAGGTATTTCCTTATTTGCCTGGAGAGACAAATAATTCCTAGGGATACTTGCCATGTTCTTTCATCACCATGACGATCTTATTTTTTTGAGCTAAATGTATTTTTCCAGTTTGAATTGGGCATAATCTTTTTTTATTGATCCACTGTCAGGAAGAGGGATTATAATTTAAAACAGATGATTTCAGTGGCATCTTTTTTATTAATTTAAATTTCTTTCCGTTCTCCATACCCATCTTCTTGTATCAAATAATAGCTGTGGATTCATTGGTATTAAGTGTATATGTTTGAAGCAGTGCAGGAAATCTTGAAAACTTATGAATTTCTCTCCCCTCTGTGGCATTAGGCCTTAGTATCTGATTTGCTATATAACTTAGCAGTAGTTATTAGCACTCTTGGTGAATGATTCCCTTTTCTCAAATTATCTTGAACAATAGTTTGCAATGTTTTCATATCTTGCATCCAGCTTTTTAAATTTATTATTAAATAATTTGTATTCTATCAGGGGCTTTCAGCAGTTTACAGCAACAAAAATGAGCCAAGGTGGCGCAGTGGTTAAATGCAGCACTGCAGGCTACTGCTAGATCAGCAGGTCAGCGGTTCAAATCTCACCGGCTCAGGGTTGACTCAGCCTTCCATCCTTCCGAGGTGGGTAAAATGAGGACCCAGATTGTTGGGGGCAATATGCTGACTCTCTGTAAACCGCTTAGAGAGGCCTGAAAGGCCTATGAAGCGGTATATAAGTCTACTGCTATTGCTATTATTGCTATTGCTATAAAAATGCCAAATAAAATTATATTATTATAAAATCATTGTAACAATTCCACAAAAACAATAAAAAGAAAATCCAGTGATAAAACCATATTAAATCCCAATGGCTCTAGAAGACAGAATAATTTGTACAGCCTTCCTGAATGGACAGCAGGTTAGGGCTCCCTGCTCTGGAGGAGGTTTCCAAAGGATGGGCACCAGCTGAAACCTTCCTCCTGAGAAAGCCCTACCTTTGTCATGAATGGGATTACAGGGCCTCCCCAGAAGATATTTAAAGCTCTGGTAAGATAGCTTTGAGGGGGGTGGTCTTTAAATATTTGGACTTTAAGCTGATTTTGGAACATCTGTAAATTTGAAAGCACAAAAAATGCTATTGGCTTGTTTCCAGATGAGTCATTTACTGTAAGGAGTATAGGCTCAATGTATTTTAAAATAATATTTTATTTATTGTGCATATGATTTTTTAAAATAGTGGTATTCTGTGTTGATTCTTTTTTTAAATTGTCTTAGACTATTTAAAAAAAGATTCTATCCAAAATAAATTGAAACAAGCCATTTTTAAAATTTCTATGCACAATACTTTGAAATGGACTCAGGAGTCATGATTGACACTGAGTGAATTTGCACTTTTAATAATCAGGAAGATACAATGGCATTGAAAAAAGTGACTGATGACCATTTTTCACGCTTAGCGACCGTTGTGGCATCCTCATGGTTACGTGATCAAAATGTTGATGTTTGGCAACGGATTCGTATTTCTGATGATAGTTTGAAATGGTGACAGTATAAATTATTGCTGGTGTAATACTTAACAATGGTTTTTAAGGATTTCTTTTATTTATAGAATACCTTTTTTATTATTTTGGGGGGATTTTTACTTTTAAATTGTTTATAAAATGTATTTACTACAAGAAATGTTCCTTTTTGCAAATGTGATCTTTGCAAATCTTTGTGATGCAATATGTTCAGACCAGGTTTATGTGTCTCAAAGTGGCTGCTATTCTATGGGCAGGCCAGGTTGGTGCAAGGCAGCTTTGCCAGATTTGGTGTGTTTCACCCTCATTGAATTTTATATCGTATAAAGAATGGAAGGAGGAAGGAAGAGAAAAAAGGAGGAAGGGAGTGAGTGAGGAAAGAAGAGGATGGAAGGAGGGAGGAAGGAAGGAAGAGAGGGAAAGAGCAGAAGACAGATAAGGTGAAGGTAGATAAGCAAGAGGAATGAAGGAAGAAGTGAGGAGTCTCGAGGAGGGGGAAAACATTTAGTGACCAAAGTTACAATGGCATTGAAAAAAGTGACTGATGACCATTTTTCACACTTAGCGACCGTTGAGACCATTTTTCACACTTAGCGACCATTGCGACCATTTTTCACACTTAGCGACCGTTGCAGCATCCTCATGGTCACGTGATCAAAATTTTGTTTGGCAACAGATTCGTATTTATGCTGGTTTCAGTGTCCTGGGGTGACCTTTTGACAAAAAAATTTTTTTTTAATCAAGTGCCCCCCCCCACCCCCCGTCAAGGGTGTCCCTCTTTTCCAATCTGAAAATCTGGTCACCTTACTCTAAGTCCTGCTGCAGTCGCCAGAATATGTTGCAGAAAATGCAAGTTCTGAACAACCTTAATTATCGAAGCACGCATTCTTATACATTCTCAAAAGCATTGCAACATGGAAATACTTAACACATTTTTTAATGGTTACCTTGAGGAGAAAACCTTATAAGGAGATGGGGTCTTACTTCTCCTTTTGTTTATGGAGTACATGTCATTAACGAACTTTAATTGAACCTTGGACTTTTGACATCTTGTGGTTAGGCACTGGCTTCCTGTTCTTTTGCAAGCTGCAATTCTGCCTATGTGGCTTTAATATAGAAGTAAAGGGGCTCTAAGAGGCTGTCCAGCCTGACCCAGTAGGTTTCACACTTAATGTCCAAATCTCACTTTACGTCTGCTTTAATCTGATGCTTTATATCAGATAGCATATTTATCAAATCGGATTGAATTAATCCAATTCAAATGGTCATTTTGAATCAGATCAACAGTTTGCTCTGTCATGTTATATTTTTAAAGTTACCCAAAACAGAGTTTTTAAGATAAAATAAAATAATATTTAATAAAAAAATATAAAAACTATATATGTAAAGTAGCAGTGTGAATGCAAACTACTTGCATTGTAAATACTTGCATAAGTAAACTATTCTACAGAACAAAATGTAAAACAACCTTATCCCTTTTTTGGATCAAGATTTGGACTCTGCTGAGAGATTCTAATTTGATTCTATTTCCAAAATACAGTAAGTATCTTGTAAAGATGTTTCCTGGTTTGATGTCCAAGTTCTGTAATATCTACCCAAGAGACATCTCATTGATCCCATCGCTGATTGCTTTTAGACAGGTACAACAACAAAAGTTTTACTAGACCAGTTTTTAAAATACTATTCATATGCAATTTCTTCTTTGAATGTTGTTCTACAGGTGACCCAACACCACCATTCTTCATGAGCAGGGTTAAAGCATCAGAAGCATCAGTAGGGTTAAAGAAAAAAAAATCAAGTAGTGGTGAACGTGGGAAGACTTAATTTTCATTATTAATTTTATCTAAATAAAAATAATGAATATGTATTCAAAATCACATTTAGAGAAATACGTCATGACACCATTAAGCCACGAATGACACCTACCCCATGAAAATTGATGGCCCACTGGAAGGCCTGGGTGATTATTTTAAAAAGAGTTTTGCACAGGAATGGATAGATACGAGAGAAAGTACTTGTCTGATTTGCTTTAATGGAGCATTCCGAAGCTGAGGAGCAGCTGCTATCATCAAACGTAAGCCAGCAATATTTGGCAATGTCCATGCTTAATTCCCATGGCTTCAGCATGGCAATAAATCCACATAATCTGTCTTTTATTATTTGCTCTATGTGTGTTTATGGGTTACTATATCTAAAGTGAGGCATCTTGTTAAAACCAACTGTCCGTCATGTGAGAGATTTCCTTTCTTCTTCCTGCAGCTTCTACTGGATTCAACAAGTGTGTTTTCAAGAACACACAATCAATTTCTTGATTGCTTGAGGAGCAAGTCAATTTTGCTTTCAGATATTATCCACATCTTATCTGCAGTGATTTAATAATTAATTAATAATAATTAATTAATAATTAATTAATAAAAATAATTAATAATCTTAATAATTGCATTTCTTAAGCCTAACAAGAATTTCCATAGATACAATATGTTTATATACAATGGACTTTCTCACCATGAAGGCTGATAAATACTGTATGTATATATGTACATGCAAGAGTTCCTCTCCTAGCTTAGGAAAGTGAAGACTCTTGAAATTGAGTATTTCAAAAGGAACCTTTTATAAAATAGAATGGAAATCATTAACTTCAAAGCAACGTCTGAATCCCCTTAGGCAATGCTAGTAGAATTAAAGCAGTAGGGACCCCTCCCATTAGTTAGAATACAGATTTTAGCCAATACACAAGTGTGAAGATGTTTTCTTTACCAACTGCCCTGAGAACCAAATAAACATGCATTCGCATGGCTATCTTCCATTAGACATTAAAGTGAACCATCCCACATGGCCATCATAAACATTCCCCAAAAGGTGAGGGGATCTCAAGGTGCTTTGGCGCCAGGAAACCAGTTGTAAAATATCAGTTGTCACAGGCACTGCTAAAAAATCGACTCCAAGGCCCCGCTCCTCCCAATTGAATGGCAGTATCACTTTTAGGGATCTGACAGTACGTACGTATGTATGTATATGTATGTATAAGTGTGTGTGTGTGTGTGTGTGTGTGTGTGTGTGTATCTACTCACATACATTACTTTTTCTTTTTATAACCCTGTATCCCTTAATTTGCGGTAGAATCAGGTGAGAATAGAATAGAATAGAGATGGAAGGGACTTTGGAGGTCTTCTAGTCTAACCCCCTGATAAAGCAGGAGAACCTATACGTAGAGGTGGACTGTTACTGGTTTGCACCGGTTCTCCTGAACCAGATGTTAATTTTCTGAGCTAATTTGGAGACCCAGTTATTGAAAGAAATCTTTTCCCATTTTAAAGGGCTATTCCTCCAAGGGAGGCAGGAAGGAAATATTCTGGTATGCTTGTATTTCTAACCTAACCCTTATTGTGCTGCCTCTTTAAGTGCTTTCAGAAACTCTCTGGATTAAGCTTGCTACATTGTAAGTCTTACACCCAGACTTTCTGTCTGTAAACTGAACTTCTCTGTAGTTGTCCACCACCACCACCCCTGGAGTTTTTTGTGGAACTTTCATTCCTAGGGATTGACTTTTTAAGGATTGTTAAATTTTAAGCTTTTTGGAGTTTGCTTCCCATATGGCTGGAACAGCTATTTACAGTAGGGTTGGCATAGCCATAGAAGAAATGGTTGAGAGGAAGGATGCAAACTTGGCATTCGGTCTGACTTTTTTACTGCCTTTCTGGGGGCATGTGATCTTTCCTTAAATCTGGATGATTACCTAAGAATATCTTGTGCAGTGAATGAGACCAGCTGATATCTTTAAGTGGTACAAATGGAACCAATTGTAGAAAGTTAGCATCCACCCCTCTCCTAAAAGAATGAAATATTTTGAGAAATATTAAAAAGGAAGAATATATTTTCCTGAATGAGAAATGGATAAACTATAGGATGTATGTTAAAATATTAAGGAAAACTGCTTCTGTCATTAACATTAGTTACTATGGTTCCCAGCACATTCAAATTGGCTCAGAAATATTTGTGGTCTCCCTATTATCTATTTTGTGGTCATTTGAGACACACCTGAGATTTAGAATTATGGACCAGAATCATGGACCTAGACTCTGAGATCACTGTATAGATATCAGAGAAGAATCTTTGCTTTAATTCAGCTAAGAATCTGTAAAAAAAAAATCCACGTCATAGATCCTATAAATTGCTTTCTCCCCTAATAGTAAACGCATAAAATGGTTTTACAAATGGGAGGCTACCCAAAGAAGATCAAGATACTACCCAACCAAAAAATTATAGACCTATCTCATTACTTAATGTAGATTATAAAATTTTTATTAAAATACTAGCAAATAGGTTAATGGTGGTTATTCAACAATTGATACATACCGACCAAACAGGTTTTATACAGGGGAGACAGATGAAGAATAATGTTAGACTAATCATTAATGCATTAGAATATTTGGGAAAGAACAATCAAATCCCTGCTGCGTTCATATTTCTGGATGCTGAGAAGGCCTTCGATCGAGTTAATTGGCAATTTCTGTTGAAGATATTGCAAAAAATGCAGATAGGAGATAGCTTTTTACGGTCAATTAAAGCAATATACCAACAGCAAACAGCTCAAATCATAGTCAACGGAAGTTTAACAGACTCTTTTCAAATTGGAAAAGGTACAAGACAGGGCTGTCCTTTGTCCCCACTATTGTTCATTATAACTTTGGAAGTATTATTAAATAAAATACGGGGCTTGGATGGTCTAAAAGGGATCAAGATTAGGCAGCAAGAATACAGAGTCCGCGCTTTTGCGGATGATTTGGTCATAATATTGGAACAACCGCAGGAATCCAGTATGGTTTTAATGAACACGATTAATCAATATGGTCAAGTGTCTGGTTTTAAAATAAATTTAGGAAAAACCAAAATATTAGCTATAAATATGAATACTAAACAAAAGGAAGAACTAGGAGGGATGCTAGGATGTGAGGTAGTTAAAAAAGTCAAATATCTTGGGCTCAATATTTTAGCCTCAAATGGGAAACTATATAAGCATAATTCTGAACCACTTTGGCGGAGTATACAGATAGAGATGAAAAAATGGGAGAAATTGCACTTATCTTTACTGGGTAGGATAGCGGCAGTGAAAATGAACATTTTACCAAAAATTTTATTTCTTTTTCAAATGCTACCTATACTTAAAAAAGATGCAAATCTTTTATAATGGCAGAAGGGTATCAACAAATTTGTATGGGCTGGAAAGAAGCCGAGGGTAAAGATGAAAATAATGCAAGATGTACGCGAGAGAGGAGGCTTGAAATTACCTAACCTAAAATTATATTATGATGCAGTGGCGCTATCCGCAATTAGTGATTGGACCCATTTAACCAATGATAGAATACTGAATATCGAGGGACATGATCTGGTATATGGTTGGCATGCTTACTTGTTATTCAACAAAAAATTGGATAAGAACTTTAAAAGTCATATCTTAAGAAATGCTTTATTGTGGGTCTGGAAAAAATATCAACATAAACTAAATGATAAGTTACCCATGTGGGCAATTCCTAGACATGCAATTGAAAATATGAATATAGAACAAAAACACGATAGAGCCACTTACAGACAACTTCTCACTTTGGAAAGTGGGGTTCTATAACTAAAATCATTAGAGGTATTGAAAGAGGAGAAGGTAGTTCAAACATGGTTCCAGTATGGCCAATTACAGGCCAGGTGGAAAATAGACCAAAAAACTGGTTTTATCCAAGTTGAGGATAATTTGTTTAAACAAATAAGAGATCAAAGCTTAATGCATATAAAGAGGATATATAATGTACTAATACAGATGGATTCGGAAACGGAATTGGTTAAAGATTGTATGATAAAGTGGGCTCAGAATATTGAAGAACCAATAATGTTGGACACGTGGGAAAGAATATGGGTAAGAAATGTGAAATTTACACAAGCACAAAACCTGAGAGAAAATTTTTATAAGATGTTTTATAGATGGCATTTAGATCCTAAAAAGCTGGCTTCTATGTATCCGAATGTACAGCCTAAATGTTGGAGATGTGGTTCTCTCGATGCTACATATTTTCATATATGGTGGACTTGTCAAAAGGTTAAGGCATTTTGGATAAAAATGTGGTGGATCACGCAAAATATCTTTAAAAGAAGAATAAAGTTTACTCCTCAGTTATTTTTACTAGATATATGTACTGACTTTACAGTGGTAGAGACTAACTTGGTTCTGCACCTAATAATGGCGGAAAGACTGTTGGTGGTGCAATACTGGAAGAAGGAAGACTTGCCTACAACTCAAGAATGGACATTGAAAGTTACAAACCTAGCTGAGATGGCTAAAATATCGGCATATCTTAAAGACCACTTAAATGAGAGATATAAACGAGACTGGAAAAAATGGATTGACTATACACAAAACAAATACGGGACTAAGAAATTCCAGATAGCCTATGCTTAAGATTAGGAATAATTTAAACTGCTTAAAGTTTGTGCAACAGCAAGAAGCTGAGTTCAACGCAGAGATGTTATTGACTTTCTTTTTTAAAAAATTCCTTTGTTTTAATATATTTTAGACTGTGTTTGTTAAAAAGCTACACCGTGTACAGGCTCTGGGAAGTCAGGGGGGGAAGGGAGGTGGGGTCTTGGGGGGAGGGGGGATATATAGTATGTGTTAGATTTTAAAGTAACACGATTGCACTTGTATACTGTTGCTCTTTAATTCCAGTGTAAAAATAGGACAAGCTGAATATATTAATAGATAGTAGAAATACACCGAAGGGAGGAGTAGAGGGAAAGAAGAAAGAGGGGTAGAGAGGGTGGGAGGGTGAGAAGGAAGGGAGGGAGTGTATTGGGAGAGAGGTGTGGTAGAGGGGGAGGGGAAGTAGGGTAGAGGGGAATGATGGTGGTAAGACGGAAAGTTGGAGGGGGCGAAAGAAAAGGTGTATGGAGGGTCGAAGAGGTACATTGGGTTTCTATTTTGGGAGGTATTATTGACAAGAGGAATGGCTGTGTTTATTGTTTAATGTTATATGGCCCCGGTTCTGTACAGTATATGACTGTATGAAAATGAAAATGGAAAATAAAACTATCTATAATAAAAAAATGGGAGGCTGCAATCATATACCGTGTTTTCCCCAAAATAAGACAGGGTTTACTCACAAAATATGACTTGGCCCTTATTATGAGGGGAGGGTTCATTGTTTTTAGGTTGCTGGATGGCTACTCTCTTGCGAGCGGGCTCCCAAAGAGCTGGGCACAGCCTCAAGGGTGAATGGCTGGGTTGCGCTGTCACAGCAGCGCAACACAACAGCCATGAAGTGACCACACTCATGAGCAGCCACCCAGCAAACCCCCTTTCCAGCCGGGCACAGCGCCATTCACTGACCTAGGGGTATTGCCAAGCCGCATGAGCCCCTGTTTTCTGCCGCCCGGCTCCGGCGGCTTGGCGCCTGCAAAATGCCAGTGAATGGCGCTCTGCACAACTGGAGAGGGGGGTTGCATGACTGGCTGTTCCGGTCTCGCTCATGCGCCTTCCAGCCTCACAATGCTCTTTGGGAGCCCGCTCGCAAGAGAGCCCGGCAACCTCCTCTCTTCAGCTGGGCACAGCGCTGCTCACCAACTTAGTAGTATCCCGAAGGTGCCAAGCAACATGATCACCTTTGCCCCCCACTGGTTCCTGCGGCTTGGCATCTTTGGGATACCGCTAGGTTGGTGAGCGACGCTCTGCCTGGCCGGAGGTGGGGAGTTGTCCATGGGGCTTATTTGCAGAGGAGGGCTTATATTTTTGCTCACCAGAAAAATGTGGCATGGCTTTATTATCAGGACATATCGTATTTTCGGGAAAACATGGTACTCAGTTAGTTAGGGAAAAGGCACAATAAATTCTTTATTTAGGGTTAAATAAATTTCTAAAGAATTTCTCCTTTAGAATGCGATCCTATATTATACAGCGGGATTGTCAAACTCTCAGCCCATGAGTCAGATGCATTATGCACTGCCCACACCCATGCCTGGTTTAGCGAAGGGTGAAAAGTTGTGATATGTCACATGACAACATTGTGACAATGTAAATTTGACACCCCTGTTATATGATATTGAGAATAGGTAGTTCATTTTGCTGAACTACAATTTCAGTCTGGCTGATGATAAGAGATGTGGGCTGGTTTTCCTGAACCGGATGTTAATTTTCTGAGCAGTTCAGAGAACCGGTTGTTGGAAGAAATCTTTTCCCTCTTTACAGGGCTAATCCTGCAAGGGAGGCAGGAAGGAAACATTCTGGTATGCCTAGTTTTCTAGCCTAATTCTTATCTTAATTGCCTGCCTCTTTAAGTGTTTTCAGAAACTGCCTCTGGATTATGCTTGTTACATTGTAAGCCTTATGCCCAAACATTCTGTCTCTAGACTGACCTTCTCCGGAATCATCATCATCCCCTCCCCCCGCCCGCCCCGAAGTTATTTGTGGTACTTTTATTTCTGGGGCTTGACTTTCTTAAAGATTGTTAAAGGGTTGTTTTAAGCTTTTTGCAGTATACTTCCAACACAGCTGGAACAGCTATTTACAGAAGGGTTGGCATAGCCATAGAACAGAGGCAGGATGCAAACTTGGCATTTTACTGCATTTCTGGGAGCATGTGATCTTTCCTTAAATCTGGATGATTATCTAAGGATATCTTGTAAGGCCAGCTGGTATCTTTAAGTGGTGCAAATGGATCTAATGTTGTTTCTCCTGGGCAGGAAACCGTGTTGTCAGTTCACTGAGCACAGGACTCTCTTGTCCATGGGAATTCTTCATTCATCTAGGTCAGTGATGGCGAACCTTTTTTGGTTCGCATGCCAAAAGCGGGAAGAGTGCGGGAGGGTCATGCACGGGTGTGTCACATGCATAATGCAATAGTGTGCATGTGTGCATGACCAGTGCTCCCCCCCCCATTTTTTGCATGCTTTTTTTGCCCTCCCCAGGCTCCTATAAAGCCTCTGGAGCCTGAGGAGGGCAAAAAATGGCCTCAAAATAAGGCTGAAGTCAGCTGGCCAGAGCATGCATGCATGTTGGCCAGCTGATAGGGCAACACCTTGTGTGCCCTGACAAATGGCTCCACATGCCACCTGTGGCAAGTGTGCCATAGGTTTGCCATCCCGGATATAGGTCATTCTTTCAGAAAGTTCAGTTGCTTCTTGAAAAAGGCACCTTTGGGACAGGAGTCTCTTGCATTGCTTTGGAGTGGCCAAGCTACATGATTGGTCACTGATAATAAGCGGATCCTCCTTCCAATTTTTTTTAGTTTTCTCTCATGACAATATGACATAGTAACATGGCACCAATTGTAGAAAGTTAGCACCCTTCCCTCTCCTAGAAGAATGAAATATTTTGAGAAATATTAAAAAGGAAGAATATATTTCCCTGAATGAGAAATGGAGAAACATGTTTTCTTAGAGGGATAAGGCAACCCCCACCTTCCTTAATAGCTTAAAAATTCCATGCAGCAAGGTCTGAACAAAGGCAGAGTGGGATTAGCCCTCACTCAAATTTGTCAATTTGTCTCTTTAGCTCTGCATTATGTAGCCCAAATATGCTCACTTTCTGGAGGGCTTAAATGACCTCTGCTAAAGGGTTTCACTTTATGAGCAAGATTAACTTGGCTGCTGACAGTTATCTTTGTATTTTAACAATTTTAATTCCTCAATGTGCTCTGGCAACCTGTTTGATTTGTAATTCTGGGTTGCAGGTATTGCTGAGGAAAAGGAAGGTATTCAGACAGAATGGTTTAGGTTTCCATGACGGCTGTGACTCATTGATCTTCAGTGTGTATTCCCCATTTCTAATCTAATGATTGGTATTTAGGTCAGCTTTTTGCAAGCAAAGAAGCTTTTTGCATTTTTGTACAGGTAATTCTTGACTTACAACAGTTCATTTAGTGACAATTCAAAGTTACAATGGCACTGAAAAAGTGACTTATGACTGTTTTTCACACTTACGACCATTGCAGCATCCCCACGGTCATAAGAGGGCAGGCGAGGTGTTACGCCCCTCAACATAAATGTCACCGAGTTGGCCATGTCCATCCAGCCACAACCACCCAGCCAGTCATTAGGGCAGAGAACTGGTTGTTAATTTGCAGCCCGCCACTGCCTATACCAGTGGAGTGAATCTTTTTTCTCTTGGATGCCAGAAGCGCATGCATGCCCACAGCCATAATTAAATGCCCCCCCCCGTATTGTGCCCACATGTGCATGCAGATGCGAGCCACCCTGCTGCCCCCATGCATGTGTGCATGGCTTTCTTGGAGCCTGGGGAGGGTGAAAATGGCCTCCACTGCCTGTACAGGCCCTCCAGAGGCAGGAAACAGCACATTTCCGATGGGCACATTTTTCACTCTCCCCAGGCTCCAGAGTCTTATCCCACTCCTGGAAGCCCTCCGGAGGCTGGAAATGGCCCATTTTGTGACTTGTGGTGTGCCTGGTAGGGCCATTTTTTGCTCTCCCTAGGCTTCAGGAAAGCTTCCTGAAGCCTGGGAAAGACGAAAAATGGTCCAATAGGCTACCAGAAATTCATTTCTAAACTTTTGTTGTGCTCTTTGGGCCCATTTTTCGCCATCCACAGGCTTCAGGAGGCTTTCCTGAAGCAGGGGAGGGTTAAAATGGCCTCCCCATGCACTCCGGAAAGCCGAAAATCAGCTGGTCAGCGCACACATGCGCGCTGGAGCTAAGATAGGCTAATGCCTCATGCGCTCTCAGATATGGCTCTGCATGCCACCTGGGGCACCCGTGCCATAGGTTCACCATCATGGGCCTATATCATTTCAGATAAGTGGGTGTCTAGTCTAGGGATGTCAAACTTGATTTCGTTGAGGGCTACATCAAGCTTATGTTTTACCACGGGGGGACGGGGCCATGGTGAGTGTGACCAGCTTGATGTCAGTCATGTCAAGGACACCTGTGGTGGCCCAAGCACTCTGCCAGTGAAAATGGGCTTCCAACAGTTACTTGCCGTCAGGGGAGGCAGGGGAGGCACAGCCTCACCACTGTCAATCATGAAAAGGAAAAAAATGTAAATGGGAAAAGGCAAGTGCTGAGGTTAGGCTAGCTAGATGCTGCCACACTGTGAATGACTGCCAGTTTAAAAAAGCCTCTAAAAAAGCGCCCTCTACTATGAGGTAGGAGAACTGCAGCCTCATCTAGTCTGACTTTTTAGGCGCTCGAGCAGAGTTAAGTGAGGGTTAAAAGCCTAAAAAATCCCAAGGTAGTTGAGGCACGCAGTTCTCCTGCCTCATAGTAGAGGGCACATTTTTTAGAGGGCTGCAGTGTCGCGCTCACTCTTCCTTCTCTCTTTCTCTGTTTCTGATGCCCCCCACCCCACGCTCCCTCTTTTCCTTCAAATTTCCTTTTTTTTCTTTAATAAATGCAATGCTCAGGCATTCTCTCCTCTCCCACAACACCCCACTGACTAAAGCACTTTCTTTCAGCCTCCTGTGCTTGCGGCAGCCTGCCTGAGCTCGTGGCAGCCCGCCTGAGCTCTGCCGCGAGCACAGGTGGGCAAAAGAAAGTGCTTTAGTCAGTGGGGGGTCGGGGAGAGGATTGCCTCACCAGCCATAAACCTCACCGCACGTCACTGGCTTCCAAGCTCCATATTTGGCCGCGAGGGCCTCCTGCAACCCTCTGCCAATGGATATGGAGCTTCAGAAGTTCATGAGCTCTCTCATGAGTTCCATTTTTAGCTGTGATGGCCTCCTGCAACACTCTGCCAGCGAAAACAGAGCTCAGGATGACCAGATGCATCATTTTCACTGGCAGAGGCACCGCTGGTCAGTCCTTCATGGTTTCATTTGACACCCCTGGTCTATTCTCTTCTTAAAAACATCTAAAGATGGAGCGCCCATGATTTCTGAAGCCAAGCTGTTCCACTGGTTAATTGTCCTCACTGTTAGGAAGATTCTCCTTAATTCCATGTTGCTTCTCTCTTTGATTAGTTTCCAACCATTGTTTCTTGTCTTTCCCTCTGGTACTTTGAAGAATAATTTGACCTCCTCTCCTTTGTGGCAGCCCTTCAAACACTTGAATACTGTTATCATGTCACACCTAATTCTTCTTTTCTTTTTAGACTAGCCAAATCCAAAACCTGCAGCCATTCTTCATATGGTTTAGTCTCTAGGCCTATGATCATTTTAGTTGTTCTTCTCTGAATTTTTTCCAAAGTCTCCACATCTTTTTTGTAGTATGGTGACCAAAATTGGTTGCAGTGTACCAGCTGTGGCTTACTTGGGTTTTATAAAGTGGCACTAATATTTCATGTGACCTTGTTTCTGTGCCTCTATTTAAATACCCTAGGATTGTATTAGCTTTTTTGGATGATGCTGCATACTGCTGGCTCATATTCAAGAGATCATCCACTAGGATTCCAAGGTCCCTCTCACAGTTACTATTTTTGAGTCAGATTTTGCCTAATTTGTACTTATACCTTTGACTTTTCCTGCCTAAACATAAAACTTTGCTTTTCTCCACATTAAAAATAATTTTGTTGGATAGTGCCCATTGTTCAAGTTTGTCAATATCATTTTGGATCCTGAATTTGTCTTCTGGGATGTTGGCTATTCCTGCCAGTTTAGTATCATCTGCAAATTTGATGAGTTCCCCTTCTATTCCATCTTCTAAGTCATTTATGAAGATATTGAAGAGTACTGGGCCTAAGACAGAACCCTGTGGTACCCCACTACTTACAGTACCTCTCTCTATGTGGCTGAGGTACCATTAAGGACTACTCATTGAGTATGGTTTGTCAGCCAGCTACAAATCCATCTGGTGGTAATGTTGTCTATTCCACATTTTCTAGTTTATCAAGAAGTTGTGGTAAACTTTGTCAAATGCCTTATGAAATCTAAACATATGTCCGCAGCATTTCACTGGTCTACTAATTTAATGACTTTATGAAAGAATGAAATAAGATTGGTTTGGCATGATCTGTTTTTAACAAACTCATGCTGGTTATTAGCTATAATTTAATTTGCTCCTAGTTGTTCGCAGATCTGTTTGATTATCTTTTCCATAATCTTCCCAGGTATTGCTATTAGACTGATTAGTCTGTAATTTTATGATTCTGTTCTTTTCCCTTTCTTGAAGATGAAAACCACATCAGCCCTTTTCCAATCCTCAGGTACTTCCCCAGTGCTCCAGAATTTTTGAAAGATATGGTACAATTGTTCTGAGATAACATATGCCAGCTCAGGGGTGGGTTTCTCGCCCCGTTCCAACCGGTTCGGTTGGAACGAGGCCGGCAGCGTCCTCGCACACGCACGCGGCGTCCTCACGCACACACGTGGTGTCCTCGCGCACGCACATGGCGCGCACATGCGTACTAGCATCCGCGCGATGCTCCAGCTGCTCCTGGAGGATCGCGCAGGCGCTGTATGCGTTCTGCGCATGCGTAGAAGCTCAGAATTCGTAAAAACCGGGTAAGGCGCGGTTGTGCGGGCGCGCGCGGGCACGGGGGGGGGCTTCGCCGTTCCCGGAAGTTACTTACTTCCGGGTTCGGCGACCAACCGGATCGCAGGGACCGGTGCGAACCGGTCGAAACCCACCCCTGTGCCAGCTACTTCAGAACTCTGGGATGTAATCTGTTGGGTCCCTGTTATTTATATTCGTCAAGGTGATATAGGTGTTCTCTTATCATTTTCTTGCTTATTTTAATTTTTATTTCTAGTTTGTCTTTTACAGTGGGGTTTTGTTTAGGTACATTGAGCTATAATTTTTTTTTGTGTGAAGATTGATGCAAAGAATGAGTTAAGCAGCTCTGCTTTCACCCTGCTGCCAGTTACTTCCTCTCTTTACTGGACCTACTGTTTCCTTGACTTTTTCTTGTTCTTAATATGTTTAAAAATGTTTTTTAATTATCTTTGACTTTTGAAGCAAGCCTTATGGAGCTGAGCATTTGTGTGTGTGTGTGCGTGTGCCCGTGCATGTGCATGTGCACATGTTCGGTATGGTGGCCTAGTGGTGAAGACACTCACCTCCCACTTGGAACGTTGAGAGTTCAATCCTAGATAGGAGAAGATGTTTTCCCCACTAAGCACAAACTTTTCAACTTTCAACTTTAATAAGATTTGTATGCCGCCCACTCCCTTGGGACTCTGGGAAGCTCACAACAAAATAAAAACATTTAATACAATATTAAAATTAATACATCATCCATTCAATCAAGTGGGGCTGGAAATTAATCAACAGCCCCAGGCCTGCCGGAACAGCCAGGTATTGCTCACTTTACGGAAGGCTGGGAGAGTGGTAATGGTCCGGATCTCTGCAGGTAGCTTGTTCCACAAGGCCAGTGCAGCTACAGAGAAGGCCCTCCCTCAGGGAGCCGCCAGCCGGCATTGTCCGGTTGATGGCACCCGGAGGAGGCCCAACCTGTGTGATCTTATTGGTCGTTGGGAGGTGAATGGCAGGAGGCGGTCTCTAAGGTAGCCAGGTCCAATACCATGTAGAGCTTTAAAAGTAACGACTAGCACCTTGAAGCGGGTCCGGAGACCAATGGGAAGCCAGTGCAGCTCGCGGAGGATAGGTGTAACATGGGTGTTCGAACACTCTTCAGGGGCAGCCCCATGTAGAGTGCGTTACAATAATCCAGTCTTGAGGTGACGAGGGCATGGGTGACCATTCGAAGTGCCTCCCGGTCCAGATAGGGCCGCAACTGGTGCACCAAGCGAACCTGGACAAAGGCCCCCTGGTCACAGCCAAGAAACGGTGTTCTAACATCAGCTGTGGATCCAGGAGGACACCCAAATTGCGGGCCCTCTCCGAGGGGTGAATAACTTCATCCCCCAGGCTAAGAGGTGGAATGTCTGGACCATCCTTGGGAGGCAACATCAATAGCCACTCAGTCTTGTCTGGATTGAGTGCAAGCTTGTTCGCTCCCATCCAGACCCTGACAGCCTCCAGGCACTGGCACATCACTTCCACTGCTTCACTGAGTTGGCACGGGGCGGACAGATACAATTGAGTATCGTCCGCATATTGATGATATTTAATCCCGTGCCGGGGTATGATCTCACCCAGCGGATTCATGTAGATATTGAATAGGAGGAGGGACAGGACCAAACCCTGCGGCACCCCATATTTGAGGGCCTAGGGGTCGATCTCTGTCCCCCAACCAAGACCGACTGCGACCTGTCCAGGAGGTAGGAGGAGAACCAGTTTAAGACAGTGCCTCCCACTCCCACCTCCCATAACCGTTGCAGAAGGATACCATGGTCAATGGTATCAAAGGCCGCTGAGAGGTCAAGAAGCACTAGGATAGAGGAATGGCCTTTATTCCTGGCCCGCCAGAGATAATTGGTCAGCACGACCAAAGCAGTTTTGGTGCCATAACCAGGCCTGAAACCTGACTGAAAGTGATCCAGATAATCTGTTTCATCCAAGGTCCGTCAGAGTTGAAAGGCCACCACCTTATCAACCACTTTTCCCACAAATGGGAGGTTGGAGACTGGGCTATAGTTGTTCAAAATGGCTGGATCCAGGGAAGATTTCTTAAGTAGGGGTCTCACCACCGCATCCTTTAGGGGGTGCGAGAAGGATCCCTCCTGAAAAGAGGTGTTAACAATCCTCTGGAGCCAGCCACATGTCACCTCCCTGCTGGTCGAGACCAGCCAGGAGGGACATGGGTCCAGTATACAGGTGGAGGCACTCACCGCTCCCATGGCCTTGTCCACTTCCTCAGGAGCGACAAGTTGAAACTCGCTCCATAAAATCCGATCAGGACCTTCCCCCGGCACCTCGGCTGGTACCGTCCAAGTGGAATTCAGGTCTGTCCGAATCCGAGCGATTTTGTCTGACAGAAATTGAACAAATTCCTCAGCTCTACCCTGTAGAGGTTCATCCGCATCCCTCCCTTTCAAGAGGGAGCGGGCTATCCTAAACAGGGCGGCTGGGTGCGATTCTGCGGATGCAATAAGAGCGGAAAAATGCACACATTTTGCCACCCGTATCGCCACTAGATAAGTCCTAACAAAGGCTCTTAATTGTGTTTGGTCGGATTCAGAGTTACTGGCCCTCCAGTGTTGCTCTAGGCATCTCTTTTGGCGATTCATCTCCCGGAGTTCCTCGGTAAACCAAGGAGCCCTCCTGGATCCACTGCCGCAGAGAGGCTGTAAAGGCGCAATCCGGTTTAGAGCCTCCGCCGCCACTATATTCCAAGCAGCGACCAAGGACTCCGCCGGACTGTGGGTCAGAGAGTCAGGTATCTTACCAAGTGCCGTCTGAAATCCCATAGGGTCCATCAGGCGCCTGGGGCGGAACCATCTAATTGGTTCCACCTCCCTACAGTGGGGGATTGGTTTCCAAAAGTCGAGCCTCAGTAGGAAGTGATCTGACCATGACAAGGGCAAGATCTTAATGCCCCTCAAACCTAGATCACATCTCCACTGCTCTGAGAGAAACACGAGATCGAGCGTGTGACCCGCTGTATGAGTTGGACCCTGAATTACCTGGGTCAAGTCCATGGCTGTCATGGAAGCAATGAACTCCCGTGCTCCATCAGAGCGTTCACCGAGTGACGGCAGGTTGAAATCCCCCAGCACTATAAGCCTGGGGAACTCAACCGCCAGCTCGGCTACTGACTCAAGGAGCACAGGTAGGGCTGTTGTAATGCAGTTGGGAGGTAGGTACGTTAGTAACAACCCCACTTGACCCCCAAGGTCCAACTTCACCAGAAGGGACTCACACCTGGCAATCTCCAGAGCAGGGATCCTACGAGGAGCTAAAGACTCTCAGATGATGACTGCCACTCCCCCACCCCTTCCTTAGTGTCGCGACTGGTGGAGCACCCGAAACCCTTCTGGGCACATTTTGGTGAGGGGGACTTCTCCCTCATGGCCCAGCCAGGTTTCAGTAATACATGCCAGGTCTGCCCCCTCGTCTAATATTAGGTCCTGGATGAGGGGAGCTTTATGAACCACAGACCTGGCATTTAGCAACAGCAGCCTGAGACCTGGGCCCTGACAACTCTCGCCATCTGGTCCTGGAGTGGAGCTAATAGGGCCGGAAGGGGGGATCGCTATAACGTAGTGAACCCTCCTTCCCCGGTAATGGCTAGCCCTATAACTCCAGTCGAACCTGCCTCTCCCAATTATGACCGGGATGCCCTGGCCCATACCCGCACCCATAGGCCCCACTTCCCCTCCCATGGCCTCCGTTCTCCCAGCAGGCCATTCAAACCACACATTCTGGGACGAGAGGCGGATCCGGGCTCTCATCCACTTCTGCTGGAGGGGGCATCAGGCTTCATTCTCAATCCCCCCATACATACCGACCTAACATTCTCCGCATACATATCCCACTAATATTAAAATATACAAAGATACAGTAAAAAAATTATGATAAATTAAAAAGTGTGGGACCATTCAACACATACATACCACATACATTACACACACATACCATATACAAAGATTGCACAGCTGTTGCTATTTGTGCGGCGTCTGTACACGGGTTCGTAAAGAGTTCGTAGAGAGTTCAGATGATAGAGTTTTAGCGGAGATATAAAGAGGAAAAGTTTGGCTTCTTTCAGTCCTGTAGAATAAGATGAAATAAGATGGTATGGCAGGGGGTCCAGAAATCCAAAGTGGCCTTCTAAGCATCAACGGGTGGCAGTGGTCACACCAATTTGGCAGGTCATATGTCCAGAGTCCAGGTCGTAAATCCAAGTGAATCCAAAGTCCAGCAACCATGAGCAGGGGGTGGCAATGATAAAAAGGAAAAACCCCATAGTCTTGAGAACAGGCAGAGGAGAGGCCGCACCGCAGGAAGGCCCAGTCCAGTGGAATGGGGGAGGGGGGGCAAAAGGCCATGGCAATGATAACGTAGCCAGCTGCCTGATCTTATCGAGCGCCATGTCAGGCTAACCACCCCTTCTTTGGAACAGTTTAATATAGACAGAGGGTCACCAAAACAAGAGTAGAAGATATCAGCAAAGATGTTAGAAAAGATGTTAAAGACGCCAGGGACGTCGCATGATGTAAACCGACGGAAACAGGGGGAGGGGGGGCGCCCAGAGAGGCTACAGCAGCAGCAAACAGACCAGCTGCCCAACCCCATCCAGCGCCGCTCTACATTGACCACCCCCTCTCTGTCAGTAGTAACGCTCCAGGAGTCCAGTGTGTTCCAGGGCCCCTCCCAGTCAGACGGAGAAAAAGGGCCCGGACTGTGAAAATCCATCGGAGATGGCGCCGTCAGTGCGGCGCCGCCATTTTCGCTCTTCTTCTCGCCGCCAAATGCTCTAAAGGTTGCCCCTGGTGTCCGCGAGGGCTGTGAGCCGCCTGATAGCGGCGACCCCCCAGATAGGCACCTGCTCGGATCCACCAGGTTCCGCTCTACCGATGAGACCCCTTCCCGCATGCTCTCCACGCTGAATTACCTGTTTTTTCGATGATTTTTTTGCTCTCCCGGTCGGCGTGGAGAAAGCTGCCGACCATCATGCTTCACACATGCGCAACCATGTGCGAAAAATATATATACAGTATATGATTTTATTGCTTTAATTTTGTAAGCTGCTCTGAGTTGCCTCAAAATGAGATGGGCAGAAAACTAATTCAATAAATAAAAATAATGAATGTGTTAGTTAAAATCTTTTTCTTTTTAAAAAAAGAAATATTAATAAAGGATTTCACTTGACATTTCAAGTTAGCAATCTGGTTCATTTTTCTTTTAGTCAGGCAGGATCTCTATAATATGAAATAGAGCTTGAAGTATTGACTGAAATACTGAAGAAGACGGTTTAATACAGTGATGCTGAGAAAGGTTATGAGAAATATGTTTTAGTCCAATGGAAACTTTCACGATACGAAAGTTTCCCCCTCCCCTTTAGAATTGTAGAATTGTTTTTGTCTCTGATATTTTAGGCAAGATTATTAGCATCAGTTTATAGAAACTTTAATATATTTTAAAATATATTAAAATATAGAAACTTTAATATATTTTAAAATATAAAAGAATAAATAAATAGCACCTTGACAGTATAAAAAGATGCTGCAGACAAAAAATGCTTTGGGCTTTTCTCCAAAAGTTGACAAGTGAGCTAAATAAGTGAATCTCCTAAATTAAGATTTTTTTTAATTAGAATTCTAATGTACATGAAAGGCAGAGGTGGACATAACATAGCTAAAAGCCTGTTCCATATTTGATGGAATCTAGCAGCCAAAATTTAATCCTTGATATCAATGGTGAAAGAGAGGGGTTTCCCTGAGGCTTTCAAGATCTAATTTTGCTAGCATTTTCAGCTGTTGAAAATGTCTCCAAAATTATTTGGTCCAAAATCTCATCTAGAAGTTTTTAAATGTAAACCACCTACCAATCAAGATGATGTTTAAATATGGTAGTAGATATAAGAGGGTATCTAAATATTTATAAGTGAGCTCTTGATCTGACTGAGGACTTTTTTAAAAAATAAAAAGCTGAATTCCATGATCTGAAGTGGACAATTGGGTCTGGATGCCATATTAACTTTTCAGATTTCCTTATATTCTATTTTAGCACCACTCCTAGTTTTCAAGGTGCTTTCAGGATATCCTGAAAAAAGTAGTCAGTGGTATACTAATCAGCTTTTTTTAATCTTGGCAACCTGAGATGGTGGACTTCAATTTCCAGAATTCCCTAGTTAGCTATGCACTAGTCCAGTGATGGTGAACCTTTTAGACACTGAGTGTTCAAACTGTGCGTACATGCATGCCCAAACTAAAAGGTGTGCACACGCACATGCATGGGCATGTGCAGATATATGCAGGTGCAGATGTGTGCGCGCACATGCATGCACATGTGCACATGTGCAGCAGAGACCCGGAGACCAATTGACCAGTGGGAGGCAGAGCATCCCAACATTGGCAGCACAGCAAGAAGTAAGATCTTTTTCTTTTGTGAGCTTTGTCATTTTCAGGGAAACAGAAGCTCACAAAAGAAATGCTGACCCGGGGTAACGGTGCACATGCCAGCAGAGAGGGCTTTGCATGCCACCTTTGGCATGCGTGCCATAGGTTTGCCATCACAATACTACTTCACCCAGCTAAAAGTTTATGTCAAGGTTCCAAGTAACCCCTAACGAAAGAAGACTCCAAGGCTTGAGTTTCCTCAAAGTTCCATTTTATTAGAGATGTCATATTGGCATATCTGAGAAAACATGAATCTGAAAGTTTCCAGGTTTTCCCCATCCAAGTGAAAGTTCAAGATCCTACCCAGCACCCACATGTCCATCACATGATCCAATCAGGTATCATCCAAGCCAGAAGTTACCTCCCAGTCATCTCATCACATCTGCAGGGCCAGTCAACCTTGACTTCCGGAGAAAGAATGTTATTATGGCTACATATCACCCGCACTCTGTATAATCCCGTCTCCCATTTTCCCACTATAGAAAATGTGGCAGGCCTGAAATCCAAAAGGTAAAAGATGGCTTGCAGGTCTGACAGTTTCTAAAGTTGAGAAACACTGCTATAGATAAACCTTTGCTTTATCCTTGGACTTTTAAACTGCATCCTTGGACTGTATTTAGATAAAACTCAGTTTTTACCTATGTGCTGGTTATTTTGTTTCCTGCCTGCTTGATTTTTTGAGCCAAATGATAAATGGCAATTTGGCTACAGACTTGTGGGATACTACTTATTGAATGGCATTTATTGAGGAAGGATCGTATAAGTATTTGCTTAGATCTGTTATAGATCAAGAACTGGTATAGGTGTTGTGGCCCGGCAGGAGCGTTGGAGCTGCCACCAGACTCCAACAGCGAAGGGCCCTATGAGTCGGCCCTGGAGGATGTGGCGGACAGGATTCCGACTCCGAGCAGGGTGCAGAGAGACTGGTTGGCCACGAGGTGGCACCTGAACCTTGGATCAGTGGGGAGGAGACAAGAGAGAGTGATCTAGAAACCACCTGTTGTTCCGGGATGCATGTCGTGGAAGGGCTACTCAGTGACAAGAACAACTACATAATTACAGGAGGTAATTACGCTCAGCTGATGGTCATCAAGCTCCTCTTCCAGACTATAAAAGAGACTGCTTGTGCCATGCCCTTCTTGCAGAAGTCAATGTTTGACTAAAGAGAAACAAACTTGGCAGGCTGGATTGCTGCCAGAGTTTGTTTGCATTGCTGCCAAGTTTTGTTGGACTTGCTGCCAAAGTCCTTATCTGTTTGTTTATTTGGCTTTCAGCCACTGAGAGTCTGGTCTTGTTATTAAAAGACATTCCATTTTACGCTTGTCTCGGCTTTCGTTACTGGACGGAGGAGGGGGTCAGAGCAATAGGTGTAGAACTGAGCTGCAAACATTGCAACTCTCTTTATTTACTCTGAGGTCTCTGGTATAAAGTTTTAGTTTGAGACTGAATCACAGAACCAGCAAATTATAACTCAGATATTGGTATCTAATTCAATTTTTATCTAGGCCCAATTTAAACTGCCCAGAAGCCATTCTTAAGTCTTTTCTTAAATGTTTCCAGGTTAAGCTTGTGCAGCTTCTCCCAGAAATCTGTCCCATTGCCAATATATCTTAGTTTTAGCTTGTGTGTGTGTTTAATGCAAATTCTAAAATAAACTGCTCTAATTATTGAAGCAGAGTAAACGCAAAAAATATTTTGAGAGATGAAATCTCTGAGTATTTCCAAAAATATTTGACCACTCTTGTTAATATTTTTGTCCTTTCTTTTTCGTTACTAATAGCATTATCCTTCACTTTGGTATTGGATCTACCTGAAGAAAATTACAAATTGTGTATAATACTTATCAAACATTTGATGTGCTTGGATCTTGGGTGAGATACAAAACCCAATTCTGAGAGATCCATGCTGATACAATTTTACTGATGAATGCAATGAAAGAGGAAATCAAATTATGTGATACATAAAGCCCCTATTCACATTTTTTCTGTTTATAGAACAGAAATAGAGCACAACAATGATGAAAATTCTCTTGAATGCATTTGGGTCAATATTAAAGGAGGAAAATGACATTGCCATAGGTGCATACTATAGGCCACCTAACCAAAGAGGAAATGAACTTTTTGCTAGGCAGCTAACTAAGGTATGTAGGAAACACATCACAATAATAATGGGGGATTTTAACTACCTGACATCAACTGGGAGACAAGCTCTGCACCAAATGGAAGATTCAACAGGCTTCTAACCAAGCAGAGAACTTTGTTTCCCAAGAAGTAGAGAAGGGAACAAGGGGATCAACCATATTGGACTTAATTCTCACTAACAGAGATGAAATGATAGAAGGTGTTGAAGCTACAGGAACCTTGGAAGCAATTGATCATGCACTATTGGAATTCAACATTATGCAAGCACAAATAATAGAACAAAGTCAAACTTTGGACTTTAAGAAAGCTAATTTCCATAAACTTAGAGAGAGCTTGGGAAGGATTCCTTGGATGAGAATCCTCAAGGGGAAAATAGCTTAAGAAGCTTGGGAAATTTTGAAAAGTGAGATTATAAAAGCCCAGTCTAGCACGATACCAATGAAGAAGAAAAATTACAGCTCTTTGGAGAAACCTGACTGCATAAAGAACTCTCTGACAAATTAAAAGACAAAAAAGATAAGTATAAAAAGTGGAAAGAGGGGGACATAACTAAGGTAGAATATCAGCAAATAGCCCCAGCCTGTAAAGATGAAGTGAGTAAAGTTAAGGCTCACAATGAAGAAAGGCTTGCCACAAAAGTAAAAAAATAACAAAAAAAAAAGCTTCTTCCAACATGTTAAAAACAAGAAAAATGTCAAGGAAACATGGGAGAAAGTAACAAGAAGGTGACAAGCAAGAGGGTGAAAGCAGAAACACTTAAATCATTTATCTTTACGCAAAGGGGAAAAAAACAGTTCAACCTGTCAAAAACAGCACCACAAAAAACAGATTAGATACACAAGTTAAAATAGGGAAGAAAATGGTAAGTAAACACCTGTCTACCCTAGATGAGTTCAAATCACCAGGCCTGGATGGATTATATCCCAAGGTTCTGAAGGAACTGGCAGACAAGATCTCAGAACCACTGAACCATATCTTTCAAAGATCCTGGAGCACCGGGGAGCTGCCAGAGGACTGGAAAAGAGCTGATGTGGTTCCCATCTTCAAAAAAGGAAAAAAATAGATCCAGAAAACTACAGACCTACCAGCATTACCTCAATATCAGAGAAGATTCTGGAAAAGATAATCAACTAATGAATCAACGAACACCTAGAAGCAAACAAAGTAATAACCAAAAACCAACATGGGTTTGTCAAAAACAGATCATGCCAGACTAATCTTATTGCATTCTTTGACAAAGTGACAAAATTAGTGGAGAAGAGGAATACTGTTGATATAATTTACTTGGACTTCAGTAAAGCATTTAATAAAGTAGACCACAACCTACTACAGGGCTCCTCAAACTTTTTAAACAGGGGGCCAATTCCCGATTCCTCAGATTGTTGTGGGGGGGTGGTGGACTGGCTGGATGGGCATGGCTAGATGGTCATGTGACTGGGTGGCATGGCTAGGTCATGTGACTAGGAGGGTGTGACCAATTTAACAGCCCATTGAACAATGTACACAAATTAAACTTTAATTTGTTTTGCTCCTGGGGGTGTTTTATTTGCTTTCGTTTGCATGTTGCTCTTTTGGTTGTCTTTTCTTTTTACTAGATCATGTTTTCAGTTGTTTAGGAGTCCAGTGGTCCACTTCAGGAAACTCAGTTTTTCAGCAATTCTTCTGAGTCCCAAGGAGCTTGAGAAATCTCTCTCGCTCTTGCTCTTGCTCTCGTTCTTGCTCTCTCCATCCTTCCCTCCCTCCCTCTCTGTCAATCTATTTTTCTTTATCTATCTTATGGAGATGGGGCGGATAAAAATGGGCTGTTTTCACAAGTTTTTTTGGCCTCCTGGAGTGTCTGTGCACCCTGTTTTTCACATTCCCCACTCTCCAGAATGTCTCTGCAGGCCAGAATTGTTGGCTTTACCTTTCAGTTCCAGCCTGCTGGGCTCATGAAGCGGTCCTGCGCTTGGCCGAAGGGTGGGCACAGCGATGTGGATAGGTCAGCCTCGTGGTCATGCGCAGGCCGGATTAATAGCTTTGGTAGGCCGCATGTGGCTCTGCGGACCGTAGTTTGAGGACCCATGACCTACTACTAGATAAAGTAGAAAAATGTGGGTTAGACAGCATCACCACCAGATGGATTCGTAACTGGCTGACCAACCGCACTCAATGCATAGTCCTCAATGGAACTGCATCTACATGGAGGGAAGTATGCAGTGGAGTATCCCAAGGCTCTGTTTTGGGCCCAGTACTCTTCAACATCTTCATCAATGATTTGGACGAGGGAATAGATGGGGAATTCATCAAATTTGCAGATGACATCAAACTGGCAGGAATAGCCAACACTCCAGAAGATAGGCTTAAGATACAGATTTGAACATCAGGTACTATCTAACAAAATGAAATTCATTTTGGTGAAAAAAGTAAGGCTCTACATTTGGGCTAGAAAAACAAAATGCACAGGTACAGCATATGTGGTATCTTGATCAATAGTAGTAACTGTGAGAAGGATCTTGGAGTCCTAGTCGGCAACCATTTAAATATGAACCAGTAGTGTATAGCAGCTGTCAAAAAAGCCAACACAGTTCTAGGCTGCATAAACAGAGGGATAGAATCAAGATCACATGAAGTGTTAATTTCACTTTATAATGCCTTGGTAAGGCCACCCTTGGAATACTGCATTCAGTTTTGGTTGCCACGATGTAAAAAAGTTGTGGAGACTCTAGGAAGAGTGCAGAGAAAAGCAACAAAGATGATTAGGAGACTGGAGGCCAAAACATATGAAGAATGGTTGCAGGAACTGGGTATGTTTAATTTAATGAATAGAAGAGGGGAGATGTGATAGCAGTATTCCAATATCAGGGGCTGCTGCAAAGAAGACAGAGTCAAGCTATTCTCTAAAGCACCTGAGGGTACTTGCAAGAATCAGGCATAGAAAAAAAAAATTCTGGTGCTAGAGCTGCCAAATTCTTTGTCCTCTTACCATTTTCGCCTCAGCCGATTATTGATGGCCGGCATGCCAGCCTTCACTCCCTTCGGAGCTGGCGGAGAGTCCTGGGAAGCCTTCTTAGAAAAGTTCGAGTGCTTCCTCATTGCCAACAACCGACAAGGATACTCTCAGGCCAGAAAATGCAGCTTCTTCTTAACCGCCTAAACGGTTCAAGGTTACCTCAGACGCCTCCTCGTCTGCGCCCCCTTCGCCCAGCCTACCTCCTTCTTCCATGCCTCCAGCACACCCGGGATATTCTTCTGACATCACCTGGAGCTACACTCCCCGAAGGGAGGAGCTCTTACAGGGACATCCTCTTCAGCCGCCACCTGCAGTCCAACTGCGGCGTTCGGGGCGTGTCCGCCGTTCCCCTGCCTACTTACGCGATTACGCCTGTGCCATCTCGGAGACGCATGCGCATCGCTGGGGGGAAAGGAGTGTTGTAGCCTCATAAGTCCTCAGACTTACGAATGACAGCTCGGCGGCAGCCAGGCGCGTCTTAGCCAATCAGACGCGCTTGCCGGTTGCTGGGCTGTCATACGCGAGTCTATTGGCTAAACTATCTGACAGCCAAGTATAAAAGGCTGTCAGACGAAGGAGAGGTGCCGGTCTACTCACAGTTGATGTTCATTACATTCTTGCTTGAATAAACGGTTCAAGGTTACCTCAGACGCCTCCTCGTCATTTCTACCGCCGATCTAACAATGAGGATGGTCTCTATGAACAGTTAAAAACTGTAAAGAATGATGCCTTTTATTTGGCAGACATTTTCAAGAGATTTAATGAAATTAATTTGCAGCTTCAAGGAGCCAATATAACTCTTATAAGTTGCAAAAATATTGTGTCATTATTTATCGAAAAACTTGATCTTCTCCATCATAATATTTTAAAGGAAGAATTTCATCAGTTTCCTGAATTGCCCTCTATAAACAATGATGTAACTCCAGGGGGATATTGAAAGGTTCAGTAGCCACCTCAATGAACTCAAATTGCATATGGAAAAATGATTTCAAGATAACTTAAAACTTAAAGGTGCATGACTGGATGATAAATCCTTTTACAGCAAATGTTGCTGAGGTTGATATAACTTGCCAAGAAGAACTATTAGAACTTAAATATGATGAAGAGAGTAAATGTAATTTTGGCACTGGCGAATACCAAAAACTCTGGCAAAATAAAAAATGCCTGTATTATATTCAAATATGTGGAAAATGATGTTCAATTTATTGATACCTTTCCCTACCACACATCTTGTAGAATCAGGCTTTAGTGCTGTTAATCATATTATGAGTAAAAAGAGAAACCGTCTGAATATCACCGAAAGAGGAGACCTTCGTTTGTTCCTTACGAAAATCGAACCAGATATCAAATATTTAGTCTCGCAGCATCAGCCTCAAAGATCTCATTAATCACTAGTAAAGCTAATTTCAATTTACTTTATTGTTTTCTAATTAAACTTTATAAAGTTAAAAACATTATAAACATGCATAAAGTAGAAATAAAAAGATAAATGTATGTACATTTCTTTTTTTAAAAAAAACACCCTCCTTTCTAAAAAATATTCTGCACTTGTGCAAAAACTGATGGGTGGTAAGGAAATTTTTCCATCAAAAAATCCATTAGGGACTTCCGGTTGGGTGGGGCCTGAGGGGGTTGTTGTTTTTAACAGCTCCGGATCCTTGGCTGCGTTAAGCTGTCTAAACAGTATCCATCAACTGTTAGACAGTTTGATTACCTCTTCTCCGGGCTAAGGAGGAGGATGCGAGCAAGCTATGTTTGGGCAGCACTCCAATTAACCCCCACAGAACATAAATCTGGGGTGGGAAGAGGGAGCCACCCAGTAACATAGTGGTTTCTCCACGTCAAAGGCCTTTTTTGCAGAACGAAGGTACACGTCCACCCTCAGCTCAAAGACTGATTTATTACTGATTTCAAAGCGGGCAGAACTGATACTGGTGAACTTCTAATCTAATTGTATGTATAAGTCTTTAACTCCATTTTTAAAAGAATTCCTTCTGACAATTTACTTGCTAGAAATACACAGAAAATGGCACAGCTCTGTAGGAGGGGTCAGACTCTGACGACATAGATATCTATGGAGCTCAGAACATTTAAAGATCACTAAAACAGAAGTGATTTATTACCAAACTAAATAGTAATTGCTGGATAAGTGGCTTGCCTGGATTTACTAATTGGGTGGAGAAGATTAAATCTGGAATGGCTTCTAAGCAGCAAAAATCCCCCCCTCCAATGCATCTAAAAGCGCTGGAAATTCGCCTGCCCCTGGAACTAAATTACAGTCACTATTCCCCCCCCACCTTGCAGAGGAGCCTTTGACCCGAGAAATTTTGCAAAAAGAACTAAGCGTGGCCTTAGCAAAGGCTTTAAAAAATCATGCAGCTACAATGGAAATTAAAATAAAGGAAGAGATATATACTGCTCATAAAGAATTGTCAGAAGAGCTTATGGACTCGGTTCAGACTCGGAACCAGCAAATTAGAGACAATATTCTTGAGGCTTTTAAGTGCATATCGGGTTATGTTTCGGGAATTGAAGATAGATTGGAAGAACTTAGTGATTCTAATATTAATCTGGTAACGAAAATGATGTGGTTCAACAAAAGATTGGCGATGCAGAAAATGAAATTAAAATGTTGCAGTATAGACAGATGGAATTTGCCTTAAGGATAAAAGGCCTCCAAGAGAAAAATCAAGAAAATTTGAAGCAGATCTTCTCAGAAGCCTTTGATCAATTGATGGGAAGGCCAGGAGGGAATTTTGAATGGCCAATTGACAAGATATATCATGTTAATTCCTGGCTTGCCAAACAAAAGCAACCCCCAAGAGATATTGTGGTGTATTTTGCTACGACAGATATAAGGAATTTCATATTGCAAGAGTCTTACAAAACTAAGCTTCAAATTGGGGGTCAGGAGGTGACTGTTTTGAAGGAAATACCACCTAAAATGTTGAGATCGAGAAAAGACTATGCCTTCTTAGTCGATGAGCTCAAAAACCATCAGCTACAGTTCAGATGGGAGGCCCCAGCCAGACTTGCAGTTACCTACCAGGGGCAAAGATATCGTCTTAACTCAGTATGGAAGGCTCGAGATTTTTACAATAATATATTGAAGGCCATATTTTAAAAAAAAGATCCATTAGTGGGCGGTAGGTAGAAAAAGGTTGACTACCGTATTTAATTCTTGATGCCTAATCTTGATTCCCTGTAAATCATCTGAAGCCCGTATTTTGTTCAACAATAGTTCCAGAGTTATGATAAACAGTAATGGGGATAAGGGACAATCCTGCCTTGTACCTTTCTCGATTTTAAATGGATCTGTTAAGCTTCCATTGACTATGATTTGAGCTGTTTGTTCCTGATATATTGTTTTAATTGATTGTAAAAAATGCTCTCCTATTTGCATTTTTTGCATTATTTTCAATAAAAATTGCCAATTCACTCGATCAAAAGCTTTCTCGGCATCTAGAAATATAAGCGCAGCAGGGATTTGGTTATTCTTTCCCAAATATTCCAGTATATTAACAATTTGTCTTACATTACTTCTCATTTGTCTCCCTTGTGTAAAACCTGTTTGATCATTATGAATCAATTGCTGAATAACCAACATTAACCTATCCGCTAGTATTTTAATAAAAATTTTATAATCTATATTAAATAATGATATAGATCTGTAATTTTTTGGTTGACTAAGATCTTGATCCTCTTTTGGTATCAGCGATATAAAGGCTGTCTTCCATGATGGGGGTACCTTCCCTTCCATTTGGATCTTATTGAATAGTTCCTTAAGAGGTTCTGCCATTTCTAATTGTAAATTTTTGTAATAGGCCGATGTCAGGCCGTCTATACCTGGTGCTTTCCCTACCTTTAGCTGTTTAATTACCTGGAGAATTTCCCCCGAAGTTATTAGTTGATTCAATCACTCCCTCTGGCTCGTCTTTAACTATAGGTATTTTTTCTTTATCCAGGTATCTATCTATCTATAGCTAAACCTTGTATTTTGTCATTCATGTACAATCCTGTGAAAAATTCACGAAAAATCTTTTGAATCACATCCTGTTGATACACTTCCTTCCCTTTATAATGTAATTTCGATATATTGCGAGATTTGTTTTTTCCTAATCAGATATGCTAACCATCTAACAGATTTATTTGCATTACAAAAAGGTTATGTTTTGCGTATAGCGAACTAGTCTGACATCAGCATATTAAATTGCTCTCTTAATAAAGTAATTGCTTCTTTAATCTTCTTGTCTCCTGGTTTTAGTATTAACTCCTGTTCTCTCTTCCTGATTTCTTCTTCTAGTTCAATTCTCTTTTCCCCTTGTTTACGTCTATGTAACCTATTTAAATTTATAAGAACTCCTCGCATATAACATTTCCATAGATGTACCCTTACTCATATTAAAAACAAAATATTCTCTTAACAAATACTAACCTGATTTAGTGACCTTTAGTGAGTATACTTTTGCATACTCATTAAGTGAACCCGTTGTTTACAATGAAGCATTTTTGATGAAAACTATAAGTAAATGCCAGTTTTTGGCAAAAATATAATAAATCACGATATGTATGGTGCTATGATATTCAGCACATACTATAGAGAACTATAACACCCAGCAATTTCCAATTGTTGTTTCAAAAATTGTTAGATCAACCTGGCTATTCTTGTGGAAATGATTTTGCCTTTTAGCTATATTATAGTTGCAATATCAATTCTCTTGACTTGTTTAACCTGAAATGAATGTGCCTTCTATCTGTTAGAAATTATGTTAATGTAGTGCTGAAATAATACATAATCAACATAATGCCCCAGTTATACTTCTTCACTGATTATAGCAAAGAGAAAGAGAGAAGAAAGAAGAAAAAAAGAAGAAAGTTAGTGGAGTATTATTTTGAACAAACCAGAGTAAAACATTGATACCATTTCTGGATGAAAGTGTATTTAGTATATGGAAGTACTAGCTTACTGCATGCCCCTCAGTAGATGAATCACTTAGGTAACCCCTGATATTTTCTTGTTTGCTGGCTGATCAGCTGCCACTTGCTGTGTTGCTAATTAAAACTCCTGTATACAAGCCTGAGCAGAACAGCTGAAATGGCCCTAGTCATATACGGCTCCCAAAAGGCATTTGTCTCAGTATCACTGAAATCTGTTTTTGGATTGCTGATTGCAGGATGGCCTCTGATACCTTTTAGGGTTGTAAGTAACATGTAGGTGTGAAACTTATCATACACAGAGTCTAAGCACATTTCTGAATATTTAAAAGTCCTGGTGATTTAAATCCCCATAGAAGCTTTTACTTGATGCTATGTTTCTTCCAGAATTGGTTGTCTTTCATATCTTTCTGCTTCACAGCAGCATTATAGCTCAAAAGTGACCTAATATAAATAGAATGTCCTTTCTCATTCATCATAGGATACAAATGGCTAATGCTGAAATGATTTCAAGCCTTTGCTGAGGATGTAGTAAGTGTGCAGATGGAATGGAGCACTTGTGATAAAGCTGCCAGATTGCATTAGAAAACTGTGATAGGTGTGACCTGAAAATCATCCAGCTGTCATTTTCATTCACGTGATCCTTCATTCTATTACACTAATCTTCCTCATCTGGGGCCATCCAGATACGTTACACTTCAATGCCTATGGTTTTTTTTTTCTTTGTTTGTTTGGTTTGATTTCCTTGTTGGATTTTTAAGTCATAGTAATCTTATATTTTTCCAATAATTTTTATTGAAGATTATATTATATAGATAAAACTAATAGAATCACACCTAATACATCAATATATATATAAAAATTTAAAAATTAAAAAAAATCAGAAAAAGAAAAAAAGGAAAGGAAAAAAGAGAAAAAGAAACATCCCCCTTCATCCCCAACAAGTATAATCAACATTAACAATTTATCACTATTTCTTAAAGTAAATTCAAAGAACTCTTCATCCACACATCATTCCATTCTTTATGGTCTGTATTAAAACTTCATTCCCCTTATTAATCAGCAAAGTTTATTACTGATTATTAGAAATAACAGCATAGCCATTGCTATAAAACCCAATATAAAGCCCTTCCTTTATATGTATAGTTCCATTTCCCTTTAAAAATATCTTCTCCATTTCCTTTCTTCAAATAAACAAAATCTTTAAAATGCCATCATGCAGCTCAAGTTTAAAACAATTACCAGAAATAGCAACCCATTATTTTAACCTTGATTAAATAAACTGAGTTTATAGTCTTTCTTCTTTCTCCCAATGATCTTCAGATTCCTCAAAAAAAGTTCTAATAGCTGCTTTCTCATTGCCTTTTCTCTCAAAGTGTCAGTGTCTCTGTTAAACTCCTTTTGTAATTTTAGTGTGGCAATTTTAGCAAAAAAAAATGTAAATCCATTAAAAAAAACTCAATTCTAGTTTATAATGACTATATTTTTTCTAAAAAAATTACTGAATTGTTATCCAGTTCCATTTGTAAATCTATTATTTCTCTATTTCTTGTAAGCAATCACTTTTTAATCCTTCTGCAATTGAATTTAAATTTATTCATTGGGACCTCTGCCTGTTCAGTAACATTTCTATTATTTTTTAAAAAATTCTTTAAAAGTTTTGGTCTGATCAAAAATTTATTTTAAAACTATCCTGCACCTTCTAGTGTCTAATTTTCAAAGTCATCAGTTATTGAAATATAAATATAGACATTTTTCCATGAGAAAGGATCTTTTCAATTACTGTATTTTTTGGAGTATAAGATGCACCGGAATATAAGGTTCACCAAGATTTTGAAGAGGTAAATTTAAAAAAACTTTTTGCCCTTTGCAGGCCTCCCAAACCCTCTGCATGTCTCATTTTTTGTGAAACACGGGGCATGCAGAGAGTTTGGGAGGCCTGCAAAGTGCTCCTGGGGGCTGGGGGGCAAAAATGAGCAAAAAAAATGGCCCATTTTTTGCAAAAACAATCCCTTTTTGCAAAAAACGGGAGGGCAAGCATAGCCTTTAGGAGGCTCATAGAGTGCTTCTGGGGGCTCGGGGGCAAAAATGAGCAAAAAATGGCACTTTGCAGGCCTCCCAAACCCTCTGAACATCCATTTTTGTAAAGGGGGCAGGGTTTCTGGAGGCCAAAAATGCTGTATTCAGTGTACCCAGATTTTCATCTTCTTTTTTGGGGGGGGGGTGGAAATGTGTGTCATACTCTGAAAAATGTGGTAATTTCAAAGTCCTAAACAAGTCAATGAGCCATTAATCTATTTAACACTTTCTAAAGCCAATATAAATAATCTTTGCTATAAATTCCCCTTCCCCTAATTTTTTGGTTACAACTCTTCAACAAATCTTTAATTACAGTTAAACCTATTTTAAGAATTGAAGAAACCTCATTCAGTGATTTCAATAAATCTTTAAAAACAATCAAAAATATATTAAATCCAAAATGATTAAAAGGTGAGTGCCAGGGCTGCCTCTGTTTATCTCCTAGGAAAGAAAAATCCTTGTCTCCATAGATTTAGTGAAAATTATTTTTACTAGGAACAAACTGAAAACAAACAGTTTCAAGCAAGCTATGAGGTAAAACATGCGAGCACAGCAACTTCAAACACAGTATACAGCCCAACCCCCTTGTAACTAGGCAACTATATAACAGAGCCAATGGACTTTGCCTTGGAGATAGCGGTTGCAAAGCTGCAATGTAAGCTTCCCCCTATTCCCTCCCCTCTATTCTATGGCAGCAAGCAAGAGTCTGGCTGACATCCATCCCCTATAACAGAAGCATTAGCCAGACAATGTATACAGTTAAAACATACAGTACATCACACCAAAAACAGCGATCCTATCAGGGTTTGTCAGGGTATTTTCTATGGAAAGTGTGAAGGAGTTTATGCACCTTGACATGTTTAGTATCCATCCATTTGGACTGTGCAGGGAGAAATTGTTTCCAGGCAATGAGATATTGGACCCTCCCTCTATGTTTCCTGTAATCTAGAATTTCAAAATGTTGCTCCCCTTCAATCAGAGTGGGTACAGAAGGAGTATCAGGTGCAAGGCGAAGGGGTGATACAGTTTCAGGTTTCAACAAACTGCAGTGAAATACAGGGTGAATACGCTTAAGGTTCTTGGGCAACTCCAGTTGTACAGTGACTGGGTTAATTACTTTAACAATTGAGAAAACTGCACAGAATTGTTATATGCTACCTCTGCAAAAGGCCAATTGTCCTGTTGGTAATTAATGTAGCACCTGAGGTACTGTTCCAGGACTGTATTAGTTCTCTCACAAGTCCCATTAGTTTGGGGGTGATGGGAAGAGCTTAAGCCCTGGGTGGTTCTCAAATTTCACTCCTCTATCGGAAATAATGCAGTCAGGCATACTGTGCAACCTATATACGAAGAGTTTAGCTAACATCTTTGTGGAGGGAATGTTGGGGTACAGAACAAAGTGCACCTATTTTGAAAAAAAAGATCAGATACCCCCAAAACAATGTTCCCCCCACTTTCAGGCAATTCCACAATTTGCCCCTGAGGCAATTCTGCCTGGGGGTTAGCCGCTGTCTGTAAAAGCCCTGTGGATTTCCCCAGAGGTCTCTTTGCCACAAGGAACGCCACCAAAACTGCCTCTTAACCAAGTGCAGGGTTTTTACAAATCCAAATTGTTCTTCTAACTTAGAGTCATGGACGCCCTTCAATATATCTCTCAAACTTGAGGGCACTATAATTTGGCTCTGACCCAAGCCAGTCCATTACACATGGTGCAATAATTTTGTGAGTAGTAAACCATTTATCAGCTTTTAGTGCTCCTTTGAGTTTCTCATACAATTCATTTGGAATCTCAGACTCCTTCTGCTCCTGAGCTCTAGTGGTTACTGGGGCTGCTAGCTCCTCATGGGGATAATGCCCCACCCCCTATTCTATGGCAATCAACAGGTTGGCTGACAAGTGAGTTTCAGTCAAACTTAATAGTCTACTGGAGACAACATTGCTCATGAAAAAATAGCCATCAAGAATACATGAGGATAATCTTAAAATCTCTCTCTGTATTACATCATGGGCCACAAGAAACACTAGAAGAGCACATGGAAAGGATGATCAGACTGGTTTCTTCTTGTGAGGGGGCAGTCCATACAAGTATTGACATGAGAATATATAGCACTTTTTAATTTAAATCTCTCTGCTGGTGACTAGTGGACTTGATTTAATATTAAGCTATGGTATGGTGACTCTGATCTCTGCATAGCAAGAAGATACCAGGCACTATGTTGAAAAGCCTCCATTAAGGCAGGTAAGTTTGAAAATGGCATGTAAAAAAAGACGAGAAAAGAAAAGGTAAGCAAAGGAAAGGAAAGGGAAAAGAAAAGCACCAACTGTATGGCTGCAGCCACCATATTAGGAGTAGGTGATGATGTTGAATTATAACTTACTATATATGCCCCTTCATGCAAACTTAATGCCCTGCATTCTTAAAGACTAACAATGAATATGTGGAAGTGCATATTGAGAAGGAAATCTTCTCTTACTATCTGTATTCTGAGAATTTCACTTTCAGAAACTATTAAAACTAAGTGTGGATAAAGTGGGGGTGGTTGTCATCCACCAGTTCATGAAGGATCCTCCCCTTCTTTCTTTTTTTTGGATTGAATTTTTTCCAATTGCTGTGGGGTTGTCATAGAGACAATAAAAGTCTTAGCTGAGGCAACATATTGTAGTACTTGAAAAAACAATCAGTTACACATGTGTTGGCTGTTGTTTCCTAAGTCATAATTTATAGAGTAAAAACAGAAATAAAGAAAATAACTTTGCTTTTGTGAAGATAGCTTTTTAAATTCATATAAGCTTTATTTGGTTGCAGCAGTTTTAATAGGAATGTGTTGTTGATGCAATACCAGAATAAAAGAAGGCTTAGCTTTGCTCACTGTCTTTCAATCATTGTGATATCAAATTAATGACAGAATCAACTCTAGTCCAATGCATACTTGTTTTGCTGGTAACTAAATTCAGAAATTTTTAAGTGCAATAAATTGTTATATCCGTTCTGCTGGTTATATGTCCTAAAGGCAAGGATGAAATATTGGAGACATCATACATTGCTTTCTAGAGACTTGTTCTGCAGATTGTCATGATAGATGAATGTTCAAGAACTTTCCTTAATAGAAAATGGAGGGGAAATGGTGAAGCCTATGATATCAGGGCTGACTCCTTGCTGAAGTGGATATTTCAAGCAGCAGATTTTGAGATAACATGGAAAAGAGATGTAAAAGAGTTTCCCCTTGGAATCCTCTGGGGAAGAATGTGGGTGTTTTTCCTCAAGAGAAATCTATGTTGAAACGAATCTTTACATGATTGAATTTCCATGTTCATGGTTGTAAAAAAAATAATTCTGAAATGATAATTTCTAGTTGGGGAAATTAGAAATATCAATACCCATGAAAGCTTAAGTGATGGCTGACTCAGGAAAGGCAGTGGAATGGGAGATAGTAACCCGGTGATAATAGCCAAGTACAGATCCTATAGTAGAAGAATGGTTCAGAAGAAAGGAGGGAAAAAAGAAAAAGCTTCTATTGTTACTACCACCGTCTCTACCACTCTCTTGGGTATATATATAACTGTCTTTATGGAGACTGAGATATAAATAATAAGTGTATGTATGTATGTATGTACGTACATACGTACGTACATATGAATGAACAAACAAACAAACAGTCTCAGCAGCAAAAAATTGCACTGCAGATACAGCCCTTGGAGGCAATGGCTAATCACTGCTGGTCTTGTCAATATCTTCTGTGTTCCTGCTGAAAAGAAGAGAGAATAGTTGAACCATATTTGCTTACAAAAATGCAGATGTTCACTGGATGGCAGTTATGGAATACAACAAACTCTTTGCTCCATCTGCTAGTCATATTGATACCATGAGATGATATTCCTAAAAGAGAAAAATTTTTATGTGACTAAAGATGCATGAGTTCTCTATGCATGTCCAACTGAATACTCAACTACAGAATGAGGTAAATTTATCCTAATTAGAAGATATGAACTTGTCTTGTCAAATGGAGGGAGGAATGGATACTTTGGGTCAGTTGACTGAAGAGAAAAGGAGAAAACCTTACAGGCTGGATCAGACTCATTACTCCTGAGGTTGTTTCTCTCTTATCATCCTCATTCTTTCTGCTCAGGCGGTCTCTTGGCTTCTCACCTATTTCATTCCTGGGGGCCCACCTGATAACTCTACATGTTCAGTCATATTCAAGTGCATTTATGTTTGTTTCATTCATAGACATGGATTTTTGTCATTTCTACATTTTCAAAATTCAGCACTTGTATATCAACATTATTCTCATAAGGTTTTCTTTGTCTTTATCATTTTTTTCAAGTGAAAATATACAAAAAGTATTTATAAAATATTTATGTAAGTGAATGTAGGATTGCATAAAGTAAATTCTCCACTATTAAAAAGAAATAGTATCAGAAATGAGGAATGACTGAAATTTGGATAAAGAAATGAATTTTCTGTTTACAGTTGCTTATGTTGGGGAAGCAGATTTTTAAATTGATTTATCTGTAAGTGGATTACGCCTTAATATTACTGTCTATTCTTTCATTAAATACATTTGGACTTTGTTATAGTTTTTTCACTTCTGAGAGCCAATAATTAATTTCTTATAAAGATCTCTTCGTCTTTATTTTGCTGGTAATAATAACTATAATAAATTCATTACCAAAATAATTAATCTATATTTTTGATATATTGCTTTGGTATTTAAGATTTTATCCAACCTTTTAAGGATCTTCTTTGTAATACCAAAATATTAAATATCCAGATTTTAATTCTAGAATAGTTTGTAACTGGAAGAATTCTCATGGAATAATCAGAATTAAATAATGTACATTTTCTTTTTTTTTAGCCACTGAAAATAAGGACATGATATACATCATTCTCATGGCTGGGACTGAATTCCTGTTTCTTTTGTCTGTGTCTGACAGGCTAAATTTATGGCTAACAATAGACCTGAGCTGTTTGTAAAAAGACAGATAACGTCAAATGTCCATTTCTTCTTTCTTTGAGAGTATGGGTTGTTCCTGATGACATGTAATGGATCTGCTGAAGTGAAGAAAAAAATTCTTGATAGTTCTGTAGCTTGACAGCATACTTTTAAAAATTGGCAAGATACTGTTTTTCTTCTCATCTGGTTGTTCCTGCCATTGTTGGACTCTGTTTATGGATTTGGCTCAGGATTAGCCAGAATAAGCCAGTGCTTATACACAGGCAGAGTAAAATAACACTTATACTATGTTTTAGATAAGTAGAATGGAGGAATACTAACGGCTTTTCTTTGTGCGATTTTTTTTAAATATGAGGAGGCACAGAGGTAAATTACTGAACTTTTATTAACAGAAGTAGTCGAACAGAACAATTCAGAACATGCGCGCTGGACAGTGCCACCTGACAGCTATTTATACGAATAGCTGTCAGGCGGCCGGCCAATGGGAGAACCGCGATTCTCCCGCCGGCAGCCAGCTGTGCCTGGACCAATCGGATTTCTGCAAGGCGTGGCTTGGCTGCCAACTGCATCAGGAGGACGCAACACCCCTTCCCAACAGATGGCACAAAGTCCAGGTACTTTGGCCGACTACGCAGGCGCTGGGACTGCCTCAGTTCGGGTGTGGTCGCCGAAGACGACGGACGTGGAGGAGGAGTCCTGCTGGAGATGTGGAATGGAATCGGAGGCCCAGCCCCTTGCCTCATGCCGGAGTTTGAAGGTAAGTTTGTGACCGCGGTGGTCATTGGTGGAGGGCCGCCTGGTGGATTGCGCATTGGTGCTTGCGGTCGGAGGCCAGAGTTGGGCAGAGCGGCTGGAGTGGCGAGGGCCTGTGGTCCAGGCGGCTAGGCGGTTGCATGGCAGCGCAACTGGTCTACATGGTGCTGCCAAACTCGTCCATCGCCAAGTTGGACGCTGTAGGAACAGGGCCCCGTTAGTTCTTGCATCACGGCCGGCACCCACTTGGGTTCGCCCGAGTAATTCTGGGCATATAACTCCTCCCCCACTAGGAAAGCCCTTGGGGCAGCCGACAAGGACACAAACAGGGGAGCGAAGTGGGGATGTAGCCGGTCCAGGGTGGTGCGGAGGCGGTAGCCCATGAGAATTTCTGCAGGGGACTTGCCGGTGGTGGAGCAGGGGGTGGAGTGTTGGGCTTGGAGGTAGGTACAGAGGTGGGCCAGCCAGGCCAAATGGTTGAGCCGGGCCAGGCTTTCTTTGGCAGAGTGAACAGCACGCTCAGCCATTCCGTTGCTGGTGGGGTGGTAGGGGGCCACCGGGACATGGCGAACCCCCAGGCTGTCCAGGTAGAGGCAGAATTCAGCAGAGGTGAATTGAGGACCGTTATCGGTCACCAAGGTGTCCGGAAGGCCGTGGGTTGAGAAAAGGCACTTGAGGGCATGGATGGTGGCGGCAGATGTCACAGATTACATGGGAACGACCTCAACCCACTTAGAGAGGGCGTCCACGACAAGTAGGAAGGAGCTCCCCTCAACTGGACCAAAGAAGTCCGCGTGGAGGTGGCTCCAGGGGGCGGAGGGGGTTTCCCACTCCCGAGGAGGAGACACAGGTGGGGTAGGCCAGACATCCTGGCAGGGTGGGCACCACTGCACCCAGCCACCAATGTCGGCGTCCATGGAGGGCCACAAGACATATCTGTGGCCCAGGGCCTTCATGCGGACAATGCCTGGGTGACCTTCGTGGAGCCGACGCAGGACCAGCTGGCGCAGGGCAGGCGGCACGACCACCCGGGAGCCCCAAAGGAGGCATCCCTGGAGGATAGAGAGTTCGGTGCGGCGGCGAAGGAAGGGCAGGAACTCGGGAGCCCGAGAATCCGCCGACCAGCCCCAGCGAACAGCGTCCAAAACGCGGCAAAGGAGGGGATTGGTGGAGGTGGCCTGGGCGATATCCAAAGCGAAGAGTGGCAGCTCCAGGTCGTCTACGAGGAAGACACCAGAGGCCACAGAGGGGGTGGGGTCAGAAAGCGGAGTGGGCAGCGGACACCGGCTCAAGGCATCCGCATGGCCCATATGCTTACCCGGCTGGTAGTGCAGCCAGTAAGAATAAGCAGAGAGGAACTCAGACCATCGGGACATGCGGGATAAGAGAATGGGGGGGTGGTGGCGCGATCCCCTGCCAGGATGCCAAGAAGGGGCTTATGGTCCGTGAGTAGGGTGAACGGGCGGCTGTAGAAGTAGTGATGAAACCTCTTCACCCTGGCTACGGCCGCCAGAGCTTCCTTGTCCAGGTGGCTATAATTTTTTTCAGCCCTGGACAAGGTGCCCGAATAGTAGGCGATGGGTGCTTCAGAGCTGTCAGGGAAGGAGTGGCTCAAGACAGCACCCACGCCATAAGGGGATCGTAACAGGCTAGAAGGAGGGGCAAATGCTCATCATACTGCGCGAGCACGTGGGCATCTGTCAAAAGGCGTTTGACAGCCGCAAGCGCATGCACCTCATGGCTGGTCCAGGCTCAGGGAGCAGATGAATCCAATAAATGGTGGAGGGGCTCCACCACCGAAGCCTTATGCGGTATAAAGGCGGCGTAGAAGTTTAACAGCCCCAAAAAAGCTTGTAGCTCTGCCTTGTTGGAGGAGGTGGGGGCGTTGGTGATGGCCTCAACCTTGGCGGGAGAGGGGTGGATGCCACAGGCATCCACGCGGAACCCCAGAAAGTCAATGGAGGGAACCCCAAGTTGACATTTGGAGCACTTCAGGTGGAGACCTGAGGAGTGAGGGAGAGGACAGTCCGGAGGGTGGAGATGAGTCCTGATTGGTCCGGAGCAGCAATCAGGACGTCATCAAAGTATGGCGTCACACCAGGGATGCCATGGAGCAGGCGCTCCATGAGTCCCTGGAAAAGGCCGGGGGCAACGCTGATGCCAAATTGCAGGCACTTGCATCGGAACGCCCTCCTGTGCATGACGATAGTCTGGGTGGTGGCAGTTGCGTCGTCCACTGGCAGCTGCTGATACACTTGGGCCAGGTCCAATTTGGCAAAAATCTTGCCCTGGCCCAAGGAATGCAGCACATGCTGGACGACAGGCACTGGGTAGGGGTGAGCCTGCAGCGCTTTGTTGACTGTGGTTTTGTAGTCGGCGCAGACCCTCAGGGAGCCATCCGACTTCAGGGGCAGGATGATAGGAGTCTCCGAAGGGGCATGATCCACTGGTTCTAGAACGCCCTGGAAGATGAGCTTATCCAGCTCAGCATCGACTTTAGCCCGCAGCGCCAATGACACTCTGCGAGCTTTTAGCCGAATGGGGGCCACCATGGGATCCAGACTCAGGGAAATGGGAGTGCCTTTATAACAGCCCAGGGACTCGCTGAACACAACAGCGAATTCTGAAACCAACAGGTCCAGATCAAAGGTCAGCCTGAGGAAATTAATGCCAGCAATGGACAGGCCGAAAGCTCGGAACCAGTCCAGCCCGAGGAGAGAGGTCAAGGAATTCCTGACCACGATGAGGGGCAAGGGACCCTGGAACCGCCCGTACTGGACCGGCAATGTGAGGCACCCAAGGACAGGACTGCAAGTCCCCTGATAGTCCTGGAGGTGGCAAGGGGCGGAAGAAAGTAATTCCCGCTTGAAGTGGGGGAAGAGTTTTTTAAGCGTGTCCCATGAGATGATGGATGTCGAGGAGCTGGTGTTGAGCTCCATGTTGCAAGGGTGGCTGGCGAGTAAGACGAGGAGGTTACCCCGGCCCCCTGAAGCAGTTGAAGCGGAGTCTAGCAGCCATTCGGGCGCGAGCCCTTCGGGCTCCAAGACGGCGTAGCACTGGGAAGAAGAAGGCACAGATGCAGGACAGTGGCCGGCAGGAGCTCTGGCAGGCCGCGGCGTCGAAGCAGGGGAGCGGGACACGGCGGCGATGTGCCCCTTCATTGGCGGCAGAGTGCAGCCCGGAACCAGCAGGAGGAACACAGATGGCGGCTGCCGCAACTGAGACAGGTCCCAGCATCTTTGAATGAGAGGGACCGGAGTTGATCGACGGAGAGGTCGAAGTTGGACCGAGCCACATCATGGGTCATTTGGCAATGGATGGAAGGAGGAGGAAGAGATGCCGTGACCGAGGGAGGGAACCGGCAAAGATCGGTGTGGACTGGCCGGCCATCTCATATGCCCGAGCCTCGTCAACGGCGATCTTCATAGACAGCTCCGAGCATGACAGGATGCAGCGGTGGAGGTTCAAGTCTTGGAGGCAATAGATAAATTGCTCCAAGAGAGCATTGTCTAGGTCAAGGAATTTGCAGTCCATGGCGGCGGGGCGAAGAGCCGCCACATACTGAGCGATGGACTGGCCCTCCTGCTGGATACAGTGATGGAAATGTTGCCGCCTGGCATAGCAGGAGGGAGCTGGTTCATAGTGAACCTTCAGGCAGGACAGAAGAACGTCTAAGGGAATGGCGTGTGATGGTGAAGGAGCGGAGAGGGCGTGGGTGGTGGCAAACGTCTCTGCCCCGCAATAGTGGAGGAAAACTCCTTTCTTTCGTCCCTCAGGAAGGTCAGTGAGCCCGTGGGCTTGAAGGAAGACTTTGAATCTCTCCAGGAAGGCATCCCAACTCTGCCTCAGGACAGAAAGGCAAGAAAGAAGAAGCGGCGGCGATGGCCGGGAAGTGCACTGGGTCGACGTCACTCATCCTTGTCACCAGGTTTTAAATACGAGGAGGCACTGAGGTAAATTACTGAACTTTTATTAACAGAGGTAGTTGAACAGAACAGTTCAGAACATGCGCGCTGGACAGCGCCACCTGACAGCTATTTATACGAATAGCTGTCAGGCAGCCGGCCAATGGGAGAACTGCGATTCTCCCGCCGGCAGCCAGCCGCGCCTGGACCAATCAGATTTCTGCAAGGCGTGGCTTGGCTGTCGGCTGCGTTAGGAGGATGCAACAATTTTCATGTCCATATTTAGCAAAACTTCAGTTATATCCTTCTTTAATAGTAAAGATAATGTTAAGCAGCATTATATACAAGTAAGCTATCACCTATATAGTATACTTTAATTATTTAATTAGCCTTCGTTATAGTAAATAATGAATTGAAATAATGTGACTGTACCCAGGGCATCAATAATGATGCAGAGAGACCTGTTGTAAGGTCTTGCCTCTCCAATCTTCCCAAGAAAGCAGGACTCTTGAAACGGCAGTTGTTCCCAAGGAGCTTTTATTGAAAGGTTTGTGATAACAAGAGATCTAGGCAAGAACTGAAGCTTCTCACTTAAAACCAGCTATTTAAAGCAATGCTAACCAAACTCCTCCCACAATACATCATTTCACAGAAACAGAAACTTTATATAGAGGTTAACATAGTAATGCAGGAAACAGAAAAAGAAACTGGAAGCAAAAACTTCATATACAGACCACTCCATTCCTCTTCCCCCTTCCTCCCATCAAAATGTCAGTGTCCCTGTAGAAATATCTGGGACCTGACACCTGTGCTGGAATAGTTGAAACAATGCTGTTTCTGGGAGTAGTGCAAATTTCCACATCCTTTTTTATTTTCTTTTATATATACGTTTCATTAAAAGTTTTAAATGAGTAGATAAAAAGTAACACAAACTTAAAAAAGAAAAAATACATTTTTAAAAAGCAAAAAGTTCAAAAAATAAAAATTAAGGAAACATAGAAAAGAAAGAAAAACAATATAAAGAATTGACTTATGTTACTCTTATAATGTGATGAAAGAAATGTCCTTCTGGGTTCGGCTCCAAGGAGGGAAAAAGACACTGGAGACATGGAGGCTGCTTGGAAAGATGGTTTATTGTTGGACAGGGCCACATGGCTTGAGCCCTGAACAGAAAAGGTGATCACATGCTTCAATGTTGGTGGAGAAGAAGAGAAGGGCTGAAGGAGGGGTTTGCTAGGCTTTTTATAACCTGTTCAGTCCCATCTCTGTGTTTCCTGTTCCTGTGTAAGAAATGTATTCTGATTGGTTGTCAGACTCCCATGGGGCCATGCAGGGGCTACTCTCTAGGCTGTGTTTTGAATCCAGGTATGGATGAGTTCTCAGATGCCTTTTTGAGTAAAGTTCCAATATTATCATGCCTTTCTGTAGCTGCAGTGGAGAAGTCTTTATTATGTAAAAGGGACTAGCCTGGCCTTCTCAATGGCCCATTGACAAAGTGGGGATGGGCAGGTAGCTACAGGCAACTATTCTGTCTCTTAAAACATGTTTCTTTCTTTTCACATCCAGAGAAATATTCTGCCTTTTCAATATTTCCTAGGATATTTCATTTTTCTGGGAGATATTCCCACAAGTGGTTATAAGTACAAATATATATTTAATGTTTGTCTATAAAGTTACAGCATAGTATTCTTCTATAGTCATATATATAGTTATATATAATCATAAAAATAATTTAAAAACAGGCATATTTTTCTATTTTTACGCAAAAACCCTTAAGAGGCTTCCATCACCAATAAATGTAGATAATGTCTTTTCTCTAATCATAGAAGGTAGTTTTGTCATTTCAGCAAAAGCTGTCATCTTTACAACTGTTCTTCCATAGAGTATAGTGTGGAATCTTTCCAGCTTTGTGCTTTCAGTAACATTGTTGCAGTAATTATATATTGCAGCAATTATATATACTTCCATGAGTAGTTAGGAACAGGTTTTTTTGTTTTGTTTATCTATTAATCTTAAAAGGAAAAGTTCCAGCTTCAATTTAATATTGGTCTTTAAAATCCTCTTATCAATGTATTTTAAATCCATTTTAAAACTTTTCCCCCATCATTTCCCCCATTTTCTCTGGCTAAAAAGAAGAGGAACCAATAAAAAGTAAAAATTAATTTTTAATTTAGGGAAAAAAATCTTATAAACCCAGTTCTATTCATTTTTTCAGAACTCTTAAGAATCCCAGCATAGCTGCTGATAGCTATATGTTCTTCTTCCTAAAGAAATGGTGCCATTTACCAATGAGTAGTCTATCTCCATCTTGTTTTAAAATAAAGGTGGGATAATTTTTTCTTCATTAATCCATTTCAGGCAGATTGAAGATTATAACTAATTAAATTATAGCTAGTGTTTCAAAATTAGTGCTATTTAGTGATGCACATTGACATGGCTGCAGGTTTTTCTTTTCTTTTCCTTAACCACATTAAAACTTAAAAATAATTTTTAAAAACTAGTACTATGTATATTGCAGTGGGGATCAGAAAAACTCAGGTTCAAGCCCACTATCAATTCAGGAACCTTCACTGGTAAGTTTGGACCACATGTTATCTATCATTCTAGCAAATTCTCAGTTTGTTATGGGGACATAGTACTCCCAAAATAAAGGCAGTATGTAGTGATATACCAAGGGGTGGGGGTGGGGGAGGGTTGCCTTGGAAACAGGCAAGAAGGAGTGCTGCTAAAGACAAAGGGACAGCAAAGGGTGTGAAACTAGCCACTGCTGTTAATCCTTATATCAGCTGTTTGGCAGTGGTGACAGTGTAGATATCCCTTTAACTCAGTTTTGACTCCTGGCAACTCTGTTTCACTGAATAATATTGTTTAATCCTTGAATATCTCTTTAAATCTTGGAAGGCTGTGAAAATGACTTGGATTTCCCTTACGCCTGCAGTTTCTTATTCACCTAAATTCTACCAAGGGACCCAATCCCATCAGCTTGCAATAATAAAAGCCTGCTGATATCTTGAACACAAATAGTTTTTATTAGACAAGGAAAGAAATAACAAGCTTAATACCTTGGAGACTTTGAAAGGTGGTACCTTTAAAAATCCATAACAATATTCTATTTTATTGTTTTGTAGTTTTTTCTATTATAATTCTTTTTTTAAAGAACTTAATGTGTTTTGCAGGAATATGGTACTATATGCAACCAATAGAATTTTAATGCTACATGAAACTACATTAATCTGAGTATATGTTTGAATCCTGCAATGTGATCGATAAGTTTAGTATAATTGCAACCTTGCCACCGTTTTAAGCTCTGAGCAACATTTTGCTGTAAATAAAAACCAAGTTTCTGCAATAATGTTATACACTTTTGGGGTTGAATTATGTTTTGATTTGCAAACAGTTCTTAAGTACAAAGCATGACATGGCTGGGACCAGAGACATGCAGGCAGGGGAGGAAGGGGAAGCAGGGCCTCACCACTGTCATCATGAAAAGAAAAAAAATGTAAAACAAAAAAGGCTGAGGTAGTTGCTGCCAGAGCCACAGTGGATGACTCTGCTTAGTGCTTAACTGTTTAAAAAAGCCTCTAAAAAAGTGACACTTTTTTATGTCAGACATAGTAGCAGGGCTTTTGGACATAGTGGTAGGGCTTTTGGTCATAGCAGCAGGGCTTTTGGACATAGCGGGATGTCTCTATGTCGGACATAGCAGCAGGGCTTTTGGACGCCCCGGTGCTGTGTCCACCATAGAGGCGGCTTCCGAAAGTCCTGTCACTGTGTCCGACATAGGGCGGCTTTTGTCCGCTTGCGTCACCAGTCATAAACCTCATCGTACATCACTGGTTGGGACTAAATAAACTGTTCAGTCTGTTGTATTGCAGTTATAAGCATGGTAATTAAAGTGGTGATTTGCAGCTATATTTGATACAGAATTATAATGAATTATATTGAATACAAAATGCTATTCCCTTAACAGTTAGATTTGTTATGCAAAAAAACATTTATAGCTCAATTCTGTATGTTTGGGAAGCAGGAATGAAGCTAGCAAACTGAGAATGTATACCAATGTACTTTTTTATGTAACCCTTTTTTATTTATCTAAATTCAAGGCCCGCAGGCTAGATCTGGCCCATGAAGTGGTTAGACCTGGTCCACAGAGCTACCCTGGAAAAAACAAAGGACAGGTTGGTAGTGCCTTGGCTTGGCCCAGGTCAACCGGGTGCTTATCTACCGTCAAGGTTCCAACAAATGCCCTAATTAATTCATGAGTCTCCAGCCAAGTTTCAAAAGAAAACCAGTTATTTATTAGGAGCAGCATGTTGGCAGCTACTCGAGTGAGGTCAACTCTGTGGCACGTAGTTCATGGTTCAACTTTGACCCTGTTTCCCCCCTCTTCTCAATCTGTGTCATAAATCACATTCTTCAACAAGGCATTCCCACAGGCTTTAGAAGTTCATGCATCACAAACCGGCTTTGGTAATCTGAGATCCAACCCTGGAAGAAGATATGCATGGATATGTTCCACCCTTGTTGCCTATGGCAACTTGAGAGCAGACTAGAAATATTTTTATGAATTGACATTCGGCTCCCCTCATTTCCTGAAGGCAACCTGTGCAAAGCAAAAACAATTTGAGTACAGGTATGGGATTTAGGGATGCATCCCCCCAGACTTGTTTGCATTTTCTGTGTGGAATTTTGCTTTAAGGCAATCAGCTGGATTTACCCAAGAGGTCTCTGATAACCCCACTTGATTAAGTATTGGAGGTGTCTCCTGTGCCATCTTGAATTGAATATTCACTGAAACTCATAATGGTTTTGTCCCCTTTGACCACGGGGTCTGGTGACTCATGGGGTAGTGGCCTCAGAGGCAATCCGACCACAGGTTTTAAGAGGCTATTATGGAATACCGGGTGTATCTTCCCTAGCAGTCTAGGCAATTTCTATTTACTATGGGGAATGGTCCCATAAACTTTGACTCCAGTTTCTTGCTAGGGAGTTTTAACCTCAAATATTTTGTAGAGAGCTAGATCTTTTTCCCCAAGTGGAATGGTTGTTGTGGAGCTCAGTGTTTGTTTCTTATAGGTTTGTGCCGCTTTAGCTAGTGCTTTCTTGACATTCTCCCAGGTTGCTTTCAGTGTTGACATCTAATCAGTCAAGCTGACTGAGGAGGGGGGCAGTCCCTTGGATACTCAGACATTTGGACAAAGTCCATACTGCTCACTACTTTGAATGGGGTTAGTCCGTGCTACTGTGAACTGCATTATTGTACGTGACCTCAGCGAAAGGCAAGAGGTCCGCCCAATTGGACTGCTAATAGTTCACATAGCACCTCAGATACCATGTTTTCCCGAAAATACGACCTGTCCTGAAACTAATGCCTTGCCACATTTTTTGTGTGGACATAAATATAAGCCCACCCCCAAAAATAAGCCACCTGGACAACCCCCTCCCTCTGGCCAGGCAGAGTACCACTCACTGACCTAGCGGTATCTTGAAGATGCCAAACTACGGCAGCTGCGGGGGGAAAGAGGCTCATGTTGCTTGGTGTCTTCGGGATACCGCTAGGTTGGGGAATGGCATTCTGCCTGGCCAGAGGGGGGAGTTGCCGGGCAGCTGCTCCCTTGTGAACTGGCTCCCAAAGAGCCGGGCACAGCCTCAGGGGCAAAGCAGCCATGAGATGACCATGCTCAAGAGCAGCCACCTGGCAACCCCCCTCTCCAGCCAGGCAGAGCGCCATTCACTGGCCTAGGGAGTATCCCTAAGGCGCCAAGGCATGTGGTGCTCTGCCTGCTCCCCAGCTCCCGCAGCTTGGCACATTTGGGATACCCCCTAGGTCAGTTCATGGAGCTCTGCCTGGCTGAAGAGGGGGGTTGCGTGAGCACCTGTTCCCCCACCGTGCTCCAAGCATAACTTCTTCTCCGGCTTCCAAACTCCAAAACCTGGCTGCCGAAGCTTCCAGCAGCAGCCGCTCTAGGTGTGTGCTCTATGGTTGTGGGCTGGCTGTTGGAAGACTCTCTGTTTGGCAGCCGGCTCACAACCATAGAGTGCACTCCTAGAGCGGCCGCTGCTGGAAGACTCAGCAGCTGAGTTTTGGAGTTTGGAAGCCAGAGGAGAAGTTATGCTCGGAGCGCGGCGGGAGCAGAACAGACAGGAGCACAGCCTCCCTCTCCAGCCAGCCAGAGTTCCATGCACTGACCTAAGGGGTATCCTGAATGTGCCAAGCTGTGGGAGCTGCGGAGCGGGTAGAGCGCCACATGCTTTGGCACTTTAGGGATACCCCCTAGATCAGAGGAATGGCGCTCTGCCCGGCTGGAGAGGGGGTTTGCCAGGCGGTGTGGCTTGTGAGGTTGGTCACCTCATGGCTGATTTGCCTCTGAGGCCGTGCTTTTCAGGAGCCAGTTCGCAAGGGAGCAGCTGCCCAGCAACCCCAAAACAATAAGCCCTCCCCCTATAATAAGCCCAAGGCCATATTTTGTGGGGCAAAAGAAAATAAGACCCTTTCTTATTTTCGGTGAAACAAGGTACTGTTCTACCTTGGCATTCAGTCTCTCTTCCCCACATTGGTGCTTGGATGAAAGGCCAAGCTAAGGCCATGGGATGACCCAATGGAACACAGGAACTCCTCCAGAACTTAGCCGTGAACTGGACCCCTCTGTCTGAGATAATTCTCCAAGATACTCCATGAACGTGGTAGATGTGTTTCAGGAACAATTTGGCCAACTGATGGGCTGAGGGTAGTCAGCTGCAGGGATGAAGTGCGCCTGTTCAGAGAATAGGTCTATTACAGTTCAGATGACCATGTTTCGTCCCCTTTTCGGCAGCTCCACTATAAAATCCATTGTGATCTCCTCCTATGGTCTCATTGGTTCTGCTACCAGTTGCAGCAGTCCGGGGGATTTTCCTGGTCATTTCTTCATTGTGATGCAGATGGTGCAACTTTTCACATAACTGTCCACATTTTTCTTTATGCCGGGCCACCATAACTGTCTCCGTGCTGAGTGTAAAGTCTTTAGGAATCCAAAGTGGCCTGCTGGTTTAATGTCATGGCTCCTCTGGAGGATTAGAGTGCTTAGGGATTCTGGGATGTAGAGCGTCACCTCCTTCCATACTAGGTCATCTCTTTTCATCAAGATGTGATGATTGTCTCGGAACCAGGGGTCTGCTAGCATTTCAATTTTGAGTTTTGTGGTTAGGTCACTAGCTGGTTGGTATTGCCAGTCACAGTGTTGTTGTCTGGTGGTCACGTGGGCAGCTATTTGAGTAGGGGGAACGATGTGATCTATTACCTGCTCCCGTTCGCATTTGTACTGGGGCATGTGGGAGAGGGCATCAGCTAGAAAGTTCCTCCCTCCTGGGATGTGCTTTAGCATGAAGTCGAAACAGTTGAAGTATTGAGGCCACTATAGTATGATATCAGTAGTGCAAAAATCTTGCACTACTGATTTTGTATGATCTTGCACTGGTGCTTGTGTGTCAGAGGTGGGTTGCTGCTGGTTCGGTAGAACTTTAGTGGCCCGGAGGAACTGAGAGTGAACTGGTATGGTATCTCTTTTGGCCCACTCAGCCGCCCAGACTCTACAGCTGTTTTTATGGCAAAAGGCAAATTGCATATGTGCGCACAGCATGCAGCGCCTGCGCAAGCCTCAATAATCAGCTGGTTGTTGCAGGGACAGTGGGTTGTGCATCTGCGCACAGTGTGAGTCAAGTATGTGCACGAAAGGAATGCATGCACGAACACCGAACTGGTAGTGATAGTAAGCACAACCCACCATTGTTGCGTGTGACTGAGGATGGTGCCTGTGTGGTCGAACAGTACTGCATAGATTGCAGGGAAATGAAAATCTCCTGTGGGCAATGGGCAGGCAAGCAGTGAAAAGGGACTTACCATTTTGACCTCTCCCCATTGCTGTTGCCTATGCGCCTGAACTCCAGCCTAAAACTAAATGAGCAGTTCAGCTGCTCGTTCTCGTACCCCAGCACCGTTTGACCCTCCAGGCACCCCACCTAGCTGTGCACAAGCAGTGATACTCTGCTGGCCCCCACAGGCTTTGGCGCTCATCCTGGGTCACCCCTCCCAGCCTTGTCTGGCCATTACATGTGCCACTTGAGGTGAATGATATTGAACTGGACAGGTTGAATTGTCCACACTCACCCAGTCACGTGACCTTTGAGAGTGACCATAATGCTGACCTGGCCCTCAATAAAATTGAATTTCACACTCCTGGTCTACTTCAACAGACTTGGATAATATAGCACAATAAAAATATGATACGGTAAAATAATGAAAACAATATCTTCTAAATAATGATTTATAAAGATAGGACATATCTACTATTTGTACTAGCTGATTGGAAACATTTTATTCTTACTGTCTTAAGATAGGGCCTTTTGTTATATTCAGGTCTTTTCCCGTGTAAGATTGAGATTGTCTTGGCAATGTTTCAGCGAGGTCTCACTCGCCATCTTCAGGCTGGTGTTTTCAGCTTAAACCATGGTCGGAGCTGCCCTCTTTCAATAAATCTTGGTGGGGGTGTGTGGAGTGCTGGCTTTGTTTCAGTAAGTGGAATGATTGGTTGTGTGGTTGTATCATGTTGGTAGATTGGTGCTAGCTGTGTGTCCATTGTTGTTTTGTGTTGCAAAGTTGAATCCTCTGGAAAGGACATTGGTTTCAGCTGTGGTGAGGGTTCTGTCTGATATGTTGTGTACTGTTTGTTTCATGAGTTGCTTTGGAGGGGGGTTGGGCTTGTGTTGTTTTTCTAGTCTGTGGAATTTGTTGGTGTGTGTGTCTTTGTAGGAGGTTTCTGTTTCAGCTCTCCAGACGGTTAGTTGTTTGGATTTGTCCCAGAGTGCTGGGTGGATTTTGTTGCTGAGTTTGAGGTGAAGAGTGAGTAGGTCCTGGTTGGTTTGGTCTAGTAGGAATCTTTTCCTGTGGAGTTCGTTTCTGATTAGGGCTAATTCAGTTCTTTTCAGGATCCTTTTGGTGGCTGAGGTTTTAGAATGGAATTTTAGTTGGAAGCATGTGGGGATCAGGATTTTGTCTCGGCACTTGCGTAAGAATGTGAGGTCACATAAGATGGTGACTCTTCGGACTTCAAGTTTCTCTTTTTTTTTTAGCAGATTTTTAAATTATTTTTTCCCTTCTACAATACCTTACAGTCATTACATCAACATTGTTGTCATCATACCTGTACATGTATATAATATTTTGCTTCTATATTTACACACCTTTATACACAGTTCTCTCTATATATTTATATATAATTTTTTGGCTTAATTAATTTTATTCTTGTTTTGCAGCCATTTGTACCAATTGTTCCAAATTTCATAATATTCCGACTCTTCTTTATCTTTTAATTACAGTGTTTATTTATCCATCTCTGCACAATCCAAAGTTTTTTTAATCATTAATTCGTCTGAGGGGGTATTATTTTGTTTCCAGCATTGGGCAAATGATATTCTAGCTATAGTTAGCAGATGTGTTAATATGTATTTAATTTTCTTTGTATATTTCCCTTTAATTATTCCCAGTAGAAAGTTTTCGGGTTTGTATTTTATCTGTTCTCCTGTAATTTCTTGCACCCATTTCCAAATTTTTGTCCAATATTTTTGTGTTTCCGGGCAGGTCCATATTATATATTATCACCATATGTGATAATAAGTCCCTTGTACTTTTTTACATTTCCAGCAGGTCGGCTTCATGTTTGGGTACATTTTAGCCAATCTTGTTGGTGATAAATGTCAACGATAAAACATTTTGTATATATTTTCTTTAAGTGCTGCTGATCGTGTTAGTTTATAATTTGTGTTCCAAATTCTTTCCCAATCCACTAGATCTATATTGTAACCAAAGTTTTTGGCCCACGCTATCATGCAACCTTTAACTTTTTCTTCTTCTAATGTTACTTCTAATAAATATTTGTAAATTTTCATTATGAATTTATTTTCCTGGCCAATTAAAATTTTATCTATTTGTTGTAATTCTGTGTATATTCCATATTCTTTTACGTCTTTTTTGTATCTCGATTGTAGTTGGAGATATGGCCACCAATCTATATTTATATTTTGCTCCTTTAATTCTGGATTTGTTTTCAAATTCCCTTGGCTGTCTAAAATTTCACTATATCTAACCATTTTTGATAGATCTAGTGTATTGGGATGTGTCATGGCTTCCATAGTGGAAAGCCATGTCGGTATTTTCATGTAATGTTTTTCTCTAATTTTATTCCAGACCTGTATCAGTGCATCTCTAATATCTGTGGAAGTATTTTTGTTTCTTTTTACCCTTTTCCCATAGGAAAAAATGCCATCCCATTTGCAAATTGTGGCCCTCTAATGTTAGTATTCTTTTATTTTTTAAATTTATCCAATCCCTGATCCATGTTAGTGCTGCTGCTTTGTAATAAAGCTCCCAATCCAGGAGTCTCATACTGCCTCTCCTTCTGTCATCCTGTAGAGCTTTCAACTTTATCCTGGCTTTCTTCCCTTGCCATATAAATTTTAATATAATCTTATTCAATTCAGTAAAAAAAAATACCTAATTTTATGGGAATTGTTTGAAATAGTTATAATAGTCTGGGTAGTACATTCATTTTTGTCGCTGCTATTTTCCCTAATGATGTTAGTTGTAGTTTCCCCCATAGTTCTAGATCTTTTTTTATTTGTTGCACTAATTTTGTATAATTATTTTCTTTTATAGTTGAGCACTTTGCTGTTAGCCATATTCCAAGATATTTAACTTTCTTTGTCATGTGCAGTCCTATTATTCTTTCTAATTCTTTATTTTGTTCTTCCTTCAAATTTTTAGTTATCATTTTAGTCTTTTCTCTATTAATCTTTAACCCTGCTACATCTCCATATTTTCCTAGTTCTTGCATTAAGCTATTTCCTGTTTCTAGTGGGTCTTCTATAATGAATATCAAATCGTCTGCAAAGGCCCGGATTTTATATTCCTCTTTTTTAATTTTAGTTCCTCTTATCTCTGAATTATGTCTAATTCTTATTAAAAGACTTTCAAGCGTCAGGATGAAGAGCAGAGGTGATAGTGGGCATCCCTGCCTTACTCCTTTCATTATTTTAAAGGTCTCTGTACTTTCCCCATTTAAACTTCAACTTTCTCGTAGGTTCTGGTGAGCATATATATGCTGGTCTTGTTGTATTCAGGTATTTTCTCATGTGAGATTGAGATTGTCTTGGCAACATTTCGGCAAGGTATCACTCGCCATCTTCAGGCTGGTGTTTTTGGCTTAAAGCATGGTCGAAGTTGCCATCTTTCTATAAATCTTGGTGGGGTGTATGGAGTGCTGGCTTTGTTTCAGTAAGTGGATTGATTGGCTGTGTGGTTGTATCATGATTGGTAGATTGATGCTGATTGGTGCTGGCTGTGTGTCCATTGTTGTTTTGTGTTGTAACGGCCTGGGTGGTGGGTGGGGCTCATTTGTTGACTAGGGTTGGTTTCCAGATGTCTGGTAGGTGGGAGGTATCATCACATTTATTGATGTTGTGGGGGTGTTTCTCTATTTCGATAGCTTCCATAATTATTCTCTTGTTGAAGTGTTCAGTTTTGGAGATTAATTTGGTTCCTTCAAAATTAATTTTATGTCCTGTAGCTTTAAGGTGCTGGAAAAGGGAGGAAGTTTTTTCTTTTTTTCTTACTGCGTTCTTGTTTTCTGCGATGCGTGCATTTATTCTCCTGTTCAGTTGTTCTATGTATGTTGCAGGGCAGATTTTGCATGGTATTTTGGTTTTCTACCTGGATTTTGTTTCTTAAGATGTTGGCTATTTTTTGGTCAGTGTTGAAAGCTGTCATGATATTGTGTTTGTGGAAAATTTTGCTGATTTTATCTTTGGTGCCTTTGATGTAAGGGAGGAGGGCAATGCCGTTGTCCTGTTCTGTGTCTCGGTTTCTGGGGTGAGTCTTCCTTTGGATTAGGTTGGTAGTTGTTTTTTCTTTGGAATCCATTGAAGATTAATAAGTTTGTGAGAGTGTGTAATTCACATTAATTTTGAAGGAAACAAATTAATCTCCAAAACTGAACACTTCAACAAGAGAATAATTATGGAAGCTATCGAAATAGAGAAACACCCCCACAACATGAACGATACCGTGATGATACCTCCCGCCTACCAGACATCTGGAAACCAGCCCTAGTCAACATACGAGCCCCACCCACCACCCAGGCCGCTACAACACAAAACAACAACAGACACACAGCCAGCACTAATCAGCACCAATCTACCAGTCATGATACAACCACAAAGCCAATCAATCCACTTACTGAAACAAAGCCAGCACTTCACACACCCAACCAAGATTTATAGAAAGATGGCAGCTCCGACCACGCTTTAAGCCGAAAACATCAGCCTGAAAATGGCAAATGAGACCTCACCGAAACGTTGCCAAGACAATCTCAATCTTACACGGGAAAAGACCCAAATACAGCAAGACCAGCATATCTACACCTGTGAAAATCTACGAGAAAACACACACACATATGTATGTATGTATGTATGTATGTATGTATGTATGTATGTATGTATTGTGTCACAACCCCTGGTATGCCCAAATATGGGAGGGAGCATACTGCTTCCCTTTTCTGTCTATCGGATCACCCTAAGAGGCATCCAGGCAGAAAGGCCATTTTTTATGTTGCCTTGTTACATTTGTGTTGCATTTGTGCTGATAAATAAATAAAAGGAAACTATTATAGATCTATTTCAAGCTAATTAGCTCTCATCAGCTAGCCATACCCATTCTGGGAATTGAACTGCCTAATATGTAATACAGCCCAGGTTATATATACTGTGTAATATGTAATACATATACTGCCTAATATGTAATACAGCCCAAAACCCAGCCTGAAAATGGCGAGTGAGACCATGCTGAAACGTTGCCAAGACAATCTCAATCTTACATGGGAAAAGACCCGAATACAAGAAGACCAGCATACACACACACACACACACACACACACACACACACACACACACACACACACACACACACACACACACACACACATATATATATATATATATATATATATATATATATATATATATATACACACATACACATACACATACACATACACATACACATACACATACACATATACATCATATACATATACATATACATATACATATACATATATGTTGTATTTGTGCTGATAAATAAATAAAGGGAGACTAGTATAAATCTATTTCAAGCTATTTAGCTCTCATCAGCTAGCCATACCCTTACTGGGAATCGAACCTGTGCTGTATTGCATCTTAGGCAGATGTGTTAACCACTAAGCCACAGAGCTCGACTCCTTATCAGCCAACCCAGGGTGAAAGGTATCTATTTAGATTTTACAACCCCCGGTATGCCCAAATATGGGAGGAAGATCACTACTTCCATTCTCTGTCCTTCGGCTCGTCACAAGAGACCATCCAGACAGAAACCCAATATTTTTACTGTTGCCTTTTTGTTACATTTGTTGTATTTGTGCTGATAAATAAATAAAGGGAGACTAGTATAGATCTATTTCACCCTGGCTTGGCTGATAAGGAGTCGAGCTCTGTGCCTGTGGTTTTTTCAATTTGTGCCCCGATTTATTCGCATTTTTGAAGAAATTTTGCATGGCAAATTTGATTTTCTGGGCCATCTCCTCTTATGCTGTCAGATTCAGTTTGTGTTTTATCAGTTCTCTCTTTTCCTTTATTTTTGTTTCTTGTGGATCTTTTTGCAGGTCTACTTCCATTTTTTTAGTTCTTTGTCTAGTGTTTCTTGTTTTTGTCTCTTTTCTTTGTTCTTCCTTGCCAAATATGCCATTTTCAGTTTCCTAATAAATGCTTTTGTGGTGTCCCATAAATTTTGTACTGATGTTTCTTATTTTTTATTTATTTTGTAAAAAAAATTATTTCTTTTTCTATCATTGTTATATATTCTTTATCCTTCAGTATTATTTGATTCATTGTCTATCTCTTTTTTTTTGTCCTTTCTATTTTACTTTTATTGGATTATAATCCGCCAAGGTGTTCGTCATTATTTCAATCTCCTCTGTATCTCTTCTCATTCCCAGTATCATCAGATCATATCTATCTTTAACCATGATTTGTGTGGGTTGGAATAGAATGTGTATTGTTTGTTTTCTATGTTTCTTTCTTGCCATACGTCTTGTAGACTCAGTTCCTGTGCCATTTCAAAAAAAGATAGTTGGTAGTGTTCTTCTTTTTCTTATTTCTTTTACTGCTTTTATAATCATTTTTGGTTTCTGTTATTGCATTGAAATCGCCAATTAAATATATATTTTCATGTTCTATTTCTATTATCTTTTTGTGGACTTTCTTGTAAAATTCTTTTTGGTTTTTATTTGGTGCATAAATCGCAGTGAGAAGAACTTTCTTTTGTTCTGTTTCTATTTCTATTATCAAAATTCTCCCCTCTTCGTCTGCATAAATTTGTTTAACATTTATCCAATCTTTAACGTACATTGCTATTCCCCTCTTTTTTTGTTGTGTTAGTGCTATGTATAATTTCCCTAATTTTGGATATTCTAATAGTTTGTTATACTGATTTTTAATGTGTACCTTCTGGAGGCACACAATGTCCATATTCATTTTTTGTAGATTTGTCAAAATTTGTCTTCTTTTTTCAGGTGGATTTAATCCATTTATATTTATGGAGAGAATCTTGATTTCTGGTTCCATTGTTCTATTTAGATACTGCCCTTAGTTTCCTTGTATTTCTTGTCTCTATTCCTATTCTGATGTCCTTCCGTTCTATTTGCTCTCTTCCTTGTTTCCTTCCTTCTTCGAAGATAATCAATTTTTAACTCCTATGGAAAATGCTACTTTCACTGTTTAAAATCCATAGTTCCTGTACTACATCAGTAATGCATCTTTTACATCAGTGCCCCCCCACTCTTTTTTAGCACCAGACTGATTCCATGGAGAAAGGGTTTTTTTTTTTTTTTGGTGGACTGGAGGGGGCATGGTTTGTGTGCTACACACATCCTGTTGATGGGGCTTTGCTTGTTTGCATGGACTAGTTGCTGGCATGCTGCAGACTGGTACCAGCCCATAGCTGGGACTCCTGTTTTATAATGTTGGAAGAAATGTCCATTTGGGTTCAGTTCCAAGTGGGGAAAAAGACACTGAAAACATGGAGGCTGCTTGGAAAGATGATTTAATGGGGAACAGGATCACATGGCTTGAGTCCTGAACAGAAAAGGGGGAACAGAAAACAGAAAATGCTTTCAGATGTAGGGTGAAGAAGAAGAAAAAAGTGAGATGCTGAAAGTTCCTGGTTTTATGCCCTCTCTGACCTTTGATCTTGAGCTTGTATTCTGATTGGTTGTCAGATTCCCATGGGGCCATGAAGGGGCAACTCTCTAGGCTGTGTTTTGAGTCCAGGTTTGGTTGAGCATCTTCCCAGGTGCCCTATGGTGAGATGGGTAAAGGGCTAATGTATCATGCCTTAATCCCATCACCCTGAAGCTAAGCGGGAGGTCTTTGTTATGTAGAATAGACCGGCTCAGGCATTTTAATGGCCCATTGACAAAGGTGGAGACTATTAAGAATGAATCTCCTACCTAAAAACATGTTTCTCGATTTCTGATCTAGGGAAATATAATATTCTGCCTTTTCAATTTTTCCTAGGATATTTCATTTTTCTAGGAGAGGGTGAGTTTTAAGAAAAACCTTTCTTGAAATGTCACTTTGAAATAAATCTTAAAACCTTTTTGCCTCAATATGAACTTCAAATAGTAATTAGAAAAGACAAGCTAAATTTATTAAAAATCATAACAAGTCCTCAGATAACTATTTTTAAGATATTCACAACAGACAATGACAGCACAGATTAATTTAAAAATGCAGTTTTCATAAAATTTTGATAGTTCAATAGCTCATGGATGCATGAATTTTCTTATTTGTGTCTCAAAAGTTTGTGATTTTGGCCAGACCTTTAACATATATCATGGTTTAAAAATCTTATCTAAATGTTACAAACCAGTTCTTGTTCAATCTAGTATTTTCCAGATAGGTTGAACAAGACACCCATAATTCCCAACAATGCACCATCCAGAAGATAATGAGATTTTTAGTCTGAGCACATCAGCTGGGGAGATCTGGCCTCAATGGTTAGTTTATTCTCTCTATGATATACAGTATCTGGAATATCAATATGTGATCCTGTTGAAAGAAAGTTCTGTGATGTATTAAATGACACTTATTCCAAGTCACCATAACTTGTGAGCAATTTGGACATTGATAATTATCTCTGCTTATAGAATTAATTATAGGAACAACTTTTATAGGTAGTATAGTTTTGAATTGTTTTTTTATTTTTTATCCCTCACAGATAATGAAAAAAATGAGTAACATCTATGAATCAGCAGCCAATACTCTGGGAATCTTTAGCAGCCCCTGCCTGACCAAGGTAGAATTGAGAGTGGCATGCAAAGGCATATCTGACAGAGATGCCCTCTCTAAACCAGATCCCTGTGTCATACTGAAAATGCAGTCTCATGGACAATGGTTTGAGGTAGGTGTGCAATTTTATATTCTGTGTGTGTGTGTGTCCCTTCTCTCCTCTCTCTCCCTCCCTCCCTCCCTCTCTTCATATGCTACACTTTCAAAAGAAAAGAAAAGGACTTGAATTTGCCCAAAGTCACACCTCCTGGAGATGAACGACACCATCTTATAATTCTTCCATTACTGTCCAAAGAATTAGCTGAAAAAAATAAGTCCCAACTGCTGTAAGGATGCCCAATTTTATTTCAGGGGCACTGGGTAGTTTTTTGATCCTTTGTCAGAGGTATTTCTGAGTGAAACCGCTACAAATCCATGTTTGATTTGACAGAAAATAATGAAGGAAATTTGTGAATCCTAGCTTGTCTTTATTATCTTTACCATTCATTTATCGTTACTCAAGTAGCAAATTGTGACAGGCATATATTCTATACATTGAGGTTGTTCTGGAATTGTGTCAGAATAAGAAAGAAAATCTTATTTCAATACTAAAAGAGCTCATAATTACTTCAGACTATTTCATTAATAGGCCAGAAGCCAGATGAAGGTAAGCTCATGAACACAAAGGAATAAATTGCTCTTATCAAGAAATTTTTGTGCTATGGCAAGATAAGCTGGCTGAAAAAAAAGCCAATATTTTGATCAAGGCCATATTGGGAAAACATTAATTTGGGACCATGAAAGGAATACACAATTAAGAAATTAGTTAATTGAAATTCAGTAATTTGCTTGGAAAAAAGAGAAGAAAATGAAATATTTTCTATATATGTAATGATGGATTTAAATTGACCCTACCAGCTTAAAGATGCCTGGCCTAATCAGCACTAGTAAATGATCTAGTGATAAAATGTACAGAAGCATCTGGGGCTGTCGATGCAAGCCACTGAAAGGAAAATTCCAAATAAATTAATTAATCCTTTTCAATCCTATGATTCTATTATTCTAGTCAAGTGCATGTATTTTATTTGTAGCTGACCTTATTGCACATGATCAGAAGTATGCATGGACAGTGTCAGAAGTATACAGATTAGAGCATTGCATGTAGGCTGGAAAATAGCTCTAGCTAACCATTTAACACAAATAAAATCCCCTATTGAGGAAAGAGATATTTTGAAAAGGAGTATCTGGCAGACAGAATGTCATCCATGGTCCCAATCAAGCTCAACATCAAGCATGTCTGCTGTGTAGAATGTATTACACATAGCTTACTTACTTTTACCCTAAGCCAAGCAATGTGGATGGCCTATAACTTCTGAATGTTAATTTCCTGTCTTAATTTCCAAGGCTGCATGTACAATGAATCATGACTTTGGAGCTCTCCTTCCCATGGTGGCCTCTAATCTTTTGCAGAGTATTTGCCTTTTAGGTAGTTTTGAGAGAAAATCAAGATATTTAATCAAATATACAAGTACATATTATGTGAAACCTGATTCAAAAATAGTAACTGGGAAAGGAATTTTGGAGTTCTAGTAGACCAAGTGTCACACTCGCAGCATCATGTTGTCATCATGTGACGTATCTCAACTTTTCCCCCTTTGCTAAAATGGGCATGGCCAGCATGTCACACATCTGGCCCATGGGGCACGAGTTTCACACCCCTGTAGTAGACAGTCACTTAAATAGGAGCCAGCAGTGTGGCAGCAGCTAATGTGATCCAGTGTTGCATAAACAGAAGGATAGAGTCAAGATCATTTGAAGTATTAGTACCCCTTTATAACCCTTGGATGCTGCATCCAGTTTTAGTCACCACATTATAAAAAAGAAGTTAAGATGTTGGGAAAAGTGCAGAGGAAAGCAACTAAGATTATTAAGGATCTGGAGACTAAAACATATGAAGAATGCAGGTTGCAGAAATTGAGTATAGCTAGTCTAGAGAAAAGAAGGACTAGGAGTTATGTGATAGCACTATTCCAATATTTGAGGGGATGTGACAAAGAAGAGGGTGTCAACTTATTTTTCAAAGCATCAGAAGGCAAGACAAGAAACAATGGATGGAAATTAATCAAGGAAAAAAGCAACCTAGAATTAAAGAGAAACTTCGTAACTGAGAACAATTAACCAACAATTAACTTCAGCAGTTATGGTGCTTCATCACTGGAGGCTTTTAAGATGAGACAGGGTACTACTTGTCTGAAATGGTATAGAGCAGAGGTTGGACTGGAAGACTTCCATGGTCCCTTCCAGTTCTATTCTGTAAGTATGTAGAGTTTCTAAGAGCAACTTCCAAAGCAGAGGTGGGTTCCTACCAGTTTGGGCTGGTTCAGACAAGTAGATAGTAACTCAGCCAGCCACACCCCAAACTGGTTCTATCGGTGGCACCATAGGCGGTGCCATCTTGTTTTTTGCTTCTGCACATTTTTAAAACTACTGTGCATGCGCTCATAGCACACATCAAGCAAGCATGCCACTGAATCCCTGAGCGAACCAGCAGTAGCACCAGCTGGGAACCACCCCGGTTCCAAAGGAATATATTTTTTCTTATAATCTTATTTTTCAGATAGAGTAGAAAAGTAAATTCTTAAAATGAATGTATCTAGATATGTTTATTTCCCCCTGTTTTCATAAACTACAAAATCAAGAAAAATAGAATTGGAGGGGAATGAGCAGTCTCAACATACTTAATTGGGTCAGTTGTGGGGAGGGGTAGTGAGAGAAACAAATAATTCCTGAGAGATTATATTTAGGTTAAAAGTGGCCCAGCACATTACATCTAGTTATTCAAAAGAAAGGAAAATTCATATTTTATGTGAGAACACAAAAGTATAAAATACCTTTAAGTTAGAAACAATTCTGATAACAATATTAAAAATAAAATCAACCCAACTGGTTAATCACCAAGCATAATTAAAACTTTTTTCAGTTGTTATATAAGGCCATTCTCTTCAAAACACATTAATTATGGAAACAAATGTCACTGCAAAAAAAAAATGCCCTTAACAGCAAAGAATGATTCTGACATCAATGCTATGGCTTATAAAGAATCATAAATGCCTGTTATTCCTTTTTTAAATCTTGAAAACATTTTGCTTAGATATGTGTGGGTGGAAGATTCATGTATGGCTTTATATAGTTTAACATCGGTACAATATCAATAGACTGAAGAATCAAGAAATGTAGTTAAAATTGTGAAGTCTGAGAAAATATGAATTTATAGAGAATTCCTAAATTGGATAGAAAGCAGATATAGAGCCAGTGTAGCGTACTAATTAAAGCATTAGGCTAGAAACTGGGAGATCATGGATTCTAGATGCAAAGCTGGGGGACCCTGAGCAAGTCATTTTCTCTCATTCCTAGGAAAGAAGCAATGGCAAGGCATTTCTGAAAAATCTGGCCAAGAAAACTGCAGGGTCTTATCCAGGCAGTCTTCAAGAATACTCAATAAAGGGTTGAAATGAAGGGTATTTTGTGCTCTCTAAGCTTGATTGTTTTCTTGCAGATATTTCATTACCCAAACAAGGTAATACCATCAGCTTTAGTGTTACCTAGTTTGTGTAATGAGACATTTGTAAGAAAATAACCAAGCTCATAGAGCACCAGGTATCCTTCAGTCTTCAAGAATCAAATTTGATTTTAAAAAAGAAAAAAATAGCAGATGGTTAAACCTCAATGTAATAGAAGATCTTTTAAGTTACAGAATCATAGAATAATATAGTTGGAGAGGACATAGGACGTCTTCTAATCCAATCCCCTGCTCAAGCAGGAGATCCTATAGCATTCTAGTCTCTTTTTGAAAGCCTCCAATGATGGAGCACTCCCAATTTCTGAAGGCAAACTATTCCATTTCTTCTTAGTTCTAGGTTGCTTCTCCCCTTGGTTAGTTTCCATCCATTGTTTCTTGTCTTGCATTTAGGTGTTTTGGAAAATAGTTTGACTCCTTTATCTTTGTAAGAGCCCTTCAAATATTGGAATACTGCTGTTATGTCTCCTCTAGTTCTTCTTTTCTGTAGACTAGACATACTCAGTTCCTGCAACCTTTCTTCATTATGTTTTAGCTTCCAACCCTCTAATCATTCTTGTTGCTCTTTTCTTCATTCTTTTCAGAATCTCAACATCTTTTTTATATTGTGGTGACCAGAACTGGATGCAGTATTCCAAGCGTGGTCTTACTTAGCCTTTGTAAAGCAGTACTAGCACTTTATGTGATCTCAATTCTTTTCCTGTATTAATCTATTAATCTATTAATTCCTCTGTTGGCTCATATATAAGTAATTGTCCACTAGGATTCCAAGATCCTTCTCATAATTACTGGCATTAAGTCAAGTTGATTTTCCCCACCTAAATGTAAAATCTTTCATCCATGTTGAATTTCATTTTGTTAGATAGGGCACAGTGTTCAAGTCTGTCAAGATCTTTTTGGATCTTGAGCTTGTCTTTTAGAGTATTGGCTATTTCTGCCAGCAATGGAGGAGTATTGGAGGAGGTATAGCAGCTTCAGCTTGGAAGATGTTTAGGATCAAAATCTGTTGATCCAAGAGTGCCATAGACAGGCGCATAAAGACTAACTCAGTGCCTAACTGTCATGGTACTCCCAAGTCATAGAATCTTTTTCATTGATTTAAATGGAGTCCTGTATGGTTGCCATGCTCCTCTTCTACTGATATTCCTCATTGCTGACAGATCAAAACTACCCCATTCTAAGTCCCCTCAGTTTGCAGCAGAATTTTTAGGCTTTGTTGTCAGACTCCTAGGTTTGACAAGGATTATCTGAGAAACGTTTAGGAAAATATTTTAATATAATTCACAAATATCTTTATTCTTCATTTTAAATATTCTTTACAAAGATGATGATATTTTTATAAGATGGCAATACAGGGAATAAGAATAAATCCTAGGAATAAGAAATCAGTTGTCTATGATTCATTCTTGTCTGCTATGAAGAATCCATGAACAAAATTATTGATATTACAAGAAGCTGATGTTTGAAACTGTCCATAGATAACGGCTTGATTTCCATTTCAACTGAGACTGTATCCATCCAACATTTCACTGTTCTCCAAATAGATAACATTCTTGGCAACTATAGAATGCCCTGGAAGGCATGGTTTGAAATCAGTGCACATTTACATACATATATGAAAGTCCAATTTGAACAGGCACTTGGGGGAAAGGGCTCAGCTTATTTTAATTAACAAATTTATCTATTGATCAGCTACCTGTATTTCCCAAGGAGTAGATAATGCTGCTGCAATTCAGTGCCATGTCACTAAAGTTCAGCAATGTGCTTTTGTAGTATTTTGAAGAATCACAGAAAAAGCTTTCAAGGTGCATGTACAGGCCATAAGGCATGGATTGCCCACATCAGTGCTAATTTGCAGATTTATTGCAAGTCAAATCCTAAATACTGGGTAAAAATAATTAATATCCATTTTGATATAATTTAGCTTCATATTTGGGTTATCATATATGTGAATTAGATAGATAAATATAATCTCAACTGCAGATGTAATATATGTACTTCTCTTTAAATAGGTGGCTGAGCCTTGCCAGTTTGTAAAATGTATCAAAATCTGGCATGACTGGTTGACGTTTGAGGTTTGTGGCTTAGATAGAAAGCTGTTAACAGATATATCAGTTTTAGAAACTGGGAGAGAACAAAAGATGATTATTTTTCTGCCTTGGTTTATTTCCTGAAAGCAGTAAAGGCAGGTTACCTTGTTATCTAATGCAGTTGTTCTATTGTAACTGCTGTCTTTATTTTTCAAGTGGAGAATACGTTATTCAACTGCTGTCAGAAAATAATGTGCCGAATAGCCAAGTCAAGAATGTTGAGGGGGGGAAATATTGACCATTTTTAATCAACAAACTGTCAATTTTCTGGAATAAAATCATTTCAAATATATTATCATTGCAGAAATCCTGTAACAATCAGTTTTGAAAGCAATTGTACAGGAGTGAGTGACCACCTTGTCAATCACTCTAAGAGAAGCCCAAGGAGGCCTTTGATAATTGAAAGTTCTAATAAAGTTCTTGCATAGCTTCTGCTATCTGCTCACTCTGTTCCTGGGCCAAAGGAAGGCATAAAGTAAGAACCCCATTGCTCTAGAATTCCATGCAAAATTGTTTCATATTGGGCTGGGCAACATGAAGGCCTCTGCCCAATTTCCTGCAGTCTTTGACCTTATTTCCAAATCCTTCTGTGAAATCATTTCAGGTGCTAAGAGAAAGTAGACATTTCTCAAACAGGCCACTGGTATAGATTATAAAGAAAAAAAGAGTATCAGAAAAAGAGGGAGAAAATGGTTATCAGCAAAAAAAGAGAGGTCATCTAAAGGAGGCACAGGAAACCACATTCTTGACTCTTGCTCATCGGAGAAGACTTTCTCTAAAAACAATAGAAAAGGGGCATTAAGGCTTCTATCCCAGATTTCATGTTGGATAAAGAAGAAGAAAAATCCATGAAATTTGAAAGCATATATTCTTTACGAAAGAATATAATAACAGAGTTAAAGGAGGTCTTCTAGTTCAGGCAAGAAACCCAATACCATTTCAGACAAATAGCTGTCAATCTCTTCTTAAAAACTTCCAGTGTTGGAGAATTCACAACTTCTGGAGGCAAGTTGTTCAACAGGTTAATTGTTCTGTCAGGAAATTTCTTCTTAGTTCTAGGTTGCTTCTCTCCTTGATTAGTTTCCATCCATTGCTTCTTGTCCTGCCCTCAAGCACTTTGGGGAATAACTTGACTCCCCCTTGTGGCAATCCCTTAGATATTGGAACACTACTATCATGTCACCTCTAGTCCTTCTTTTCATTAAACTAGACATGCCCAATTCCAGCAACTGTTCTTTATATGTTTTAGCCTCCAGTCCTCTAATCTATGATTATATGATTCTAGTACTTCCACTTTTCCTGAGGCAAACTTTTCAACTAGTATGAGGATTTAAGAAATAGAAGGCAAATGGCTTTTTTTTTGTTTGCTTGTTTGTTAATATTTGGAAACATTTTCCAAGTACAGAAAACTGGGAACTAATCTTCCTTCTCAAAAATACACTTTAGATAAATTTAAAGGCCTCAGGTTCCGAAGAAATGAGATGGGGAGCAGCGGGTTCCTAAAAGACTATGCCTCCCTTGATACAGCTCACATGGATTTCAATAGGGTTGTTTGCCTATGGGAGACTGCTATAATTGTTACATTTCAGCCACAGAAGGGCCATGGAGAGAAAATTCAAGAGGAACATGAAGGAGTAGAAGGCAGTATCCAGGCAAGCCAAAGCAACCCTGTGTATGTTTGAAAAATAATAGTGCATCAATATTCCACTTGTCAAGTTCTGTAACTGACTATTAGTATTGTAAACAGGCAGATGATCATTTTAGCCCTGTACTTAGTTATCTTACAAAATGTCAGTTGGGAAATCAGATTAACAATGTGTTTTGTGATAAGAAAGGATAACACATTCTTAAAAATAAATAATTAAAACACATATCTCTTGGATATAAATGCTGATTCAATGCTTAACTATAGTATGTATGTTAAAATATTAAGGGAAACTACTTCTGTCACTAACATTAGTTACTATAGCTCCCAGCACATTCAAATTGGCTCAGAAATATTTGTGGTCTCCCTATTATCTATTTTGTGGTCATTTGAGACACACCTGAGATTTAGAATTATGGACCAGAATCATGGACCTAGACTCTGAGATCACTGTATAGATATCAAAGAAGAATCTTTGCTTTAATTCAGCTAAGAATTAAAAAAAAACACCATATCATAGATCCTATAAATTGCTTTCTCCCTTAATAGTAAATGCATAAAATGGTTTTTAAAATGGGAGGGCGGAGAAACTGAGACAGCAGTTACGGAGACAGACTCATAAAAGCTAATCAAGCCCAGGTGGTTGTTGCTTGGCTCCTCCCAAGAGGGTATATAAGAAGAGACTTTGGGAGGAGACCTTTTGCAGGACACAACCGTTCATAACATGCTGGGGAAGCTGTTGTTTGTATTGTATCTCTTATCTGTGGGAGTCTGGGTTGCTGCCAATGTCTTGCCTGTGAGTCGTGTATGGGCTGTGAATAAAGTGTGGCTAACAGTAAGCTTGTGTCGGTGTTAGTCACCGGACAGAGGGGGGTCAGAACAGGTAGTTTATTTTGCTGAACTACAATTTCAGTCTGGCTGATAAGAGATGTTGGCAGAGGTGGGCTGCTACTGGTTTCCACCATTCCTGAACTGGATGTTAATTTTCTGAGCAGTTCAGAGAACCGGTTGTTGGAAGAAATCTTTCCCCCCTTTAGAGGGCTAATCCTGCAAGGGAGGCAGGAAGGAAACATTCTGGTATGCCTAGTTTTCTATCCTAATTCTTATCTTAATTGCCCTGCCTCTTTAAGTGTTTTCAGAAACTGCCTCTGGATTATGCTTGTTTCATTGTAAACATTATGCCCAGACATTCTGTCTGTAGACTGACCTTCTCCGGAGTTATCATCGCCCGCCCCCTGAAGATTTTTGTGGTACTTTTATTTCTGGGGCTTGACTTTCTTAAAGATTGTTAAAGGGTTGTTTTAAGCTTTTTGGAGCTTAAAGGGTTGTTTTAAGCTTTTTGCAGTATACTTCCAACACAGCTGGAACAGCTATTTACAGAAGGGTTGGCATAGCCATAGAACAAATGGCTGAGAGGCAGGAAGTAAGCTTGGCATTTTACTGCATTTCTAGGAGCATGTGATCTTTCCTTAAATCTGGATGATTATCTAAGGATATCTTGTAAGGTAAGACCAGCTGGTATCTTTAAGTGGTGCAAATGGATCTAATGTTGTTTCTCCTGGGCAGGAAACTGTGTGTGGTCTGTGCGTTCACTGAGCACAGGAGTCTCTTGTCCATGGGAATTCTTCACTCATCTAGGTCATTGTTTCTTGGTTTCCAGAAAGTTCAGTTGCTTCTTGAAAAAGGCACCTTTGGGACAGGAGTCTCTTGCATTGGTTTGGAGTGGCCAAGCTACATGATTGGTCACTGATAATAAGCGGATCCTCCTTCCAATTTGTTTTAGTTTTCTCTCATGATAATATGGCATAGAATTGTAGAAAGTTAGCACCCTTCCCTCTCCTAGAAGAATGAAATATTTTGAGAAATATTAAAAAGGAAGAATATATTTCCCTGAATGAGAAATGGAGAAACGTGTTTTCTTAGAGGGATAAAGTAGCCCCCACCTTCCTTAATAGCTCACAGAAGATATCTGCACTTAAGAGATAAAGAGATAGATAGCAATATTCATGCAAAACTCCTGTGCAGCAAAGTCTGAACAAAGGCAGAATGGGATTAGCCCTCACTCAAGATGTTGTCTCTTCAGCTCTGCATTTTGTAGCCCAAATATGCCCAACCACATTCTGGAAAGTTTAAATGACCTCTCTGCTAAAGGGTTTCACTTTATGAGCAAGAATAACTTGGCTGCTGATAGTTATTCTTGTATTTTAACTATTTTAATTCATCAATGTGCTCTGACAACTTGTCTGATTTGTAACTCCGGGTTGCAGGTATTGCTGAGGAAAAGGAAAGTATTCAGACAGAATGGTTTAGGTTTCCATGATGGCTATGACTCATTGATCTTCAGTGTGTATTCCCCATTTCTAATCTAATGACTGGTATTTAGGGCTGCTTTTTGCAAGAAAAAAAGCTTTTTGCATTTTTGTACAGGTAATCCTTGAACTACAACATTTCATTTAGTGACTATTCAAAGTTACAAGAAAAAAGTAACTTATGACTGTTTTTCACACTTACAACCATTGCAGCATCCCTGGTCATGAGAGGGCAGGCAAGGCAAAGCCCCACTCGACGTAAGTGACATCGAGTTGGTCACGCCCACCCAGCCATGCCCATCCAACCAGTCATTGGAGCAGGGAGCCGGTTGTTAAAAAATTTGCATCCCACCACTGGATGTTGAGAGTTCATGTATTTATTTCCTACTAATGCATACGAATACACTGTTACTAAATTAATTGTGTGCCATACAAAGAATTTCTGTCACTGGACTGTAAGGTATAGTAACAATTATTAATCGTACTACTACTATTACTAAGAAACAGTTGATATTTCGATAGGAACCTAAATATTATTTTTAGTTAAATAATACTGGTAATTGCTTAATTTGCATATAAACATGCTCAACATTTATGCCAATTGGTATCTTCTTTGTTCTGCAGTTGATAAAGAAAATGTTGCTTTATTTTTGTAGATTTCCCTGTTATTTGAATAGAGTGAGAGCTAGCTGACTATTAGCAGTGCTATTTTCCAATAAAACAAAAATGGAATGCAATTGTTTTTTTCTCTCCCTCACTAGCAAATCTTAGCATCAAGTCTCTGTTTATGAGAATTATTTAAAATGGGCTCTTGCCAGATGTGATCTTTAATCTAATTTCATATCTAATTTAATATCAATTTTGCACCGAGCATCCTCTTATAAAAATCAATTGTGCTGCTTGTTTATATTCACTCATGGTTTGAATGCAAATAGCAACAAATAAAGGCATTTGGGGTGGCTTTAGTGCTGCCCTTTTGACATGTTACTCTATGACAGGGGTGTCAAACTGGCAGCCTACTGACCAGATGCATCATGTGCAGGCCACACCCACCCCCGCTCTGCAAAGGTAAAAAACATGAAATGTCACGTGATGGCAACATGATGCTGCAAATTTGACACCCATGCTCTATGGTGAGCTATTTCATTTGTGCTGGCTTATGCCACAGATCAGCCTGCAGTATACGTCTCTAAAATGCTGCCAAATATTCTGCTCCTATTACCCCAGGCCCACACAACTTCTGTTTTGCCAGTTTCCCTGGTTACCTATGTTGGCTTACCAGATGCTTGATAAAAAGTTGTGTTTTTATGGCTATCTAGGGCTAAGTAAAATTTGAGGCATGGATGTCAACTGCCTGAGGGGCCAGAAACAGTATATGTGGCTTAAAAGCTTCATGAATCTCATATAATGAAGCTTGCAGTTACATTGGTCTTAATGTTATCTTATTTACTGTGCATGTGATATTGAATCAATTTTATCTAGTTCCAGCTCTCTCTTCTTGTTTGTCCTGGAATGCTAACCATTTATTACTCTAAGAACCTATGTGTAGTCTTAATTTGCCATATCCATCTTGGAAAATATCCATCTTGGAAAATGTAGGATGAGAGGTTCTTGGTGTTCTCTACTCTTGTTTGTTTTTTTGCAGATCTTTCTATCTGCAAAGAAACTGTCATACATCAAAAACGTCTCAGAAACCACCAACAGACTATTAGAGTCACATGGCATCAGCATAGCACACAAACCAACTAAAGCCCTTCAAAACATTCTAAGTAAACCAAAAGACCCAGCTGTCCAAATGAAAACAAAAAACCAGCGGTCATTTATAATAAATGATGTAAAGACTGCCATAGCCATTGTAGCACAAAAAGGCAGAAAACTGGCAAAACACATCCTTGAGCACTATCTAGCAGTAAGAAAACATAATGAAAACTCTTTAATTTCACAACATATGGACAAACAACCATAGTTTCAACTTGGAAACTGTGACCATCCTAAACCAAGCCTAGTCCAAATATGCTAGAGAATTCCTGAAATTCTGGCAGACTGACAAATCAGCCATCAATAGGCACACAGACATAAACATCATCTATATACCAATCAACAAGCTGAAAAGGAACAAAAAGACAAAAACACATCACCATCAATCAACAAGGAGATGAGCATAGATTAACCCCAATTTTAACATCAGACGAGCAATCAAAAAGTAAATAATACCATAATCAAGGAAGTGCCAAACAAATTAACAGTGAACAACCCAACCAAAGAATTTCCAAGACCACTCTCACCAACACTGGCAGGGCAAGCCAGTAGAATATAAATTGAGAGCAAACCCCCACTCTCTATTAACACTGATGGTTTTACCTAGTTTAGATAATGAAATGTCTCACCAAGCTCAGAGAGTACCAAGGACTCCTGATTTCAACCCTGAACTACAAGTATTTTCTCCTATTGATAGAATGTAGAATGGTTAACAGTTTGAAAAAGTTGCTTTAAAACAGACCTTTATTCTAATATATGAATCCAGATAGAATGGGAACACATTTTTCCCTGTTGCAGAGCAATAACAATATAATCAAACAAAAGTAATTACAATATGGAAAAAGATATCCCCATCTTTAAAAATGTTAATTGTGAGAAAAATAGATTTTCTGTCCATTAGTTCACAGCTTGTAGATTCTACCACATTAAATTAAATGGCTTTTCAAAGTTGATCTTTTAGTGCAACTTCTCCGTTGGAAGCTTTTTGTATCATGACTGCTTGAAACTGCACTTTTTAAATAACCAATAATGGGACTGGTTGGGACTTTGTATTTTGTTTTTTTCTCTGCTCATCACAAACTCTAAAATTGTTGTTTTCCATGCCACACCTCTCCATGTCTCTGACATTTTTCCAACAAGATTGCTGTGGTACATATTGACACTTATAGATGTACTGTAATTTGTTTGGTTCATAAGCTTTTAAAACTATAGTTTAAAGCTTTGTCCACCATTTTTTCTGGTTCTATCTATTTTTACTGATTCCTACATATTTATAGTATAGAATATATCAGTTGACTGAAAACTACAGATCATTCATCACTGACCCACAGATGCTTCATAATGCAGAACCTCTAAGTATTTTCTTAAATATAATGATTTTTCTTAGGTATGTGAATTTTAACATAGTGAAACTTACATTAAAAAATTCTATTGCATCAATGTGGTGATTTAAAAATGATAAATTACAGCCCTCTGTTGATGATTCACATTCCCTAAAGAAAGTGTCTAGGTCATACATTGTGGAAATTATAATTTTCTTACTCATTTTTTTGAAAAAACCACCACCACCACCTCACATGCACAATTAAAGTGGATTGATACATTTAGATGCTTCTGAGCAGTTTCCTTTATTCTTTCACATCTGTAGACAGAAATATTACCAAATTAAAGCTGAACACTTATATAATAAAGCATATATTCTGGGAACTATTAGGGAGGAGCTATCTTCACCTTTTGTTTCCCATGTTGCACTGTCTCTTCCTCCTCTGGAATGCATTCCCTCCTTCTTGGGAATCCAGGCAGCATTCCATCACAGCACCTCCAGAGTAGGTAACAATCTATCCCTTTCACCCCTTGTGATGGAAAATATGCTCATTCTTGTTATCAAGATGCGACTTATTTAATTCTCCATAGTCTGCAGGGGTCTTTTTCTTGTCTAAAGAAAAATGGTTGGATATATATATATATATATATATATATATATATATATATATATATATATATATATATATATATATATATATATATATATATATATATATATATATATATATATATATATATATATATATTTATATATATATATATATATATATATATATTTATATATATATATATATATATATATATATATATATATATATATATATATATATATATTTATATTTATATTTATATTTATATTTATATTTATATTTATATTTATATTTATATATATTTATTCTCTGTCCATCGGCTCGTCACAAGAGACCGTCACAAGAGTTGCCTTTGTTACAAATGTAACAAAGGCAACAGTAAAAATATTGGGTTTCTGTCTGGATGGTCTCTTGTGACAAGCCGATGGACAGAGAATGGAAGCAGTGGACTTCCTCCCATATTTGGGCATACCAGGGGTTGTAACTTTAAATACATAGCTATTTCCTGGCTCAGCTGATAAGGAGAAGAACTCTGTGGCTTAATGGTTAACACATCTGCCTGGGATGCAGTACAGCACAGGTTCTAATCCCAGTAACGGTATGGCTAGCTGATGAGAGCTAAATAGCTTGAAATGGATCTATACTAGTCTCCCTTTATTTATTTATTAGCACAAATACAACATATATATATATATATATATATATATATATATATATATATATATATATATATATATATATATATATATATATATATATATATATATATATGTTGTATTTGTGCTGATAAATAAATAAATATATATTTGCAATCATATTACTTTAAAATCTAACACCCCTCGTCAAGCCTAATATACATTATACATCGATCCATTTTTTCCAGTCTCGTTTATATTTCTCGTTTGAATAGTCCTTCAGATATGCAGATATTTTAGCCATCTTGGCTAAATTTGTGACTTTCAATGTCCATTCTTGAATTGTAGGCAGATCTTCCTTCTTCCAATATTGTGCCACCAACAATCTAGCTGCCGTTATTAAGTGCAAAATCAAATTAATCTCTACATTGCATAGTCTCTTTATATGCATTAAGCTTTGATCTCTTATTTGTTTAAATAAATTACCCTCGACTTGCATAAAACCAATTTTCTGATCTGTTTTCCACCTGGCCTGTAGCTGTCCATACTGGAACCATGTTTGAATTACCTTTTCCTCTTTTAATTCATCCAAGGAGTTTAGTTGTAATACACCCCTTTCTAGGGTAAGAAGCTGTCTGTAAGTAATTATATCCTGTTTTTGTACTATGTTCATATTTTCTATTGCATGTCCAGGAATTGCCCACATGGGTATCTTATCATTTAATTTGTATTGATATTTTTTCCAGACCCGCAGTAAAGCATTCCTTAAAATATGACTTTTAAAATTCTTGTCCACTTTTTTCTAATATAGCAGGTAAGCATGCTAGCCATATACCAGATCATACCCCTCGATATTAAGTATTCTATCATGTGTTAAATTAATCCAATCACTAATTACAGATCAAGCTACTGCGTCATAGTATAGGTGGCGCAGTGGTTAAAAGCAGCACTGCAGGCTACTGCTAGATCAGCAGGTCAGCGGTTCAAATCTCACCGGCTCAGGGTTGACTCAGCCTTCCATCCTTCCGAGGTGGGTAAAATGAGGACCCAGATTGTTGGGGGCAATATGCTGACTCTCTGTAAACCGCTTAGAGAGGCCTGAAAGGCCTATGAAGCGGTATATAAGTCTACTGCTATTGCTATTGCTATTGCTATTTTAAATTGGGTAATTTCAAACCTCCCCTCTCACGCGCATCTTGCATTATTTTTAGTTTTACTCTTGGCTTCTTCCCTGCCCATACAAATTTATTAATACTCTTCTGCCATTCTAACAGGTTCACATCTTTTTTAAGTATAGGTAGCATTTGGAAAAGAAATAAAAATTTAGGTAAAATATTCATTTTCACTGCTGCTATTCTTCCCAGCAAGAACTGTAACTTTCCCCATATTTTCATCTCTGTCTGTATACTATGCCAAAGTGGTTCATAATTATACTTATATAACTTCCCATTTGAGGTTGAAATATGAACTCCTAAATATTTGACCTTTTTAACTATTTTACATCCTATCATTCCTTCTAGTTCTTCCTTTTGTTTAGTATTCATATTTGTAGCTAATATTTTTGTTTTCCCTAGATTTATTTTAAATCCTGACACTTGACCATATTGATTAATCATATTCATTAAGATCTTACTAGATTCCTGCGGTTGGGTTAATATTATAACCAGATCATCCGCAAAAGCACGTACTCTATATTCTTGCTGCCTAATCTTAATTTCCTTTAGGCCCTCCAAGCCCCGTATTTTATTTAACAATATTTCCAAAGTTAAAATATACAATAATGGGGACAAGGGATAACCCTGTCTTGTACCTTTTTCAATTTGAAAAGAATCTGTTAAACTTCCATTAACTATAATTTGAGCTGTTTGCTGTTGATATATTGCTTTAATTGATTGTAAGAAACGTTCTCCTATTTGCATTTTTTGCAGTGTTTTCAACAGGAATTGCCAGTTAACTCGATCAAAGGCTTTCTCAGCATCCAGAAATATGAGCGCAGCAGGAATTTGGTTATTCTTTCCCAAATATTCTAGTGCATTAACAATTAATCTTACGTTACTTCTCATTTGTCTCCCTTGAATAAAACCTGTTTGATCATTATGAATCAATTGTTGAATAACCAACATTAACCTATTTGCTAGTATTTTAGTAAAGATTTTATAATCTACATTAAGTAGTGATATAGGTCTGTAGTTTTTTGTTTGGGTAATATCTTGGTCTTCTTTGGATATCAGGGATATAAAAGCTGTCTTCCAAGATGGAGGTACCTTACCTTCCGTTTGAATCTTATTAAATAATTCCTTAAGAGGTTCTACCATTTCTAATTGTAAATTTTTATAGTAAGCCGCTGTCAAGCCATCTGTACCAGGTGCCTTCCCTGTCTTTAACTGCTTAATTACCTGTAGAATTTTCCCCAAGATTATTGGTTGATTCAATCTTTCCCTCTGCTCTTCTTTAACTATGGGTATTTTTTCTTTATCCAAGTATTTCTCTATATCTAGACCTTTAATTTTCTCACCCTTATACAAAGCTGTAAAGAATTCATGGAAGATCTTTTGAATCTCACCCTGTTGATACACTTCTTTCCCTCTGTAGTGCAATTTGGCTATGTTACGAAATTTTTGTTTTTTCCTAATCTGATATGCTAACCATCTACCAGATTTATTTGCATTGCAGAAAGTGTTATGTTTTGCATATAACAGACTAGTGCTACCTGGTCTGAGATCAGCATATTAAATTGGTCTTTTAATAAGGTAATTGCTTCTTTAATCTTTATATCTCCAGGTTTTAAAGTTAACTCTTGCGCTTTCTTCCTAATTTCATCTTCCAGTTCTGTTCACTTTTCCCCTTGTTTACGTCTATGTAATCTATTTAGATTTATCAAAGCTCCTCTCATATACGCTTTACTTGCATCCCATACAATTTCCATAGATGTACCCTTATTCATATTAAAAACAAAGTATTCTGTTAACAATTTTTTACATTCATTAGTATATTTCTCATATCTAAATAAATTTTCATTCAATCTCCAAGACCTTCTTGCTTGCGTCACCCCTCCCAACTCCATCAAAACTGGATTATGATCTGATAAAACTCTGGCACATATCTTTGTCTTCTTCACCCTAGAAAGCAAATCATTGGTACTTAGTATGAAATCAATTCTGGAAAAGGATTGATGTCTATCAGAAAAGAAGTTAAAATCGTATTCTTCTGTATTTCTTTCTCGCCAAATATCTCTCAGTTTGAAATCATCCATCATATCGAAAAGGGACTTAGGTAGTTTTGCTCGCATTTGAGTATTTGGGCGAGAAGCCTTCTTATCTTTCTTAGTGTCCATAACACCGTTTCAGTCACCCAGTAGTATGCAGGACCTATAATCCCACTGTACTAATTTGGTGTGAAGCTTTCTATAAAATCCATCTTGTTGTTGATTGGGAGCATATATTCCCATAGCAATGTCCTTTTCCCTTCTAATACTAAGTCTATTGCGATATATCTTCCGTGGGGATCTGCTTCAATTAATTCAGCTTTCATTCCTTCCTTAAGTATATAACTATACAATTTTTCTTCTCTGAAGCAGAAGCTATAAAATGTTGTCCAAATCTTGTATTAATCAGATATTTTTGATCACTTGATTTAATGTGAGTTGCTTGCAAACAAATTATATCACTCTTGAACTATTTAAGATAGTGATTTATTTTCTTTCTTTTCTGTGGAGAGTTTAATCCATTGACGTTCCATGTTAGGAACTTAGTTGTCATCTTTGGCTCCCTGAAGCTTTTTTAGAGCCATCTGAACATCCTGGAATTTAACCTTTGGTTTGGCTCCTCCCACTGCTTCTAAGCTGGTACCTGTATCATCTTGACCGGTAATAGGTATTTGTTGTGATTGTTGCTTTTTTAATTGTTGGTCCATTCGTCTGGTAATCACATGGGTTTGTCTCTGTTCCTTGGCTCCTTGTGCTTCTGAGAGAGAAAGATGATCCATCCTTGTTGATAATTGTATAGTTTGCTGTCTATCTTGTCCTTCTTGTTCTCTTTCTCTAGGTCCAGATGGGGAGGAGGTGTCCGGCCTTCAAGATATTATGGTAAAAATCTTGGGCCTTCCATACTGAATTAAGACGGTATCTATGCCCATGAAAAAAGAGTGCTAGTCCAACTGGTGCATCCCATCTGAACTGTAGCTGATGATTTTTAAGCTCTTCAACTAAAAAGGTGTAGTCTTTCCTAGATCTTAGCATTTGAGGTGGCATCTCTTTCAAAACAGTCACTTCCTGACCCCCAATTTGAAGCTTGGTTTTATAGGACTCTTGCAATATCATATTCCTCAAGTCTCTTGTAGTAAAGTAAATTACAATGTCCCTTGGAAGTTGCTTCTGTTTAGCCAGCCAGGAATTAACACGATAGACCTTATCAATTTGCCAATCAAAATTCCCCCCTGGCATTCCCATCAGACTATTGAAAGCTTCTGAGAGAATCTGTTTCAGATTTTCCTGATTATTTTCGCACAAACCTCTTATTCTTAGTGCAAGTTCCATTTGTCTATATTGTAACATAAATAATTTCTTTTTCAGCATCTCCGACTTTTTGTTGAACCATGTCTATTTTGGATACCAAATTAATATTAGAGTTATTAAGATCTTCTAATCTGCTTTCAATTCCGGACACATAATCTGAAAATGAATTAAGAACCCCCAACATATCATCCCTGATCTTCTGAACCCGGGTCTCAAGTTTATCAGACAGTTCTTTATGAGCAACGGATATCTCCTCCTTAATTTTTGTTTCCATTGTAACTACATGATTTTTAAAAGCTTCAGCCAGTTCCTTCTGAAAAGTTTCTTTAGTTAATGGCTCCCCTATGGGGGGAGGAAGTAATGACTGTAGTTTCATGCCAGGGGCGGGCAAACTGCCTGCACTTTTTGAAACAGGGGGGGAACCTTTTGGATAGGGTTTTGCTTAGAAGCCATTCCAAGTTTTAATCTTCTTCAGCCAATTAATAAGTCTATGCTGGTCGATTGTGCAGCAATTTCTGTTTAATTTGGTAATAAATCACTCCTTTTCTTTGAAGTTTTAAACTCCGTAGAAATTCAAAGCCCGATCAGTGTTACGAAGCTGCTTGGCGCCATTTTGAATATCTCTTTAGCAAATAAGAAATCAGAAGGAATTCTTGTAAAAATGAAGCTAAGGATTAATACAAACAATTAAAAGTTCACATGTATAGGGTCTGCTCATCTTGAATTCAATAAATCAAATTTTTGTTCTGAGGGTGGGTGGTTTGCTTTGTGCTGCTAATAACAGCAGGAATTCCTGGCACGGAGACAATTCTGCTCTCGGGTGCCCTTCCTCCCCTCCCAGAGTCGGTCTGAGAAGGTTAGTTGGCACGTTGCCCAGCACAATTAGCTCACCTTATCTTCTTAGCCCAAAGAAAAGGTAAACAAGCTGTCAGATGGCTGATGGATTGCTGTTCAGACAGTTTAACACAACCAGGATTCCGGAGCTGTTAACGACCAGCTCCCACCGGCAAGCCCCTCCCCCGCCAGAACCATAATTTATATTTTTATAGGTTCATGGTTCATAAACCAGATTGGCTGGTTTATATACCACCTCAAGTGAAGACATCATAGTAAGGCTTAGTTTAATGTATGTAAATACATACAGTATGAAACATTTTAACAAAATTAAATTGATTACAACAAATAGTTATGTAAACTCCATATAGCATTTCTTGAATAAATCAGGTTAATATACAAAAACACTGAAATCCTTTGAAGTTCTGAATTCTACATAGATAATAGTCTTTAAGGAATAATTTGAATTAAAAATATTTCTAAGTAGTATGTACATATACATTGATTTGCACATAGGTTATTTTCAGACAGGCAGAAGGAAATTAAGTAACTTTTCTTCCATATAATTGGCAAATGAGATCCCCTTCATAGAACTGTAACTTCTAGATAACTTACTGAAATTATGTTCCCTGTTTCCCAGTATCTTCTTACAATAGCCCCTCTCAAAAACCCTGATAGAATCCATAATTTATCTTGAGATTATAAAATTTATGAATTTCAAGCATTCATAAGATAGATATATCCTCAATTAGGCTGATATGGGATACCGTGCTTTGCTATTTAAAAACCCCAGCATGTGTTCTGAGAACTTATCAAATCTAAGGACATAAATTCAACAAGCGGAAGGTGTTGTGTTGTTTTGTTTTGTTTTGTTTTGTTAAACTTAATTTAACCATCATCAAGTTGACATTTTTGATCAGACTGGATTCACAGTGAAGAGTATTGAAATATAATAGACATTTGTTTTTGAAATATGCTTGGCCATCAAAAATCTACAGTTGTTCAGTAATAGAAAGAAATTGCAGGGAGCTCCCACTTCAGAATGTCAAACTATACTTTATAACTAATGATGTGAGAGCAACCCCACCATAAGAGGCAGGGAAAACAAATTGTGAGGGCAGAGAAGTAGGAATTGCTGGTTGCCTTTCTCTAGCCTCAGTTTCTCCCTGTTCATTTCTGAACAGCTAGTTTCCCAAGAGCCATGATGGTGAACCTATAGCACGCATGCCACAGGTGTCACACAGAGCCCTCTCTGCGGGCACATGAGCCGTCACCCAGCTCAGCTCCACCACACATGTCTGTGCGCCTCCTGCTGACCAGTTAATTTTTGGGCCTCTGAAACACATGCGTGGAGGTTGAGGCGCATGGGGGGGTCGTGCTGGGGGAGCGCATGCATACGTGTGGGTGGGAGGAGCAGGGGAAGCACATACAAGTTTAGGACATGTGTGGGGGTCTCACTCACATGGTGGGAGGGTGCACAGAGGGCATGCATGCATTGCATTATGGGTGCGTGCATACTTTCAGCACATGATGACAAAAAGATTAGCCATAACTGCCCTAGAGCATTGAGAGAAGAAGACATACACAATAATCTCTGGGAGAAGTTAAAAAGAGAAAGGCAACTGGATACAATGGGAGGCAGACAATTCCTCTTCCAATTTCTTGGCAGCTTCTTCCTCTTGTTCCTCTTTTCAATCATATAATCTTCAAAACAGCCAGGTATCTCTTGGAGAAAAAAGAACGTATGTTTATTTTAAATATCTGAGCATGAAATCAACTTACAAGATCAAGCAAGAGTGCCTTCTTGAAGTGTGATAGTAAAATACTGAAAATGCCAAATTCAATCTTCAGTATATCCTTAAAAGGTCATGCAAATAGGGAACAAGAAAACTGATGCCTTTTTTTGCAGAGGGCTCTGCAGGGCTCAGCATTATCATCAAACTGATATAAAGCAACTTGGAATCAGCATGACACAAACTTATTCATTTACGAATGAAATATCTCCATCCATGTACATAAAGGGTAGATCTTGTATGATTTGAGCACAGTATTGCTTTCAACATTTGCCCTCCTTTGATCCCATTATGGATGTCTCTGTTTTGCTTACAGAAAGATAAATTCCTTACCATTCAGCTATGGACACAAGGAGAGAAATGAAATACATGTCAAGAAAGATAAACGAGGACAGGGAGATACGCCCACTCAGGGCCTCCTTTAAATAGACAGCTTCTTAAAGTGGCAGTAACTCTGCTGACTCATTCACATTGCATGAGCTTACAAATTACAGTTTAACCTTATATCAGCTGGCAGCTATTAAATCCTCATTACCTGACAGATTCTCCATGGTCTGGCACGTTAATAATATAGTCTTTTAACTGTTTATGATTAAATTATCATATAAGGTCAAAATAAAGGAGAAATAATCAATTTGTTTCCTTTGATGAGCTTAAAAGGAGACTTTCTTTTTAAAAGGGTCTATGGTGAGGTCACATATAAAATTACTGTTATATTGGTTAACCAAAACTATTATAGGATGAACTCATCCAACACCCTGACCCAAATGTCTGGAGGAAAATCAGGTTTTAAAGTTGTTATGAAAAGCTAAGAGGATTGACCGATTGAATCATTGTGCTCTATCAATTATCTTTGACCACATAGATAGATGTGGCCTAACAGGAGTGGGTAGCCATCCAAATTGTCAAGCCAGGAATCTGGAGGAGGATCTTACTTCGAAATGGAAACTATTCCAGAGGGTGCAGGCCAGGGTGGGTTTCAATTTTTTTTACTACTGATTCTATGGGCGTGGCTAGATGGGGGGCATGTGACTGAGTGGGCATGGCCAATTTGCAATGGTGGAGGAAGGCAGCAGGGGAATGGGGGTGGGATGGCAGAGGAGCTGCTTTCAAGCCATCAGAAAATATATCAAATCCAACTTCTGTGTTTGTGTCTGTTTGAGGGAGGGGGGAGGGAGGGAGAGAGGGAGGGAGGAGGGGGAGGGAGAAGAAAAAGAATGAAGGAATTTTTTTGCAAAAAACAAATGCTGTCGCTTTAAATCAGAACTGAGCATGCCTGGCTGTGGAATTCTGGGAGTTGAAGTCCACAAGTCCAAAAAAATTTGAAACCCACCACAGTGTCAGTGCCTCACCAGCCATAAACCTCACCGCACCTCACTGGCTTCTGGCTGCCTGCCTGCTCACCTGCTGCCAGCAGGGTGCTTCTCATTTTAACCTCCCCCCCGTACACCCTCTCCCTGCCAGCTGCAACCCAGGCCCACCTGGTCAGCTGAGTGGGCTGGCCTTCCAAATCTCTGTCTAGCATGGGAGATGGCAGCGAGTGGTAAGGGAAGCGAGCCCCAGGTCAGCATCCCTGCCTCCTTCCTCCAAGAGCCAGCTTGGGGAATGGCCAGTCTCCCTCACCGCTGCACCCTTTCCTCACCATTCATGCAGAGCCTTTGCCAGCAAGGCACCTCCCATTTCACCCTGTGCATGCCCCCTCCCCGCCAACTGCAACTTGGCCCCCACCTGGTCAACTGGAAGGACCTGGCCTGGCTACAATGCTTCATCTGGCAGGGGCAGCGAGGGAACAGCACAAGAGTGGGGAGGCTGGCCATCCCCCAAGCCGACTCTCGGAGAAAGAGACAGGGCTGACTCAGGGATCGCTTCCCTTACCTCTCGCCACCACCGCCCCTGCCAGACGGAGTGTTGGAGGCCAGTCTGGTCCCGGCCGCCTGTCTGTTTGTGTGCTGCTTTCCTGGCAGGAGGTAGTTCTGTAGATCCACATGGTGAAGGCGCAGGGGAAGCATCTGAGTGGGCCAGTTCGGGGGCATGGCCAGACAGCCATCACTATTGGCTCAGTGGCCCAGCCAATTTCCACTACCAGTTCACCCGAACAAGTCTGAACTGGGAGCAACCCACCTCTGGTGCAGGCCATAGCAAAAAATGACTCTTTGGCAGACAGGATGCAAAGTAAGCCCTTTGTATTGGAATAAGTGGGGCAGGCTAGTCCCATCGGGATGAGCTGGCTCCTCAGATAACCTTTATAAAGGCTTATTCATTTTATTTGTAAATTGAATCTATGCAATCAGAATAAACAGTATTGTGTTTAATATAACTTATTCACCAGTAATATTGCACAGCATTTGGTACCAGAATAATTTAAAATCTTCGTTGTTCAAAATAAAATATTTGCAGTCATGCTGATCCTAACAAATTGATCAAAAAGCTATGAACTGGAGTTAGTCTCTGTGTTGTGTGTGTCTCTCTCTGTGTATGTGCTATATATATAATGTTCTTTAGTTGTGAATAGGCATATACTTTTTGACTTAAATAAGTTAGAAATGAAAATTAGTCAGGAGTATATTAGTTAGAGATGAAATTATTTAGAATTGCATTTGTTTAGAACTGCTTTTTATACTATATTTATGAAAATATAAGATTTAATTTTTATTTTTATTTTGAAATAATCCTCCAAGTTAAAGTCTCTAAAGTATTTCCCTATAGTCTTTACATAAAATTGTGAATATTTATTGGAATGTTATCTTTAAAAAAAGGAAATTAAATTGGGTGGTTTTTAATGAATGCCATATATTAAAGTAATTGCCTCTTTATCAGTATGTGGCCTGTTCTTCTTTCACCATTTTAAGGCATTGTATTTTTCAAGCAGTCTAATCAACCCATTGAATGGTTAAAATGAATTTTGCAGAATTACAGAAATATTAGGTACTCTTAGACAAGATGTCCCTCGGCCAAAAATCCAACACTTAAGCCTTATACTTGTATTACTAACTATTTTGTTGATCATTTCTGTCTGCTTCTTTTATGATAATAAGTTAGATATTCTATTTGGAATCCTTTCCTCTAGAGAATAAGAGAGAATCTAATTATAACTGAGTCATGGTTTTCCAAAGGCAGTGTGCAAGATTATTTTATTTATTAAAATAACAAAGTTCCCAGTATGCAATACTATGGAATGGAGGTTCTCTATGATTTAATTAGAACCATCTCAATTTTTTTCATGGAGTTATTAGATATATTTTGAAACAATTTTCAAGTTCTTTTTAAAATGTTGCATAAATGAAGAAGAACATGGATAATATTATAGGCAATTTTTTGCAATGTCCTAGATACAAGGAGCCCACAACACATCTGAATATGATTTGAACCATATTTAAATACAATTGATGAATATTCAACAAAATAAAAATACAATAAAACATAGATGATATTAAATATTAACATTAAATAGTAAATTTATTCACTACCTAAAACTCCAAACTCATGAGAAGTCCTGCACAGATTCATTGCCTCAGCTTAACTGCGGCAGCAAATATTGGTTGGCACTGCCATGGCATGGGTTGGGCAGGAGCTATGGGAGACAGGATGGTTTTCTCTTAGTCCTGCAGCAGCCTCAAGAAACCTTGCAGTTGCCTTTGCAATTGCAGCCGGGCTGTTCTGGACCTCAGAGATTCTCTTCATGAAGGACCATCTCTCTCAAAAATAAGTTGCCATTTCTCTCCTTCCTCCATAAATAACATAGTTTCTGTCAAAAGATGAAAAATTTCCAGTACAAAATATTAAGGTGAAATATTAAAACAGAAAATTGTATGCTTTGTATCCATAACTACCGGCAGTTTTTATTTGATTTATATGCATTTATTTAATAAATAAATATATAGAAATACACATGAACTATTTAACAAATAGTTAAATGTGTACTAATATATTTCTTTTTTAATGTAGTAGTATCTAATTCAATTTTAATCAATATGAATGTTTTAATATGCTGATGTATTAATAAATAAAGAAATATATGAAAAAGTGTGGTTTTCTAAGTCAAATATATGTCCCGCAGGAATCTTTTTGTATTGTTTAGTGGCCATCTTTTCTATTTGAGTTTGACAGTTTTAGAGGAGAAGTTTATACTAGATAAAAATGTTCTTAGAACACATAAGCCACTCTATACTGTCTAAGAGCAAACCTAAGAGAGTTTAAGAGAGCATCCTGTTCAGTCTCTCATTTCATTCATAGCTAAATCATGGCAAACAGATAACAATCAAGATTTATTCTTTTAGGTAACACATTTGCTGTTGAACTGCTTTTATTAGGGCTGTACAGAATGTATTGTTTGAAACATCTTCAAAGGCTTAGCAGAAGCTCCTCACATCTTCTGAGGACAAAGGATATTTTTGCTTTGATTGTTACTTATGGGGCACAGCATATGTTTCCTCACTCTTGCATTTCAATATCTGAAATATATTGTCCAATTTAGGATGTGCAGGCAAAATTCTATGGTAATTTGCTACTTTTTTCAGCAATTTTCTTATCTTGGCTGCATTACTTAATAGTATGCAAACAAATAGTCTCTGTGTTGTGATTTGATGTGAAATTTCTTCTTCACACAAAATATGCTGATAAATATATTTTAGATTATTTCCCTTCACTTGTCATTCTGCTTGATTTTGTATGATTATGAATTATAATTTTGCCCAGGCATTGGACCAGGATATCATGTGAATCTACATAGCTGTGTATCTGCAATTAACTATCTCTGGCATGATATATTGTTAATGGATTTGATATTTTGTATACTGATGTGTGCAATGTGCTCTGTATGGGCTACTGTTGAACTCATTTGGTACAAAATGCAGTGGCATACACTGTAATGTGGACTGTTAAGTTTGCCCATGACAATACGTGTTGCACAAGTTGCACTGACTTCCATTTTCTGTCAGGGTGTAATTCAAGAACTAGTCATTATCTTTAAAGCCTTATATATGAATCCGAATAATATCTTTCCCTAAGGATATCTTTTCCAACAACAAGTTTGGAGGGAGGAAGGAAAGAGAGGGGGCATTGATTTTAATGCAACAATATTAAGTACTAAGTACTGAAAGAACTATCATGTTAATTATATGTATATGTTTATTTATTTATATTCTGCTTTTATTATTTATACAAATAACTTAAGGCAGCAAACACATCCAACACAGCTTCCTCATCCTATTTTCTCAACAACAACAATGGTGTGAGATGGGTTGGGGTGTGAGAGAGAGTAATTAGTTGAAGGTCATCCAACTGGCTTTTACTGCTGAGGAAGAACTTGAATTAAAGGTCTCCTGCTTTCTAGCATGGAACCTTAGCCATTAGTGCAAACTGGTTTTCATAATTGTTTTTGTTCTTTTGAACAGTTAGAATTTTTCCAATGAATATAATATATTTGTCTATTAGGTTTTGAGGCTGCCCTATTCCAAAAAGAGTTAGAATGGCTTACAGTTTTTATCCCAAAAGTGGATCTTGGATGAGAAGCAAAACATCTTGAAAGAAAAAGAAGAAAGTTTTATTACCTCTTGAAAAAGCATCTTAGGAACAACCAGGACCTGGATGACTGAGAATCTTAATAGACAGAAAATAATAATAATTTTTAGAAACATGATTATGTGGCTAACCTAATTATTAAATAAATAGACAATACCATGGCCACTCCAAATGTTGTAATCCCTGGACTGGGGACATAGTCAGATCTGAACAGAAACATCTGAAACATTTGGAAGGTATGGTGCAGAGGGATGGATTTTGTTTTTTGAGAATATCTACACTTAGAGGAACTTATGAAGTTATGAACTTACGAAGTTTAAGTAAGAAATTTAATACCAGATGGAATCTAGCAAGTGCCAGGAGTTTTTCTTTTTAAACGACTCCTGGGAATCCAGGAGACCCTAAAATTATTTTTACACAATAACTAAAAATAAAGATTGATTGATTCCCCTTTTTCCTACAATAATTAAGGTCAAATGAGATAGGAAATCTAGCAGACCACATGAGATATGTTGAGTACCCCACAACACCATGGCCCCAAATCTTGTATTACCTCATCAAACGTTGTTGCTGAAATTACAATCATCATGATTAAAAATATGTCTTGTATTACTTGGGCAAAATAAGTATACAATCATCCTTTTATCATTCTTGGTATTTTAGAAGTTGCCAACCCTTTTGATTTTTCTCCAGTAAATTGTTGTTGCTCTACGAAGATTACATCCTAACATTCTGACAATTTAACTTCTATTGTCTTTATCTAAAAATAATTCTAGCCTGCTTTGGAATTTTGAAAACATGTGCAAATGTAATAATTTAAAAATAGGCTTTGAAATTTCATTTTATCTTTTGGCAATGTTAGTTGCTATGGTGTTCACATAATAGGTTGTGATTTTTAACACTGAATTAATAACTACTTCTCACTCACAGAGAACATCTAATTATACATATTCATGAAAAACAGTGTTTGGTATTCCAGTGGGAGAAAAAGAACTATTTTCTGTACTGTGTATATTGCATCTGATTTAATGCATGTTTCTGCTTTTCAGATTTTGCTTTCCCACTCCACTCCAAGTTTTCAACTGTCCAAACTTTGGATCTATGACTTTCTTTACTTGTCCCTAGTGGATTGTGTGGAAATCAACAAAATATAAATTCAAACATGTGCATATATTTATTGTCAGAATACTTAGGGGCAAACTGCAATAAATACTATTTGCATTATAAATAATTGTGTGAACAGTTTTTAAAAACAAAAAAGGGACTGCTATCCCTACTTTAACAGTAATATGTACGTATGTATGTATGTTCATTCATTCAATCAGTTTATATAACAGCCCATTTCAATCAATGACTCTGGGCAGCATACAATACAAGGAACATTACCTTCATATTTATTTGCTTTTCTCCTGCACCTCATTATAGAACGGAATCGGCATCAAGATTTCAGTGGAGAGGAGGAAATTAGAATTGCTTCTCACAATTCTTTAGATGAGGATAAGAATCCAATCCCCTTGTTTTGAAAAGCCATGTATGCCATTAATTATATGAACAATATCTTATCTAGCCTTGCTGATATTGTATTTACAAATATTGATTATTACATGCCCTGCCTTTAAAAGGACAACTTGGAATTTGTTGATTGTCATAATTTATAAAGATCCACAGTATTAATAATTTTATATATGGGGGTGTGCAAGAATAAAAAAACCACTGCTTCTTCTAAGTGAATTTGTAGAGTAAATTTACTCAGTTAATGTATAAAGGAGTGTGTATGTGAAATTGCACCTCTTAGTCATGGCCATAATGCTGCTGTATTCTTCTGTTCATGAACCACATGTTTTTCAAGTTGCAAGCCCTTCAAAGAGGGCCAGATCAGACACAGACTACCAGTACTCTACTTTAATATTGAAAGTCAGTTTCTCCCCCCCCCCTACTAAATAGAATCAAGGCAGGCCAAGCTTGAATTTCTTTCTCACCCCTCCTTTCTCCCTTTCAGGATGAAGTGTAACATTCTTCTTGCAATCTTTCATCAAGATTCACTCAGTGTTAAACCAACCATTAGATCCTTTGAAGTTAAAATCATTCATGATTTGAATCTGCAATTCAGAAAGTCTGGAATACCTTGAAAAAATTAGCCTACAGCCTACAATATATGCTCAACACATAGACCTGCCTGTAAATGTTTCATCTATGAGATGATAAGCTACGTTAATGAGAAAATCTCAACCATAGCTCACATATCCTGTAAACTTTCTGCCCCTTCATGGACAGAAACTGAGATAGTGTTTGGAATAATATTTTTGATATTACCTGGCACTTATAAAGTGAGCACGTTCCCTAAAATGAATTGTGGGCATGATCCACAGTACTTCTGCCTTTTTGGGTTGCCAGGAGATGTGTAAAGGGCTGGGTCTGGGACATAACCAATATTTCTTTGAGAGATAGGCATTGCTGACTGCCTTGAAGGAAATAATGATATGTTGACTCCTCAAGAACTCTTCCTTGAATCTAGCAGTCTGGACAACTATAACCTCATTCCCAATCTTATATTTTTAGAAAAAAATTGTTGAGAAAATGTGAACCAGCTATAGAATGTACTTAAAAGATGATTTCCTGGACCTATTTCAATCTATTACTTGTTCTGCCTCCATCCAAACCAGGTTGGGAGAATATATGAAAAAGACATCATTTTTATTATCCTAAGGAGCATAAGATTCTCCTATACTATTTGCAAGAATTGAGAAGGTTAGAACGTATGGATACTATATTTCAATAATTCCATTACTTCCAAAGCATAGGGAGGGAGGGAGGTAAATAGGTAGATGATAAGTGGATGGATGGATGGATGGATGGATGGATGGATAATAAACAGGGTACTTTTACCAATAGGAGACTATAGCAATGGTGACATGCACTTATCTGCAACCACATAGATACTGTAGAAAGGGCTTAAATTAAAGATCACCCACAAACTCATTTGGGTGAAAATTCATCTCTTTTCATATGAGGGAATCAAGACGATCATAATAACCTATTGTTATACTTGTTAAATTAATGTCACCCTTCCCATGTAGATCAGACAGAAAACCCAATTAGATAAGATAATCTGCTTTACTGTAAGGCTACAATAATACAGACTTGCAAGTTTGATTGTAAAAATCTTCTACTGTTTTTTTTACAGCTTCATAAATTAGCAAGGTTCCTTTGTGAATTTCTTTATCTGTCAGTTATGTAGACCATGCCCTCTCTTATCCCATGTTCCTAAGGCAGCATCTCTCCCCCACCCCCCATTTCTAGATTAAGCAAGGAGACATTCTGGATATGGGAAAAGATTTAGCTCTGTGACTGTTTTCTTTTTCCCGGGGAAAGTAAAGATAGCTCATCAGATCCAAAACTCTAGATTCAGACTTTCAAGATCCATTTCATATATAGAATAGACTTCTCAACAGTTTTTAATGCCATTGACTATCCTAATTTTTTTTGTGAAGAAATTACCTTTGTTGATGAAAGTTGAAGTTATTTCATTACTGGAAACAATATCTCATAGTAAAATTGTTTCATCTTCATCATCTTCTTAATGAATTTTCCTCATGATTTCTTTTTATGTTGTTTGAGTGAATTGCATATAAATGATGCTAAATAAATAAATTATATAGGTATGACATATTAGAACACACTCCCAGTTGGAACATAGAGAATGTTCTCAAGACTTATTGGACTAATGCAAGATGGTGATGGAAGACAGGAAGGCTGCTTGAGAAAAAACCTCAAGCGTTCTCAATACAGTTTCTAAGCTACATCATGGTGTCAGGCCCAGAGAAAAAACCATTTGAAAAGAGTCATTTTATTTAGGACTACAAAGCTGATATATTGAACTAAATCTATTCACTCTCATTTTGCCTGTGCATATGCCAAAACAAAAAATGTATCTGAAAAACATGGTGTTAGGGATTTACTGCTTATTTTTCTGGCAGCCAGTCAATAGGCATAAAACCTGGAGCGCTGTTCTCATGGGCAGCCTTTATTGTGAAGATTTATTTTAGAAAATAAGTGAGCAGGCAAGAATCAGTTCATCATCACACTGTGTCAAGTCATGAGTCTCAAAATGCAAATGAACTGAATCTTTATAAACTGATTTGTTTCTTTATTTCACTAGTGAAATATTTCAGTACTTTCAGACTATGGAATTGATGCTTTTATGTCATATGTTTCACTTGAAAAGAACATCATTTGGATCTAAAATAGCACATTTGAAAGTAAAAATAATGTAAATCAATTTAGTTAAATTTGAGACTGAAGACAAGTATTGTGAACTTGTTTGATGTGTAAAAAAATGTCATGGAGAAATTGGGTAATTTTTCCTTCTCAGAAAACATTAGGAACAAATCCAGTCCACCTGATGAAAGGAGATTAGAACAAATAAAGGAAAGTATACCTTCATGGAGCCCATAATTAATTTGTGAAAATCTTAATCAACCTTGCCCTGATAGCTACCTGAGATAATTACAGTACTGATGAACAGTGGAACTGGCCGATTCTGTCATTGTCATCATCATAATCATCGTCATGTTGGCATTCCAGAAAATTGGTGAAAGATGTGGACAGATTGCCACAGAGAAACATCTGCCTGTGTGGTCACTAAGAGTTTTGGCACATAATCAATCAATCTTGAATGCTAAGATGGTAGACTAATTCATTCAGTCACAACTACATGGCAAAAAACTTGCAAAATAGGAAGAAAATCCAACTCTCAAGCCTTTCTTTTATTTAAATGATGGAATTTGTGGATTTATAAATAGTATAAAGTATAGTATAGTATAAAGTACTGTATAGTATAGTATAAAAAGCTATGTTATTATTCTGGTGTAGTAATTTTGCTCCATTTTGGCACTATTTTCTCCTCTCCCATGCAAATAAATTAGAGACATTTTCTTCCAATTACCGATAATAGTTTAGAATAACTCTAGATATCAAATTAATAGATTCAATAGATTGAAAGCTGAATAAAATCAGTAATCAGCTTTCTAAATGTTTTTAAAAACTTAATTATGGCTTAAAAAAATTAAAATAGGTATATGATTTTATGGTTCAGATGAAACATTATTTCATTTTATATTAATGCAATTAAATAGCTTCATATATTGTTATATTAATATCATAGCTTTTTAAGCAGAGACATAAAATCTAAAGTACTTATTCCTTAGATTTACCATACTTGGGAAAGTGGTGTTTAGGTTTTTTTTAACAGATGTTTTATTTTTTAATTTCAAAATTTTCAAAGTGGATCCTGGCATAAACATTGTCATAATGCAATTATGTAGCAAGATATGAACAATTAAGGGTTTTCGAAGTTGAAGTAAGATCACAATATTTCAGATGAAATTGTTAACTTTAGCTACAAATTCTCAACATTAAAAATCCTATCTTTTCCTGTGTCAAATAGTTATTAACCACATTCTGTGGCAAATTACTACAAATATATTGTAGTTTGGCACTGTGACAGAGACTAGATCAAACTCAGATTCTTGTCCAAAATCAATTGGGTGTGATTTAAATTACTCTTTTTTCATGTTCAGTCCTGGGATAGCATCTAACAAACTTTTTGCTGAGAAGCATAGCATCTTCATGTCTGGTTAGTACCTGAATGGGAGACAAGGAATATCAAAGCTATATGTTAGATTAGGAAACAAAATAATATTCTGGAAGAAGGCAGTAATTTCTGTACTTTGTTTTTGATGCCAAGAAAAGTACCTTCACATAGACTTGACCAACACTTGATTTTGTCAGAAAAATATGTTTAGAGAGTAGGTGATTAATTTTATATAGAGTGTTATTCATATAGGGTGTGTGTGTCCTTTAGATCTAATGGATGGTCACTAGGAAACTTGATAAAAATTAACTACATACACTTATCTATTGTGACTTTAATTATCTTATGTCCTGTAAGAATGTCTGTTAAAAGAAAGTAGAGTCAGCAGATTCATGACAGTCATCTCATCTACATAGCCAAGGCCTGCAAGCACTTATATTAGGCAACAACAATATGCTAGAAGTATATTATCATTTTAATGGCAACAAAAAAAACATAATTTCATACTCTTTGGAAAAAGGCTATATTAAGAAAACCAAATGAGTTAACAAGAAAAATCAATTGAAGTTTTGAAAAAAAGAGAGAGAAGAAAATGACTAAGCAAAATTCAGTTACATTGGCAATGGTCCTATTGATGATTTGAAGGGCCTGGAGAAGATCTGACTATGTGATTGCTGAGAGTCCACCGCAACTTGTTGGCACTAACACAATCAAAAGTTAACAAAACAAGCAAAATAATTATTTTTTAAAAGATAAATATATTTTAATACAGCCATTATAGATATAAACATATGAATCAAATTGTTCTTGGAATTTTATAGTGGAAATATAGAATATGGGTCACAAGATAAATAGGAGAATAAAGGAACAAAGAGGCTTGAACACATCTAGAGTAAAATATTATAAAAATATTCAGCATCATGAATTTATGTATGTAATCTCAGATGTAAGGGTAGCCCTTTATAGTCTCACTGATCACCGAGGACAAAAATAAAATAAAACAAGCTTCTCCTAAAATATTATTTCTTAGGCTAAAAGAGGAATCATAAATCATTTGAATCCCCTTCTCTTTTTAAATAACTGATTAATTTAGCCATTCAGATTATCAACTGTAAGAATATCTAACTGCATTTGAAATGTACCCAGAAAAATGATTCCAAGTTGAAAATATTTCATGCTGGAAGCTTTCAGGACTTTTTAACTGGTAAAACCAAAAATAATTTTAATCCCAAACTGATATTACTAGCTACTACCTTTTGGCAACTGCATTAGCTTAATTAGAGCATTCTTATTCTCAGACTTCTGAGTATTTGTTCCTAGGTCTTGCAGAAAATGTAGAATAGCAGTCAAGTCCTCATTGAAAAAAAAGAAAGAAAAAAAGAAAGAAAATGAAAAAAATCAGTTCAAAATGCATTTATTTAAACATCCTAAACTATCCTTTGTAGCAGCTGTAATTGCTGACCAGTGCTGAAAAGGAACTTCCACAATAAAAGCCTTCTGGCAAAAAGTTCATATATTGAGTTTACTAAAGAAAATTGCATTTCCTGATAAGAGCAAAACCAACATCAGGGATACTAAAACAACTTTTGTGTGCTTTAGCAAAAATGTCAAGGCATGGATTAGGTTTAAGTGGAACATATATTCTTTGAATTTTGCACAACTTGGTTCCTTTTTAGTTTTTGTAAAATGTTCCTAACAATATTTGTTACTGCAAAACAAGGAGCTATTTGAGGCTTCCACTCCTATTTCCATAGCTTCCATGTTATAGGAAATTATTTTGGGAAGCAACTATGACAATGATTATATGTTATATCTTGGAGTTCTCATATTTGATTGGGATAATTCAGAGTACAATGTTCTCCTCCCAAAGTAAACATAAAATTCCAGGGATTTTGCTGCCAGACTCTATAGGCAAAATTGTTTGCCTGTCAACAGAGCAGTGATTTCATTTGGTATAGGGCAGTGATGGTGAACCTTTTTTGGCTCGCATGCCATAGGGGGGAGCACAGGGGGGTTGTGCGAGGTTGTGCTGCACCCATAATGCAATGCATGACACCCCCATAGTGCGCATGCGAGCATGAGAGGTGCTCCCCCCCCCATTTTTCCATGCTTTTTTCATCCTCCCCAGGCTCCAGAGGCTTTATAGGAACTTGGAGGGGGTGAAAACAGCCTTCCTGCCCCCCCCCCCGGAGGCCCTCCAGAGGGTTCAGTGACTTTCAGGAGGCTTCCCTGAAGCCTTCGGAGGACTAAAAAGGACAAAAAAGTGACTTCCAGTTTGCTTGAAGGTCCCTGAAGCCTCTGGAGGGCTTAAACCAACCCTACAAGCAAACCGGAAGTCCGTTACTGTTTGCCCATAGGACCAGTTTTTTGTGCTCCAGAGGCTTCAGGGAAGCTCCTGAAGTCTCGGGAGGGCCTCGGGGGAGGAGGCGGGGAGGCTCTTTTCACCCTCCCCAGGCTACTATAAAACCTCTGGAGCCTGGGGAAGGTGAAAAATGGCTTTAAAAAAGGCTGAACAGCTGGCCAGCAGGCGAATGCCGGGTAGAGGACAATTGCCAATGTATCTAACTTATATCTTTACTGCACAGAATGATAGTTGGTCTTACCTGAACTGTTATTTTAGGAGGTTCACAGGATTCGCCAGGATTGGGTATTCTGATGCCCAATTGGCCTCGAGACAGAGTTAAACTGAAACCACACCTCTGTGCTCCTTGTTTCTGGCCCCCAGTTTTAACAAGTCATGTCCTTTGATAAACACTTGAAAACAAGTCATAGGGAACACACCCTACCCCCTGGAGCCCCCAACCCCACAGACCAATCCTTGGGCAGGAACCTGGCTAATCCTGCAAACCTCCTAAAATAACAGTTCAGGTAAAACCAACTGTCATTTTCCAGAGGAATTTGCAGAATTCCCAAGTTAACGTCCTTCAGGGGGGCACTATTGGTTGTGGGTCCCTCATGTGCTATCACCCTGCGACCAAAAGATGCATCTGCAGATGCTTAGGCATCCAACCTGAGGTGTCTCATAAAGAGAGATGGGGAAGTCCATGTTGTGGCTCTGCCACAATCGGCACCTCTGTTGCCCAGGCCGCCAAAGTAGCCGCACTCCTGGTGGAGTGTGCCATGATGCCCTGTGGGACCAGCAGGTGCTGAGCTTCATAGGCCAGTGCGATGGCCAACTTGATCCATCTCCCAATAGCAGAGGAGGACACCCTTTTCCCCAAGGATGATGGGTAAAAGGAAACAAAGAGCGCCTCAGACTTCCTGAAATCCTCTGTATGCCTCAGATAGATGTGTAAGGCACATTTGATATCCAGCCAGTGCCAAAGTCATTCCCTATCCTGGGACGAGGCCGGGCAAAAATCCAGCAAAACTACCTCTTGTGACTTGTGAAAAAGGGAATTTACCTTGGGGATAAAATGCCGGATCTAGTTGCAGGATGACCCAATTCTCATGGAAAACGCATAAGTCTGACCTGGAGGACAATGCCCCCATCTTGGAAATGTGGCAGGCCGAAGTGACCGCCACAAGGAACACCATCTTTAAGGTCATAAACCTCAGGCCCACCATCCTCAATGGTTCGAACTGTGCTCCTGTCATGGCTTGGAGAACCATAGGGAGACTCCATGTGGGGAACCTATGCACCACAGGAGGCGAAGGTTGCTGATGCCCCTTAGAAATCTCTTAACCAACAGAAGTTGGGAAAGCAGTTGGTTCCCCTCCCCCTGAATAACCGTAGCCATGGCTCCTAAGTGTGCCATGTGTGAGCCCTTTATCCAACCCATCCAACCCATCTTGGAGGAATTCGAAGACCTGTGGTACCAAAGTGGTGCGGGGATCTGATCCTGATGTGTGGCACCACTCCACAAATGACTGCCAGGTGGAATCATAGATCCTAGTACTGGAACTCTTACATGAGGTCTCAGTGGTCGAGATCATCCTTTGTGAAAGCCAGGTGTCCCTCAGATGTTCCCGCTCAATCTCCACATGGCCAGCTGCAGACACTGTGGCTCGGGATGCACCAGGGATTCCTGTCTGAGATCTATCTCCCTCCCCGGAATTTTCCATGGGCACATGACATCCACAAACCATGCCTGGTGCGGCCAGTAAGGTGCCACTAGGATGAGCTCCGCCCCCTCTGAAACCACCTTCTGAACTACCCCGGGGATGAGGGGAAGGGGAGGGAAAGTGTAGAGCAGGCCGTCTGGCCATGGCGTCTGAAGAGCATTGACCCCCTCCGTCCCCTGAGCCAGAAACTGGGAAAAGAACCACTCCACCTCAGCGTTCTGCAGTATTGCAAACAGATGCCCAAACTTGGAACAGATGGTCTGGATCAGTTCCGAAAGCAGACTCCACTCTCCGTGGTCGACCATGGACCAACTGAGCCAGTCGGCCTGGTGGTTATTCACTCCTGTGATGTGCTCTGCCCGTAGCGATTGAAGATGTCATTCTGCCCAGGCACAGAGAACCATCACCCCTGTCCAAAGAGCCCTAGAGTGCGGGGCCCCTTGACGATTGATACGGGCCTTCGCTACTATGTTGTCTGTCAACATCAAAATGTCCCGATGTTGAATACTGTCCTTGAAGTGCTGCAGCACCAAGTGGATCACCCACAGCTCCAGCCAATTAATATTGTGTTGGAGGTGTGTCCAAGTCCAATGGCCCTGCATCATTTGAGACGCCAAGAGAGCCCCCCCCCCCCACATCCGTACAAGCTGGTGTCCATTGTCAGGATGATGCATTCCAGCTCCCTGAATTCGCAGCCCTTGTGCAGAGCTGGGGAGAGCCACCACTTCAATGACTGTTGTACCTGCCATGTCACCGGAACCCTTGCCTCGAAATTGCTGGATTGGACCTCTGAGGAGGAGACGCCACTGGAGTGCCCTCATGTGCAGATGTGCCCATGGCACCCCATCTATGCAAGAAATGAATTTCCCCAGCAGGCTGGAGAGTACCGCTGTGGGAACATAATGCTGACATCTAACTTGTCTAACTAAAGCCAACAAACTAACCTTACGGTCATGGGACAGGAACACCTTCCCCAGCCGGGAATCTATGATGGTCCCCAGATGCAAAATCCTTGTGTTGGGAACCAGGGAACTCTTCCCTAAATTTACCGAGCATCCTAATGTTCAAGCATAGACATCACCAACGAAATGTCCTCCCTAGTGCGCTCAAATGACTCTGCCTGGACTAGGATATCATTGAGATAACATTGGACCCTGACTGAGTGCTGACTGAGGGAAGCCGCCACCGCAGTTACCACCTTAGTAAAGGTCCGAGGCACGGCCCAAACGGTAAGGCCCTACACTGGTAATGTCTACCTAAGTAGGAGAACCTGAGGTATTTGTGGTGGCCAGGGAATATGGGGATATAGAGATAGGCCTCTGTAAGGTCAATGGAGGCTATATAGTTGCCAGGTCTAACCCCCACCAAGATGGTCTTAAGAGACACCATCTTGAATCTTCTGTAGACCAAGTGAAAGTTCAAAAGGTTAAGGTGAGGATCACCCTCCATCCTCCCAAACTTTTCGGAATGACAAAAAGGTTGGACTAGAATCCAGATGTGACCTGATCTGGTGGAACGATTTCCTACGCTGTAATATCCAAGAGGTGCTGAATCGCCTGCCTCATGAGCTTGCACTTATCCCTACTCTTGGTGGGAGAGAAGGTCCGAAAGTGGTTCAAGGGAACGGAGAGGAACTCCAGATGCAGGCCAAATTTAACTGTGTTAAGCACCCATGCATCTGTAGTGATATCGACCCAGGCGTCGGCAAACAGGGCTAATCTGCTGCCTATGGATGGGGTCACCTCCGACCTACCGTCCCCAGCCATAGGGATGGCCACCTCCCCCTCGAAAGGGCCTCTTCCCTTGGGGCTGGAATCAGGCCTATCTCTAGTGTAGTGCCTATCTGATTGCCTCTCTGATCTGGGGAAGTACCTGCTTTACTGGGTGTCCTGGTCAGACTGGCGATAAGACTGCTTATGAAAATATAGTGCGGACTTCTGCTCAGCCTTCTTGGCAGGTGTGGGCATGACCTTCTTGTTTTTGTCCTCAATGAGAATCCCAAAGAGGGATCCCCCTGCATATGGAGCCGATGCCAGATGCCATTTTGCCTTGTTGTCAGCTTGCCACCCCCACAGCCACAGCAGACGGCGGGACATAACCAAGGATGCCATACTTCATGGCATTCAAGGTGGCGTCAGTGGAGAATTGTGCGACAGCAACCAGCTTATTGAGATCCTGGTGGGTACACACCTCCTCCGATGGGATACGCTCCTGCATCTGTTGGAGCCAAAGGATAGCCATGCGGCTGAAGAATGATGCCGCAGCCGCGGCCTTGATGGCCCATGCAGTAGACTGGAATGTCTTGTGAAGAGTCAGCTCTACCTTCTTGTCATCAGTCTTCAAGTAATCAGCCACATCACTGGACACCACATCACTGGAGGGTGAACTGTGGGCACTGAATGCCTCAGAAAAACTTGGCTCAATATTAAAGAATCTCCTGTCACTACTGCTAGGGTTAGGAAATGTCCCGGGCTTGTCCCACTGCTTCTTTACCACTTCTAAGAATAACTTAGGGGCAGGGATCTCCTCCTTCGTTGTGGGGGGCTCTGAGAAGACTGACCTCTCCAGTTTCTTCCCTGGGACTCCTTCCTTGGCACCCTCCTTGGTACCCTCTGTCTCACCCAGTTGTGCTGTGGCCCTAACCTTATGGAGTAAGGACTTGAACAAATCAGAGAGGAATAACCCCGAGAAGGCTGGTGGTTCAGGCCTCGAGCTATCCTCATCATCAGACATCTACTTCCCTCTGTACCTGATCCACAACCATGGAACTTTCATTAGCAATAGAAGATGACTCCGACCTGCGCACCTCTAGAAGAGAGTACGTAGGCCTGGCTTGGGCTGTGGACCCCACCCCCAGTAGCCTTAGCCACCGATGCAGAGGCTGCAGCCCCTATTGTAGGGCCTATCCTCCATAGCATCCCTGCACTGGAATGGATCTCTTAAATGAGGGCCCTGCTCCAATATGGAAAGGGGAGGGGTAGGGGAAATGTTCCCTGAAAATTCTCTATTATATTCTGGGGAATCCCCCCTAGAAGGTGTTCTAGATACAGATCTGATAGGTGATCTAGACCTCAAGAGAGAAGAGCCCAGCCTACCCCTCTGCTCAGCCCTAGACACTCGCTTCTCCAGGATCCTTTGCCTCCTCTCCTCTTCCCTCTGAAGAGCCTTCGAGGGCTCTTCAGCAGCCAGGGTCTTTCTCAGCCTTGCAGAGGCTGTGGGCCTTGAACAGGGCCCACTGGAAGTTCCCTTCCCTGGAGACAAAGGGGGGGAACCTGGCCTCTTTGCACCATCCGCCATGATAGTAGGCATCCCTGCCCAGCACACAACGTTGGGGGCTCCTTCAGGCTCAGCCTAACCAACCTCAGTAGTAACAGCTTCCCCCAGTCACTCATGGCCTCTGCACATCGTTTCCAGCCACTGGTAGACCTTTCCAGCCCCTTTTCAAGCCTCTGAAGCTATGCAGCTGTCAGCGGCTCCACGTGGCCTGCCTCACATCTGCAGGCATCCGGCACCACTCCGAGGCTTCCTGACCCGGCCGTGGGCCTGCAGCAGCATGCCGCTGCTGCCACTGTGGAAGGGATCACCCCCCCCCCTCAGGAAAGATAGGATGAGCGCAAGGTCCCACAGCAGCCTCTGCCTCATCCCAGCAAGAAAAACGAGGCCAAAATGGCTGCCGGAATGCCGTCCGGCCTCCAAAAGCCCCCTCACCAAAGCCCAGGTCCTTACTGGTGGCCAGGAGCAGCCACACCCAAGGAAGGCTTCCAGATAGTTCAGTGGAGGCAGGTGGGGGAAGGCAGGGCAGAATAGGATGCAAGATGGGTCTGGATTGAGTTTTCTGATTTTCAGGAGCCAAAAGCAACTCATCCTTCTTAGGCCAGAGACAGAATTGAAACGGGGGCCAAAGCAAGGAGCACAGAGGCGTGGCTTCAGTTTAACTCTGTCTCGAGGCCAGTTGGACATCAGAATACCCAATCTTGGCTCATCCGGTGAATTCCTCCAGAAAACTAAAATTGATCTTCATATTTTATGTATCATATTTTTCCTGCCATTTTTTCTCTCTCCCAGAATATGTGTGAAGTTTCACACATATTAGTGGAAAATTTCAGAATTTGATATTTGAACACTGAAGCAATTTCATTAGATATGCTGACAGCAGCTTGAAATTGGAAATAAAGTTACTTACTTGCTTACCTGTTTCTTTGTTTTGCTCCTTTATTGCAAATAAAGCTCCTTTATTTTTACAAATAATTTAACACAGCATACATATCTTCCTTCCTCCTTCTATTTTCCCCCACAAAAATAACCTTATGAGGTCAGTTGGGCTGAGAGAAACTGACAGCCAAAAGTAACCAGCTAACTTTCATGGCTAAGGTGCGACTTCCAGTTTTCTGCTTTCTGCCTTGGCACCTTAACACTCTCGTTTGGTTCTTATTTAAATGCAGATGTCTTGCATTAAACATTTCTGAGCCAACTCACAAACCAGGAATTAATATGCAACGACATTCATACTCACTGAAATTTGCAATGCAAGTTGCCAATTTTAAAAATATAAATATATAAAAGCAATGCATGTAAACAATATCTCTGGACATCATCCTGAACCACAATAATAGCATGAAGAAAAAAGAATAGCACTCTGAATCTAAGAGGAAAAAAGAACATCAATGGTTCAAAATGAAACTAGACCAGGGTTGGGTTCCCGGAGTCATTACTGCCTGTTTGCTCATGGGTGTGCTGTGCACGCATGCGCAGTGCAATAAAAATTGCTCGCATGCACAGAAGCAAAAAACTAAGATGGCGGTGCCATAGGTGCCGTCCGGAGAACTGGTTCGGGGGCATGACAGGCCTGCCAGTTCCAGCGACCCAGGCCACCAAACCACTACTGGTTTGGCTGAACCCAGCTGAACCGGTAGGGCCCCACCACTGTACTGGACATATGTATCTATCTAAAAAATATTAGCCTTTTTCAAGGTGCTAAAAGCCCAACAAAAGTCTATTCTTCAGTGGTTTAATAATCAGTATCTAGTATAATAATCTAATAATCCAGTATCTCTTAGTATTTTGTATGTTTTTCCACCTTGTTTTCTTCCCAAACTGCTGCAACTAAACTCCTCAGCAGGGGACATACCTTCCCATTTGTTATCTAACATGAATAAGGTATGGGTGGTTTTATTCTTCTACAATTCTGTTTCTAATACTTATTTTGCAGGTAAATTTTTCTAGGTTTGGTCTAGTATCATTCATATATATATATATTTATTCTAACATAAAATAATAGTCTGGAAAGGAAGTTTCCATGGATAGCTCCCATTACTAACAATTGCCTTTCAGTTCATTTGTAATTATGATGACCTTTTGAGCTTTATGTATAGTAAATGAAAGCACCCTAGGAAGCTCACAGCAAAAGGATTATTTCCTAGACAGCATTAAATGAAGCTAAATCAATATTCTCCTTACCTTTCTAGTTGCTATAAACCACACTCAGAATAATATTCTTTTTATGAAGCCACAAAAATGGACTTAATATTTCTTAAGCTCTGTGTTTGATTTGATGTTCTACGTGACAAGTATTTGCAAGTTGTTTCAATACAATTGTCATGCCAGTAGGTGTATGTGTGTGTGTGCATGTATAGTATATGTGTGTCTGTGTGTGTTTCTGTGTGTGTGTATACATACACACATAGTGGAGGGATTCAGCTGATTCACACTGGTTTGGAAGATTTTAAAATATGAGAGTATACTTATGGAACAAAATGATTTAGTATTAACCACTCATATTAGCTTGACTTCAGCTCAGTTTTTAAGAGAAGATTTAGAAGGAAGATCAGTTTAGTTTTTTAGTTTTATTAAACATTTATAGGCCGCCCTTTTCCCTGAGGGGACTCAGGGCGGCTTACAATAATAGGGGAGGGGAGTGCAGGACAAAACACAAAAAAAATGTGAGTAAAAATAATTAGCGGTAAAACACAACATTCATTCAACATTCGGGAGGGGCGAGAGTAAAGTCTTATCCCCAGGCCTGACGGGATAGCCAGATCTTGAGGGCTGTGCGGAAGGCCTGGACGGTGGTGAGGGTGCGGATCTCCATGGGGAGATTGTTCCATAGCGTCGGAGCTGCAACTGAGAAGGCTCTCCTCCGCGTAGTCGCCAGTCGGCACTGACTGGCGGATGGAATTCGGAGGAGGCCTACTCTATGCGATCTGATGGGACGGAGGGAGGTAATTGGCAGAAGGCGGTCTCTCAAATAGCCAGATCCACTACCATGGAGCGCTTTGTGAATGGTAAGTATGACCTTGAAGTGCACCCGGAGATCAACAGGTAGCCAGCGCAGCTCACGGAGGATCGGTGTTATGTGGGCGAACCGTGGTGCGCCCACAATCACTCGCGCGGCTGCGTTCTGGACTAGCTGAAGTCGCCGGATGCTCTTCAAGGGCAGCCCCATGTAGAGCACATTGCAGTATTCCAGCCTAGAGATCACAAGGGCTCGAGTGACTGTTGTGAGGGCCTCCCGGTTCAGGTAGGGCCGCAACTGGCGCACCAGGCGAACCTGGGCAAATGCCCCCCTGGTCACAGCTGACAAATGATGGTCGAAACTCAGCTGTGGGTCCAGGAGGACTCCCAAGTTGCAGACCTTGTCTGAGGGGTATAAATTTTGACCCCCCAGCCTGAGTGATGGAACGTTGGCCAAATTGTTGGGAGGAAAACACAACAGCCACTCGGTCTTGTCCGGGTTGAGTACCAGTTTGTTAGCTCTCATCCAGTCTTTAACAGCCTCAAGACCCCGGTTCATCACGTCCACCGCTTCATTGAGTTGGCACGGGGCGGACAGATACAACTGTGTATCGTCCGCGTATTGGTGGTATTTTATCCCATGCCTCCGAATGATCTCGCCCAGCGGTTTCATGTATATGTTAAATAGTAGGGGGGATCAGATATTGAACATTGTTGTGTTCAAATAAGTGAATGATAGACTAGAGTTAGACCTGATTTAATAGATGTTCTCTTGGGAGAAAGAGCTAATTTGTTTTTAGATGGGTCTCCATGAGTGGTAGAAGTGAAGCAAAGCATGGGTGGGATTCGGCCGGTTTGCACTGTTCAGGAGAACCATTTGTTAACTTTCTGAGCAATTTGGCAAACCGGATGTTGGAAGAAACAACTTTTTGTTTTTCTCGCCTTGCAGAGTTAATCCTGTCAGGAAGGTAGGAAGAAAACATTCTGGTATGCCTCTTTGTGTTGTTTCTAGCCTAGTCCTTATCTTTATGGCCCTGCTTAAATATTTTCAGAAACTGCCTCTGTGGTCAAGCCTTGTTACATTGTAACAGCTAATGGTTCTTGGCAGTATGCCCAGTATGCTCAGACTAGTCTGAGCTTCTCTAGATGTTTTTTTGCTTTTCTTTGCTGGGACTTTGCTTTATTAGGGGCTTGACTTTCTTAAAGGGGAAGGGTTCTTTTCAGATTTTTACATTGCTTTACTGGTTCCCTGCACTGTCCTTTGGGGGTGTACTTCCAAGAGGCGGGATGCTAGCTTGGCACTGTCTGGTTTTTTTACTACCTTTCTGGGACCATATGATCTTTCCTTAAATCTGGATTATTTCCTTAGGATATCTTGTGAGGTGAGTAATACCAGCCAGTATCTTTACATGGTGCAAATGGATCTAATGATTGCTTCTCCTGGGTGAGAAATTGTGCATTGTCAGTTCATTGAGCACAGGAGTCTCTAGGCTATGGGAGTTCTTCAGTCATCCAGGTCATGGTTGTCCCAAAGGTGCTTTTTTCAAAAGGCAACTGGACTTCCTTGGTTTCCAAAAAGTCCAGTTGCCTCTTGAAAAAGCACTTTTGGAGCAGGAGTCTCTTGCATTGCTTCAGAGTGGCACATGATTGCTCACTGATAGTAAGATTTTTTTTAAAAAAGGAGGTAGGGGTGTGGATGCTCCCTCCAATTCATTTCAATTTTCTCTCATGATAATAAGGCTTAGAACATGGCACCAGGATTGAAATCTATTTAGATATCTGTGTCATGTACTAATTTCATTGTGATCTTGACAAGCTTGGGAGGGCAGAGACTTGAACCTGGGTCCCCTGTGTACTTCATTAATTGGTCTCTTTAGCTTGGCATTTTGTAGCCCAAATATGCCCACCCACCTTCTGAAGAGCTTAAATGACCTCTCTACCAAATGGTTTCATTTTATGAGCAAGCGTTGGCTGCTAATCATTATCATTGCATTTTAATATTTGAATTCCTCAAAATGCTCTGACACCCTGCCTGATTTGTAACTCTGGGTTGCAGGTATTGTTGATGAAAAGGAAGGTATTCAGACAGAATGGTTTAGGTTTCCATGATGGTTGTGACTGTCATTGATCTTTAGTGTGTATTCCCCCATTTCTAATCTAATGATTGGTATTTAGGGCAGCTTTTTGCAAGCAAAGAAGCTTTTTGTATTTTTTGTACAGGTAATCCTTGACTTACAACAGTTCATTTAGTGACCATTCAAAGTTACAATGGCACTGAAAAAAGTGACATGATCATTTTTCACACTTATAACCATTGCAGCATCCGCATGGTCACAAGAGTCTGGGCAAGGCAAAGAGACCCTCGATGTGACTGATATCATGTTGGCCACCACCCAGCCATGCCTACCCATAGACACTAGGGCAGAGAAGAGGTTGTTAAATTATTTGAATCCCACCACTGTGTGTGTGTGTGCGCGTGTGTGTGCGTGCGCGCGCATGCATGTGTGCGCATGCGCGCATTTACTGGCATAACAATATATATGGTTTTGCTAGACTAGAAACAGAAAACTTTTTTGTTTTTCCTTGTGAAAAGTGCCGATGCAGGTGGATAAATTAAACCATGTATATCCTTTAATGAAAGTCCAATTTATTAATTTAGGACCTCTTCTCATAACTATTGTATTTTATGGTGCAAAAATATGTAAGTCTATATAATATGTAATTACTTGTCCTCTATTAAATGGATGAGTCTAACTAAAAAGATATATCTATTAAGTTTAAGTTAAATGCATTTGTTGATTCTGTCCTGGTATAACTATCCAGGTTTAAGGTAAGATTTTGGGGCAGATGTATCTGATGTACTTTGACCATTCTATACAAAGAAAAAACAGAGCAACTTCAATGTTATGAAAAGTTACATCTGCTGACACTTCCTCTCATGTAAAATGTGTAACCTATCACCTTAACAGGATAACAGAACTACTAGGAGGGTCTCCACAACAAAGTACCACAACTACATTTTGAATTTGAGTGCAATAGCAAGTATCTCATGATGAGGGGGCTGTATTTACTCCTTAACATCAGAGTTTGAAGCATTTCTAGATAATACACATAGAGTCAACTATTAAGCCAAGATCCAGGAAAAATATCCTAAAAATACCTCTATAATTCACATAGAATCAACTTTTAAGCCAAGATCCAGGAAAAATACCCTAGAATAGATCCATGATCTATTCTAAATATGCCATATATTGATGTGGCCCGATATACTTTGCTTTTTTATTGTGCTGTGTTTAATAATTTAGTTCTTCATTACTCACTTCATTATTCATATGTGAGACTTTATTTTAAAAATGACAACATACACACATATACAAAGCATGAAACAAAAAAATGAATCAGAAGATAAAAAAGGGTGTCACATGTCTGGCTCTGAATATTAAATACATGAACTTAACTGGAAAAATTAACTTTAATTTATAATAACTGTATACATTAACAGGAAGTGTGAAAACAAGTAATGGTGATTTTTTTTATTTACAAAAATGATTGTCCTGTGTGTTAAGTTGTGCTTCAGTCATATCTCAGTTAATATCTCTTGTATATCTCAGCTAATATAGAAAGTTTAAAAAAAATAGACACCAAAGAAAAATTAGTCCAAGTCAGTTTTACGACAGTTGACTTTCAGATGTACTGAGTATAACTCCCAGAATTCACAAGTTATTGGACATCACAAATCCAGCAGATTAGAGAAAACTCATTCAGAGAACTATTTATTTTATTTTATTTAGTTTGCCAAATAATAATAATTCTTTATTGTCAGTGTACAACATAGAGATTCGTTGAGCTCCCTCAGTGTACCCCCTAACACAATACAATTCATAGTGAAGACAAAGAAAAAAAATCCCTAACTCAATAAACCATATTAACAAACACCCAGTCCCATTACACCAGTGTGAACATGTTACACGTTGTGCCAGTCCTGCAAGTTCATTGTACTACTTAGTTATGATGTTATTTTGCACTCAAGAGTCTGACAGCCCATGGATAAAAACTGTTCTTCAGCCTATTTTTGTGGCTGGATATGCTTCTGTATCTCCTTCCTGATGGTAGGAGAGTAAAGAAGTGCTGGCCAAGATGTGAATTGTTCCTTGAGGATTTTCCTCACTCTTCTAAGACAACGGACCCTAGCAATGTCATCTAGTAGTGTCAGAGGGCAGCCTACGATGTTTTGTGCTGTGCTTACCACCCCCTATGTTTTTCTATGTATGGCTGTCAAACCAGCATGGCATGCTGTGATGTAATACATGAGGATGCTTTCTATTGTGGACCAGTAAAAGGAGGTCATCAGTTGTTGTTCCACCTGTTTTCACGCAAGACCCTAGGAAAATGGAGTCTCTGTTGAGCCTTCCTGGCCACCTGGATCATGTTGTTTTTCCAGGTAAGATCTTTGCTGAGATGGAGTCCCAGGAATTTAAAGGAGGAGACTCTCTCTACATAGCCCTACTCAATATAAAGTGGAGCAGGTTCCTCTCTCTTTCTCCAGAAGTCCAACACCATCTCCTTGGTCTTGCTGATCTTCAGGTACAGGTTGTTTTTTAAGTACCATGTGGATAGTTTTTGAACCTCCCCTGTACACAGTGTTGTCATCTGCAAACTTAATGATCACAGTGGATGGGTCAGATGATACACAATCATGTGTGTACAATGTATACAGGTAGGGACTGAGCACACAGCCTTGTGGGAAGCTGGTGCTAAGCTGCAGGGAGGTGGATATGACAGACCCAACCCTCACTGTTTGTGGCTGATCCCTCAAAAAGTCTTTGTTCCAGTCACAGGTGGAAGAGGGAAAATCCGTCAGTCAGCTTTTCAATAAGGATGCTCGGCAGAATGGTAATGAAGTCTGAGCTATAGTTATGAAAAGCATCCTGACATAGTTCCTGGATTTCTCCAGATGGCTTGCTACAGAATTTAAAGCAGTAGCTATGGCATCATCTGTCAACCTATTCCCCCTGTAGGCAAACTGATGTTTGTTTAAGTCTGGTGGGAGGCATGTCCTAAGATGCTGGAGAACCAATCTCTCAAAGCATTTCATCACTACAGACATTAATGCAATAGGTCTGTAGTAATTTAGGCAGTTAATTGCTATTTTCTTTGGGACTGAGACAATAGTGGCTATTTTCAAGCATGATAGGCACAGGCCATTTGCATGGAGATGTTAAAGATCCTTGTCAGGATCCCTGCTAATTGATCAGCACAATTATTTACCACTATCCCCAGCACCCCATCTAGGCCTGCACCTTTGCTAGGATTCACAGCCTACAATACAGCTCTCAGTTGATGTTCAAAGAGAGTGAGTGGTTGGGAATCAGAGGGCGGTGGGGAGCAGCTACAGGATCTGGTCTTTTCACCTTGTAGTGGGCAAAGAAGGTATTCACATCCTCCACTAACAAGGCATCAACATTGACTGTGTTACTTGTGTTGCCCTTATAATTAGTTAGGTGCTGCAGTCCCTGCTACACATGCTTCGGGTTGTTATCTGCTAGATGGTTCTCTACCTTCTGTTTGTATTGTTGTTTAGCCATATTAATGCCTCTTCTAAGATTTGCTCTGGCCTCTCTGTATATCTCACTGTCCCCTGTCTTAAAGGCAGAATCTCGGGCTCTCAGAAGCATCCATACCTTGGCAGCCATCCAGGGTTTGCAATTCCCATAGACTTTGATGCACTTATCCATTGTTATGCGTCAGTGCACGCTTTGTTGTAGGAGAGTATGGCATCAGTGTATTCATGCAGGTCTTGATGTTCAAATATACTCCACTTAGTAATTTCAAAACAGTCCTGCAGCTGACTTAGATAAATGTAAACGATAAAAGGTATAAGTATAAACATAAATACAGTATGTAACCACAGTAAATGGGTACAAATAAATGGAGACAGTAGGACAGGGACAGTAGGCATACTGGTGCGCTTATACATGACCCTTACAGACTTCTTATGAATGGGGTGAGATCAACAGTAGACAGTCTTTGGTTAAAATTATGGGGTTTTGGAGATGTATCAACAGGGTCAGGTAATGCATTCCAGGCATTGACCACTCTGTTGTTGAAGTTGTATTTTCTGCAATCAAGTTTGGAGTAGTTTACCTTGAGCTTGTATCTATTGTTTGCTCATGTGTTATTGTGGCTGAAGCTGAAGTAGTCATTGACAAGTAGGATGTTGTTAGCGGATAATTTTGTGTACTATGCTTATGTCAGACCGTAGGCAGAATAGCTCTAGCAGAGTCCCAATGGGAGTGGGTGGCATACAAATTTTATTAAACTCAAACTCAAACTCTAGGTTCTCCAAGCCCAAAATGTCAAGCTTGGTGGCATAGGGTATTCTGTTGTGAGTAGAGGAGAGGAGTACTTTTCTCGTGAAATACCTCTGGACTCTTTCAATTGTATTAATATCTGATATACAGTGTGGATTCCAGGCAGATGAGCTATATTCGAGAACTGGTCTAGCAAAGGTTTTGTATGCCCTAGTTTGCAGTACAATAGTACCAGAGAAGAAGCTTCGCAAGATTAGTTGACAACTCTTAATGCCTTTTTGGCAATGCTATTACAGTGAGCTCTGGCACTTAGATTGTTTGAGATGAGTACTTCAAAATCCCTGACAGAGGGACGTCTACGAGATCCTATCCACCCAGCTTGTGTTTGGCCAATGTGTAAAACAGAGCATTTGTTGGTTGAACTAGTTTCAGCAGTCCAGTTTTTTGGCACATAGAATGATATTTCTCCATCTTAATAGTTTTAATTTTCCCTGGCTGGGAATTCTGGGAGTTCATAGAAAATTAAGTTTAAGAAATTCACATATCAAGTTGCTGAGGTTGAGAAACACCAAAAAGATGCACAGATAAGATCTCTATATGTGGGTTCCTATACAATTGAACATTTCATTCAATTAAGTATCAGTCCAAAATAACTAAAATAGATCTGAGCATCATAGATTTCTCATAAATCATAAAACCTTATTTTAAAATATGTAAGGCTAGACTTTACCCAACTTTGTAGCTTTTGCATCCAAAAGAGAGTCTTGATCTAAAGTGAAATAATACACTGTTCATTGGTTGCCATTCCATGGTCATGGGATCAAATTTCAGGCACTTTTATGGCATTTGCAGTATCCCATGGTTATGTGACTATATTTATAGCAGTTTTGCTGACAACCAGCATTTACTTCTGTTTTTTTCGCAAATCTGCAACTGTAGTAAATCATGACTTTGGTTAATGATCACTTAATGATCAAAATGGCTGCTTTATGACTGCCATGTTTGATTAATAACATCTACAAACACATCAGACACATTATGGACAGAGTCCATTATGGTCATAAATTGAGGACTATCTTTAATAAATTATCTCATCAGGAACATGTCTTTATAGGAACATTAGACATGGACATATTTTTTGACCGCAACATAAAAGAAGTATGCCCATGCTTTGATCTGGATTGTTTGATTCCTTAATCTAATCTATAGCTTTTGGATTGTAAAGTATTTCCTATATATGTAATAAATAGTAAGTAGCTAGAACAAAATCTGCCTCACTAAATATGATTCTCCCAGTCTGATCTGGTTGAGAGAGGACTTATTTGACATCCTACTCCCATGTGAAGCAAAAAGAATATTGCCAAACTATTTTCTAAATAAAAACAATAAATCCACAAATAAGGTGTTACCTTAAGACTTGGCAACCTTGGAGAATTTTTGTCCGTCAAGATATTATCATTTTAGAGGACTCTGAAAGGGAATTTAGATAACTTTGTGAAGGGCAGATCTATCTTCAGATGTCATTTGGATGTTCACTGTTAATGAATAGCATGTGAGCAAATGCCAGTTGCAAGGCAATCCTGCAGGAGAAACTATCCCTCAATATCTTTGTAAGCATCCAGAAGTTTCTAGTTACTGAAAGAAACATATTCCTGAATGGAGTTGATCTTGATCTGATCCAATGGTGGGATTCAAAATGTTTTACTACCTGTTCTCTGGGCGTGATTTGGTGGGCGTGGCATGGCTGGGTGGGCTTGGCAGGGGAAGAATACTATAAAATCTCCATTCCCAGCCCACTCCAGGGGAAAGATACTGTAAAATCTCCAATCACTCCCCACTCCAGGAGAAGGTTACTGCAAAATCCTCATTTCCTCTTGATCAGATGGGGACTCTGGAGGCAGAGAATAGATGGAAGCAGGGCCAGTCAGAGGTGGCATTTACCTGTTCTCCGAATTACTCAAAATCTCCACTATTGGTTCTCCAGAACCTGACGAATACCACTTCTGGTCTGATCTAATAAGATTATTCCAGTGTGATTGCATTAAGTGTTACCAATGGCTGAGAAAAATACAAAATAAAAATCTGGGTTTATCAAATTTTAATCAGTGGTTTATCTAATTCTATCACATTGTCCTCCCTTCATGGATTACTGCCTTGTCATGGCAAAGGGGCTTGCATAACTCAATGAAGCTATGAGCTATGCCATGCAGGGCCACCCAAGACAGATAGGTCATAGCAGGGAGCTCTGATAAAACATGAACCACTGGAGAAGGAAATGGCAACCCACTCCAGTATCTTTGCCATGAAAACCCCATGGACAGTATCAAAAGGCAAAAAAAAAAAAATATGACACTGGAAGAAGAGCCCCTCGTCGGAAGGTGTCCAATATTCTATTGGGGGAGAATAGAGGGCTAGTGCTAGTAGCGCCAGAAAGAATGAAGTGACTGGGTCAAAGCTGAAAGGATACTCAGCTGTGGATGTATCTGGTGGTGAAAGGAATGTCCAATGCTTAAAGATCTATACTCCATAGGAACTTGGAATGTAAGATCCATGAGTCAAGATAAGGTGGACATAGTCAAACAAGAGATGACAAGACTGAACATCGACATCTTAAGAATCAGTGAACTAAAATAGACAGGAATGGGTGGATTTCATTCAGATGACCATCAGGTATACTACTGCAGGCAAAAATCTCTCAGAAGAAATGGAGTAGCCTTCAAAGTCAATAAAGGAGTAGGAAAAGCAATACTGGGATACAATCCCCAAAATGACCAAATGATCTCAGTTCAAATCCAAGGCAAACCATTCAACACCACAGTAGTCCAAGTCTATGCCCCATCCACTGGTGCTGAAGAGGATGAAATTGACTGGTTCCAAGAAGCCCTACAGCACCTTATAGACTCAACACCAAAAAATGATGTCCTTATCATTATGGGGGAATAGAATGCTAAGGTAGGAAGCCATAAGATAACCAAAATAACAGGCAAGTTTGTCCTTGAAGTTCAAAATTGAAGCAGGGCACAAGCTGATAGAATTTTGTCAAGAGAATATGATGGTCATAGCAAACCCTCTTTTCCAACAACCCAAGAGACGACTCTACACATGGACATCACAAGATGGCCAACACAGAAATCAGATTGGGGGCAGGGGCAATCAGAGATGGTATTTACCTGTTCTCCAAATTGCTCAAAATTTCCACTATTGGTTCTCCAGAATTGGTCAGAACCTGATGAATACCACCTCTGGTCTGATCTAGTAAAATTATTCCTGTGTGATTGCAGCATGTGCTGCCAATGACTGAGAAAAATACAAAATAAAAATGCAGCCAAAGATGGAGAAGCTCTCTACAGTCAGTAAAAACAAGACCAGGAGCTGACTGTGGCTCAGATCATGAGCTTCTTGTTGCAAAATTTAGGCTTAAGTTGAAGAAAGTAGGGGAAAGCACTAGTTCACTCAGGTATGAACTAAATAATATCCCTGATGAATATTCAGTAGAGGTGACAAATAGATTTAAGGAATCAGATCTGATAGACAGAATGCCTGAAGAACTATTCGCAACATTGTACAAGAGGTAGCAATTAAAACCATCCCTAAGAAAAAGAAATACAAGAAAGCAAAATGGCTGTCTGAGGAAGCTTTGCAAATAGCTGAGGGAAGAAGGGAAGTGAAAGGCAAGGGAGAAAGAGATAAATGCAGCCAATTGAATGCAGAATTCCAGAGAATAGCTAGAAGAGATAAGAATGCCTTCTTAAATGAACAGTGCAAAGAAATAGAAGAAAACAATAGATTAGGGAGGACCAGAGATCTCTTCAAGAAAATTGGAAATATGAAGGAAATGTTTCATGCAAAGATGGGCATGATAAAGGACCAAAATGGCAGGGACCAAACAGAGGCAGAAGAATAGAATAGAATAGAATAGAATAGAATAGAATAGAATAGCAGAGTTGGAAAGGACTTTGGAGGTCTTCTAGTCTAAACCCCTGCAGGAAATCCTACACCACTTCAGACAAATGGTTATCCAACATCTTTTTAAAAACTTCCAGTGTTGGAGCATTCACAACTTCTGGAGGCAAGCTGTTCCACTGATTAATTGTTCTAATTGTCAGGAAATTTCTCCTCAGTTCTAAGTTGCTTTTCTCCTTGATTAGTTTCCACCCATTGCTTCTTGTTCTACCCTCAGGTGCCTTGGAGAATAGTTTGACTCCCTTTTCTTTGTGGCAATCCCTGAGATATTGGAACACTGCTATCATATCTCCCCTAGTCGTCCTTTTCATTAAACTAAACTGCAACCGTTCTTCATATGTTTTAGCCTACAGTTCCCTAATCATCTTTGTTGCTCTTCTCTACACTCTTTCTAGAGTCTCCAGATCTTTTTTATATTGTGGCGACCAATATTGAATGCAGTATTCCAAGTGTGGCCTTACCAAGGCATTATAAAGTGGTATTAATACTTCACGTGATCTTGATTCTATCCCTCTGTTTATGTAGCCTAGAACTGTGTTAGCTTTTTTGGCAGCTGCTGCACACTGCTGGCTCATATTTAAATGGTTGTCTGCTAGGACTCCAAGATCCCTCTCACAGTTCCTACTATTGAGCAAGGTACTGCATATACTGTACCTGTGCACAAGACATTAAGAAGAGATGGCAGAATTATATAGAAGAACTATACAAGAACAATCTTAATGTCCCTGATAACCACAATGGGGCGGTAAGCCAGACATCCTAGAATGTGAAGTCAAATGGCCTTTAGGAAATCCGAGGAACAGCAAAGCTAGTGAAGGTGACAATATTCCAGCTGAACTATTCAAAATCTTAAAAGATGATGTAGTAAAAATGCTATACTCAATTTGCCAGAAAATGTGGAAAACTCAACAGTGGCCACAGGATTGGAAAAGGTCAGTTTACATTCCAGTTCCAATTCCAAAGAAGGGCAATGCCAAAGAATATCCAAACTACTGCACCATTGCACTCATTTCACATGATAGTAAAATTATGCTCAAAATCGTACAAGGTAGGCTCCAGCAGTATGTGGATTGAGAACTACCAGAAGTACAGGCAGGATTTCAAAGAGGCAGAGGAACTAGAGATCAAATTGCTAACATGCTGGATCATGGAGAAAGCTAGGGAGTTCCAGAAAAAATCTACTTCTGCTTCATTGATTATGCTAAAGTTTTTGATTGTGTGGATCACAACAAATTGTGGCAAGTTCTTAAAGAGATGGGAGTACCAGACCATCTTATTTGTCTCTTGAGAAACCTATATACGGGTCAAGAAGCAACAATGAGAACTGGACATGGAACTACTGATTCCGAGGTGGCGCAGTGGTTAGGGTGCAGTATTGCCACTTCAGCTGACTGTTATCTGCAGTTCAGCGGTTCTAATCTCACCGGCTCAAGGTTGACTCAGCCTTCCATCCTTCCGAGGTGGGTGAAATGAGGACCCGGATTGTTGGGGGCAATATGCTGACTCTGTAAACGGCTTAGAGAGGGCTGAAAGCCCTATGAAGCAGTATATAAGTCTAAGTCTAACTGCTAGTTCAAAATTGGGAAATGAGTCTGGCTGTATACTGTCAGCCTGTGTATTTAACTTATATGCAGAGCACATCATGAGAAAGGCAGGGCTATATGAATCAAACATTGGAATTAAGATTGCCAGGAGAAATATCAACAACCTCAGATTTGCAGACTCTAATGGCAGAAAGTGAAGAGGAACTAAAGAGCCTCTTGATGCGGGTGAAGAAAGAGAGTACAAAAGTTGGCTTGAAACTCAACATTAAGAAAACTAAGTTCATGGCATCCGGCCCTCTCCATTCCTGGCAGATAGATGAGGAAGAAATGGAGATAATGACAGATTTTATTTTCCTGGGCTCCAGGAAAATGGTTTTCCCAGTTGCAATGTATGGCTGTAAAAGTTGGACTATAAGAAAGGCTGAGCACCAAAGAATTAAGGCCTTGAACTATGATGCTGGAGAAGAATCCTGTGAGTCCTTTGGACTGCAAGGTGATCAAACCAGTCAGTCCTAGAGGAGATCAACCCTGACTGCCTCAGACCAGATCCTGAAGATGAAACTCAAATACTTTGGCCACCTAATGAGAAAGAAGGGCTCATTGGAGAAAAGCCTAATGCTGGGAAAGAAGAAGGGGACAACAGAGAATGAGGTGGCTGGATGGAGTCACTGCAGCAGTAGGCGTGATTGTGGAGGATAGTAGAGGACAGGAAGGTCTGGAGGAACGTTGTTCATTGGGTCATGATTGATCAGACACAACTTTGCTACAACAACAATTACATTGTCCATGATCTGTTTGAAAACTTTGTCCATGATTTATTTGTAAACATAATCATTGTCATATGTTGGGAATTACACACGTCTTTGTATGTATTAAATGGTATATAATTGTGGTATCTATCTATCCTACCTGGAGATGGCTGCTTATCCAGCAGTTAGATAACTGTTAGCAATGTGACATGCCCCTTAATTCCTCTTGTTCCTTACTGTATAATGAGAGAAAGCAAATGACTAATGTAATGTATTACAGGCTGAGAAATGTGATGTGATTTTATTTTTAAGTGTGAAGTTGTAAATAGAAGCGCCAAAAATTAAGGCTAACAAAACAGATGCACAACAGAAGATATAGACTTACTTTACTAGGAAAACTTTAAAACAAACACTGAAGGTTTGAGAGAAATACTCTTGCCTGCACTGGATAGTTCCACAAACTGGTTTTTTATTCCTTTCAAGCTAGATGTTAAATCATATATTCATTGCAGACACAAACATACTATTAGATCATAAATCCCTATTGTCAAATATCTGCTCATTTGTGTCTTCTGTTTGGTCAGATTTGTTTACTTCTATTTCAAAAGATTTGGAGTAAAGTTAAATGAAGTGAATGATATGAACAGCTCCATGAATGTGATTTTGGGGCCAGTAAAAATGTATAGTATTCTCCAATGATTTTTTAATTTCTCAACTTAACTTACAACCCTATGATTTCAGTAGTATCCCACCCTAGTTAGCCCCTGTTAGTTTTCTTTAAGATCTGTCAAGTTTCTTCAGTGTTGCTACCTGTGACAGGTTTCTCTTTGAAGATAATAATTGGGGACTTCTGGGGGCGGAACCTGTCGCTGAAGAGGGCTCAACGGAGCTCCTCTCAGAGATCTGGTTTGTATATCTAAATAAGATCATAGATATCACCCCTTTTTGGCTAGAAAGGGGCAGGGAGTAGCTCGGTGGCTAGGGTCTATTCGTAGTTCACAGCCTTTTTCTTTTTTTTTGGCTGTGGACGGAGATTAGATCCAGCGTAAGCTGAGCTCTTATCTCCAGCCAGTTCTTCTCAGCTGCTTTTTTGCAGCCCTAGACAGGTGACTCCCCCCTCAGGACAAAGCAAAGTTGTTTGAAGCTATGATTAATACGAGCGGGTCCCACCCCTGAGAGATTTTTGCTTTTATTACTATCTTAAACACCAGCCTCATTTGTCCTAGAGGCTTCTTTGTTTAAACGCACTTCAAAATGGTGACTTTTTTCCGTTGGTGATTGATAGGGGACGTACTTAGCTGGCTCTACCTTCCTGCAGACCACTCCTTATTAACTATCTAAAATCTACAAACAAAATAACTTTTTTTTTTTTTTTGGAAACAGAGGGGAGCGAGAGCGCTGTTTATTTGTCTATTTATAATGGCTCCCAGATCAAAACCGAAGCGTTTCTCTACGAATGTCCTTAAAGAATCTACTATGAAATCGCAGCCCTTGTCTCCTACGCCCTCTACTGGAGAATTCTTAACACAGGATTTTTTTTTCCAAATGCTTAATGATTTTAAACAGGAAATTAAAGAATTTGTATTGGAGCTATATGATAATTTAAAGTCTAAGATTGCCCAAATGGAGGCGAATACGTTTGCAGCCGTGTCTACTCTGACAGATTATACCGCTGAAATGGAGAATAAATTGGAAAGTTTGGAGGAGGCTAACTCTAATTTGACTACTAATATCTAAACATTACAACAAAAAATTAGAGATACTCAAGAATAGCTCGTTATGATAAACTTTAACAAGAAGGCATTTGCAATAAGAGTCAGAGGATTGCGCGAAAAGGAGCGAGAGAATCTGAAACAGACCTTTGTTGAAGCCTTCAGCCATGCGGTGGGAAGCCCGGGACTTAATTTTGATTGGCAGATTCAGAAAATCTATCGCCAGAATTCGTTGGTAGCGGAACAGCGACAGCTCCCGAGGGACATAATTATATATTTCTCCACAAAAGAATCCAGAAATGCGATCATGCAAAAGTTCTACAATAACAGGTTGCGAGTTGATGGGCAGGATTTGATTGTCTTCAAAGAAATACCATCCCAGATGTTAAAAGCAAGAAGAGACTATACTTTCTTAACTAAAGAGCTTAGAAATCACCAGATTCAATATAAATGGGAGGCCCCAGCCGGCATCACGGTCACATTTGAGAATCAAAGATTTCGTCTCAATTCTGTTTCGGAGGCTCGAGATTTCTACTACAAGACTTTGAAGGCGGGACTTCCTGATTCACTTGGAAAAGAGGAAAGCCGAAGGAGAAGGCAAGCAGCAGACCACATGGCTGCAAGATGGAGGGGGTAGCTCTCCCTCTCTCGGAGAAGCAGAAAAGTGGAGATCGAGGATTTAGACACTCCAAAATATTCGTCAAAGTTGTGGATTGAATGGGGGTTTGCGACCTCTCTCCGGTAGAAAAAGCGGAATTGGATATTGGTGGGGTGATGCTGAATGTATATTTACGGGACTTGTATGTCTGAACTTTAATTTAAACTGTCCAGGACTCTAAAGTGAAGAGAGTGGAGATGGTAACCTTACTGAACTTTAGCTTGGGAGGAGGGAGCCGGGTAACGCGGGATAGGTGGAGGGGGAGCGAAAGCCTGACCAGAGTATTTCGAGTTAAAAGGTAAACTGACTCTTGCGTGAATTATTATTTGAAAATAAGGTTAAGAAGATTATTTGGAGCGACTATGGGAAATAGTGGTAAACATCAGAGAAGCAAGGGACGAGGGTAAAATGCATGCGGAATGATTTACGCTGTTTAAATCCTATTAGAAGGGAAAGTTTGATGAGATTATTTTAAAATAGAAGGTAAACTGATTCTTGTGTAAAGTATTATTTGAATATGTGGAATGATCCATGCTGCTTAATTTTTATTAGAAGGGAAAGTTTGGTGAGATTATTTTGAGCTAGATTGTAAACTGATGTCTGCATAAATTTGATAGTGGTAAATATCAGAGAAGCAAGGAATGAGGGTAAAATGCATGCGGAATGATTTACGTTGTTTAAATCCTATTAGAAGGGAAAGCTTGATGAGATCATTTTAAGATAGAATGCAAACTGATTTTTGTGTAAAGTAATATTTGATCCACGCTGCTTAAATTTTACTAGAAGGGAAAGTTTGGTGAGATTATTTTGAGCTAGATTGTAAACTGATGTCTGCACAAATTTGTATAAATTTTGACTCTTGTGTGAATTACTGTTTGAAAATAAGGTTAAGAAAGATTATTTGGAGGGACTATGGGAAATAGTGGTAAATATCAGAGAAGCAAGGGACGAGGGTAAAATGCATGTGGAATGATTTACGTTGTTTAAATCCTATTAGAAGGGAAAGTTTGATGAGATTATTTTAAGATAGAATGCAAACCGATTCTTGTGTAAAGTAATATTTGAATATGTGGAATGATCCACGCTGCTTAAATTTTACTAGAAGGGAAAGTTTGGTGAGATTATTTTGAGCTAGATGGTATATTGATGTCTATACAAATTTGTATAAATGTTTATCTGAATATAAGGTTAAGGAAGAAGAACTGGAGAGTTTACAGGAGGTTGGGGTAAATAACAAAGAAGCAAGAGACGATAATAAAATACATATAGAATGATTTATACTATTTAAACATAAATAATGATGGGGGGCTGAGCTTAATACAAAGAGTTCTTTTTTTCTTTTTTTCTCTTTTTTTTCTTTTCTTTTCCTTTTTATAATTTGTATTTTCTTTCTATCTATTTTTTTTATATATTACTTTTATTTTTAATTCATACGATCATAAGATACTTTAGAAGGGGTTTGACAGAGGGCAGTGCCAGGTGTGGGCCCTGGGAAGTCGGGGGGATTAGGGATGGGGATTTATGGGGGGTGGGTAGGTGGGTGTTAATATAGTTTCAATAAGAAAAAGAATGCACTTGTATACGGTTGTTCTTTCTTTTCTTTTTTTTTTTCTTTCTTTATATTTTTTTTCCTTGGTTTATTTTTTTTAATCATATTATATTAATAAATAACAGTTGAATAAAGGAACACACCAAGGGGAGAGGTAGAGGGAAAGAAGAGGGAGGAGTAAGGAAGGAGTAAGGGGAATGTAAGGAGGGTGCAAGGGGAATGCTGGGAGCAAGGGGAGAAAGGAAGGTTTGAGGGGAAAGGGAAGTAGGAGGGGAGTGTTAGAGGGAGGAAAGGAAAGTTGGAGGGGGAAGATGGGGTGTATGGAGGATGGAAGTGTCAGGTGGGGTTGTGAATGATGATGAGTTGTGTTTTCTTTTTTATTTTATTTTATTTCTTTTCTTATAGCAAATATCCAGTATATAAGTGACTGTAAAATGGAATATGAAAATGAATAAAATATATTTGAATAAATAAATAAAAAATTGTTCAAACTGTAATGTAATAGCAATAACAATGATTCTGCATCCACTCCATATATATCATCCTAGGTCTGATCCAAATTGATATGTACTGTATGCTTTCATTATTTGCCTTTTAGTGGATTGACTTTCTTTTTTAACACTTTGCATGAAGAAGAGTTGCATAACTATGCATAACTTTTTGTGTTATTTTGAAGGAGGTCAGCAAAAGATTTTTAGACAGCTGCTGCCTTGTTACAGTTAGATAAGACCGGCCCTTTGAGATAGGCCAGGTCAGAAAACAGAAACCACAAAAAAAATTCAAGCCAGATACCTAGAAGATATAGGATATAGCAAAAGAATTTGACAGTCTATCATTTTCTCCTCCTTTCTTGTACCAAAAAGAATCAAGGCGAGACAATCTTTGGCTTCTGTCCAGGTTTCCTTGATTTCCTAGGCTAAGTCGATATTTTATTAACAATTGTCTCCTATGTTTTCCAAGGTCATCTTTGTGCTTCTCTACAGGTGTGTATCTATCTGTGTGTCTGTGTATGTGTGTGTTTGCAGATGTGTGCTTTCTTAAATCAGTTTTGACTCCTTAACTAATTTCTGCAGTTTTCTTGGCAAGGTTTTTCAGAAGGGGTTTGTCATTGCTTCCTAAAGGCTAAGAGAGAGAGAGAGAGAGAGAGAGAGAGAGAGAGAGAGAGAGAGACTGGCCTAAACTAACCCAGCTGGTTTTGTTTCCAAGATAAGACTAGAACTCACAGCCTCCTAGTTTCTATTCTGGTGCTTCCAAACTGGCCCTCTACTGATCAGAATAAAGAATTCTAAAATATATGAGATTGGGATAGATTAGCAGTATACAGTTGCAAAAGCAGCATTATGCAAAGCATTAAGAGAAAATATGGGAGAAAGTAATGAGTGCTGTTTTCTGATAAGTGTATGAAAAAGAAAAGGAATGCCAGCAAGCATATAAATCATGTGCTGCTGACAGGAAATCCCCACAAGTACAGTGGTTTCTGGATGCTTATAAGTGTTTCATCTTTCTGTTTTGGCATTTTGCTAGAGAGGAAGTGATATAAATGATATAATGAGTTGTTTGCAATTGTTCTGTGGTATAGGATAAAATGAAAGTTTATGATATATGTAATATATTACATAACAAACCACTTCTCCAAACTGTCTTTTAATGTTTTATTGAGTTATAAGATACAAAATACAAAAATAAATAGGAAAACAGTGGGGGGAAGGGGGGAGGAAGAGAGGTGATGAAGGGTTAAGAAAAAGAAAAAGAAGCATTGACTTCTAGCTCCCTCTGTTGTAGTAAAATAAAGCATTAACATCAAACCACAGCTTTTTAAAAAGTTTTTTTATTTTCAAAACAAACACAACACATAAAATCTTCCTTTTTTTACATCCTGTAAAAAGTGTATCAGTTGGTTATAAAAGACCTTCGTGCATCTCTTCCACAATCATCAAGCATAATTCATATTAACTCAAGTATTTTAACTCAGATATTTATACATGTTACCATCATCATACCTCCATTTTCATTTGACTATAGTTGTTTAAACATCCCATCATAAAATATACCAAGATTTAATACATAACCACATACTGGCATTTCATTTACTATTTCTAAAATCCTCCATGACACTTAATCCTTATGTCTTTTCTAGCTAAACTTCCATAATATTTAATAACAAAGTTTTCTATCCTTCTTTCCAAATCACTGTTTACAATTTACATCCTATTTTCTTGTGTTGTACACATACATACATACATACATACATACACATTATTATCATTATCCCTCCTTTATTTGACTATATCCTGCATCATATCATTTTCCCCCTAGTAATCAAGATTTAACTGAATCTAACTATTATTATTATTATACAATTGTATCACAGCGGCCAGTTGTTTCGCCGGATTTGGCATTGGTTACTAGTCGGGCCCCACCCAGGGGCCTAGGACGTCGTAACGTATTTTCGTAATATGCGTGCAGATCCAAGCAGTGCGGCTTTTTGCATTTGACTGATGGTGATTTTGTCAATTTTTAACTGTTTTAAATGTAATTCCAGTGCTTTTGGAATAGCACCCAGTGTGCCAATTACCACTGGAATTACCACTGCTGGTTTGTGCCATAGTCGTTGAATTTCGATTTTTAAGTCCTGGTATCTTGCGATTTTTTCATGTTCCTTCTCGGCGACCCTGCTATCACCTGGTATTGCGATGTCTATGATTGTGACCTTATTTTTCTCAACCAGTGTGATGTCTGGTGTATTATGCGCCAGTATTTTGTCGGTTTGTATACGGAAATCCCACAAGATCTATTATTATTATTATTATTATTATTATTATTATTATTATTATTATTATTATTATTATATATTATTATTATTAATATTATTGTTATTATTATATTAATAATAATAATAATTATTATTATTATTATTATTATTAACCTTTTATATATAATCCAAAAGGGTTTCTAATCTTCCTTTCATGGGTACCATTCAATATTCATATCCAGTTATTACTTATCATAATACTACACATTGTATACATTATTATCATTATCAATTATTTATTTAACTATATCTATTATCACTAAATTTCGCTAAGTTTAGCTAGTTTTAAATTATACTCTTCCATCTATCAACCTGTATCTTTCCAGTAACAAAACAGTGTCATATCTTCTGTCATTTGTGGCGTCAGTCCTCTAATCATCTTCTTAATCAACTTTGTATGGACTCCTCTTAGCAACTCTTTGCTTATAAAATCTCTCATGTAATTTCAATGCCCTTCTTCTGTTTCCTTAATCAACTTATCTTTTATTGGTGTTATCAAAACTATCGCTAATAAGATTTCTCCCTTTAAATCCATAAAATCTTTTATCTTTTCCTCTTCTGTATCTTCCCATCTGGGGTAGGTTTCCCCTCCATTTAATTCCGCTTTCAGTATTCCACTTTTTCCATTTTCAGAAACAAACCAATCACCATAAACATCAGCAATTTTAATTTCTTTATCATTTTCCTCTTCGATTTTTTGGATTTTAACCTCCACTTTTTCCATTTGATAAACATCTTCAACTTCTCCGTCATATTTTGCTGTTAGATACACTAAGTAATCCAACTTCTTCTCTATCCCTCACTTGTATTTGATTATTTCTGAGAATATCTTTTGCAGACTTAAAACTTTTTTCTGGTGTTGAAATTGCACCATGATTTCCAGCTGACAAACACTGCTGCTCTAGCTTAGAAGATTTTAATAGAATTAAGCATCACAATAACATTTCAGTTTTCTCTGGTAAAAAATCTACTTCAAAGGAACATCTGTGTGCTTTTCTTCTTCTTTTAACATTCTCTATAAACAAGCTGTGAGTCCTTGAAGTGCCAAGCCAGGATAATCAGTGAAAAAAGTATTTCGTTTCCAATACACAGACCTCTAGCCTCTGAGTAGCAGTGTTACAATGTTACCATTTATTTGTTTATTTTTGTATCTTTTTGTATTTCAAACTAAAAAAAAGGTCAGATTCTTAAATGAGCTAGAAAAACACCCACAGTAATGAAAGAGGAGAATTTTAGTCCATAGATTACAGAGAATAATCAAAGAAAAAAAAATAGAAGAAGGAAACTTAATCCCTTCGTTTTAAAAGGCTTGCATAAATTCTATTTGTAAAGATAGCATTTAAAAGGTAGGATAACCCACTGTTCAAAACCAGTCCAAATTTAATTCCGCCACTTATTTCTTCTGTTCTCCAACTTAAATTAATTTTAAGTTTTTTTATAGGCAGTCACTTTTAAAACAGTAAAAATTCCTAACCAGCTGAAAACACTTTCTTTTTCTATATCCTTCCATTTTGGAGCCGCCCCAACTTCATCAGCCATTTGGCTAGATTTTTTTGTCACTGGCTTGAAGAGCTTCTCTTGGATCAATCAGAGACTTTGTGATGTCCCTGTGATCAGCAAGATGTATTCTTCCTGTTCACCGTCTCTGCGGGACGGTTTAGGTCCGTTTGGACCACCCAGGGGCAAAAGTATCAACTGTGATCTCAGAGCATTGAGATCGCGCATCGTGTCATCATGACTTCGGCTCCTCCTTCTCAGCTTTTTGTTTTTTCATGATAATATAAACTAGCCATTTCTATAAGGTTCTATCAATCTAATCAGTAAAACCAAAACTAAAGTTTATTATTTTCCATTCAAGCACCAAATTCAGAAGCAATCTCCATGTTTGTACTCCAAAAGTACTTATATTCTTTTCTTTAATCAAAGTAGTCAATTTTGCCATTTCAGCAACCCCATCAGCTTCTGCAGCCATTCATCCATGGTAGGAATCAAAGCAGTGGTGGGTTGCAGTTGGTACGCCCTGATACGGGCATACTGGTGCCTGCCCAAAGCACCAGGTACTGTTCCGGTAGGGTGCTCTGGAGGGCCCGCCCACCCACCCGAGATCCTTCCCTGTATTTTAGCTCTTCAGTATTTTAGTTCCTTCTCTCCTTGATTAGTTTCCACCCATTGCATTCTGTTCTACCCTCAGGTGTCTTGGAGAATAGTTTGACTCCGTCTTCTTCATGGCAACCTGAGATATTGGAATGCTGCTATCATATTTCCCCTAGTCCTTTTCATTAAACTAGACATATCCAGTTCCTGCAACCATTCTTCTTATGTTATAGTCTCCAGTCTCCTAATCATCTTTGTTGCTCTTCTCTGCACTCTTTCTAGAGTCTCCATATCTTTTCTACATCGTGGTGACCAAAACTGAATGCAGTATTCCAAGTGTGGCCTTACCAAGGCATTATAAAGTGGTATTAACATTTCACATGATCTTGATTCTATCCCTCTGTTTATGTAGCTTATAACTGTGTTGGCTTTTTTGGCAGCTGCTGCACACTGCTGGCTCATATTTAAATGGTTGTCTACTAGGACTCTAAGATCCCTCTCACAGTTCCTACTATTGAGCAAGGTACCACCTATACTGTACCTGTGCATTTCATTTTTCTTGCCTAAATGTAGAACCTTACTCTTTTCACTATTGAATTTCATTTATTAGATAGTGCCCAATGTTCAAGTTTGTCAATATCCTTCTGTATCTTAAGCCTATCTTCTGGAATGTTGGCTATTCCTGCCAACTTGGTGTAATCTGCAAATTTGATGAGTTCCCCATTTATTCCCTCATCCAAATCATTGATGAAGATGTTGAAGAGTACTGGGCCTAAAACAGAGCCTTGGGGTACTCCACTGCACATTTCCTTTCATGTAGATGCAGTTCCATTGAGGACTACACATTGAGTGTGGTTGGTCAGCCAGTTACGAATCCATCTGGTGGTGATGCTGTTTAACCAGTGGTGGGTTTCAAAAAAATTTGGAACCTCTTTTGCAGGTGTGGCCTGCTTTCCAGGTCCACTGGTGGAACCTCTTGTAACTTGTTCGGTAGATTTGACGAACTGGTTCTACCGAATAGGTGCAAACTGGTAGGAGAACCAGAACCTACCAGAACCTACCAGAACCCACCTTTGTGTCTAACCCACATTCTTCTACTTTATCTAGTAGTAGGTTATGGTCTACCTTATCAAATGCCTTAGTGAAGTCCAAGTAAACTATATCAGCAGCATTCCTCTGGTCCATTAATTTTGTCACTTTGTCAAACAATGCAATAAGATTAGTCTGGCAAGATCTGTTTTTGACAAACCCATGTTGGCTTTTGGCTATTACTTTGTTTACTTCTAGGTGTTTGTTAATTCGTTGCTTGATTATCTTTTCCAGAAACTTTCCTGGTATTGAGGTCAGACTGATAGGTCTGTAGTTTCCTGGATCTATTTTTTCCCCTTTTTTGAAGATGGGAACCAATTCAGCTCTTTTTCAGTCCTCTGGCAGTTCCCCGGTGCTCCAGGATCTCTTATTCATCTTAATTATAGAGATTCTAAATTCTTAACTCTAAAACCTGACTTTTTGGTCAATATATCACTGTCCTGGGAAGACATATTCTTGACCAACCTTTTTTGTTTTCTGTTTATTTTAAAACCTGCTAAATTGTCTTTTTCATAGTCATTTTAAATGATAAATTACCCAGCTGTAGCTCCTAGATGTAAGCTATTATTTTATAATAATTTGGTTTTATTGATGAGATAAACCACAGAGCATTCTGAGTTGCTGAACAATCAACTCAGATGTCTATAATATAAAACATGAAGTATTTATTCTATTTTAATAGGTTTGGTTTGGTCCAATTTATAAGCTAAAAGCATATTTTGTCCTTTCATTTTGATATTCAATTTACAATACTGTCTACAGGATTTTATACTTATTGGAGACAGTTTAAAAGAAATCTGTGGTAAACATAATTATCCAATACTACTCAACTTTCTTAACTAATTTAATATGTTAGAATTTACAGACTTTAAAGTGTTTATCTGGAATAAACACTGGAATGATTATCTTTAAAATAAAATAAAAACTCCAAACATTTTCTACACAATACACATTGGGTTAAAACCAATTGTAGTATGAAGATTTTTCTGGAAATGTTGGATTAGTAGATTTTTCTCCTTTTGTAAACTGATTCTGAAATCATATTAACAACTTGCATTTATGACTAAAGACTGGTGATATGCTATATATGCTATATATTTAGTAGCAAGACTATTAAGAACATTTAAAATCTAGCTGAGGTAGGTAGGTAGGTAGGTAGGTAGGTAGGTAGTTTAGAGGCCATAGACTCCCATTGTTAAAAATGTAGGATAACAAAAGTACAACAAAAGAAAGCAGATGCTATGAGAGGCCCAAAAATAATACTGCTACAATGCGCTCTATCTGGAGTTGCCCCAAAAGAGCTTTCAAAAACTTCAATTAGTGTAGAATGCAGCTGTGCAGGTAGTACATGATATACAGCACACTAACATCACTACTGGATGACTTACTGGTGTACTTCCTGGTATTGGTTGTCACCTTTATATGACTTGGGACTGGGTTACCCGAGGGACCATCTTCTTCCAAGAGTCTCTACCCATCCAATTTAATCCATAAGACTGGGCATGCTGCAAAAAAATCTAATCAGCCAAAAAGTATCAACTTGCAGGAACTAGAAGATGGGTCTTTTCTGCAGTAATTCCTGCTCTGTGGAATAGCCTCCCCTCAGAGATTAGAATGACCCCAATCCTATAGGTCTGTCATAAGGCTTTATAAACACCACTGTATTCCTGACCAAATGTATTAAGACTCCTGCTCCTGGTTTTACCGTTAATTAGTCAAGTATCTCAGGTGCTAGATATATTTCTTCTGGGTGTTTTTCATTGTTTTGATTGCTTTTAAAATGTCTTTTATTATTTTAATTGTTTTATACTTTTTGAATTTTAACCCCACCTCAAAGATGGTCGCATTCAGATGGCAGTTATAAAAATTGAATAAATAAATAAAAATAAACAAGATAAACATATAAACAATTTAACAGGGCTCAACCGTCAATCCACCCCAAGAACTGGGATAATAGCCAGATCTTTAATAGTTTCTTGAGTGTTAACGGGGATGCAACCTTCTAGATTTTCGTCACCACAGAAACTATCAATGATATAATATGTCATAATTTTAGTCAGCAATAAAGTAGTCTTTGTTAACAACTTACCTCTGTTAGTAATAGTGACATCTTTATAATTTTACATACATCTAACGATTGAAGAGGTGAGCTGAGGTGCCCCTTTAAATTTCTTAAAATATCCTAGAGTAACAGCAGATCAGGGACATTCAGAGGTGGTATTCAGCAGGTTCTGGCAAGTTCTGGAGAACCTGTAGCGGAAATTTTGAGTAGTTGAGAGAACCGATAAATACCACCTCTGACTGGCTCCCCCCCCCATCTATTCTCTGCTTCCCGAGTCCCAGCTGATCAGGAAGAAATGGGGATTTTACAGTATCCTTCCCCTGGAGTGGGGTGGGAATGGAGATTTTACAGTATCCTTACCCTGCCATGCCCACAAAGCCACGCCCACCAAGCTATGTCATGCCCACCAAGCCACACCCAGAGAACCAATAGTAAAATTTTAGACAGGATCTTTTAAATTTGCATCAGTCCTGGCCATATTACTAAGCCATGTACAGCTTGCATGTAATGGCAAAATATATAAATAAATGAAATAGAAGAAATCTATAATTTGAAGCCAAACTAGCTGGCAACCGTTAAGGGTTGTTGCTTAATCTAAAAAGCTATATAGGTCAGAAGTTGAATTTTAAACCTCCTGAAAATTCCAGTATTATAAATCAGAATGAGAAGTCAAAATAGAAGACAGTGGTAAACTCCTTCTGAAACCTTGCAAAGAAATTTAATACAAGTAGTTACACTCAACTCAAAAGCAACTTTACTTATTTACTTTAAATTTGGAAACACAGAAAATAAACAGCAATTTTCATTAAAAAATAAACAAGATATAAAAGTAGCAATTGGCTTGCAACAGTTTTCCATCAGTTTCCTATATTTAGAGGAGAAATCAGGAAGATACATGGAAAATCTATTTATGGCAAGAGAGATTCTGTCACTAGTTTCCCATCAGTTGTAGTGGCCTTTACCTGCATCTTAAACTATATTAAAATAATCTTCCTTAATTTGGGAACAGATATTCTGGGAAATGCTGGGAGCTGTTGTCCTAATACATTCAAAAGAGATGAGTTTGGGGAATACTGTTCCATAGTATTTTTCATCCATGTCTAAGAAGTGTAACTCCTGTGACAACCTTCAAATATGGAGAATCTTTGGGTGAGGTACATTTTTGTAATACTGAAATTAAATTCATCTCACAAATTAAATCTTTCTAATGATATCTGTGTTCAACTCATTGTCAAGCTTTCAGACATTCTTTTAATTAAATGTTGTTCTTTTATAAAGTAAAAGTGTTTTCATTTGTTTGTCTGTTTTTGCCCTACTTTCAAGTTTACAGATTGTGAACAGAGTTACAACCAATAAACATAACAAAGTAATAATATAGAATTGGTACAGCTAAAAATAGAGAAATAATAAAATTGCATACTTACTAGAGCAACCTTTCATATATCTCTCAACTGAAATTATGACCACAAAACTGAGATATGCAATTAAAATGTGAGAGTAAATTGATTTTTTAAAAAGCAGAGATGAAAATCTGTTGATCTACAACAGAATGGTCAAATAAAAATCTATATGTTTACAATTCATAATTTAGTTTGCTGCCATTTAAATTTTTCCTTATATTGACAGAATATAAGTGGTTGGCTCCAGTGCAATAGTGAAACATATTAAAATCAGAACTAATATGACTTCTTCCTAATAATATTCAACCAGCTTTTTTGTTATTCAGCTTCAAAATAATGAAATAACTGCTGTTCAAATAGTGAAAACAATCCATTAATATTTCACATAGAAATTCAGGTGACATAATTAAAATCCGATACATAATTATCTGTGGGTAATTCTTCACTGAATTTACTATGTGTAACTTACTGCTTTGCTGTTTATTCAGTTGGTAAAATAGATTGAGCTGCAAGATAAAATATTTAATAAATTAAAAGGCAATCTATAGCTTTCCGTCACCAGGGCAAAGACGATATAATTGTCCATTGAGGCAGATAGTTCAGTGGGGGAATGAAACATAGAAAAAAAATCTTGTTACCTCTTTCACTTTATAAAGAAGGGAATGCTATTAATAATTCCAGGGGTTAAGAAGTTGATATTATCATCTATACTCTGCAAAACAAAGATGTGCTCTGTTTTTCCCTCTATACCATAGCTCTAGCCACTGTCGTTCAAAGGCTACAAAGCTCAAAACCCACAAAACAAGAATGAGGCTGTGAGTGAGTTTTATATGGAGTGTGAAAACATGGAATGCCGCTTCATACTATTAGGAGATTAAAATAACATTGCAATGCTGGTAAAATTGAACATGAATACCAGGTGGTCATGTTCTCTGAGCTGAGTAGGACAAATGGGAACCATCTGCTCCTTATTTGTGTTATATACTGACAATCAGTATAGGAGTTTCCACCAAGGTCCTCTGTTCTGGCGGGAACTATTCAAATCTGATTGGTCGAAGGGTCTGACAGCTCCCTATAAAAAGGCTGCTGCCAGACAGAGTCTTTGCTGGATTGTACATAGTTGTTACTTAATAAAGAGCTGTTGTTGCTGAAGCCTGAGTCTGCCTCTTCCATTCACCCTACCTAACACTGGCGGCAAAGGTGGGATTGGAAGGCAACTAGGCAGCCAAAAAGAGCAGAAACAATCCAGGAAGTTAATCCAGCCCAAAGCAAAGCGCCGCATTGAGCAGCCATCTTAAAGTGGCAAATTCAAACCGCTTGCCAAGACAAGATGACTACGCACGCCCCACCGATTCTGTACAACCCAGCCACAGAGCACTGGGACTCCTACATGATGATGTACGAATGCTTCCTCAAAGCCAACGACCTGCTGGACCTGTCTAAAGGCCGGAAAAAATCAATGTTCCTGAGCTACTGCGGACCAGAAGTGTTTGAGATGGCTAAAGAATTGTCCGAACCAATGTCGCTTCATTTGGTTGCTTGGTCGGTCCTACAACAGATGCCGTGGACACACTATGCTCCCAGGTCATTTAAATACATGTGGAAACGTGAATTCAATCTCCACAACCAGAAGGAAGGTGAAATGATCAACCAATATGTTGCACACTTCGGAAAGCTGCAGCCTACTGCGAGTTCAGAGACTTGGAGGAACTCTTGCTAAACCGAATTATATATGGTGTTCGGGACATTAGTTTACAGAGGAAGTTGCTTGCCAAAACCAACCTCATTCTACAGATCACCCTGGACGAAGCCAGGGCTACCGAGTCCTCGACCAAGTCTACAGAAATCCTACAGAGACAGAGCAGCCCAAAGAGCACACACCAAGACTACAGGGGTGCATCGCAAGACTACAGAGCCAGAAGCTTCAGACAGCGATGACAACATCTATCGCATGCACACTGATCCCAAGGAATCGGCACGGAAATTCGAGTCGCATTTCCCGCTTTGCGCCGGCTGTGGAGGAAACCATCAAATATCAGTTTGCCATTTCCGGGGTGCCATCTGACAGCGCTGCAAACGAAAGGGACTCCTTGCCAGAGTCTGCAGGAGCAAATTCCCCACAGCACTCAGACAACCAAAGAGCCATCCTGCACACCCAAAACCTCAGAGACAAGGGGCATGGCAACTGACACCAATGCAACCAAGGGCAGAACCCAGAGCAACATTCCAGACCACCATTGGTCAAGCCTGCACGATGTGGGCCAAAAAGCTGAAAGTCACAATCCTCCTTGAGGGGTCTCCATGCTCCATGGAGATTGACACAAGGTCATCGCTGACCATTATGTCCTGGGCTATGCTCAAGAAGGCTGTCCCCAACTTGAGGAGGCACAAGCTGAGGGTTCCAGACATACACCTGAGCAACTACCAAGGGAACGGAATCCTGGTTCTGGGCCAAGGCACTTTCCAAGTGCAATTCAAATCTTTCAATGGACTGCTTCCTGTGAGGGTGATCAGCAGAGCCCTGCAGAGCCACCTAGGCTTGGACTGGTTCAAATCCCTGGGCCTTGGAGTGACCAGAATCAATGCTGTTTGCGATGAAAGCACTGAGAAACTCCTTAAGGAGTTTGAGGATGTTTTTGGCACCAGTCTAGGTAAGTATGTGGGGACTCCAATCTCTTTTAATTTGGACCCCAACATAGCCCCTATTAGGCTAAAGCCCAGGAGAATCCCTTTCGCTCTCCGCCCCAAAATCGATCTTGAATTGGACAAATTAATTGGCCAAGGAATCCTAGAGCTGGTAGATCATGCATGCTGGGAGACCCCTATAGTGACCCCAGTCAAGCCGGACAGATCAGTCCACATCTGTGTGGATTACAAGTGCACAATAAACAAAGTTTTACAACAAAGTGCTTATCCTGTGCCCATTGTACAGCACTTATTACATTTGCTAGGCCCCTGAAAAGTTTTCGCTATATTGGAGATGGCCAGGTATACCAACAGTTGCCTGTAGATGGCACCACAGCGGAGGCCCAAACCATTGTGATGCATAGGGGTGCCTTTAAATGCACCCGGCTACAATTCGGCATTAGTATCGCCCCTGGACTGTTCCAAAGCGTCATGGAACAGCTTTTGCTGGGGATACCAGGAATTGTCCCCTATTTTGATGACATTTTGGTATCGGCTGCAAATAAGAAGCAATTATTCAAAAGACTTAGGACTGTTTTGACCAGAATTAGCGAAAAAGACCTTCGCCTCAAAAAAAAAAAAAAAAAGCCAAAAATTTATATGATCTGAAGAGAAACCAGAATTTGCTGGATTGTACATAGTTGTTACTTAATAAAGAGCTGTTGTTGCTGAAACCTGAGTCTGCCTCATCCATTCACCCTACCTAACAATTTGTTTACTTGTTAGATTTGTGTTTCATTCCCCACCCCCAAGGAACTCAAGAGAATGCTCCATTCTCTAATTTTAATACCAAATTGGTGAAGTAGAATGTGTTGAAAACAGTGATTTTTCAAAAAATAATCTTAGTATTCTTTGAATTCATAGCATAGTATTCCCAAATGCAACAATTATATTGTCCTTCTGAACATAAACATTTCTGATAATGGCTGTGTTCATACAACATGCCTAGCCATGGTTTAATTATGATTTGTTAAATAAATCACTATGAATAAACTCACACAAGACAATAAGCCCCCCCAAAAAGGTACTATGTTATAGCTCAGTATAATGGTTAATAAATTATGCTAAGTCATGTTTTATATTAACTATGGGTTATTTTTTTAGAAAGTCACAATTATTAGTGCACAGTAATATAATGGTGTAAGCTGCAAATCTTCTTTTCAAAACATAAAATCTGGGTTTACAACATACTGAGCCAAAACACAGCAAACACATATTATGACTTAACCAATCACTAAACCCAGGCAATGATTCTAAACCTAGGTATTATGTGGTTCCAGCCTAGAAGCAATTTGTATCTTCCATACTAATACCAAATTTCCTGTTGATATACGATTTTTAGTGGCTGATTTTAAAAATGTTAAGTATAGAAAGTAACAAAAAATAACTCAAATTTCATCACTGTTCATTTTTGTTCACTTCAGTAGTGGGTTGCTAATTTTTTTACCACCGGTTTGGGCTTGCTCCCGCGTGATGCTTCTGCACATGCACAGAAGCGTCTGGGCAGGTGGGCGGAGCCTCCTGCTACCACTACTATCGGTTCGCCCAATACAGGCTGAACTGGGAGCAATCCACCTCTGGTTCACTTGATTTTGTTTCACTTGATTTTAGATAGATATGCCAAATGCTTAGTTTCATCAACTTTTGATTGATGACGGAGGAGAAAAAATGGGTAGAAGAAATAATAGTAAGACATTATTTAGAAGAAATGGTGTAAAATAATGGATTTGAGTGGGGAAGATAGATAAATCTAATGTTTATTTGGTTGTTGTACTGTTTTTCAGTAGCTTCATGCTATCCCTGGTGAAATCTGCTGCACTGGGTGTCTTTCAATTTGAAACAAGCTATTTTCTCTGTGTCAATTACTCTGCTATTTTCTACATGATGACTGGCAAACCCAATGTAGAACACAGATTCAATGAACAATGCAGCACAGATTTTATCATAGAAAAGTCTGCCTATTTTTGTCACTTTTTCAGAGCCTTTGTTATTTTCCAATTAGGTCAATACATTAAGCCTGATTCTTGTAACCCAGGAAATATACTATAAAACCATTAATAACATTTTGTAAACGCATCAGTGAGTGATATAGATCATGTCTTATGGTCAGGGGCTGATTTGTGGGCAATTTCTCTTTGTCTCGAGTTGCTTGAAGGGCAGATCTACTTCCTGGCTCTTCATTCTTCATCATGGTAATTTCTCCTTTTATCAGTTCGCTAATTATTTCTCTGAAAGTCCAAATGTAAATTCTATCTATTTCTAAATTTGTAGATTCCTGTCCTAGTGTATGTTAGGAGAGTGAGAACAACAAGGAATAAAGGCTTAAAAGGAGGAAAATAATGCTCGTGATAACATGTACATTTCTAACAAAAAAAATGAATAGTATTCATCAGATGCTATTCATAAAAAGGGGTTGATTTCTAAACTTTCTTTTACCTCAAAAAGAGTTGAAGGGAATTGTGGTATTATATCTTACTTAATTATAAAATTGTCATGCCTTATTGACATAATTGATTTGTCATTGGATTATTCAAATGAAAGTGAATTAAGAAATGTTTAATTAAGAATGTGGCATTAGCAGATAGTATTTCTTAAATTAATAGCTATACTGAATCTGTATCAATTGATATAATTCATCAATACATCTCTAAAAATAATATTAGTAATGCTTTGGTTATCCAAATGTATTAACCAGCATTTAATGCTTAACTACATTACTATTTATAGGCAATTCATTAAATTGCAAATTACATGAACAATGTAATGAGATTTCACTCCCTTTCTTAATCAAATAAAGATTAAATAAAATCTGCATAATAATAGCATCATTGTACTCTATGAAAAAGAACATTCTTTCCTTCTAGACATGGTGACAACATGATGGTAATATTTTCATACTGTGGCAGTTGCTTTTAAACAAAATCAAACACCTGTGCAACACAAACCATGTAAACAACTCAATTTGTGTCATATGCATTCTCTTGAAGTATTTAAAAGCATGGGTTTAAAAACAGGAACTTAATATTTAAAAGTCTGCCATGATTAATTGAATTTGTCTAAGAATATCTATTCTGGTTTTAACATCTTTCAATGCAGAAAAGTGGTAGACCAATGGGATTTTCAGTGGTGATGTTAAAGATACAGTGTAATAGGAATGTACTATAAGTATGAAGATGACACTGTGCAAACTTGAAGGCAGTAGTTAGATTCTTCATGCTGTGGCAAGATAATGAGGTGATAATAAACCTTTAAAATTATTGTTGGTAACTATTCTTGGTAACAACAAGACATTAAAAGCTCCTTCGCGAGCTGCACTGGCTACCTATTGGTCTCCGGACACAATTCAAGGTGTTGGTTATAACCTTTAAAGCCCTACATGGCTTAGGGCCAGCGTACCTACGAGACCGCCTACTGCCACATACCTCCCAGCGGCCGTTGAGATCCCACAGGGTGGGCCTCCTTCAGATGCCGTCAGCCAGACAATGTCGGCTGGCGGCTCCCCGGAGGAGAGCCTTCTCTGTGGCTGCTCCGACCCTTTGGGATGAGCTACCCCCAGAGATCCGGACTTTACCTACTCTCATGGCCTTCAGAAAAGCTGTTAAAACCTGGCTTTTCTGGTAGGCTTGGGGCTGTTGACCTCATTGTTGAGGTCCAGCCCCGATCAGAATGAATGTATGTGTGGTGATTTTAAATCTGTCTTTTTTTTTTCATTATTTCTTTTTTCTCTTTTTTGTAAGCCGCCGGAGTCCCTCGGGATTGGGCGGCCTATAAATCTTATTAAATAAATAAATAAATAAATAAATAAATAAATAAATAAATAAATAAATAAATAAATAAATAAACAAACAATAATAAGCCACATTAGACACACTACTGTTTTCTTTTGACTGGATTCCTATTTCATCAACTGTTTCAGATTATTTCATAGCTCATTTGAATAAAAGTTGATCAGAGAGTGGGAAATATTTTATTTATTCTAAATTGTATTGCAGGCATACTTTTGTAAATGTGATCATGGATTATCCTTGGAAATGTGTCTACAAATTGGAAGCTTAATGACCTTCTGAACTTCAAATTTTGTTATAGAATCATGGCTGGTGTAGTGAAACTTTTTCATTTTCCAGGTGACACAGCTGGTACCATGTTGTTTCTCTATATGACAAAATCCTAGGTTTTCGAGTTCTAAACTTCTAATTTTAATTAATCTAAATTTCCCTGAGATTTCTTCAGAGTAGAACTTAAATAATTATAGACAACCTATTTTGAAAATTTGGTACATTTATTCATAATTCTTCTCCTTTGCTTAACTACATCCAAAATCAAAAATATGTTATTTTATCCCAAATACAATAGACTTTGAAAATAGCATAGACCATAAAGAATTATGTATACTTTCTAAGGAATATATATGTATTAATGCAATGCACGCATATTATTTTTAATTGTTTTAAATATGTATTTGCATGCAACTTCAAGTCAGCATCGATACCTGGCAATTCCCTAAAGTAGTCCTTGAAGTTTTCTTGGCAAAGTTTTGGAAGTGGGTTTCCCATTGCCTCTTTCCTACGACTGAGAAAAAATGACTGGCCCAGGTCACCAGCTGCCTTTGTGCTTAGGAATAGAATCCAAGGTCACCCAATTTCTAACCTGATGCCTTAGCCATTGCAGCAAACTAAGTCTTTATATATGTAGAGACATTATATTCAATCATTTCATATTATGGTGTTATGATCCTAGTGGAAAACCCCCAGATGCTGAGATATTATGAGCAGGAACAAAATTTAAGATTTAGGACCTATTTTTCCTCAAGCTAAATCGAGCATATTTTTTTTCTGCTTCTAGTCTCAGGAGCTAAAAAAGAAATTCCTCCAATTTATTCTATGCAGAGAAATAAGGGATGCAATTTTTCTGCTCTTCCAAGGGAATGTTGAAGGAATTGGAGGACTTGGGATTCTGAAGATTCATAGTTTTTATAAAGTTCTTGAGCATCAATTTTGTAGGGCCATTTAATCATATAAAAATACATCAAAGTGTGCATAAAATTAACTATTATTGTAAATATTATGAAATGTGTGCTGTATTTTAAAGTAGACAAAATTGATAAATTATAGATGTCTTTGATATCTGGAGTAATAGTATTTTTTCAATGTCTCAGTATAATTCTCTTAGTTATTCGCCATGCTTGATATAGTCATTAATCCTCAAAAACAGATTCCACAATTTTGAAATATAATCTACGATAACATTGTTATCTATTACTTCAAAACATTTACCAAGATATCCACTAACATACATGATAATATTTTTCCAAAAAGAAATTAAACTGAATACAATCAAGTCGTATCAGTCAAAATATCCATTTACTTCATCATCAGCAATGATAATCTACCATTCATCAATTCTGATACATTTTTCAGGAGTTAAATAGACATGTAATAAAACTTTTTAATAGGTTAATATTCTACTTCAAATCTAAGGGAACAGATTTATTTTAAGCATTTGATCCACTGATATTTCCTTACCAAGTATTCCAACTTTTTATTCCAAAAGTCACAAATATCAGTAATTTTAACTTTAAATATATTTTTAAATTTATAATGTAATTTTACTCAGTTTCAACAATAGACTCAATCAGAAAATATAGCATCCCAAATCTTACTTGAAGTAGCTAAGGTATCTGGTCCATTCTAGAATCAAAATATGCTTAAGTTGGTTATATTGTCGTTGATGTATTAATCAAAAAAGTTTCATCTAGGCTTGTTGGAAATTCTTATAAAGCAATTGTTTTAAAGTAACTATTTCTGGCCATAATTTCTAATTGAACTTTATGCCACCAATTTTAAAAGTCAGATTTTCACAAATTTAAATATTCCTGAAACTTAATCAGTCTCTATTGTAATAAAGCTCAAATATGCCTGTTGTTGTATAATTGTTAGAAATTATACAGAGATTCACAATAACATTTCTGTTGTGCCCGTAGAGGTTTATGTTCAATTAAATTTTCATTCCACAAAAATATACATGATAAAATAAATACCAACTGATATTGTTGAAACTCACTAATTAGCAAAACATGTCTATAAGTTGCACAAAAGTAAGATCTTTATATAGTTTTAAAATCAATATATGTTTCCTGTAAAAGATAAAAGTGATTTACCAAACATACACAGTATATGTAATAGGATTGGAGCCAAGACATCTGTAAGAAATAATTTTGGAAAGATGTGTGGACCAACAATTTCTCATTTTTCATCAACTGAATTTTAATTTTTACAATATTTCATCTAACTTCAAAGGTGTTTCCAAGCTATCCATACAGTCCTGATATGATAGTTGAATATCAGCCCCACAAAAATATACATTCCATTTGCAATTCATCCACCATAATCAAATATGTGTAATTGAAATAATTCTAAATTAATGGACAAGTCTCAGTGCAATTTGTTATAATTTCAGAAATTATATTTTGTTGTTTCACTTGTTTTAAATAAAGTGTTAATAATTTACTATATTTTTCGGATTATAAGACGCACCTTCCCCCCCTAAAAGAGGGTGAAAATTGGGTGCATCTTATACACCAAATGTAGCCCCACCCACCCCCACCAGAAGCCAAAAACGTGAGGCATGGAGGCAGCATCCCTGCAGCCTGGAACAGCTGCTTGGGGGTATTCCGGCAGTCCGATCCATCTGCCAATCAGCTGTACAGAATCAGGCTGCAATAAGTGCTAAAGCTGACCTGGCTCTGTTTCTTTCTTTAATGTACCTGTTGTTAACCATAACCAAGTTTGTTCACTGTCCACTTTATCTTTTATTTTTTCCAAAAATTGGCCATGAAGTGCTTTGTTCTATCAACTCTCCATTCTTGATTTTATCACATCTTTTCTGTATTCTTGTTTTGTCTGTTGAGCCTTCAGTAGATTATTATTATTATTATTATTATTATTATTATTATTATCATCATCATCATCATCATCATCATCATCGCAACAACAGTTTGTATCACAGCGGCCAGTTGTTTCGCTGGATTTGGCATTGATTACTAGTTGGGCCTCACCCAGGGGCTTAGGACGTCGTAATGTATTTTCGTAATATGTGTGCAGATCCAAGCAGTGCTGCTTTTTGCATTTGACTGATGGTGATTTTGTCAATTTTTAACTGTTTTAAATGTAATTCCAGTGCCTTTGGAATAGCACCCAGTGTGCCAATTACCTCTGGAATTACCACTGCTGGTTTGTGCCATAATCGTTGAATTTCAATTTTTAAGTCCTGGTATTTCGCAATTTTTTTCATATTCCTTCTCGTCGACCCTGCTATCACCTAGTATTGCTATGTCCATGATTGTAACCTTATTTTTCTCAACCAGTGTGATGTCTCGTGTATTATACACCAGTATTTTGTCCGTTTGTATGCAAAAATCCCACAAGATCTTGACCATCTGATTTTCAGTGACTTATTATTATACAATTGTATCACAGCGGCCAGTTGTTTCGCCGGATTTGGCATTAGTTACTAGTCGGGCCCCACCCAGGGGCCTAGGACGTCATAACGTATTTTCGTAATATGCGTGCAGATCCAAGCAGTGCGGCTTTTTGCATTTGACTGATGGTGATTTTGTCAATTTTTAACTGTTTTAAATGTAATTCCAGTGCTTTTGGAATAGCACCCAGTGTGCCAATTACCACTGGAATTACCACTGCTGGTTTGTGCCATAGTAGTTGAATTTCAATTTTTAAGTCCTGGTATTTTGCGATTTTTTCATGTTCCTTCTCAGCAACCCTGCTATCACCTGGTATTGCGATGTCTATGATTGTGACCTTATTTTTCTCAACCAATGTGATGTCTGGTGTATTATGCGATAGTATTTTGTCTGTTTGTATGCGAAAATCCCACAAGATCTTGACCATCTGATTTTCGGTGACTTTTTCAGGCTGATGTTCCCACCAGTTTGTTGCTGTTTTAATATTATAATTTTTGCACAAATTCCAATGGATCATTTGTGCTACTGAATTGTGCCGCAATTTATAATCAGTCTGCGTGATTTTTTTACAGCAGCTGAGTATGTGATCAACAGTTTCATCAGCTTCTTTGCAAAGTCTGCATTTGGCATCATCAGAGGATTTTTCGATTTTGGCCTTAATGGCATTTGTGCGGATAGCTTGTTCTTGCGCAGCCAGGATTAGTGACTCTGTTTCTTTCTTTAATGTACCTGTTTTTAACCATAACCAAGTTTGTTCACTGTCCACTTTATCTTTTATTTTTTCCAGAAATTGGCCATGCAGTGCTTTGTTCTGCCAACTCTCCATTCTTGATTTTATTGCATCTTTTCTGTATTCTTGTTTCGTCTGTTGGGCCTTTAGTAGATTTTTGTTCTTTACTTCGATTAATAGATGTTCTTGACTTTCTTTTAAATAATCAGCCAGTGCATGTTTTTATTCTTCAACTGTTTGCTTCACTTGTAATAATCCTCTGCCACCTGATTTTTGAGGCAGATATAGTCTATCAGTATCACCACGTGGATGTAAACTGTAGTGCATTGTCATTAGTTTCCTGGTTTTTCGGTCCAAAAGGTCCAAATCAGCTTGTGTCCAGTTAACTATACCAGCTGTGTATCTTATAACTGGTATTGCCCAGGTATTTATGGCTTTGATTGTATTTCCACCATTCAATTTAGATTTCAAAATTTTCCTAACTCTGTTGGTGTACTCTCACCTGACAATAGTTTTTACTTCTCCATGCTTGATGTTATCCAACTGCAGAATGCCTAAGTATTTGTAGGCTTCATTTTCTTTGCATTTAATTAATTGGCCATTGGGCATTTCAATTCCCTCACATGCAGTGATTTTGCCCCTTTTTATGGATACAGTGGCGCATTTTTCCATGCCAAACTGCATTGAAATATTGGTGCTGAATACTCGGACTGTGTTTGTCAATGATTGGATTTCTATTTCTGACTTTCCATAGAGTTTCAAATCATCCAAATATAGTAAATGCGAAATTATAATATTAAAACAGCAACAAACTGGTGGGAACATCAGCCTGAAAAAGTCACCAAAAATCAGATGGTCAAGATCTTGTGGGATTTCTGTATACAAACGGACAAAATACTGGCGCATAATACACCAGACATCACACTGGTTGAGAAAAACAACGTTACAATCATAGACATTGCAATACCAGGTGATAGCAGGGTCGATGAGAAGGCATATGAAAAAATTGCAAAATATCAGGACTTAAAAATCAAAATTCAACTATTATGCCACAAACCAGCAGTAGTAATTCCAGTGGTAATCGGCACACTGGGTGCTATTCCAAAAGCACTGGAATTACATTTAAAACAGTTAAAAATTGACAAAATCACCATCGGTCAAATGCAAAAAGCCGCACTGCTTGGATCTGCACGCATATTACGAAAATACGTTACGACATCCTAGGCCCCTGGGTGGGGCTCGACTAGTAATCAATGCCAAATCCAGCGAAACAACTGGCCGCTGTGATACAAACTGTTATTGTGATGATGATGATAATAATAATAATAATAATAATAATAATAATAATAATAATAACGACTATGGCACAAACCAGCAGTGGTAATTCCAGTGGTAATTGGCACACTGGGTGCTATTCCAAAAGCACTGGAATTACATTTAAAACAGTTAAAAATTGACAAAATCACCATCAGTCAAATGATAAAAGCCGCACTGCTTGGATCTGCACGCATATTACGAAAATACGTTACGACGTCCTAGGCCCCTGGGTGGGGCCCGACTAGTAACCAATGCCAAATCCGGCGAAACAACTGGCCGCTGTGATACAATTGTATAATAATAATAATAATAATAATAATAATAATAATAATAATAATAATAATAATAATAATAATAATCTACTGAAGGCCCAACAGACAAAACAAGAATACAGAAAAGATGTGATAAAATCAAGAATGGAGAGTTGGCAGAACAAAGCACTGCATGGTCAATTTCTGGAAAAAATAAAAGATAAAGTGGACAGTGAACAAACTTGGTTATGGTTAAAAACAGGTACATTAAAGAAAGAAACAGAGTCACTAATCCTGGCTGCGCAAGAACAAGCTATCCGCACAAATGCCATTAAGGCCAAAATCGAAAAATCCTCTGATGATGCCAAATGCAGACTTTGCAAAGAAGCTGATGAAACTGTTGATCACATACTCAGCTGCTGTAAAAAAATCGCGCAGACTGATTATAAATTGCGGCACAATTCAGTAGCACAAATGATCCATTGGAATTTGTACAAAAATTATAACATTAAAACAGCAACAAACTGGTGGGAACATCAGCCTGAAAAAGTCACCGAAAATCAGATGGTCAGGATCTTGTGGGATTTCCGTATACAAACCGACAAAATACTGGCGCATAATACACCAGACATCACACTGGTTGAGAAAAATAAGGTCACAATCATAGACATCGCAATACCAGGTGATAGCAGGGTCGCCGAGAAGGAACATGAAAAAATCGCAAGATACCAGGACTTAAAAATCGAAATTCAACGACTATGGCACAAACCAGCAGTGGTAATTCCAGTGGTAATTGGCACACTGGGTGCTATTCCAAAAGCACTGGAATTACATTTAAAACAGTTAAAAATTGACAAAATCACCATCAGTCAAATGCAAAAAGCCGCACTGCTTGGATCTGCACGCATATTACGAAAATACGTTACGACGTCCTAGGCCCCTGGGTGGGGCCCGACTAGTAACCAATGCCAAATCCGGCAAAACAACTGGCCGCTGTGATACAATTGTACAACAACAACAATAATAATAATAATAATAATAATAATAATAATAATTCACTGACGGCGAAACGACTGGCCGCTGTGATACAATTGTATAATTCACTGACAATCCAAACTGCAGACTTTGCAACAACAAAGTTGAAACTGTTTCACATTTAATATGTGAGTGTAGCAAATTTGCATGAACTGATTACAAAGCTAGACATGACCGAGTTGCTAAATTAATCCACTGATCATTATATAAAAAATACAATTTACCTGTATCTGAAAAGTCATGGGAACATAAAGTGGAAAAAAAATTGCCAAAAATCAGGAGGTGAAGATCTTGTTGGACTTTCAAATACAGATGCATCATCATTTGGAACACAACATGTCAGATATCACAGTTGTAGAAAACCAAAACATACAATTTATTGATATTGCAGTACCAGGAGACACCAGAGTCACCAGAGAAAAAAATCACAAAATATTGCGACCTTACCATTGAAACTACACAATTATGGACGAAACATGTGACAGTGACACCCATTGTCATCGGGGCACTTGGCACTATGTTTAAGAATTTTACAAAGTACACGAAGAAATTGCAGCTTCCTACAATAACACCAGCGGAACTGCAAAAGGCTGCGCTACTTGGAACAACATACATTTTCAGAAGATACTTGGTTGATAACTGTCAACCTCTACTTTGCATGCTTGCCATCGGCTGCCATAGTAATGGGGAGGGTGGGGGCCATGGTTTTCAGGAGGGGAAAAGTGCAGGTGGAGATATCTCAAGAAGGGAGTTTTGTTCTCACCATCTTCTGTGCATGCTGATGACTTGTGTTTGGGTTGATCAAGGCTGACTGGCTCTGCATACCAACTGAATGAGGACACTTGAAGATGTGCCCCCCATGACCTCTTTGGGAGCTGGAGATTGGACATTGGGTTGGGGTAACTGGGGGGAGGAGGGATTTGGATAAACGTTTGATATGTACAAGTTCCCGCTTTTTTTGCTTCAGATCTTGTTCACTTTCACTGTTTTCATGTCCAGTAAAAGTATCTTTTCTCTAATTAAATGGAGTTGGGGGTTTTCTTTCTTGGATATTGAGGAAGGCACACCTGACATTAAGCAAGATCTCTTCGCAACCATCCTGGAGTTAAAACTTCCGTGGGGGTTGTACCCCTGCAACGACCAGGAGAACCTGGGGGCTGCTGGATCCTCTCCTCCCCTGGAAATGGAGTTGATGGCTGAACTGAATGTTGAGGAAAAATCATTCCGACCCAGATGATCACTGGGAATGGGACAGATGAATGATCCTGAGGAGACCCTGGCAGGAGTTACAACAACCCAGTGCTGGCAACCAGAGGCTCCCTGGCAGGAAGCTGAACAAGAGATATTATGATGTCCCACACTTTACAACTTCTGCAAGAGACCTGGGAAAATCAAAGAATATGTGAAAGTCACATCAAGTTGGAGATTGGAAGAATTGAGCAGGCAGAAGGAGAAGCAAATGCCCTGGCAAACCCTGAATCAGCCCTCGGACCTGTTCCAGGAGCTGGGCAGGCTGTGGGAGCTCCAGTTGCCACTACCACAGCAGATAAGGCACCCCTAAGGGGGGTAGCCCCACCAAGGTGTCGAATTCCAAATATTACTCTTCTAGGAGTGAACTACGGAGGAAATCACAAAGCACAGGGATTTTTTTGGCTCAAGTTTGGAATGCCAAACAGCTTTTGAGAAATTGAAATGGCTTTTTGCAGCTGAACCTGTTTTAAAATACCTCGACATGGATGCATTGTTTGTGGTCCAAGCGGATGCAAGTGACATGGTGGTAGGGGCAGTGTTACTTCAAATGAATGCAGATGGGAACCTGCAATCCTGTGCTTAAACCTCCCAAAAATTGACTGAAACAGAAAGAAAATTGGCAATTTGAGAAAAAGAAGCTTTTGCAGTCCAGTGAGTCCTGGTAACCTGGCGCCATTTCCTTGAGGTGGCCAAGCACCCATTTGAAGTATGGACTGATCATAAGAACCTTGAAGCATTAAAAACCCCACGGAAACTGTCACCCAAACAAGTTTGATGGGCACAACATTTTAACCGGTTGAACTTTATGCGGAAATATCTCACTGGGGGAAGAACTTTATGGCTTATGCCTTGTCCAGGCTACTCCAGTACAACAGTGCCCGATCAGTGTTGATTCATCTGGTCATTCCTGCCAAGCAACTAGCAGCTCCAGTGGTCACCAGAAGCCAAGGGAAAGTGGACTTAGATGTACCTACTGACCTAACAAAACAATTGTGGGAGGCACTTGCATCTGTTGAATGGTACAAGTCCCACTCAAATGAGTGCACCATGCACGAGGGCCTTGCATGGGTTGGAACCAAGCTGTATGTACCTGCTAGTTTAAAAAGTGTTATCCTTCAACAGGCCCATGATTCAAAAGCGGCTGAACATTTTGGTTTTGTGAAAACCTTACATTTGGTTAAAAGTAGTCCTCTCTGAAAAAATGACATAGAATCCTACATTGTTAGTTGTTTGTGCTGCGACAAAGAGACCACTAGGTCAAGGACTACTCCAAAATGTCTCAGACCTGGTGCCCCTTGGAAGGAGATATCGATGGAATTTATTGTCGAGCTGCCAGAGACCATTGGAAATAACGTCATTTGGGTGATCACAGACTTGTTCTCCAAACAAGTGCATTTTGTACCCTGCTCCAAGATTCCATCTGCAAAAACACTAGCTAAACTGTTTATCCTACATGTGTATAGGTTACACGGAGTTCCTGAACGCATTATCTCAGATAGGGGGTCAAATTCACCTCCCACTTTTGGAGGGAGTTCCTAAAGTTGATAGGCTCCACCCAAGGTCTAAGTTCCACCCAGTGTCTGCAGACAAATGGGACATGTGAATGCACTGACTCTGTTCTAGAGGACTATCTTAGGTGCTATGTCAATTATCAACAACATAATTGAGCTGGCCTCTTGCCTTCTGCAGCAGTAGCATATAATAATTCCGTACATAGCAGTACAAGATTGATCCCTTCAAAGTAGTGTTGTGCCAGGATTTTGTTCCTATCCCTGAATTGCCCCAGGAGAAACCACAAAATCTGTCTTTATCTGAGTGGATTAATCAACTACAAAGTTTCTGGCCTGTAACTGTAAAGCATTAGATGAGGCTCACCAAGCACATAAAAATCAAGCAGATAAAAAAAAGGGTGAAGCCGAAAGAATACCAGGTTGGAGATAGGATTTTCTTGTTTCTTAATTGACAGACTACCCCAAAATCAAAGAAACTTGGTCCTAAATATGTGGGTCCTTTCCCCATTGTTAGAATTGTAAACCCAATAACAGTGCAATTGGAATTGCCAAAGGCTCTTAGAAGAATCCATCCTTTGTTCCATGTTAGTTTACTGAAACCAGAGCATACTTCTTTCATGCGTTCATCCCACCCCCCTCCTCCTGTCCCTCTCCTTATTGAAGAAGAACAACATTTTGAGGTGAAGGAGATCCTGGATTCCAGTAAACATAGAAGGAAAATACAGTATTTAGTGGCCTGGAAACATCTCCCTTATTCCCATTCTAAGCGGGTGAATAAGTCCGATGTCAGGGCAACTGTTGCAAAAGTTTCATTCTAAATACTCTGAAAACCCCTAATTGTGTCATATAAATGTTTTGCTATTATTGTTTTTTTTTAATGTTTTCCTCCAGGGATAACATCCTTCCTGCAGGAGGGCTGAATGTCAACCTCTAGTTTGCAGGGCTCATAGTATTTGGGAGGAGAAAAGTGCAGGTGGAGATATCTCAAGAAGGGAGTTTTGTTCTCATCATCTTCTGTGCATGCTGATGGCTTATGTTTGGGTTTGGTCAAGGCCAACTGTCTCTGCATACCAACTGAATGAGGCCCCTTGAAGATGCACCCCACATGACACCTTCAGGAACTAGAGATTGAACATTGGGTTGGGGTAACTGGGGGAAGGGATTTGGGTAAAAGTTCCCGCTTTTTTTGCTTCAGATCTTGCTTCACTTTTGCTGTTTTCATTTCATGTCCAGTAAAAGTACCTTTTCTCTAATTAAATGGAGTTGGGTTTTTTTTCTTGTATATTGAGTGAGGCACCCCTGAGAATACCTAGGATGCTGGCAGCAACCCATATCAACCATCAGAGCCAGTCAGTGATATTTGTGATACATTTTAAAATGTTCAGTTGACTGAGTTTCATGTTTACTGAATAAAAGATAATAACAACAATTACTATTACTATTACTATCTGATTATGGATGAAACATGTAACAGTGACACCCATTGGTATTGGGGCACTTGGTACCATGTCCCAAGAATTTTATAAGATACATCAACAAATTGCAGCTTCCTGCAATAACACCATCAGAACCGCAAAAAACTGCGCTTATCGGAACATTGTATATTTCACATATAATATGTGAATGTAGCAAAATCGCACAAACTGATTACAAAGCTAGAGTTGCTAAATTAATCCACTGGTCATTATGTAAAAAATATAATTTACCTGTATCCAGAAAGTCATGGGAGCAAAAGTGGAAAAAGTTATCAAAAATGAGACGGTGAAGATCTTGTGGGACTTTCGAATACAAATGGATTGTCATTTGGAGCACAACACGCCAAATATCACAGTTGTAGGGCTGAAGTGTACAGTTTATTGATATCGCTGTTCCAAGAGATGCCAGAATCGAAGAAAAAGAACTAGAAAACATAATGAAATATTGTTACCTGACCATCGAAACTACATGGCTATGGATGAAGCATGTAACAGTGATACCCATTGTCATCGGGGCACTTGGCACCATGTCCAAGAATTTTATAAGATACATCAACAAATTGCAGCTTCCTACAATAACATCAGCCGAACTGCAAAAAAATGTGCTACTTGGAACATTTTATATTTTAAGAAGATACTTAGTTGATACCTAGGATGCTGGCAGCAAAGCATATCAACCATTACCACCAGTCAATGATATTTGTAATGCATTTTGAATGTTCAGTTGGCTGAGTTTCATGTTTAATGAATAAAGTATATAACAACAACAACAACATACTTGGTTGATACTTAGGACACTGGCAGCAACCCGTATCAACCATTAGTACCAATCAATGGTATTTGTGATAAATCTTTAAATGTTCAGTTGACTGAGTTTCATGTTTAATGAATAAAGTATAATAATAGTAATAGTCGGTGGGCATGGAATAATAATAATAATAGGTGGGTGTCATTAGATAGCTGAAGAAGAAGAAAAGGCTTTGGAAAAATATCTGAAGGACAGATGCACTCAAGTTAGCATGCCAGGAAGGCTTGTTGACTACTGTAGAGACTAAACTGGCCTATAAAAAAGACCAAATGAAGAACAGAACAGACCACTCGGTAAGCTGCTGCAAGGAGATTGCACAAAGTAACTACAAGCAACGGCAGGACAAAGTAGCAACAATGGTGCATTGGAAGATCTGCAAGAAATATTATTTTCCTGTAAGCAAGAACTGGGGGACCATAAAATAGAAAAAGTCACAGAAAACAAAGAAATTAAATTGCTTTGGGATTTCAGAACCCAGATAGACAGGCATCTGCCACATAACACCCTGGACTTAACAATTGTCGATAAGAAAGAAAAAAAGGCTGAATAGTGGATGTGACAGTGCCTGGAAACCGCAGAAGAGAAGAGAAAAAACTGGAGAAGATAACAAAATACAAAGACCTACAAATAGAAATAGAATGACTATGGCAAAGGCAAGCAAGAGTAGTACCAATAGTAATAGGCTCCTTGGGTGGAGTCCCAAAACAACAGGAGCACCACTTGAACACCATAGGCCAGTGACCTTTTTGGTGCCTAGTGGCCAAAGTGCACACATGCGAAACCCAGAAATGCAATGTGAGCACTTCCTGCACATGAATGCCTGTGCCCCACCCCGTGCCCCATTTTGGCTTTCAGGTTGGTGCAGAAGGCCTTCTAGGCCCAAAATTGGGGGGGGGGTACTTGCTCATGCACAAAACCCCAAAATGCAATGCAAGTACCCCCTGCACATGCACCCTGGCCCCCGTGCATGCATGGCAGAGACCCGAAGACCAGCTGGCTGGCAGGAGGCATGAGCTCATGCATGGTGGAGATGGGTTAGGATGACCACTGGTGTGCCCGCAGAGAGGGCTCTGCATGCCACCTGTGGCCTGCGTGCCATAGGTTCACCATCACAGCCATATGGTTTTACTTGGAAATGCTTCCATCCTGTGACGATATCTGTAACACTGTCAAACATCCATTTTTGCCTATCCCAGGTCCTTAGTAAGGACTCAATAGGTAGGCAAAAATGCCAAACACAGTCTGAATTATCATCATCATCATCTAGTTGACTGTGCAATGATTAATAATAATGGATAGCCACCAGTCACATAATATCCCAGACCTAATGGTTATCAAGAAGTAATTGTTGTTATTGTTGTTGTTATTATTATTAGCCGTATCATCTACATTTTTCATCCTTTTTAAAATTTCTTACAATCTTTTCATTATATTATTTCCTCCTCTCTTTCCCTCCAATTTTCACTCTAACCGCAAGTTAAATGCTTTGAGCTTGATTGCTATTGTGTGGGCAATAAATTTATGCTGTACTGTAAAAAATACCAGGATGGTATTCTTTGAGTAGTCCAGATTTCAGACCTATTTTCTCACAAGTCAGAAAACTCAACAAAAAAATCCCATCCACAATCATTCTATTGCTCCCAGTAATCTCTTTGGCTAGGCTCATAAATAATACTAAATTATTTTCAAAAACTATGGCTCTTGAATAAGTCAAGACAGTCTGGTCCAAATGCAAATTAAGCCTTTATGTGTGATTTCACACATCACATACATCACAAAACATTGCATCTGTGTTATATTGCTGTGTGGACCAATTTATATTTAGACCTTGCTTTCTTTAAAAAAATGCAAGTATGCTTCAACTCCTCTCACTGCTGGATATTTCATGTTGGATTCCTTTTCAGGAGTCACTTTTTTATGCGACCCTGACAGTGACAGTAATTTTCAGTATGCAATTACTACTCATTAAGGGCATTAAAACAATATGATGTAATACCCATATAAGCACAAAGTATATATCTCATAACTACAAAGTGTGGGAAAGGTCACATATTTTTGACAACTAATTGCACTGCAATTGCAAACTCTGATTGCGGGATTGTTTAAATCCAAACCTATCTTTTATTTGTGCATATTTTATACTATAGATGTGAAAAGCACTAAATTTGGAGAACAATATGCGCTCTTGCAGGATAGAGCATCTATGTAAATATGGTTTTGACATTTTCCAAGCCTGGCTAAAGATTTGCAGTATGTTATAATTTACAAAGCCTAAAATAGCTTAGCACAGTATTTCTTGATCTCAGCCAATTTTAAAATATATGGGCTTCATCTCTGAATTCCCAAGCCAGTATATTGGCTGGGATAGTTTAATCCCACACATCTTAAAGTTGCAGAGATAAGAAATACTGCTATAAAGGACCATTTTCCAATCAAAATAAACTTGTTTTCTATTGAATTTTCCTGGCTACAGCACAGAAGTGATTTAAAATTGCTTTCCTCTGGGATGCTTTTCAGCTTCCTGTTCTAGTCTATAGCATTGGTACCAGTGGTGGGTTTCAAAAAAATTTACTACCTATTTTGTGGGTGTGGCCTATTTTGTGAGTGTGGCCCATTTTGTGGGCATGGCTTGGTGGTCATGTGACTGGGTGGGCATGATTAGGTGGGTATGATCATGTGATTGGTGGGCATGGCCAACTCGATGTCACTCACATGGAAGGGCACCTCGCCTGGCTTCTCCTTGCCCCTCCCCTCCCAGCCAGACCTCGCCTTGTCTTGCATGCTATGGTGGGAGAGGAAGCATTTTCAAAGTCATCTTCCCCTTGATACTAGCCAGTAAGATGAGATTTTGCTATCAGAAGACCACCGGATGTACATTTTCAAATATTGTTTATCACCATTCTTTTGGTGAGTGGAGAGATTTATAAAGAATAACAGGGTTGGAAGGGACCTTGGAGGATTTCTAGTCCAATCCCTGCTGAAGCATGAGATGGGACCCTATGCTATTATGGATAGGTTTCTTCTTAAAAACTCCAGTGATGGTATACCCACAATTTCTGAAGGCATTCAATTTCTCTAATTTTTCTATCAAGAAATTTCTCATTTCTAGGTTGGATCTGTTTGACAAGTTTCCATCTCACAGATCCGTCTCACACCACCTATTCTATACATTTTTCCTGCTTGTGTAAAATATTACTTTACTCTCTATTAAATTGCATTTTTGGTGAGAAATGATGTTCTACAGTGGTATTCAGTTTACTACAATGATTTTTGAAAACTGCATTAAAGCTTAAAGAATACATCTCTGCTTACACTGATAAAGATTATTCTTTTTCAACATTAAAGCATACAGTCAATCAAATATTTCCAATCCTACAATTGAAAACATATTAAAAAGGCATTTAGTGGCTTTAGTGGATGTTTTACCATTCTTTCTCTTCTCCTTTAATTAAATATTTCTGCTTTAATTGGGGGGGGGGGTTATTGCAATATTTCAAAATTCTCACAGATGCTTCACAAAGAACCAGTTCTAATTTAACTGGAATACAAAACAATCTTCTCGGTCTGGAATTCCCTAACTCACATACACACACATACCCCTCAGCTCTTCAACACTTCTCGGTGTTTCCTTTCCTTTCCATTATGTACAGAAATGTGCTTCTCTTTTATTGCTCATTTTCAAATTAACAGGCCAGCCAGTTTGGGGGAGAGGAGTGACTTCTCCTTCCTCATGCACAAGCCTGATAAAGGACAACAGCCCCTTCCTCTTTCTCCCCCTCCCCCCACTCTGTCTCTTGTTCCACTGCAGCATCTGGAAAAATGTGCGGCCGGGGATAGGCACTTCTATGGCCTTTTGGGGAACACACACACACACACACACACACACACACACACACACCATCATCTCAAAGGTCTGTCGGTGGATGCCTTAAAGAAAATTGACCTGGGAGTTGCTCCCCCAATGAATCTTGCTTTCTTAAGCAATTTAAGAACATTGCAACCATCTTGCAGACTTCCCTCCCTGCTTTTTTTTTTCTTTTTCCTGATAATCTATTGTGGACAGCCAAGCAGAGCTCCAAGAGTGATGGGGTTCAACTACAACCAATGTTTTTAAAGAGGGTGCAGCCCGGAGACCATGCAGTCTGCCCCACCCCAAAAAGCACCTCCTGTTGGTCTTCCCTCCAGGGAGGGGAGCAAAGGAAGATGATCAAGGGAATCCCCTCTGCTTCTCCTCTTCGCCCATCATCCCATCCACATGGACCTCTTTGGGGTGCTGGGCTTCTTGGACCTCTTTCCTCCTTGCCCCTCCCCCAACATTTGCTCTGATGGCAATTATGGCTAAAAGCAAAAGGCCTTTGGAAGCTGCAGCTGCCCCTTTCCCCTCCCTTTTGCAGAAACTCTTCTTGCTTCAGAATTGGGATCGCTCCATCTTTCCTGGCTTTCAGATTCTCTTGTCCGATTATCTTCTCCTGCTTGGAGGGGGGAAGATTTCTAGTTTTGTAGGGCTGAGAGGAAAAGGGGAATGATGAACAGGCCCTCCAATTCTGCCCACCCCTTGGTATTTTTGCAACCAAATTCTCCCTCCCCCCCCCAAACAGAGGACCCCTCCATCTGAATACTGCATGGCAGAGTAGGCTGGGTCTATAACTAGGGAACGTGTTGGGGAGAGGCTGCAGCAGCTCCGCTATGAACAGAGGAAGAGGAAAAAAGTTCTCTCTGCTGCAGAACTTAGCATTGAATGCTTTGGCAGAGAGAAGCCAAACTTTTTTCTCTCCCTCCATTCACAGAGAAGTTGCTGCTCCCTTTATGCCCCCACTTCATCCCCTCCCTCCCGGGGGTTGAAGTACCTGAAAGGAACAGGCAGGCTGCCACAGCTCCCTTCCAAGCAGACTCCCAGTCTCTTCCCTTCTTTCTTTCAGCAGCGGCAGCAGGAGAAGAGAAAGTGCTTTGGTCTGGCTGCACCCGAGCTGGTGGAGTGCCCACTGATTTGGAACAACCACATGGCTCACCTGCACTGGCTGTCTTCCTGGCGATGGGCAGGTGGTTATGGGTGCTCCACCAGTTCAGGGGCAGCCAGACTGGAACACTTTCTCTTCTCCTGCTGCCAAAAGAAAGAAAGAAGGGAAGGGATGGATCGTCCCCTTATACGGGGATTACCTTGGCTGTGGAAATGGAACCGGCACCTGAACTGGAGGAAAGGGTGGCAACGCACCCATTCGGCTAAACCAACAGAGGGAGAGGAAAGACTTCCCTCCTAGCCAAAGCTGTAACAGACTTAGCAGTTGTTGCATGTAAGAAACTTGAGGGAGAGTAAAGAATTCCGAAATAATATTGGGACCTCAAAGAGCTTTTCAGTGAAAGCACTTCCAACAAGCTCCCCCCCCCCCCACTGTGCCACAGATTGCAGCATAGAAATCCTCCCAGGGGAGAAACTCCCTAAACCACAGATTTATTTGATGACCTGACCCCACATGAACTGGAGGAAGTATGCAATTTCATTGATAAAAATTTAAAGAGGGGGTTCATCCAACCTGCTTGGTCATGGGTGGCTGCGCCAGTCTTATTCCAAGAGAAAAAAGACGACTCTTTTTGCTTATGTGTTAATTATAAAATCTGAACACTATTTGTGTGGAAAATGTGTACCCTTGCCCCTCATGAAGGACATGTTAGCTCACTTGACCAAGGGAAAAAAATTCACCAAATTAGATTTAAGAGAGGCCTACTACAGAGTCCGAATAAAGGAGGGAGGTAAGTGGAAGACCACCCTTTGGGATGTTTCCAGTTTAGAGTATTCCCTTTGCACTACAGGGGGCGCCAGCTGTTTTTATGCAGTTGATTAATGAGGTGCTGCATGAACACCTGTACAAGGAGATGTTAATTTATCTTGATGACATGCTGATCTACATGGAAAAACATGAGGAACAGGTAAAATTGGAGCACTCCTGAAGAAACTCTGAGACGCTGAACTTTATGCCAAATTGTCTAAGTGTGAATTTCGCCAGGAGAAAATTGACTATTTGGGGGTACTGCATCTCTCATGAGGGTATCGAAATAGACCCGGAGAAAGTCCAGGCTGTTACAAAATGGGCAGTTCCTCGCACCCACAAGCAACTACAAAGTTTTTTGGGATTTGCTAACTTTAATCAATTTATCCCCTCATTCGCTAGTATTGCACTGCCAATTACAAATCTTCTAAAATCAAAAGGAGAAGCAAAGCCAAGGCCTAGTAAACCTTTGAATTGGACTATGGAATGTCAAGCTGCTTTAGGGAAGTTGAAACGGCTGTTTGCAGCTGAATCTGTTTTAAAACACCCTGACATGGATACACCCTATGTGGTCCAAGCATATGCAAATGATGTAGCCATGGGGGCAGTGTTGTTCCAAAAGAACCCAGATGGAAACCTGCAATCTTGCACCTACACCTCCCGAAAACTAACAGAAACGGAAAGAACATAGGCAATATGGGAAAAGGAGGGCAGTCCGGTGGACCTTGCTAACTTGGCGGCATTTCCTTGAGGGGGCTAAGCACCCATTTGAGGTATGGACTGATCATAAAAACCTTGAACCATTAAAAACCCCGGGAAAACTGTCACCTAAACAAGTTCGCTGGGCACAATATTTTAACCAATTGCATGCTAAAATACATCCCTGGGGGAAAGAACTTTATGGCTGATGCCTTGTCTAGGCTACTCCAGTGCAACAGTGCTAGATTGGTGGTAATTCATCCAGTCATTCCAGCTAACATCTAGCTGCTCCAATAGTCACCAGGAGCCAGGAAAGGTGGATTTGGGGGTGCTCACTGATCTGCCGAAAAGGCTGAGGGAAAGCTTTGCATCTGCTGATTGGTTTAAGCTATACTCTGATGAGTGCACAATGCAGGATGATCTTGCATAGATAGGAGCCCAGCTGTATGTTCCTACTAGCCTAAAAAGTGTTGTCCTTCAACAGGCCCATGACTCAAGAATGGTGGGGCATTTTGGTTTTGTGAAGACATTACATCTGGTTGAAAGGCAGTTCTGATGGCCTTCTTTGAAAAAAGACATAGAATCCTACATAGTTAGTTGTCCCGTTTGTGCGGCTGCAAAGAGATCACCAGGGAAACCTCAAGGACTACTTCAAAATGTTGCCTGACTTGGTACACCATGGAAGGAGATATTAATGGATTTTATTGTCAAGTTGCCAGAAAGCCAAGGAAACACTGTCATCTGGCTGATCACCGATTTGTTCTCCAAGCAAGTGCACTTTGTGCCCTGTTCCATCAGCAAAAACATTGGCTAAACTGTTTATTTTGCATGACTATAGGTTACATGGTGTTCCTGAATGCATTTTGGGGGTCCAATTCACCTCCCTCTTTTGGAAAGAGTTCCTGAAGTTAATAGGCTCTGCCCATGGTCTAAGCTCTGCCCACAATCTGCAGACTAACGGGGCTTGTGAAAAGGCTAACTCAGTTCTAGAGCAGTATCTTAGGTGCTATGTCAATTATCAGCAGGATAATTGGGCTGACCTCTTGCTCTACGTAGAGGTGGCGTACAACAATTCGGTACGTGTCAATACTGGAATGACCCCTTTTAAAGTAGTGTTTGGCCAGGATTTTGTACCCATTCTTGAATCGCTTCGGGAGAAACCACAGAACTTATCTTTGTCTGAGTGGAGTGATCAGCTTCAATGTTTCTGGCCTATTGACTGCAAAGCCTTAGATGCGGCTCACCAAGCACACAAAAGACAAGCTGATAAAAAAAAGGTCAAAGGCAAAAGAATACTAGGTTGGAGATAGGGTGTTCTTGTCTACCAAATTTCTTCAAACTACCCAGAAGTCAAAGAAACTGCGTCCAAAATATGTGGGTCCTTTCCCCATTATTAATATTGTGAATCCTGTGTCAATGCAATTGGAATTGCCAAAAACCCTTAGGAGGATCCATCCCGTGTTCCATGTGAACTTACTGAAACCGGAACAAACATCTTTAGTGTGTTCATCTCAACCTCCACCCCCCGTTCCCCTCCTTATTGAAGAAAAACAACATTTTGAGATTAAGGAAATTTTGGATTCCAGAAAACACAGGGGACGAATTCAATATTTGGTGGCCTGGAAACACACACACCCCATCCCAGACTGAGTGGGTAAATAAGTCTGATGTCAGAACTCTCAAACTTTTGCAAAAGTTCCATTCTAAATATCCTGATAAGCTCTAGTTGTGATGTACGTATATTTTGTTATTGTTGTTGTCCATTTTTATCTTTTCCTGCAGGGATGATGTCCTTTCTGAAGGAGCCTCTACTTTGCTTGCTTGCTATCGGCTGCCATAGAAATGGGGAGGGTGGGGGCTTGTGGTATTTGGGAGAGGAATTACTGGTACTGTGGAGTTATCAAGAAGCGAGTTTTGTTCTCACCATGTTCTGCACATGCTGATGGCTTGTGTTTGAGCTTGGTCAAGGTTAACCTTTTCTACCTAACCCTACATAACACTTTAGGAAGTTGCAGATTAGACATTGGGTTGGGGGAATTGGGGGGAGGGTCCTGGGTAAACGTTTGTACACGTTCGTGCCTTTTTGACTCAGATTTTGCTTTTCTTTCACTGCTTTCATTTCATATCCACTAAAAGTACCTTTATCTCTACTAAAATGGAGTGAAGGATTTCTTCCTTGGTTATTGAAGGAGGCCTGACACTGGTATTTAATGTTTTCTTGTTTTTCTGAGTTTGTAATTGATTGGAGTATTGTTTGCTTCTTGATTGTTGTCTAGTATTAATCTTGGTGTTAATATCTGCTCATCTGAATGGAGAAGAATTGGACTTGGAGGTCTTCTAGTCCAGCTCCCTTCTCAAGCAGGAGAACCTATACCCGTGATGGTGAATCTATGGCATGCGTGCCTCAAGTGGCACACAGAGGTAGTGCATGCAAGACGTTACCCTGTCAGCTCCAGCATGCATGTGTGCTCTGGCCAGCTGAGTTCAGCCTTCTTTTTCGGCCGTTTTTCACTCTCTGGAGGCTTCCCTGAGGCTTGGCCTCTACCCACGCAAGGCCATCCTGCATGGTGCACTCACTGAAGTGTAACTTGAACCATTCATCAGATGCAAGGGCTTCCCTCAGTCTCTTCATCAGTTCAGTGGGCACCTCCAAATCTACTTTCCCTTGGTTCCTGGTGACCACCGGAGCTGCTAGGTGTTTGATGGGAATGACTGGATGAATCACCACTGACCTAGCACTGTTGTACTGAGGTAGCCTGGACAAGTCATCAGCCATAAAGTTCTTTCCCGCAGGGAGGTATTTTAGTGTAAAGTTAAACCAGTTAAAATGCTGTGCCCAGCGAACTTGTTTGGGCAACAATTTCCATGGTTTTTTTTAACACTTCAAGGTTTTTATGATCAGTCCATACCTCCAATGGGTGCTTAGCGTCCTCAAGGAAATGCTGCCAAGTTAGTGAGGCCCACCGGATTGCGAAAGCTTTTTTGTCCCAAATTGCCCATCTTCTTTCTGTCTCTGTTAATTTTTGGGAGGTGTAGGCACAAGGTTGCAGGTTGGCATCTGCATTTGTTTGAACAATTTCTCAAAGGCTGCAAAGAGAGCCATCTTTCTCTCGAAATAAGACAGGCAGGCTGGATGAACCCCCTCTTTAAATTTTTATCAATGAAGTTGCGTAATTCCTCTAGTTCACATAGTGCCATCGAGTAAATCAGTGATTTAGGGAGTTTCTCCCATGGGAGGATTTCTATGCTGCAATCAGTGGCGCGTGGAGGGGGAGTTTGTTGGAAGCCCTTTCGCTAAAAGCTGCTTTGAGGTCCTAGTATTCTTTCAGAATATATTCCTCCCCCTCAATTTTTTTACATGAAAATTCTGCCAGGCATTATGGCTCTGGCTAGGTGGGAAGTCTTCCCCTTCCTCTCTGTCAGCTTAGCTGAACAGATCCGTAGCCAGCCCTTCCGCCAGTTCACCTGAGGGTTCTATATCCGTAACCAAGGTAATCCCAATATGAGGAGTCGTTCCACCCTTGGCGCCACAATGAAACTCAAGGATTCTTGGTGGTCCCCCATGCACATCTCTACCAGTTCAGTTATAAAATGGGCTGCCCCCCCCCCCAGCAACCGACCCATCCAACTGGCAAAAGGTGATGGGTAGTTTCATAGTTCTCAATCTTAAACCCATTTTTTCCACCACCTCTGGGCTAATTACACATTTGGTGCAATCAGAATCTAAAAGGGCCAGCATCTTCCCCTGGGCACCAGTTGAGGGTACTTTTAGTTCTACTGCGTTGGTCATGGTGCCCGCATGAGGACTTACCAAGGGGTCGTCATTGGAGTCAGTTTCACTTTCTCCCGAAGAAAGGGGCGTTCCTTCTCCTCCTGGCCTGGAGAAAGGAAATCAGTGATTTCCATGCCTTTCAGGGCTGTTTCGTAGCGTTTCCCTAACTGCTTGTCTAGTTTCTTCCCTCCAGCTGTGGTTGGTTTTGGGCCCAACTTAGAGTAGCAGTCGGCAGCTTGATCCTCCTTTCCACATCGGAAACACATTGTTGTTCTGAGCTTGGTTACTGACCCTCCTTTTCCTGCTTTTGGGACCTTTTTTGGGGTAGGGTTTTTTGTTCCAGCTGCTGCCTCCATGGTATCGGTTTCTGGCTAGGTCAATTTCCACATCAGCAACCAGCACATACCAATGTTGCAGATCACAGGGGGGGGGCTGTTCACACATCCTCGTTAAGGCCATCCATATAGTTGTCCATCAATGCCTTCTGGGACCATCCCTACATGTATGTGCACAGCCAGCTCGCGAAACTCCTGAGTGTACTCTGCCACAGACCTCTGTCCCTGGGTTAAAGTTTTCATCCTGGTTCTTGCCTTCCGATTTGCTAGGGGATCATCAAAGCATGCCCTCAAGGCCATCATAAACACATTGTTATCTCTCAGCTGGGGGGAATCATCATTATGTAGAGCCACCATCCAATCAGCTGCTTTGTCCTCCAATGCCATAGTAAAATTTTGGCAACCTCTGATGGGAAATCTTCTCCATACTCTTGCATGTAATTCCATATTTGAACAAAAAAAAAATCCCAGTGCTTTGGGATCTCCCCCATACTTCACTCCAAGAGGAGAAATCTTTGGAATTTGACACCTTCATGGTGCTACCCCTCCCCTTGGGGGAGCTGGAACTGCTGCTGCTGTGGCGGCATCTGAAACTCGTTTTGGGGTTAGCCAGGGTGTCTGCTCCCCCCTCCGCCTGTTCAGCTGTTCCAATCTCTCTGTCGATATGACTTTTGCGCGCACGACAGACTGAATTTTCTTCCAGATTCAGTTTAATCATCCATTCTGTTTCCAGTGGAGGGGAGGATCCAGCAATCCCCAGGTCCTCCTAGTCACTACAGGGGTTAGACATGTTGATGCACCCCCCACAGTAACTTTTAATTCCAGGATGGGTGCAAAGAGAGATCTTGCTTAATGTCAGACGTGCCTCATTCAGTATCCAAGAAAGAAAAGCACCAACTCCATTTGAATAGAGATAAAGGTACTTTTATTGGACTTGAAATGAAAGCAGCTAAAGTAAAGCAAGATCTGAGGCAAAAAAGCATGAACGTGTACAAATCAAACGTTTACCCAGGATCCTACCTCCAGTTACCCCAACCCAATGTCCAATCTGCAACTCCAAAGGGTGTCACATGGGGTACATCTTCAAGTGGCTTCATTTGACTAGTATGTAGAGATGGTTGACCTTGACTAAGCCCAAACACGAGCCATTAGCATGCACAGAAGATAGCAATTCCCTCCCCAAAATACCATGAACCCCCACTCTCCCTATAACTATGGCAGCTGATAGCAAGTAAACAAATTATAGGCTGACCCCACCCAACACACAAACTGGAATTTCAGGAACGGACTTCTGCTTTGCACATTGGACCATTTTTCGTGGTTCGGAGGGCAAAAAATGGCCCTCCTGGCAACCCGGAAGTGACTTCCAGTTTGCCTGTAGAGCTGTTTTTCGCCCTCAGGAGCGTTCAGTAGGCTTCCCTGAAGGCTCTGCAGCGTGAAAAATAGCCCTACGGACAAACCAGAAGTCACTTCCAGGTTGCCCATAGTGCCGTTTTTCACCCTCCGGAGACTTCAGGAGACTTCCCTGAAGGCTCCAGAGGAAGCCTATGGAGAAACCGGAAGTCATCGTTCCTGAACTTCCAAGTTGCCCGTAAGGCCATTTTTCGCTCTCTGGAGCCTTCAGGGAAGCCTCCTGAGACCTCCGGAGGGCCTCCAGGGGGGACTGTTTTTGCCCTCCCCAGACTCCTAGAAAGCCTCTGGAGCCTGGAAAGGGCAAAAAGTGGGTCCATTGTAGGCCAAAAGTATGAGTGGTGTCATGCGCACATGCACATGTGGAGGGGGTCTCGCATGCATAGCATTATGGGTGTGGATATGCTCACGCAGGAACCCCCTGCGCTTCCCCCGCTTTCGGCACACAATCTGAAAAAGATTAGCCATCACTGACCTATACAATTTCATATAAGTCTAGTCTCTTCTTAAAAACCTGTGATGGAGCGCCCATGATTTTTGAAGACAAGTTATTTCAGTGGTTAATTGTCCTCAGTGTTAGGAAGTTTCTCATTAATTTCAGTTGTTTGTCTTTTTGATTAGTTTCCAACCATTGTTTCTTGCCCTGCTCTCTGGTGCTTGAGGAAAAATTTGGCCACCTCTTCTTTGTGGCAGCCCCTCAAATACTGGAATACTGATATCATGTCATCCCTAATTCTTTTTTTTAGACTAGCCAAACTGAAATCCTGCAGTCATTCTTCATATGTCTCCAGGCCTTTGCTCTTCTCTGAATTTTTCCAAAGTCTCAACATCTTTTCTGTAGTATGGTGACCAAAATTGGTTGCAGTATTCTAGGCATGGTTTTACTAGGGTTTTATAAAGTACTAATTTATATACTTATATAAATATACTTTATAAAACCCTAAAAAACTAGGGTTTTAAAGTACTACTACTTCATGTGATCTTGGCCTCTGTTTATAAACCCCAGGGTTGTATTAGCTTTTTTGACTGCTGCTGCACACTGCTGGCCCATATTCAAGTGATCATGTAATTGGACTCCAAGGTCCCTATCACAGTTACTGTTTATAAGCCAGGTCTCACCTAATCTGTACTTATACCTTTGATTTTTCTTGCCTAAATGTAAAAGTTTGCTTTTCTTCACATTTAAATTTTGTTGGATAGGGACCATTGTTCAAATTTGTCAAGATCTTTTTGGATCCTGAGCTTGTCTTTTAGGGTGCTGACTATTCCTGCCAATTTAATATCATCTGCAAATTTGATGAGTTACCCTTCTATTCCCTCATCTAAGTCATTTATGAAGATATCGAAGAGTACTGGGCATAAGACAGAGCCTTGTGGTACCCTACTACTTACTTCTCTCCATATGGATGTATTACCATTAAGGACTACTTGTTGAGTACCGTTTGTCAGCCAGTACAAATCCATCTGGTGGTGATGTCTATTCAACATTTTTCTAACTTACCAAGAAATAGGTTGTGGTCTACTTTGTCAAATACCATACTGAAATCTAAGTATACTATGTCCACAGCATTTTGCTGGTCTACTGATTTAGTGATTTTATCAAAGAATTTTAAAAAATTGGTTTGGCATGATCTGTTTTTAACAAACCCATGCTGGCTACTAGTTATAACTTTATTTACTTCTAGTTGTTTGCAGATCTGTTTTTTATTATCTTTTCCAGGATCTCCCCAGCCCTTTCCCAATCTTCAGGTACTTCCCTGATGCTCCAGGATTTTTGAAAGACATGGTACAATGGTTCTGAGATAACATCAATTGTTGGTGAGGAGGGGTTTAGGCCTTTTTGTTTCCTTTTTGTCTTTCTGATTATATCTTTTGCATGGTATATAGATATTTATCTCTATATACCTATTGATGGTTGATTTGTCTGAGTGCCAGGAATTCTCTTGTGTTTTTGGACTGTACTTGATATAGGATGCTCGTAGTTTCCCAGGAAGAATTATACCCATAATGGTGAACTTATGGCACGTGTGCTACAGGTGGCACGTGGACCCATATCTGCTGTCATGCAAGCTGTCAGCTCCAGTGTGCATGTGCACACTAGCCGACTGGTTTTCGGCCTTGCAGAGGGCCGGGGGAGGCCATTTTCAGAAAGCCTCCACAGCCTGGGAAAGGTGAAAAACAGGTCCAATGGGCCTACTGGAAGTTCGGAAATGATCTGTTTCCAGCTTTCAGGGAGAGGGAAGCTGTTCTCTCCCTCCCCAGGCTTCAGGAAACTCTCCGGAGCCTGGGGACAGTGAAAAACGGGCCCATGGATCTACTGGAAATTTGGACCATTTCTGGCTTCTGGAGGGCCTCTGGGCAAGGCCAGGTGAAAACGGCCTCTCCCAGCCCCCTGGAGACCCTCCAGAAGCCAGAAATTGATCATTTCCAAACTTCCAGGAGGTTTTCCTGGAGCCTGGGGGGGGCAAAAACAGCCTCCCCTGACCCCCTGGAGGAAATACCAAGCTCAACTTGGAGGTGAGCAGTATGGTGCATGTGGGGGGGGGGAGCTTGGGGGAATTGTGTGTGCATGCTCATATGGGGGCGTGCTTTGCATTATGGATGCCAGCCTGCATTTTTGGCACTCAACAACAAAAAGGTTAGCCGTCACTGGATTATACAGTCCATGTATTGTGAAATTCAATAGTTTTCATAGATTCAAGTACTGCACATTATATTAAGTTGATCCAGTTTCTAGATATATAGATGTAGGATCCATAATTCTGACCAAAGAATAAAGACCGATACCATGGAGGCAGCAGCTGGAACAAAAAACCCTACCCCAAAAAAGGTCCTAAAAGCAGGTCCCTCCGAGACCAGCAAACGGCTGCTCTTTATGCCGCCAGACCCCTGGTTTGTCAGCTAGGCTTCAGAGCTATCTCCAAGCCTGCCGCCATAGCCAATGACGTCACCGGAAGTCCTCCTTTCCACATCGGAAACACATCGTTGTTCTGAGCTTGGTTACTGACCCTCCTTTTCCTGCTTTTAGAATTTGTCTTTGGTGCATATGCTCTCAGTGTATATTAAAAAAAAACATACATTCGTCACGAATCATAAGGTACAACACTTAATGATAGCCAAGGGGTACAAATAAGCAATCAAATCATACTAGGAAAGTTGTCTGTATATTTTGCAATGTGGGTGCCTTCTCTACCCCAGCCATATTGTCTAAAGTTCTGTGTATTGTTGGAGGGGTTGTAGATGGGGACGACTGAGTAGGTAATGCCGAGGTTTCCCCCCCCCCCTTTGCCCAGCTCATATCAATTAGGTTAAGAATATCCCACTGCTTCATAAGCTATCTGCTACCAGTTTAAGCAATGTTCCAACTTACTTTGCTGCTATCTATAAGGAAATATATATATGAATATAGTCCCATAGAGAGATCTAAAAAAAGTACAGGAGGGGGCTCATATCAGGAAAGAAAGGAAAGAAGGGGGGGCAAATACATCAACACAAAAAAAAGGAATCAAACCTCAAAGAGAAGAGAACAAAAAAGAAGCGAAGTTCAGCTCGAAATATTCCCCTTTCAAGTGTCCAGCTCCAAAAAAAGAGAGAAAACAATGCGCACAGTAGATATAATATTGACTGTCTCAAATGGAGCCTTAAACCTCCTATAGCTGCACAAAAGTTTTCCAAAAATCTTGGGAGCAGGCAGGGCAAGTCCGCTGATTACTATCAGCTATGCCTCAGGGTAAAAACTTGGCTCTCCTCTGTTTCCACCACCTAGGCCGCCTTCGACGACTCTTTATGATGTAAATCCTTCTTCAATTGTTAATTCATTTGCTCCTGTTTGTCTTAATTGCCGCTAAAAGTCCCATCAAAGAGGGGGAAAAAGATTGCCAGAGATGCAGTAACTAAATAGTAAATCCAACTTGCTCTTCAAGAAAGTTTAGGGCATCCAGATTCACACCAAAAATCCTACGCCAAACAAAAGTGCTGTGTCATGGCTTTGGGACCGCCGTGCGTCCCTCTTCAGACGTCTGGGATCAGGGCCAAGCCTCTGCTTTGCCGAGGAGATCGCACTTCCCCCTGCCTGCAGAGAAGCACCTCTGTTCTTCGCTGAGTCCCTCCGAGACCAGCAAACGGCTGCTCTTTATGCCGCCAGACCCCTGGTTTGTCAGCTAGGCTTCAGAGCTATCTCCAAGCCTGCCGCTATAGCCAATGACATCACCGGAAGTCTGACGTCACCGGAAGTCAAAATATACAGACAACTTTGCTATCGATACAAAATAATATGGCTAGGAATCAAGAGATCACCAAAAAATCCCTGGTCAACATTAAAAATGAAATGGGAGACATGAGGGGTGAAATGAAACAGCTGTATTCACAGCAAAAGGAGATCTGGGCAAAAATGGAGAAACAGGAGGGTCAAATTCAAGATTTAGGAGTAAAAATGAAGGAAAGTGAAGGGAATATGGCGAGGTGGGAGATGAGGCAGCTACATATTAATAGAAGGTTGGAAGATGAGATTGCTATGTTGGAATTAGAAAAGTCAGCCTTCTTTCTCAGATTTCAAAATATTCCAGAGGAAAGAGGGGAGAAACTGAAGGAAATTATGGTTGAGATGATAGCAGGGATCGCCCAGAAAGATAAGCTGTCGATACAGAGTGACATTGATGACGTATATAGGGTCTATACTTCCTATACTAGGAGACAGAAACTGCCACGTGAAGTGCACGTGAGGTTTAGTAAACGATCCCTGAGAGAAGAAATTTACCAGAAGGCACGTGACCAGAATACCATGTATGTGGGGGAAATGGTGATTGTACTAAAACAGATACCAAGAAGAGTGAGGGAAAGGAGGCAGAAATATCAGGACCTAACAACACAATTGAGGAAACTTCAGGTGATGTATAGGTGGCTTTTCCCAGAAGGGATATCTTTTCTCTGGCAAGGCCAGAGGTTTCGGATTGAATCATTGCAAGATGCACAAGACTTTATGGAAAGCCAGTTGAAGAGGGGAACTCAGAATAACGATGGAGAATTGGATAACAAGAGCCGAGGAGAGGAGCGAAAGAATAGTGTCCTGGGAGATGAGAAAGGGGGAAATGAGAATCAAAGCAGAGATGAGACCGCAAACGAGGCAGACAACAAAATCCAAAGCCTTACACAAATAAACATGGCGGATGAACTCCGCTTAATTTCTTTAAATATAAATGGTTTGAATTCACTAAGAAAGAGAAATAAAATACTGAATGTTTTACGGAAAAAGAATTGTGATCTGACATGCCTGCAAGAAGTACATATAGTGAACCACCAGCAAAATGTGTTGTATTACCCCCGGCTGGGTATAATGTATACAAGTTTAGCAGATGAAAAGAAAAGGGGCATTGTGTTGTATGTTAAAGACCATATCGATTCTAAATTGGTGTATACTGATGGGGAGGGGAGACTTTTAATGGTTGAATTGAAATTTGGTCGATATAAAATTTTGCTGGTGGCCATATACGCACCGAATGACAACCAAAGTACTTTCTTTAGAAAGTTGCATCTAAAAATTGCAGAGTTGGGCTATGACCACATATGTGTGGTGGGTGATTATAACGTGGTGGCAGATAGGACAATGGATTATAACCGAGGAAACATCCAAAAGGGGGGGAAATTAAGAGAAAGGAGGAGAGTTCTCCCCAAAACTTTTGAAGACATGAGGGAGGAATATGAATTAAAGGATGTATGATGTGAACTCCACCCACAGAAACAACAATTTACTTTCTTTTCACATAGACATCAATCCTGTTCTAGGATCGACATGGCCTGGTTGACACCAGAAATTGGGGACTTGATTAAGGAAGCAGCAATTGAGGTTAATACCTGGGCCGATCATAATCCACTCTTATTGGTGTGGAAAGGAGTAAGGCAGGGGAGGAAGAGAAGGTGGATGATGAATACAGAGATAGTGAAAGAACAAGAATTTCAGCAAATGTTTAAAAGGGAAATGAGGTTTTTTTTTTTTTGAAGAAAATAGGAAGGGAGTAACTCCACAAATACTTTGGGATACGGCCAAGGCTTATATGAGAGGCCTAGCCATTAAATATACAATAGGCACACAGAGGAAAAAATTAGAAGAGAGGGCAAAATGGGTAGCTAAATTGGAGGTGGTAGAAAAAGCCTTGCAACAGAACCCATTAGATGATAGGAAAAAAGAAGAAATGGCTAGAATTAAGCACGGGATCTCTCTTCTAGACCAGGAGGATGTTGCTCGGAAACTTAGGGGGATTAAGCAAAACTTTTTTGAGCATGCTAACAAACCGGGTCGTTGGCTCTCTTATAGACTTCGAAAAGAAAGAGAGAGCAGACGTACAGCTCAACTGCAGAATAGTAAAGGGGAATTAGTAGAAACCAAGGGGGAGAAACAGGAAATTATCCAAGGTTTTTTTCAGCAACTATATAGTAGGGAAGAAATTTCTGAGGACCAAATTAAGGAATTTTTAGATAATGCAAATCTACCCAAGATCTCAAATGAAGCAAAAGGGATACTGAACCAAAAGATAACAATAGATGAATTAGAAAAGGCAGTCAAAAAAATGGAAAACAACAAAACTCCTGGCATGGATGGTTTGCCAGTTGAAATCTATAAATCTTTTTTGGAAATCTTAGGACGAGATGATAGTAATATTTAATGCTGTCTTGATGGATTCTATCGCACCAAAATCATGGGCTGAGGCCTATATAACCCTTTTGCCTAAAGCTGGAGCTGACCGTACCCAAATTAAAAACTATAGGCCCATTTCACTTTTGAATGTGGATTATAAAATCTTTGCAGCTATACTGGCAGATAGACTTAAATTCTTCCTTAATAAATTTATACACGCTGATCAGAACGGCTTCCTGCCGTCAAGGCATTTGAAAGATAATGTTAGAATTATTTTGGATGCCTTAGAATATTATGAAGCTCGGCCGGATAAACAAGTGGCCTTTATGTTTCTTGATGCACAAAAGGCTTTTGATCGGGTAAATTGGAAGTTTATGTTGTCACAATTAGAAAATATGAAGTTTGGAGAAAACTTCTTAAATGCAATTTGGGCAATTTATGTACAACAAACCGCGACATTATTGGTAAATGGAGAAGAGGCGGGTGATATTGAGATTGGTAAAAGCACAAGACAAGGATGCCCGTTATCCCCCCTACTGTTTATTCTCATATTAGAACCTCTTCTTAGAATAGTGAGGAGTGACACACAAATTAAAGGGTTACGAGCTAAAGCTCAAGAATTTAAGGTCCAGGCTTTCGCCGATGACCTTGTTTTTTTCCTGGAGGATCCTATGGCTTCTGGGATACGACTTTTATGTAAAATAGAGGAGTACGGTAGGATAGCGGGGCTACGTATAAACAAAGAGAAGACAAAACTGTTAATTAAGAATATGACTCTGAACCAGAAAAGGGAAGTACAAAGTCTGTTAGGGATTAACATGGCCCATAAAATACAATACTTGGGAATTTGGCTCACGGAGAGATGTTCCTCTATCAAGGTACATAACTATATGAAATTGCTACAGCAGGTATCTAAAGATATGACTAATTGGAGTGGCAAACAACTGTCTTTGATGGGCAGGATTGCGACAGTTAAGACATATGTATTACCAAAATTTTTGTTTCTGTTTCAAATGGCACCAACTAAATTGGACAATTTTTTAAAAAAATCTTTGGAGACAATAGTGGCTCGATTTATATGACAAGGCAAGAAAGCACGAATTAAAGCCCAAATATTGCAAAAACGTAGAGAACTGGGAGGCTTCGGAGTACCCAACTGGGAAGCATATTATAATGCAGCAATTATGACATGGGTGAAGGATTGGGTGATGTTGAGTAGAAGGCGCCTATTGGCTATAGAGGGACATGACCTCCCTCAGGGATGGCATGCCTCCCTCTGGCAAGAAAGAGACACCCCCCATAGGTACTTCGTGGGACATTATATTCGGAAGATTTTGATGGGGGTCTGGGAAAAGATGAGGAAAAAATACTATCTTAGGGTTCCGTGCTGGTTGGCACCATTAGAGGCCTTAATGCATCCCAGTGTATTTAATTGGACAAGAAACATAACATATAAAGATATCATGACAGAAGATGGCAACATGAAAACAAAGATGGAATTAGAGCAGCAGGGCAAGAATTTGGAATGGTGGGAATATTTACAGGTTAGAAACAGGTTTAAAAGTGATAAGGTACGTTTTGGGATCTACCCAAACCCTCAGGGGCTAGATAAGATTTTGTTTGGTGGAGACAAGAAAATGTTATCGAAGATTTACCAATTTTTGACCTGCCAAGATGCTAATGTAGAGATGGACAAAAGCCTTCTAATAGCATGGGAGAGAAACCTTGGCTATGTAATTGAAATGGGCAAATGGTGGGATCTATGGAGTAAGACCATTAAACTTACAATATCTACAGCATTCAAAGAAAACATATACAAGATGGTTTATAGGTGGCACTTCCTCCCAACGAGGTTAGCCAAAATGTTTCCTGGGTTATCTCCACTGTATTGGAAATGTGGAAGAAAGGATGGCACATTCTACCATATTTGGTGGTCCTGTACTGAGGCCACAAAATACTGGAAAAGGATTAAAAAATGGCTAAAAGAGGTTACCGGGGCAAGCATGGAATGGAGACCCGAGAACCTTCTACTAAGCATTAAACCAGAAAACATAAGCAATTCAATATGGCATTTGAGCCTACATATAATTGTGGCCGCAAGAATAACTTATGCACAATTTTGGAAATCCACTACCATACCGTCGGAAGATGCTATAATTAAAAAGATCTATGAATGTGCAGAAATGGACAGAATGATGGGTTGGCTGAGGGACAAAGGAGAAACGGAACATTACCTTAGCTGGAACTTACGGTATATGTAGGCGACAAGGAGAACAGCAGGGACTTAAAACGGGGAAAGTTAAAAGTGAACATGGGTATTGTAATAGATCCCTGAATTTTGTAATGAGAAGATGTGGCTTAGAGACCTAACAATGAGGAAGGAAAAAAAAAAGTTGGGCTGTGAATGACTATTTGTATGTTTTACTCTTAAAAATGTATAACTAATAAAGATTATTTTTAAAAAAATCATACTAGGAAACAATCAATATAAATCATAAACTGACAGTATAGAAAAATAAAATACTAGAAACTATTATGCTATTTTAAATTTGCTTTGCATTAATTCACACATACCTTTATACAATTTTTGGCTGAATATGTGAGTTAACTGAAATCATTGGGTAACAATCAGTGTAGGACTTCATTCAGTGGAATTTAATTCAGTCAGCAGGATTTTCCTTCTTTTCTATATTTACCTGTATACCCTTGGCCTATTTAGGTTTCTCAACCTGAAGTGGGTATGTCAGATCCTACAAGTTGAGAATCAATTCCTCCAATATTCCTGTTCCAGGACTGGGTGGTTAATCATATCATTGTGCGATAGCTCTGTCAATCATGTTCCGTTTATAATGGCAATATACTGTAGATATGCATATCTTAGTGTCTTTAAATGAACTTAATCATATAGTTTAATTTACAGATTAAATTAGTGCTAGGGCAAAGCAGCTCCAACAGAATATTCCAGCTATACTTGGAAAAGGTTAATTTCACATTAGTTACTGGTTGCTATTTTCAAACATCAGTTAATGCAGAAACAAAAACTCTAAATGACCTTTTTCATTGGCTTTTTATTTGTGGCATGGAGATGAAATGGTGTGAAAACATAGTTAATAAAAACATAGTCTAGGGCTCTGGAGTGAAGTGTAAATTGTTATATGTTTCTATTGCAAATTCATAGGTTATATTTTTCTTCTAAAGTTTTTTTTTACTAATTTCCCCTTGTCCTATAAATAATATTGTTTTGTTTTGTTTTCAGTTGCAAGATTTTCTTTCATAGGCTTCCTGAATGTAATTAATACTTAGGCACTGACAATGGCATATTACATATTTCAATAAGTAAAAAAAAATGCTTTACATGTCATTGGAACTGCAGTCCTGACTTTTCTTCATAGGAAATAAGGCCCATTGAATATAGTAGAATATATAACTTTGCACTGTCAATACTATAAAAATATTTATTGGGACCGTATTTTTATTTTCATATTACTAAAGTTATTAGACAACCCAAATGTATAACTAGCAGAAAAACTCTTGATGCTATAATTCAGATTGCCTTTTCAGAGTTCTCAGGTAGGATTATCAGTTATCTTAACAGGCAAAGTAGGACACTGACAATTGGAAAGAAAGGATGGGGGTGGGCAAAAAAAACATACTATTTGAGATTCATGACAAAAATTACAGGGAAAAGATACAAAAGAAGTACTGGCTTACATGTATATGAAATTATTTTTTTCAGCATCAAAGACTGGTTTTTCAATTGCAAGGATTGGTTGATTAGGAAGCAAAGCCTTCAGCATGCATCTGATTAATGTCTTGTCAATTTCAGGCAGCAGTGCAAACCAAAAGAGTACTAATCAACTAATTAAAGTCACAGAGAAAGCTTGTTAATGTTCCATCAACATTTATTGGGAAAATACTGGGCAGCAGAGATATACCTTGTTGTTAGATACTCAACAAACCAAACACTATTTGATTTTAAGGCTATGCCTGTCAGATGAAGAACATGAGGACAAAAAGAAGGACATTATTTTAGTGAGCCTTGGTGGCGCAGTGGTTAGAGTGCAGTACTGCAGCTTACTTCTGCTACCTGCCAGCTGCCTGCAATTTAGCAGTTCAAATCTCACCAGGCTCAAGGTTGACTCAGCCTTCCATCCTTCTGAGGTGAGTAAAATGAGGACCAAGATTGTTGGGGGCAATAAACTGACTCTGTAAACTACTTAGAGAGAACTGAAAAGCACTGTAAAGGGTATATAAGTCTAAGTGCTATTGCTATTTTGCCAGATGGCTGATCATTCTAGTTTCAGGCCAAAGACAGCTATTGTATTGGTTTCTACAATCTCTTGAACTTCTGCAGATGCAAATCACTGAGTGAGAGCCATCACATTCTGTTTCACACTCTGATATTCCTTCTTGATCAGTTATAAATTCAACCTACTTTATTCATGGCTATGGATAGAAAACAGTCCTGAAGGGAGGACATAAAACTGTTGCAAACCCCGATTGTATTTGTTTGCTCTTCTCTATGTCAGAATATGTGACAATAAATATAAATTCATTCCTAATCTAATCTGTACTAGAATATATAGTAGAAGCTAATGTGAGTTGTTAACTAGAGAAATTGATGGTTGCTATAGTTGCTACACAGTTTGTCCTCTCCCTCCTAAACTACCTACCAGAACTGTTCCTTGAATCCTTGAGATTCTCCCATCCAGGTCATGATTGTCCCAAAGATGCTTTTTCAAGAGGCAATTAGACTTTCTGTTTTTTCTTTGAAGATCTTTCGCTTCTCATCCAAGAAATTTTTGCAGCTCTGGCTGGATGGTTTTTCTTGAGTCTAGGTCTGTTATTAGAATGATTTTTATCCTCTATAATTTCTCATTTTTTAAATAAAGTTTTTTAACTGAAATTACATTAAAAATAAATTTCTCCTTTAGTTAGATTGTTAAAGGGTTTTAAATTTCAAATTTGTTTTAAGTGACTTTAAAAAACCCTAATTACTGACTCTCTTGATTGACAGGTTGACCGGACAGAAGTCATAAAAACTTGCATAAACCCTGTTTTCTCAAAGCTATTCACAGTGGACTTTTATTTTGAAGAAGTGCAGAGGCTACGATTTGAAGTCCATGATATCAGCAGCAATCACAATGGGCTGAAAGAAGCAGATTTCCTTGGTGGCATGGAATGTACTCTGGGACAGGTAAAGTATTTGTGGTTTTGTTGACTGATTTTATTTTTTGCTGCCCTCATTTACTTCAGTTACTGCCAGGAGTCTTTGCTGACTTTAGCACTAAACAAGCCAAAGACTAAATATACTATCAATAAATATCAATAACTGTGGTTTTCATGAAATATCCAAAAGAGATAAAGATTTGACAAATGAGCTGAATGAGTGGTGTTATGTATTGTATATAGTGTATAGTTGTCAATTGAAGTCTTCATTCTGGTCACCTGTTGGAGTGGAAAATACTCGCTCCTGATTGGTTGTTGGGCTGAGCAGTTTCCTATAAAAGGAGCTGTGTCAGCCAGGGAGTTAAGTTGCCTCACAGGCAGTATTGAATAAAGAGCTTTTAGAAATCACTCTGGACTTGCCTCTATTCTTCGCCCAGAACTTAACAAGTGGGATATTGTAACATGATGATGAATAGGATATGGTACCACGATAAAATAACATTGACAGATGGGATAATTGAAGAAATGTCTGGCTATATTGTGTAATATGTAATACCTTCAACATCATGTATAGTTAACAAAAAAAAATCTGATGAAATACAAGTTAGTACCTCCAAGGCACCTACACTAGAAGCAACAAAAGATTTTACAGGTTTTTAAGACAATCCATAAGCATTGACAATGAAGAAGAGAAATGTAATATTACTAAGAATCGACACAAATAGAATGTTAGAAGAAGAAGAAGAAGAAGAAGAAGAAGAAGAAGAAGAAGAAGAAGAAGAAGAAGAAGAAGAAGAAAGAGACACTAGTACCTCTCAAAATTTTAATGAAGAAGAGAAAATGAATGATGTTAATTTATTGTACATCACTGCTTGGCCAAATTCCAGACAACTTGAGAGTTAATCTGGTTAAGAAGGGAAGATAAATTCTTCAGAGAAAAGAATGGCCTTTTCTCTATCACTGAGAAAGATAAAATAGCAAAGGTGGAGTTGATCCTTGGCAGCTTTTTTTTTCTGTGAATTTTTTTTATTTTTATTTTCATACAAGTAATCACAAGTGTACCATTACATCTTAACCAGCATTATTTTGTATTATCCAATATTATATCAATTTCTCTTACCATTGACAGACAGCAACTATTATTTGCTCTTCTGCTTTCCATACACCATATTATATATTATATAAATGGTTATTCAACCTCCTCTCCCTTTCTTCCTCCCTATTTCCTTTCTTCCCTCTACCATCCCTCTCTTCTCTACTTCACATTCCTCTCTCCTCTTTCCACACCTCCTCTCTCTCCTACACCTTTCCTCCTTTCTGCTTCCCTTTCTCCTAACCCCTCTCTCCCTCCTTTTCTCTCCCTTTCTCTCTTCCATTCTCTTCACTTAGCATATCTTTTGGGCAAAGTGTGAGCCAGTTCAAGTTTCCAGCTATCCCCATAATAATATTACATAGTTAAACATCATTAAGCACCCAGAATTTTTAAAACTCCTATTGTAGTCTCAGTTATTTATCCACATTAGGAGTATTTTCAAATTTCCCCTCCATTTTTCCCATATATATTTTCTCATTTAGTACTTAACCAAATATTCATTTCTCATTCATCTGTTAGTGCCTATCAAGTAATATATTATCCTCATTCAAATATGTTAACTTACATTTAATTGTCTTTTAATTAAAATTCTTGCTATTCAATACTTATTAAAATCAATTTAACTGCCAAATGGAAGGACAGGCAGCATACACCTCACATATTCTCCACCTAAAAAGGTCTACATGTACATATCTTCATAAATACCAACATTTCAAATATATTAACTTATATTTGATTATCTTTTAATTGAAATCCTTACTATTCAAAACCAATTTACAAATAATATATACATATTCTCCACATATAAAATTCTGCATATTCAATTAAACACAATTATTCATGTTAATATAATTTTTGTGTGTGTGTGTGTGTGTGTGTGTGTGTATCCCTTCTTCCTTTCTCCTATCAAATTTTTGTTCTTTCCTTATCTTTTCTAGTCAGCCTTTTATCCCAATCTCTAAGCTTCTTCTTTTTCTTTCTACTATTTATGTATCCTTCCTTCCAGATCTTTTTCATCACTCTTTGCTGTGCCTTTCAGTATGCCTTCATCAAAGTTTTCTTTTGTCTCCTTACCTTATTTCCCCTTTTTCTTTTATTATTTTGCTTTTTTCTTGTGGTATGTTACCTTCCTTTTTTCTTCTCTATATCTGTCTGATGATTTCCCTTCTCTTCTTCTTTACTCCCTTTCCATTCTTTGTTGGGACACACTCCCCCTTTTCCATTTTTCCTGTGCCACTGTCAAACCCAGTGAAATCATTTGTCTGTTTTTTATCTTCCTTTCCTTCTATTACTTTTTCTATACTTCCGCTTTCATTTGCTCCTTCTTCCATGCTTATTTCTTGTTTTTCCTTAATATCTAGCTTATTATCTCTATTTAACTTTAGTAATTCACACATATTTTTATAATCTTACATATTTCTTCAAATTCCCAACTCTCCATAATGCCCTGTTTGCAATTTACAATTTTTCCCTTTTAAAGTACACCTCAGTTCATTACAATTTAAAGTTTACAATTTCTTCTTATTTTCCAATTAAAATGTTATTTTCCACTTCAAATTCAGCTCCAGTAAAAAAGAAAATTCCCCTTTTCTTCTACAGGTGTGGAGGAATAAAACCAAACAGCCTACATAAAACAAACCCTCCTTAAAAATTATCACCGCTCCACTTCATGTCAAGGTTGGATGTTTAAGTTTCGTTTTCTTTGTTTCCACAAAGTAACACTTCCTTCCTTCCAGTAGATGGCTCCACTCCTCAGTTATTTCTTTTTCTTTTAGTTTTTATTAAAGGAAAACACACACACACAAATATCTTTCATTACATCTTGTAGAAAGCGTATCCATTGGTTACAGGTATATTTCGTGTGTTTCTTCCACAATTGCATATATTTCATTCACTTTAAATTGTACATTTTAGAATTTATATATTTTACTATCACTATACCACCATTTTCATTTAGTAGAGTTTTAAGGACACAGCCACCTACTGGCGTTGTTAAAAAGATATCTAACATTCCCTCTCCTCCGCCCCCCCAAACTCACAAATTAACGCTTCTGTCCATTTTACTTTTACAGTGGATCACACCTGCTTGTATCATTGAATATTATCAATTAACATTTCTTTGTTATTATTGTAGTTAGCTAAAGATTTTTTTTTTCACCTCTCCTCTCCACAGGCTCGAAAGAGATTTACTTTTATAACCATCTCTAAACAGAAACTTATTAATAAGTATTAACAAAATAACATTTTAAGGTCTAAAACAGTCTAAAAGATATTGACATTTCTAGTTAATAATCACCAAAAGTATGCATTAACATTTCCTTATTATTATTATAGTTAAAAGAAAAAAGAAAAACCCAATTGTTTACTGTTTATAACATGTCTCCTCTCTTCTGGTCCAAATTATATATACCTTCATAGCAAGATCTAAACAAAAATATATAACGTTTATAAGTCTTTTCACCAAATCTCAATTTACAATTTGTGGCCCAGTTATTTATCGTAATTAAGGTTATCGTTTCATTATTAATATCATAGTAAATTATATGTTAATGAATAAACATTCAATGATAATCTTAAACAGTCTAGCAAATACAAAATACTAAAATCCCTACTTATTAATCATCAAAAGTTAGTTGATTATTATCATTGACTAGCATTATCAACCAGTGTCTTTCCAGTAGCAAAATGGTCCTTTCTCTTTCACCAGCAGTTGGGTCAATTCTCTTTTTGGCACCTTTTCAGAGTTTAAAACTTCTCTCCGCACTTTGTAGCTTGAAGGATCTCTCATGTAGTTTCATTGCCCTTGAGTTGTTATTAATGTAGGCTTAACTTTGGTTGTCAAACTTATTTCTGGATGGGTTTGTCTTCTTAATTCCATCTTTTTCGCTCTCTCTTTTTCTCCTGCAGCTTGGATTTTGGGAAAAAGCTCCAAGTTGTCAAAGTCATTTTTCCAGCTTCCCTTCTTTTCGCTTTCACTCACATTTACTCCATTAATGGGTTCATCTAGCATCTTGTCTTTGTTTTCTGTATTTTCATTCTCTTCTTTAATCTCTGGGGCTCCAACCCCCTCCTCTTTTACTGTGATACCCATAGACCCATTTCTTATCAAATCTCTCAAGTCCTTCTGATATGTTTTGGAGTCCAGCCAGGATGTTTTGGATTAGTAAGTTTTCTTCATCTGAATATTGATCCATTTTTCAAAATGTAAAGGAGTATAAAGAAAAAGAAAAAAAGAAGAAGGGATCTGCCACACTAGCCCGTGAATAGTTTTTGAGGGATATATCTATATTTATTTTAAATGTTAAGCACAAGTTCTTTTGTGGTTTTCAAAATAGAAGGGTTCTTGTCTTTTTCTTTTCTTTTGCTTCTCTTGCCAAAATATTTTCCAAAAGCATCTGCAAAATGCTGTTCATGCCCTTGAGTCTTTATCAGGTTTTATAAACAAGAGTCCAAACCCTTCCGTTGCAAAGTCAGTGAAGCCAAATAGAGAAGAACAAAGGATAAATTGTTTTAAAAAAACTTCAGGCTTAGGCTTCCAAATGGCAGATTCGATTATTATTTTTTATGCTTTTTCCTTAAGTATCTTTAATATGATTTTATAACCAATAGAAGGAGAAATTTGTTAAAGTAAGAAAAAAATTTAGTTCAAGCCAAAAGAAAAAAGTTAAGGTAGTAAAAAAAAAATAGAGGAAAAAAGATCAGTCCTTAAACTTCAAGCGGAGAAACAAGAAATGTTGCAATCACTTCAATCCACAAAACATCATTACAAGCAGGAATAACAAACTTTCTAAGGCAGTCCAATAGGGATTAAATTCACCGCTTTGTTCTTGCTTAGAGGACTACATTTTTTTTTAAAAAAAGAGTTTCTTAGGACAATCTTGAGAAAGAAAAAAACCTCACCAGATGGAACGCTTTCACTTCTTCTCTTCCTTTGGGAGCCATCTCCGACTATGTCAGCCTGGGGGCTGCCTGTTTGCTGCTGGTTAGAAGCGCTACCCTTGGGTCAATCAGGGACTTTGTGATGTCCCTGCGACCAGCAAGGTTTTTTCTTCCCAGTCACAGTCTCTTCGGAACAGTTTAGGTCCTGCTGGACCGTCCAAGGGCAAAAGTGTCATTGGCGGACTTGGACTGTCGAGTCCGCACGATGTTCCATCATGACGTTGGCTCCTCCTCCCCGCTCCTCAGTTATTTCAATCCAGTATATTTCAAAAGTACACTTTTTAAATTTTAAATCCAAAAATAAGAATAATAACTGGAGAGAAACAAAACTTCTTGCCAGATTTTCCTTTTCTTGTTTTCCACCTCCAAATGATTTGAATAAACACATTGAAACAGAGCAAGTCCACCACTGTTTCCCCCCCCCCATTCTTTCTGTGACATCCCTTGACATCTTAGTAGTTTCAGAAATACTTATAAAATTGAGAAAAACTGTTGATAATTGGGATAGTTTATTCAAAACTAAATTACTTTACTAGGTTATCTATTTGTCTGATGTGAAGTTTTGGAAAAAGTTAATCAGACACAAGGATACAGTATTTGCAAATAGCAGAATTGGCCTCAAACAATATGCAGTGAAACTCTAAGCTTTGAAATTATTCCTTGGTGCCCACAAATTGTGGAGAAGGCCATTTATTATCAAATTATAACATGTAAGAAAATGGAAATTAATGTAAAAAAAATTAAATTTTAATCAAGAGGACAGGAGAAAGTGTAGAAAATGCTAGTCATAAGATGCCAAAAAAAAAAATCAAGAGCACAATGCCTGAATGCCTTGCCAGTTTCACCTATTGCTAGGCACTTATTCTAAAGAAATGTATCGAATAATGACAGTGTTCACTATGATTCACCATTCATTTTTGCTATTAAAAAAACCTAGTGGATGTTATCAAATGTAATAGTAATTTATAACACATTTTCCTATGAAGATATTTTAGAGAAACATTTTCATCTTTGGAGTCATTTAAATGATTCTATGACTCTAGAATCTATGCCAAAGAAACAAAGACATGTACAGTATTGTAATTTCAGGAATTCATTATAAAATGTGTTTTATAATGAACCGTAAAGCCTACAAACTTGAAATGTGACATGTATATTCCTCTTGGCTTCTAGGTGCTTGCTTAGATAGGATTTTTCGAAATAACCATCAAATAATTTATTATAATATTATTTCTTATATTATTATTAACATACTCTGATGCTCAGGAGTTCTACTCCTCCCTCTCCACCTGAAAAGTTCTCTGTTCAAACTGACACTTGGATGTGGTGGTTGTCCATGTGTTGTTAAATTCTATCTCCTACCATCTGTTATTATGGATTGTGAAGTGCTGGAAATTGTGGCTCAGAATTATTTGGAGGACTTTAGGTTGCCAATCCATATACGTGTGTCTTGCAATCCCTCACACTGTTGTTCCCTACATGTAAAATATAGAAGCTCATGTCATTTTGAATAGGCTTATTTAATTATCTAGAGAGTCAATTTGTATAGTGGTAAAGATACCATGGTAGGAAAAGTAGACTGTGAATTCTAGTCCTTCCTTGGGAACAAAGCTGGGTGATGTTTTAGTCCTAGGAAAAAGGCAGTTTCAAACCACTTCTGAAAAATCTTGCCAAAAAAGTTTCAGGGACTTGCACATTGTGGCTGATAATCAGTTACAGAATTTTTAAAAATCTATTTATCTACCTGCTATCTTTTGCTTTTGCATCATGGCATCTGGCCCTCTCAATTCCTGGCAAATAGATGGGGAAGAAATGGAGATAGTGACAGATTTATTTTCCTGGGTGCCAAGACCAAGAAATTAAAAGTCGCTTACTCCTGGGGAGGAAAGCTGTGACAAATCTGAACAGCATACTGAAAAGCAGAGACATCACCCTGGTTTTTCCAGTTGCAATATATGGCTATGAAAGTTGGACTGATCACCAAAGAATTGAGGCCTTTGAACTATGGTGCTAGAGAAGATTCCTGCAAGTCCCTTGGACTGGAGGCAATCAAATCAGTCAGTCCTAGAAGAGATCAACTCTGTTTAGAAGGCCAGATCCTGAAAGTGAAACTTAAATACTTTGGCCACCTAATTGTCAGGGTTCCAAATAGCATCCAAAAATAAACCAGAGTCCAAGGGAAAGTATTGCTCAAAGTTCCAATTTATTAAGAGAGCCATGTTGGCACATCTGGGAAAACCCAAATCTGGGTTTGCTTGGGGGACAGTTTCCGAGATCTTTTTAGGATTTCAAGATTTTTATGGTCAGTCCAGACCTCGAATGGCACATTCCCCCCCTCTAGGAAATGTCTCCAGGTGAGTAGTGCCCATTGGACCACATAGGCTTCTTTCTCCCAAATGGCCCACCTCTTTTCCATGGCAGTGAGTTTTTTGGAGACATAATTGCATGGCAAGAATTGTCCCTCTTTGTTCTGCAACAGCACTGCTGCTACAGCCACATCACTGGCATCTGACTGGATTATAAATTGCCGTTCTGGGTCAGGGTTTTGCAGAATGGGCTCTTTGGCAAATAGCCATTTTAATTTTTCCAATGCTTTTTGATAGTCTATTATCCACCCAATAGGTTGGTTTGGCTTTGTCAGGGATAGCCTGTTTTTAACAGTTCAGTCAAGGGCAGAGCGACTTCTGCAAAAGGTGGAATGAATTGCTGATAGAAGTTAGGAAATCCCAGGAAACTTTATAGCTGTTTGCGAGTGCATGGGGGTTGCCAGTCTAACATCGCTTTCATTTTCCCTGGGTCCATTTCTATCCCCTCGCTGGAAATACAATAGCCAAAGTAATCCAGTGAGGTCTTGTGGAATTCACACTTTGATAGTTTAGCATAGAGTTTGGCAGCTAGAAGTTTTTCCTGGACCTGCCAAACCAGCTTTATGTGTTCTTCTAGGGCAGTGATGGCAAACCTTTTTTGGCTCATGTGCCATAAGGGTGGGGAGTGCAGGGGAGTCATGCACGGATGTGCCACACCCATAATGCAACGCACGACACACACCCCCAGTGTTCATGCGTGCATGAGAGGCGCTCTCCCCCATTTTTTGCATGCTTTTTTTCGCCCTCCCCCGGCTCCAGAGGCTTTATAGGAGCCTGGGGAGGGAGAAAATAGCCTCCCCACCAGAGGCCCTCCGGAGGCTTCAGGGACCTAATAAAGGTGGTCTTCCATTCATCTCCCTCCCTGATGCATATGCGGTAAAACTTCTTTCTCAAGTCCAGTTTGGTGAACACTTTGCCTTTATCCAAGTGGTTCAACATGTCCTTCATGAAAGGGAGAGGTAGGTGTTTTGTATGCCTCAAACCACCTATCTTTCTTCTCTTTGAAGAGCATGGGGGCTGTTACTTCTAAATTGGCTGGCTGGATAAAGCCCCACTTCAAATTGGCATCAATGTATTTCCTTAATTCCACCATCTCTTTAGGAGTCATTGAGTACATTTTAAGCTTCAGTAGTTTTGCCCAAGGCACAAACTCTATTGCGCAATCGGTGGGTCAGTGAGAGGGGAGATAATTGCATCTTCCTCACTGAAAATACCCTCTAAGTCCCGGTACTCTTTAGGTATCTTCTTGCTCCTAGGTGGGGTATCTTGGCCCGGAGCTGCAGGTTCTGGCGGCTTTGTCTCCTCTGGGATCATAGCTTCTAGGAGCTAGTCCTACTTTGCAGTTGGCAGTAGTCCTTTGTCAATGACTAGCTTCCTCTGACCACTTTCTCAGGAGATCGTAGGGCCCCACTTCTCAATCCACGCAAGTCCCAATATGATTGAGTCTGTCATTTTGGGGGTGGCTATGAACCTGAGGAGTTCTCAGTGATGGTTCATCTCCAGCTGGACAAGCTCAGTTACCACCGAGGCTTGGGCCCCGCCAATTAGCATCCCGTCGACTTGTTCAAAGCTGATGGGGGTTTAAGAAGGCCCATATGTATACCCAGCTGCTTGACTATGTGGGGGTTGATCAGGTATTGTGTGCAAACAGTATCTATGATGGCTTTCACTTCACCTTGGACCCCCGTTTCTGGTCCTAATAATCGGACTCTAAGAGAAAAAGGGCAGACAGGCTTCCAGAACATTGGGTCATCCCCAAGGTTTCCGTCATCCACCTATGATAAGGCCTCGTCGGTTGACCCTTCATTCTCTTCTGGAGAAAGGGGTTGCCACCTGTTTAACAAATCCCAACTTTTCCCTTCTCTCATGGGGTTCCCCCTCCTACTCTGCTTCTGGCAAAGGACCCTCAATCTTGCAGACATTTGGTGGGGGAGGATGCCCCTCTCAGCAGATCCCCATAGCCTTCCCTCTGCTTCACTGTGCACCCTTGTGCGAACCCTCCATTTTGGCAGCTGATTCCTAGCCCACTCCACTCTGGCAGGTCAATGCGGAGGAGGGGCAGGCATGGGGGAAAACCTCCCTCCTCCGCTTCCTGTTCCCCAGGTTCTGACATAGGCGGGTTCAACTGGCTAGGTTTTCCAAGGAGTTTTCCAGCTCGCCTTACAGGCAGAATGGGCACTTCTCCTGGCCTCAAGGGAATCCACCGACCAAGTTAGTGTTTTGGCTGTGGTTCCCTTCAGGTTTCAAGGAGAGCTGCCTGCACGCCTGGAAGCTGTGTTACTTCTGATGTCTGAGCAGCTTTGGGGCGAATGGCTGCACTAAGCCCAAATCCCTGTGGCTCTTGTCACTTCATTCTCTAAAGGATCCTGTAAGTGGTGGCTGCAGTGGCTGGGGAATGGGGGCCTCCAGCAAACCACTCCAGCTGTTGGCCCACTACATCCGCCAGCAGTTGTATTTGCCCCAGTGACAGCTGTTGGAGAGACATGAAAGCCCACAGCAATCCAAGCCCAGTGCAGCTGGCTACGTAGGCACCTCCCCACTGCATTATCCATGGCAGCCATGGTGGGTACAGGAGACAGTGCTTCATTCCACTGGGGTCCCACAGGAGACGTCATCGACCCCAGGGTGAGCTTTAAAGGATCGGATGCCTTCAACTCATCTAGATTGAATGGGAACCCATCAACTCTTTGACTGGCCCTGGCCATTGGTGAGTCTCCCTCCGGTTGCTCTGGGCTTTCCCTTGCTGGGCTCGGATCGTCGGGTGCTGGCTGCATGAGTCTCAGCCAAGTGCCTGCTGACAATCCAGCCTGCCAGAGGATACCCATGGGAAATGTCCTGCCCACCTAGGCAGTTTTCACAGCATCCGTTCGACCTTTTCCCATGCTCTGTCTTCCCTGAGTCTTTACCCCACCCGGTTTTGGGTTGGCATTGGGGCTCAGGACCCCAGACAGTACCCCAGGATTCAGGGGAGCTGATAATTTATTTCAGTGAAGATACAGGTTAATATCAGGGTTCCAAATAGTATCCAAAAATAAATCACAGTCCAAGGCAAAATATTGCTCAAAGTTCCAATTTATTAAGAGAGCCATGTTGGCACATCTGGGAAAACCTGAATCTGAAAGCTTCCAGGTTTTCCCCACTTAGTTGAAAGTTCAAGATCTTGCCCCACACGCACAAGTCCATCACACGGTCCAACCTTCCACTGCCATGCTGGCAGTTCCACCCATCCAGTTCTAGTCAGGTGCAGAGTTGCAGAGACAAAGGAAGACCTTGGCTTTCTAGAAAGAATTTTGTTTTGGCTACACAGTGAGTAACTCTGTACAATCCCCTCTCTCATTTTCCCACAATAGAAAATGGCATAGTAGAATAATACAAAGTGCAGCAGGCCAAAGATCCAAAAGAAAGCTGCAGGCCTGACAGTAATGAGAAAGAAGGACCCATTGGAGAAGAGCCTAATGCTGGGAAAGAGAATGAGGTGACTGTATGGAGTCATGGAAGCAGTAGGTATGAGCTTAAATGGACTCCAGAGGTTGGTAGAGGACAGAAAGACCTGGAGGAGCGTTGTCCATGGGCTTGCTATGGATCGGACATGCCTTTGCAATTAAGAACAACAATCTTTTGCTTTACTTGAAATTCGGTAAATATGGAATTCTATCAAAATTTCCCTCAGGCTGCTGTACTTTATCAAACCAATATGTGCAAATCAACGTGTGTATACATTGATAGATGCAATTTAACTTTCTAAGAATCAGTTTTTCCTATCATTGCAGAAAAAACATTGAAGCTGAATGTATTGGCAGTCAGGTGGCTTTCAAGAAAATTATTTATTCAGCCATATCAGAATTCTGTCATGGACCTAATCTTTGAGCATCCATTTTTGATGGCTTCTGAATTTCATCGGCCAGTTGCTTCTGATGTGTACTCCTTAGTTGCAATATGCTTTCTTACAAAGTAGTAAGCTGATAAGGAATTTTTACACCTATGAATAAGCCATAAACATAATGTATAATTGATGGAAGTTTCCCAAAGTGATTACTTTGGTAGCATAATTTAGCATGCATATTCAAAGAGCAGTTTAATGCCACCATAAATTGATTTCCTCTCAATTACATGTAATGTTCTACAATCAGTAATTATTAATTACTCTTAAAGGAATTGAATTGCCAAATGCATCTATTTTACCTTCCATTTGATAACTGGGATACCACAGAAGAGGTATTTCTCTCCTGAAATTGTTTGCTGCGGTAACATTGCACAATTGCCCATTAAAGGAATTAACAATATAGTGATCAAAATAAGTCCAGCTGTTCTATTTATGAAAAACTCCTTGTATGGAAGTAGATATTTCAGCATACTAAGCTCCACCAGAAATCTTCTAATGTATTTTATTGACAGAATTGTCAATAATTCTTTTATTGTATTATTTAGTCCCTTTTTATTCTTGTCTCTCTAGGAAGTTGCTCAAATTGGCTAAAATAATGTTTGGTTTTTTCCTTCAAGCAACACAGTGATGTAGGTAGATAGAATTAGTTAGCTTATACTGCAGCTTGTCCAAGCTCATACATCTTAATGATATTATTTGCAAAGTGTTGGCTTTGGGCTAAGACAGCGAGACTTGGATTCAAATCTTCAATTGATCACAAACCTGAGGCAATTGCTGATATTGCAATACCACTGTTATTTAACATTAAACATTTAATGTTATTTATATTATCACTGGTAATTTTGGCTCATTTTTGATAGCTGCATCCATGTAGTTTTCTTGGCAGTATTACAGAAGTAATTTTTTAGCCTTTAGTAACCTTTTTAGATTTTCCTGGGCCTGGCATATTAACTTTTTTTTTCCCTAATCAGGACAAAAGATTTGGTTTCCAAGCTAAGGTGAGGAGAATTTGCTGCTGCCACCTGCTGGAGCAAATTTAAATATACACTATATTAAATTAAGTCAGATTATGGGAGAAAAATGAAAGTTCTGACATATATAGCATAGTTGAATCACTTCTTGAGACCTGAATTAGAGGCAGCCCACTAAAAACAAGAGGGAGTTGTATCATTTGTTACATACATTGTGTAAAGCTGATGTAGTTGTATTTAAAAAATCTCTCCTGTTTTTTTCCCCAAGAGAATTATCTTCTTTTTTCCTGTAACGAATAGCAAAAAACAGCATTCTTTTCAGAACTAAAATGTTAAATAGATTATTTTTAATGAATTTTTAAAGCAAATAAGAACACTTTTGTTGATCCTGCATTTAATCTTCATCTTCCATTTGTGGATAAAAAACCTTTGCTTTCCAACTCTCTTTCTTTCCTCTGCTATACTAGCGGTTGTTGATACTGATTTACTGCAAAGTTATGAGGAAATAAAACAGGTGTAGGTCATATTTTCTCTGGGAAATTAAGTGAGCATATGACAGATAACTGGAAACTCAGAGAATGACTGGTCTGTAGATCTTTTAGCCATATTATAGACGGAAGTTCCAAAGAGTAATAGTGATGTCTAAGCAAAAATAAAATAACTAAAATGGGCTCCTCTCTGGCTACATCAGAAATCTGGAATTTGTTGTTTCCTTTCTTGTGTAATTCATTTACTGATCCATAAGTTAAAGTATTTAACATAGAAATTTTTCACCAATTATTTTGGACTATTGCACTTTTGTGGCTTAATTTTTACTGTTCTTCATAATTTTGGAGCATATTTTAAAATTAAGTGGCATAACCTTTTTCATTTAGTTTCATATTAATTATTTGGGAACTGCTTGCATATATCATCTAGACATAAACTGTAGCTTGTTTGATCAAGTTTCCTTTTTTATTATTATATACAGATTGTTTCTCAGAGAAAACTCTCAAAATCTTTATTGAAGCATGGCAACACAGCAGGGAAATCTTCCATAACGGTAGGTCTATCTGTAGTAATTTTCATCTTGAGTGGAAAAAAAGTAATTCATATTTAGCTTTGTTAAGGTGACCAGATTTTAACATTGGTAAAGAGGGACACCATTGACTGGTGTGTGTGTGTGTGTGTGTGGTGTGTGTGTGTGTGTGTGTGTGTGTGTGTTCTTGATTAAAAATATTTTTAAAAATCGGGATTTTTTAAAAATGCTGCGGGACGTGGGACAAATTGTTCAAAAGTGGGACTATCCCGCCAAAAGCGGGACATCTGGTCACCTTAATTTAGATGCCCCTCAAAGGCAAAACTCAGGGGGATGAATTCTACAGGGGGAGGAGTAAAGGGGGGAACTTGAGGGGCAGCCCAAAGCACTGTCTGTCTAAATTTGCATCAGGCAAGCAGTAACATTTTCATAGACCATGATCAGAGGAGCAGCTGATCCTATGGAGAGACTCCTCCTGCATTCAGTTCCAGGCCTACAAGTGGAAGTACCCCTTCCTTCCTTCCTCCTTTCACCTTCCTTCCTTCCCTCTCTCCCTTTCCTCCTTCTAGCCTTCCTCCCTTTCCATTCTTTCTCCTTCCTTCCTTCCTCTTGCCTTCTGTCTTTCTGCTCTTTAGATCTCTCTTCCCCTTCTCTTCCTTCCTCCTTTCACCTTTCCTCCTTCCTCCCTTTCTTCTTCCTTCCTTCATTCCTCTTGCTTATCTACCTTCACCTTATCTGTCTTCTGCTCTTTCCCTCTCTTCCTTCCTTTCTCCTTTCATCCTCTCTTCTTTCCTCACTCACTCCCTTCCTCCTTTACTCTTCCTTCCTCCTTCCATTCTTTCAGCTTCATTTCTTTTGCCTATCTTTTGCCTGTCTTTCTGCTCTTTCCAGCTCTCTCTTCCCCTTCGTTTCTATTCCTTCCTCCTTCCATCCTTTCAACTTCCCTCCTTCCTATTTCTTCCTTCTTCCTTCCTTCTGCCTATATACCTTCACCTTCTCTGTCTTTCTGCTCTTTCCCTGTCTTCCCCTTTCCTCCCTCCCTTCATTCTTTCCTTTCTAGTTCCATCTTTTCTTCTTTCCTCCCTCCCTCCCTTTTTCTTTCTTCCTTCCTTCCTCCTTCCTCTTGCCTATCAACTTCATCCTGTCTTTCTGCTCTTTCCCTCTCTTCCCCTTCTCTTCCTACCTCCTTCCTTCTTTTCTCCCTCCCTTCCTCTTTTTCTTCCTTCCTTTCTTCTTCCATCTTCCTCCTTCTCCTTCCTCCTTCTTCCTTCTATTCTTTCTCCTTCCTTCCATCTTTTCCCCTTCCTTCTTCTTCCCCCCTTCCCGTCTTCTTTTCGTTCCCCCCTCCCTCCTTCCTTCCTCTCCTTCCCACTCTCTTCTTGGGAGTGGACAAAACCCAAGGGCTAATGGGGTCGGGGGGCAGCAGAGACCAAATAAAGTCAGAAGATCTTATTAAAACTTTCCTATTTGTTGGATCACATTGCTGCGAACTTATAAACCAAATCAGGGGAACATTTTGCAACCGATGGTGCTGCAAGGAAAATGGGGAGGGAGGCGGCCCTGCCATTTCCCCAGTTTTGCAAGGAATGAGAAATGGTGCTTTAATCCGAAGCAAAGGACGACTGCAATTGGAACCGCAGACAGGGAAAGAAAGAAAGAAAGATCCCTGTAGCACAAAACTCACCTTTGCATGGTTGTGAGAACACAGGTAAAACAAAAAAGAAAAAGCACAGCATCCCTCTGCCCTCTGAATGGGACTCAGCATGATTCCGATTTGAATACGAGCACACAGAGCCGGGTGGGGAGATAAGCACCTTCATTTGCATTCTATGAGACCATGATGCTTTGCGAGGAACAATCCCCCGGACTCACCGTGACTTTTTGCAGATTTTTCCTTTCGTGCTTAAAAAAAAAATCAGGACTTTTTTAAAATGCTGCAGGACGTGGGACAAATTGTTCAAAAGCGAGAATGTCCCACCAAAAGTGGGATATCTGGTCACCTTAAGCTTTGTCCATCTTTGCTGAATTTTAAATGCAAATCCTTTGTTGGCATATGTACATTATTTTCCAAAGCCTGACAATGATAAAACATAGCATGTGTATAAAAATATTTGTCAACTTATTAAATGTATTATCTGCTCTTCACAAAATATACCCACATTTGACTAGTTTACAGGCAGAAAAGTAAATTACTAGCTTTATATACTGAAAACAGTATAGCCAATTACCAAAAACTTCAATTGTTATTCAAAATATCCAGAAGGCACTAGGATAGGGGTGTATGGCCGGGGATGGGCATGGCCATGGTGGGCGTTTGACACAGTCTCAAGATGCATTTTTCCCTTCCTTTCTCTTCTTTCTTTCTACAGTTCTTTACTGTAACCATTTTCCTATCTCTTACACCAAATATTACTGGCAAACATTTATTACTTATTCTTCATACACTAAACTTTTTATTTCTAAATCTATACCCCATTGTTTAATAGTAAATTGCTTTTCCAGGCAGAAAAGCTATTTATACTATTGTATTTTTATTATTCAACTAATAATAAAAAAATGCAATAGCATAAATAACATGATAATACAAGATCTAACAACCCAGGTAAATTTCTAGGATAGTAAATAGAAATGGTTGTCAATTATAGATTGTTGATTGTAGATTAAATGGATGTACAATATGTAAAATCTGGCATTGAACTGTAGTATTAACATAGGATGTTTGTTTGCTATCCAGATCAGGCACTTACTTGAGGCCACATAATTGTAATCCAGTCCAATCCAGTCCTCCTACAGTACTCTGCTGGCCAAAAACAGGCCGTGCGGAGGCCCCACGCAGCCTATTTTGGCTAGCAGAGGCACAACGAGCTGGTGCTTTGATATTTATAGGCACATTTAACCACCTCATGGGCTGGATTTGGCCTAAGGGCCTTGGTTTGACACCCCTGCCCTAGGGTATATATTCCTTCTATTTCAAATCAGCAATTGTTGGCTTTAAGTATAGAACAATTGCATAATGTTTGCTGTCCTCTTAACCCAAACCATTTTCCTTTTAAAATCTAATTTTATCTCACCACATGTAATTCTTTGTGAAACTTCCACTTCTCAGTCTTATTTTTACAACATTGAAATCTGAAAAGCATTACTAAAATATGTACTTTTAAATTAAATGTTACTGGTGATATCTCAGGGAACTATTTTCATTAGTTTCCCATTACATAAGCAATAGAATAACCAATAATATAATATTATTATGTAGTCATAAATACAACATTTTAAATTGGAATGGGATTTAAAATTGTTGTGAGGGATCTATAATCTAATTAAGTGAGCCCCATGACAGGAAATATAAACAGAATTAGCTTGTATCACCTCAGCAGTAAGCTTGGAACAGCAGTTTTGTTTAGGATTAATCAAATGCTCAGCAATATTTGTCTGAAAAATATAATGAAAATATTTGAGATCAGAAACCAAACTGGTGTTCCTCAGTGGGTATGCCCACCAGTGGTGGTGGTGGGCAGTGATCAACATTTGAATTTTTGCAAATGCAGCATCATAATCCCAAGTCCCTGCCCCCTTACTCCATGAAGTGAAAATAACTCCATGAAGTGGAGTTATTTTAAAAGCCTGCCCTACCATGTTGTTGATATTGACTCGTCTGAACAGACCATGCAAAATGCTTTTATGTTTTGGAAAAGATGTTCAACAAGCCAACAGGCATGGTTTGTTGTAATGCAGTCCAGTAGAGGGTTAAATTATCATATCAGAAGATTCCTGATTGACAAAGGCTTCCATTAACTTTAAGAAAATAAAAACATGTCCACACAATACCAACACCTTTTTTAATACCTGTGCAACCCTTCTCTTAGTATGTGGTATGTATTGTATGTCTGTGAGCGAATGATCCCACTTTCTTTTAAATTAGTGTAATCCCTATTTTTTTATTATATTGTTGTACTTTTAATCTATCGTGGGGTATGCATGAGGCGAATGCCTGTTTGGTACGCATGAGGGGATTGAGAGGGCGGCCCGGAGCCCCCTCCACTGAGTGCAGAAGCAGAAGTGGATGGGGGCCCGGCTCCACCTCTCAACCCAGAGTGTTTGGCTTGAATAGCCTGCCGAGGAGAACGGAGGCCTTGGAGGATAGAGGGGGGGTCTGTGGACGCAGGGGTGGGCCGGAGCATTACGGTCATGACTGGGAGGGGCAGGTACGGCAGGAGCTTCAGGGCTAGCCATTACCAGGGAAGGAGGGTTCGCTATGTCACAGCGATCCCTCCTTCCGACCCTGTTAGCTCCACTCCAGGACCAGTTGGTGAGAGTTGTCAGGGCCCTGGTCTCAGGCTGCTGTTGCTAAATGCCAGGTCTGTGGTTCACAAAGCTCCCCTCGTCCGGGACCTAATATTAGATGAGGGGGCAGACCTGGCATGTATTACTGAAACCTGGCTGGGCCAGGAGGGAGGAGTCCCGCTCACTGAAATGTGCCCAGAAGGGTTTCAGGTGCTCCATCAGCCACAACATCAGAAAAGGGGTGGGGGAGTGGCAGCCATCATCTGAAGGTCATTAGTTCCTCGTAGGATCCCTGCTCTGGAGCTTGTCGGGTGTGAGTCCCTGTTGGTGAAGTTGGACCTTGGGGGTCAAGTGGGTTTGTTGCTAACGTACCTACCTCCCAACAGCGTTACAACAGCCCTCCCTGTGCTCCTTGAGTCAGTAGCTGACCTGGCAATTGAGTTCCCCAGGCTTATAGTGCTGGGGGATTTCAATCTGCCTTCTCTCGGCGAACGCTCTGATGGGGCACAGGAGTTCATGGCTTCCATGACAGCCATGGACTTGACCCAGGTAATTCGGGGTCTGACTCATATAGCAGGTCACATGCTTGACCTCGTATTTCTCTCGGAGCAGTGGAGACGTGATCTAGATTTGAAGGGCATTAAGGTCTGATCACTTCCTACTGAGGCTTGACTTTCGGAAACCAATCCCCCACTGTAGGGAGGGGGAACCGACTAGGTGGTTCCGGCCCAGGCGCCTGATGGACCCTATGGGATTTCAGACGGTGCTTGGTGAGATACCTGACTCTCTCGTCCACAGTCCGGCAGAGTCCTTGGTCGCTGCTTGGAATACAGCGGCGGCGGAGGCTCTAAACTGGATTGCGCCTTTACGGCCTCTCCGCAGCAGTGGATCCAGGAGGGCTCCTTGGTTCACTGAGGAACTCTGGGAGATGAAGCGCCAAAAGAGACGCCTAGAGCGACGTTGGAGGGCCAGTAACTCTGAATCCGACCAAACACAATTAAGAGCCTTTATTAGGACTTATCTAGTGGCAATACTGGTGGCAAAATGTGTGCATTTTCCGCTCTTATTGCATCCGCAGAATTGTGCCCAGCCACCCTGTTTAGAATAGCCTGATCCCTCTTGAAAGGGAGGCATGCAGACGACCCTTTAGAGGGCAGAGCTGAGGAATTTGTCCAGTTTTCTGTCGGATAAAACCGCTCGGATTTGGTCGGACCTGGCTCCACATGGACGGTACCAGCCGAGGTGCCGGGGGAAGGTCTTGATCCGATTTTATGGAGCGCGTTTCATCTTGTCGCTCCTGAGGAAGTGGACAAGGCCATGGGAGTGGTGAGTGCCTCCACCTGTATACTGGACCCGTGCCCCTCCTGGCTGGTTTCAACCAGCAGGGAGGTGACACGTGGCTGGCTCCAGAGGATTATTAACACCTCTCTTCGGGATGGATCCTTCCCGCACCCCCTAAAGGATGCGGTGGTGAGACCCCTCCTGAAGAAACCTTCCCTGGACCCAGCCATTTTGAACAACTATCGTCCAGTCTCCAACCTCCCTTTTGTAGGGAAGGTTGTTGAGAAGGTGGTGGCCTTTCAACTCCGATGGACCTTGGATGAAACAGATTATCTGGATCCCTTTCTGTCAGGTTTCAGGCCTGGTTACGGCATGGAAGCTGCTTTGGTCGTGCTGATCGATGATCTCTAGCGAGCCAGGGATAGAGGACATTCATCTATCCTAGTGCTTCTTGACCTCTCAGCGGCCTTCGATACCATCGACCATGGTATACTTCTGTGACGGTTGTGAGAGGTGGGGGTGGGAGGGACCATTCTGCAGTGGTTCTCCTCCTACCTCTTGGACAGGTCGCAGTCAGTGTTGGTTGAGGACAGAGATCGACCCCTAGGCCCCTCAAATATGGGGTCCCGCAGGGCTCGGTCCTGTCCCCCTCCTATTTAACATCTACATGAAGCCACTGGGTGGGATCATACGCCGGCATGGGATTAAATACCACCAATACGCGGATGATACTAAACTGTATCTGTCCGCCCGGTGCCAACTCAGCGAAGCAGGAGAAGTGATGTGCCAGTGCCTGGAGGCTGTCAGGGTCTGGATGGGAGCGAACAAGCTTGCACTCAATCCGGACAAGACTGAGTGGCTATTGATGCTCCCTCCCAAGGATGGTCCAGACATTCCATCTCTTAGCCTGGGGGGTGAAATTATACGCCCCTCAGAGAGGGTCCGCAATTTAGGGGTCCTCCTGGATCTGCAGCTAACATTAGAACATCATCTGTCGGATGTGACCAGGGGGGCCTTTGCCCAGGTTCGCCTGGTGCACCAGTTGCGACCCTATCTGGACCAGGAGGCCCTTTGGATGGTCATTCACGCCCTCGTCACCTCAAGACTGGATTACTGTAACGCGCTGTACATGGGGCTGCCCCTGAAGAGTGTTCGAAGACTGCAGTTGGTCCAGAATGCAGCCGCGCGAGCGATAATGGGTGTACCTAGGTTACACCTATCCTCCGCGAGCTGCACTGGCTCCCCATTGGTCTCCAGACATGCTTCGAGGTGCTAGTCGTTACTTTTAAAGCCCTACATGGTTTAGGACCTGGCTACCTGAGAGACCGCCTCCTGCTATTCACCTCCCAAAGACCGATAAGATCGCACAGATTGGGCCTCCTCCAGGTGCCATCGGCCGGTCAATGTTGGCTGGCGGCTCCCCGGAGGAGGGCCTTCTCTGTTGCTGCCCCGGCCCTATGGAATGATCTCCCCGTAGAGATCCAGACCCTTACTACTCTTCCGGCCTTCCGTAAAACTACGAAGACCTGGCTGTTCCGGCAGGCCTGGGGCTGCTGATTAGTATCCAGCCCCACTCTAAGCAGTATGCATGATGTGTAATTTTTAAAAATTGTATTTTTAATTTTATATGCCTCCTTGTCTTCTCTGTAAGCCGCCCAGAGTCCCTAGGGAGTGGGCGGCATACAAATGTCAATAAACCTAAACCTAAACCACACAGTAAGATGGCAACAGATTTAATTTTATTTCTAAATAGATTTTAATCACACAACTACATATCAAACACCTTAAAGATGCTTTGCCAGTTTCAAAGTGCCAAAATGAACAGATAAACAAGTTCTGTATTGTCATAACTCTCATTGGGTTGGTATTCTGTGCAATTCAATTCTTTTTTTATCCAGGCAGGAAAAAAAACAAAATGCAAGAAATTATGTGAATTATATACAAAACTGAAATGGACCATTTTTTACATATAAATTGCCATTTGCAGAATAGTAAATACTATCAAATTTGTCTTTCCAAACATTTGAGATTCTTGTAGATTTTGATAGGCCTATGACTGACTGTCCTTGATGACAAAATTACAAATATTGAATGTAAAATTCCAATTTGTAATTATGTAATGTTATCGCTCTATTTTCCAATCATTTCGTTGTCCCTGAATGCATGGAAAAGAGAATGACCATTGGTCTTACCTGAAGGGTCCTTTTCTGCACACTGCAAGAGAGTCCAAGTTGTGGGTTATTTCAGTCTGGTTGCCATGAAACTGAGGAAAGACTTTTCCTTGGTCACGCCTCCAGGCATGCCTAATCCCCAGAAATTTGAGACACTTTGGCCGTGGAGATGCAGCTGGAGATGACCTTAGAATGGAACCGTGTTGACACGATGATCCGTAACCCCGGACAGACCAGGGTGGGTTGGACTCTCTCGCAGTGTGCAGAAAAGGACCCTTCAGGTAAGACCAATGGTCATTTTCCTGCACACTGCTTAGAGAGTCCAAGTTGTGGGACATACCCAAGTTAATGTCCATCTGGGCGGGCAGAATCAGAGTCACGGGTTACGACAGAAGTAGTCACTGCCTGCAGCACCCGCCTGCCAAAGGCCGCCTCAGCTGAAGCAAACGTGTCTAACTTACAGTGTCTGATGAACGGAGATGGTGTAGACCACGCGGCTGCCCTGCAGATCTCCTTGATCAGCGCTTGCGTGGCCCAAGCTGCAGAAGTCGCCGCACTGCGCGTCGAGTGAGCCGTAATTCGGATAGGAACCGCTCTCGACTGTAATTCATACGCAGATGCAATACAGGCTCTGAGCTATCTGCCAATCGTGGACGAAGAGACTTTCTTCCCTAGCAATCCGGGCTGGAAAGATACAAAGAGAGCCTCGGACTTCCGGAAATCGGAGGTGTGATGGACGTAGATTTTAAGTGCTCGTCGCACGTCAAGCTTGTGCCACTTGCGCTCGCTCGGATGCGAAGGATGCGGGCAAAAGTTTGGCAACACAACCTCCTGCGCCCTGTGGTACCAGCAGTTGACCTTGGTGAGAAAGGTCGGATCAAGCCGCAAAACGACCCTGTCGGAATGGACGACGCATAAGTCCTGGCGCATAGACAGAGCCGCCAGCTCCGAGATCCAACGGGCGGAGGTGATGGCGATGAGAAAAGTCTTTAGTGAAAGGTGCTTGAGAGAGGCTGTCTGGAGAGGCTCAAACGGCGGACCCGTGAGAGCCTGTAGCACCACAGAAAGTTGCCATGTCGGATAATGGTGGACCGTGGGAGGCCGGATGTTAGAGGTGCCCTTGAGAAAGCAGCGCACCCTGGGAACCTTGTTGACAGGAAGAGAAGGGTCACCGGACCAAATGGTAGACAAGGCCGCCATCTGGCAACGAAGCGTGGCCGGAGCAAGACCCCTCACAAGGCCCCCCCTGCAGAAAGTCCAGCACCCTTGTCATTGGAGCAGTGACGGGGTCAAGTTCTGAGTCCTCACACCAATGGGCGAAGGTAGCCCAAGTGGGGTCGTAAATCCGAGTCATCGACGGATGCCGAGCTGCTTGAATAGTGTGGACGACGTCATCTGACAGACCTTCAACCCTTAGCAGGTCTCCCTCAAGTGCCAAATGGCCAGCTGCAGCCATTGGGGCTCCAGATGGACAATGGCCCCTTGGCTGAGGGAGACCTGATCCGGGGGAATCAGCCACGACAGGGACACCGACAGGCTTACCAAGTCGGCGAACCACGACCTCCGGGGCCAATGGGGCGCCACGAGTAGAACTTCTGCCCCCTCTTCTATGATCTTGATTAGAAGACGGGGAAGGAGTGGAAGAGGAGGAAACGCATAGAGGAGGCCGCGAGGCCATCTGCAGCGAAGAGCATCCGTTCCTTCCGCTCCCGAACACTGGAAATGGGAGAAAAAGCGCGGAAGGTGCGTGTTGGCTTTTGTCGCAAGCAGGTCTATCATCGGTAGGCCGAACCGGCGAGAAAGTTGTTGAAACAGAGCAGGATCCAGCCGCCATTCCGCAGAGTCTATGGTGGTCCTGCTCAGCCAGTCCGCCTGGGTGTTGTCCACGCCGGAGATGTGGTCGGAGCGGATCGATTCCAGGTGCCGCTCCGCCCATAGTCCCAAGGCCTCCGCCTTTGCCATCAGCCTTCTTGACCTGGTGCCGCCCTGGCTGTTGATGTGCGCCTTCGTGGCGATGTTGTTCGTCATCAATAGGACATGACGGTGGCGTATGTGATGGTGGAAATGATGGAGGGCCAACCTCGCAGCTCGCAGCTCCAGAAGGTTGATGCTGCAACGCGATTCCGCCGGGGACCACCTGCCTTGGACCATGAGATGATCCATGTGCGCTCCCCAACCTGCGAGACTGGCGTTGGTGGTGATAACCAGCCGGTCGGGCCCCTTGACCAGGTGTCCCTTGGTCAGAGCTGGAGAAGCCCACCACCGGAGGGACCTCTTGACTGACTGAGGTACTGGAATCAGTCTTGGTGAGTTGCTCCTGTTGGCCCTCTGATGAGGAAGAAGCAGCCACTGCAGGGCTCTGGAGTGGAGACGAGCCCAAGGGAAGATCGACAGACAGGAGATCATCTTCCCCAGTAGTTGTGAAAGGAGGACAATCTGAACCTGCCTTGCTTGCCGTACAGAGAGGGCCTCCAACCTGTCTTGGGAGAGGAACACCCTGCAGGAGATGGTGTCTATCACCGCCCCCAAGTGATTGATCTTGGTGGTTGGGGTAAGGGACTTTTTTCGAGATTTAGGGAGAACCTGTGATGCCTGAAGGTCCTCATGGTTATCTGGAGATCCCGCAAGGCCTGCTGCCTGGATGACGACTGAATAATGATGTCGTCTAGTTAGCATTGGAGCCTTATGGGCCTGCGGCGGAGGTGGGCCACCACTACTGCCAGAACCTTGGTGAAGGTCCTGGGGGCCGAGGACAGGCCGAATGGAAGGGCCCTGTACTGGAAGTGGCGGCCTGCATAAAAGGAGCTCAGGAACTTCCGATGTCGGGGGTGAATTGGGATGTGTAGGTAAGCCTCCCGCAGATCTATGGAGGTGAGGAGGTCTCCCTGGCGGATCCCCGCCAAAATGGACTGGAGGGACTGCATCTTGAACCTCCGATAGGCAATGTGCCTGTTGAGGTTCTTGAGGTCCAAGATGGCCCTCCACCCCCCCCCCCCCCGAGTTCTTGGGGACCAGGAAGAGAATAGAGTAGAACCCTCTCCCCTCCTGGTCCGGGGGCACCTGCTCGATGGCATTGATCTCCATCTCCAGGAGGTGGGGGACCTCCTGGTTCATCTGCTCCCTCTTGGTGGGCCATGAGGGAGTGGGGCACCTGATAAAGATTCTGGGAGGATAGGATAGGAATTCTAGGGATAGACCCTCCCTGACCACTTGTAAGACCCAGGCATCGTGAGCCGTCTGGGCCCAGTGGGAGGCTAACAGCTGCAGTCGACCCCCGATTGGAGATGAGCTCGGGGAGTCACTTGGACTTCCGGAAGGGCCTGTTGGAGGCGCCTCCTCGATTGAACTTATGGAAGCCAAACTGTTGCCTACCGCAGTCTCGAAAGGAAGACCTGTCCTGAGCCCTCTCCCCCTGCTGCCCAGAGTTTATGTTAGAGGGGTAGAAGGAGGAAGACGTGGAGGGCTCTGAGGGCCGAAAGGACTGCCGCCTCGCATAAGGGGTGGACTTGCTTGTTCTGTTTCTTGGATGTCGAGGGAAGGATTTTTCTTTTATCCTTTGATTTGATCAGGAAAGAATCCAAGACCTCACCAAATAATTTGGACCCTTTGAAGGGGGCAGAAGCCAATTTCCATTTATGCTTCTGGTCCGCCTGCCAATGTCGGAGCTAGAGCAATCTATGGGAGGTGACATTCGCGGCTAGGGCCCTAGAAATGAATTTAGTGGCACTAAGGGCTGCATCCGTGGCGTACTGGGATGCCGTGATGAGCTTGGTCACGTCCTGATGAAGACGGGCACCCCCTGGGGGAATCTTATTTATGATGTCACATGACCAGATTACAGCTGCTCTACTAAAAAAGGAGGCGGAAGAAGAGGCCCTGATGGCCTAGTCCGCCGCCAGGTGAGCCTTGTGACAGACTTTCTCGGCCTTTCTGTCCTCCGCCTTGAGGCCTTCAGACAGGTCCGCAGGTAGGGAGGCGTTAGAAGTAATGGGGGGATCCACTGCCAGGAGAGCCAGGAGGTCTTCCAGGACAGGCTCCATTGTGTACAGTTTCTTGTCTACCCCGCTAGGTGAGGACAAGGTGGCTGGCTGAACTTAGTGACGCTAGATAAGGCCTAGAAACAACCCGGGAACAGGAATCAACTCTTGTTGGGAAGTTGGAGCGTCGAACATGACCGCATTCGGGTTTACTGGGGCCTAATCAGTCTGAGTGGTAGTGGGCTTTGGTTTGATAGTGGTGGTCTTCACCTTGCGGAGGACCGACTTAAACAAGGTGGGCTTGAACAGGCCGAAATAAGAGGGGGTATCCGGCGAGAGATCCTCATCCTCGGACAGACCCTGCTCTATGGGATCCGCTGCCTCCAAGGCCGAGGCCTCACTCACAACGGAGGATTCCAGGGATGGATGGCGCACCCGCTTGGCCGGGGGAGGACCGCCCTGAGCCTTGGGAATCGAAGGAGCCGCCTGCCTATCCTGTGCCCGCATGGCATCAGCTATGCCCTTGGCTATGGCACGTTCCACTATCGCCTGCATCTTAGGAGACAGCTCGGGATCCTGGTCCGAGTCACCATCAGCGCCCAAAGGCTCCTCCCCCTGGGAAGGAGAATCCTCCGTTTTAAAAGGCACAGCAAGCCTCCAAGATCGGCCTGAGGAGATCGACAAAGGAGGCCCTTCCCCCAGCCAAACGCTTACCTCCTGCCTCCTGGAGGCTTGAATACAGCAATTAGTGAAAGAACAACAAAGATAACGGCAAGAATGCCTAAGGGGAAATATACTCAGCCGGAAAAGTCAGAAGTAATAAAGAGAGTCCAAGCAAAGCACTATTTCAGCTGGAGCTCCCAAAACAGTTTCCAAACGGGCCAAACAGAGGAAAATTTCTGGGGATTAGGCACGCCTGGAGGCGTGGCCAAGAAAAAGTCTTTCCTCAGTTTCAGGGCAACCAGACTGAAATAACCCACAACTTGGACTCTCTAAGCAGTGTGCAGGAAAAAGGAGTGTCTATTGTTCATCTCACCAAGCTACATTCATAAAATTTACCCAATGTGGAAGCTATTTTCATGCATTTAGAGAAACATAAGCACCATCATGAGTATGGCCTGCAGATATGTTTCTGCTCAGCTCATATAGTTCTTTTGCTCTCTTTGCATGTTTGGGCATGTACATAGCAAGGACACAATTTAAGCACATCATTTCAAATCACAAACACACTGAAGATATTTATTGGCCAAACTTCAATCTCAAAGCCATTTTATCTGGTTCCTAGTGACCCTCATGTTTTGTTTGGTGCAGATGAACAAGCCTCCCTGTTCCTTTTGTACAGTAAACAAAAAAAAATAGGTAAATGAATATTGGGAGTGAAATCACACTTGAATATTTTAACTCTCCATAGACATTATGTGTAATACCTTAACATCTTTCTATAAAAGTCTGTCTTTTAACTCTCAAAGCATTAGAAAAGCTCCACGGTTGTGCTTGAATGAGAGGACAAGTGTATTTAGTTTTCATTTTTAAATGAAAATGAACTTTTTTCAGATAAGTATGCAAATTGAAATATTGTAAATGTTCAGATTATTCTGGATGTTGGGTGGCAACAATGCAGCAATGTATAATACATAATATCTACAATATGCAAATAGTACTAAGATATTATAGTATAATATATACAATAAAATGTATATATATTAATTGTGATTCATATCAAATATTATATATGTTAGATTGGGTAATGGATAAGCACACATAGGCTTAACGGTAACAACAGTTCTTTATTGAGTACAACAAGTGAGAACAATCCAGCGAAGGTTGAGTCTGACAGCAGCCCTTTTATAGGGAGCTGTCAGACCCTTCGACCAATAGGATTAAACCTCTGTTCCTGCCAGAACAGAGGACCTTGGTGGAAACCACTGTAGTTAGAACTAATATCTAACACCCTTCCCCTCTTGGTTGGAACAATCCTACTTGTAATGTAGTCACGCAGGTAGGCAGGTTTTTGGGTAGCTCTGCCTGACCTGTGCAGTTCAGTAGGAGGGGTTTCCTTGGACAGGTCGGACAGACCTGTTTGCTCCTCAGCTCCACTTGGTGGAAGCTCCTGGAACCTTTCACAGGCCGTAGCTGGAGCTTCTAGAGCTGGTTCGCTCGGATAACCAGATAAGTTTCCTGGTACCCTTGGGTTTGAGCTGGCCATGGAAGGAATGAGTGTTTGCTCTGTTTGGGTAGGGCTTTGGCTAACTCGTGCAGGAGTTACCTCTGGTTGTCTAAGAGTGGAGTTGGAGAGGCAACCATGGAGTTGGTCAATATGCCTTCTCCAATTCCTACTGCCCTCGAGGTCTAAGAGGTAAGAGTGTGGCAGGAATCCAGAGTTCCCCTGGCATAGTTATGGGTGTATACCAAATCTCCTACGCTAAATGTCTGAATCTTGCTTGTGGAGTCTGGGGGCAATGAGGCAGAATAATTGAGGTGTAGCCGGTCTAAGTGGGAACTTAGCTGGCAACCCATGAGAAGCTCGGAGGAGCTTCTCCCTGTTGTGGCACTGGGTGTGATGTGCTGAATTAGCAAATAGTGGTCAACCCATGTTTGCCAATCTCCCGGGCCCATCTTAGAGAGGGCCTCTTTTGCAGATCTCACCATTCTCTCCGCCTGAACATTGGAGGGTGGATGGAATGGCGCGACCAGGGCATACCTGATTCTCTGAGCTGCTAGGAAGATCTCAAATTGCATGGCCGTGAATTGGGGGCCATTGTCAGAGACCAAGATGTCGGGCAGGCCGTGTGTGGAGAAAAGTCTTGATGGAGGTCATCAGGACTACCTCTAACCATTTCGAGTAGGCGTCCACAACTATGAGAAATGTCTGGCCATGAACTGGGCCAGCAAAGTCAATGTGCACCCTAGACCATGGTGCTTGAGGTCACTCCCACTCCTTAGCGGGCACCTCTGGGGTAGCTGGTCTGGACTCCTGGCACAGTGTGCAGGTAGCCACCCACTCTTCGATCTCCCTGTCCATGTTAGGCCACCGCATGTAACTCCTAGCCAAAGACTTCATCCTGACAATTCCAGGATGCCCTATGTATAAAGCCTCTAATACTGCAATGTGCAGTTTGGGTGGAACAACTACCCCTTCCCCCCACAGTAAACAGCCAATTAACAACCAATAACTTATCACGTTTAGCAAAATACATTTTAAAATCAACCCCAACGGACCCCTTGGGCCACCCCCTCCACACCCAGTTCAAAATTTGCTTGATGGTGGAGTCCTTGGCAGAGTGATGGGCAATGTCACTGGACAAGACAGGCCCAGTCTCAAGGCAGTCAATGAGGAGGACTGGCATCTCGGGGATAGGGTCAGAGAGAAGTTCAGGCAGCGAGGAGCGGCTCAACACATCAGCGTGCCCCAAAATGGAGCCTGAGGCGGTAGGAGTAGGCAGCTAGGAAGATGGTCCACCTGGTCATCCATGGAGAAAGTGACACTGGGGTAGGTTGCGCCCCAGCCAGTAAGCCCAACAACGGCTTGTGGTCCGTAACCAGTTCAAAGTCCCAGCCATATAGATACTCGTGGAACCTCTTTACTCTGGCCACTGCAGCCAAAGCCTCATGGTCCAACTGGCTGTAGTTCCGCTCAGTGGTGGACAAGGTCCTGGAGTAAAATGCAATAGAGGCTTCGGTTCCGTTGGGCATGCGGTGGCTGAGGACAGCGCCGACGCCGAAGGGGGGAGCGCAGGTCAGCACCAATGACAGAGTCTGGCTGTATTGGACTAGAAAGGAGTCTGCTGACAGGAGTTGTTTTACCGCGGCAAATGTGGCAGCCTCGGCTCTGCCCCAGGACCACTTCACATTCTTAGCCAGGAGACAGTGTAAGGGCTCAGCAATGGTGGCTTTCTGTTTGAGAAAGACGCTGTAGAAATTAAGGAGCCCGAGGAACACCTGCAGCTCAGTTTGATTGCGAGGTGTGGGGAGGGTCCTGAATAGCTTTAATTTTTTGTGTAGTCGGATGAATCCCAGAACCATCAATCAGGTACCCTAGGAATTCAACCCTTGGCACATTAGTTTGGCATTTCTGTTTTTTTCTAAGGAATATTTTTTATTTTTAAACATAAAAAAGACAACATAAAAAAGTCTCATCCATTACATACAGCATGGCGTTTGGTTACAAGTGTTTTTTCATCCATATTCTCAATTACATATACAATCACAGATTTTCCATCTAATATAACTAAATACCTCACTTTCATTATATAACATATATTCAATTACGCTTAATATTTTTTTCTTTTCAATAAACCTAATTCCCTTACATTCTTGATTGTCTGTTTGATAACAATATACCTTTATATAATCACTTATCCCCTTCTGAATATTTTTACAATATAAAAAAATTACCAACTATTTATATTTGTATATCACTATTTTCAATTATGTATAATCCCACCAATCATCTATTGAGTATGCTTATGTTCATTATTGTCCTTGTACATCATACAGTCAAACAAAGATGTTATTCCTTCATTTTTCAACAAGGTATTCTAAATACTCACTTCAAATATATACCAATTTTTGATTACTTCCTTATTAAAGTTATTTATCAACAGCAGGATATCTTTATAATATATACATAGAGTTATACATTATATTACCAATCCTCTATCTATACATAAATTTATTGTTATCCTTATCCATTTTAAAACAAAAAGTTCTAAATTATTCAATTCATGTGTGTGTGTGTGTATGTGTGTCTGTGTCTGTGTCTGTCTCTTTCATTGTATCGTTATTAATCTATTTCACAACATAATTGTATTATCACTTAACTCCTTCAATTAAAACATAAGTAAAACATTTTTCATTTCCAGGTTTTTTTCTCAGCCACTGATAAAACAAGTCCTATATCTTATAAAATTGCTCGTCTTCTTGTTCTCTAATTTCAAATGTCAATTTACTCATTTCAGCACACTCCATTATTTTTCAAATAACTTCTTCCTGTTTTGGTATTGTTTCATTTTTCCAGTTTTTTGCAAATACGATTTTAGCTGCTGTTAAAAAGTTTGCAATCAAATATTTTAAGTCTTTGTTATAGATTTCTGATATAATTCCCAATAAAAAAAATCTCTGGTTTAAGATCTATGTGTTTCTGTATCATTTTCTCCAACCACATGTGAATTTTAGTCCAGTATCTTTTGGCTTCAATACAAGTTTACCACATGTGGTAATATGAGCCTGGTGTCTGATGACATTTCCAACACTTTTCTGATTTATTCTTGGACATTCGTGCAATTCTCGTTGGGGGTAGATGCCACCTGTAAAATATATTATACAAATTTTCTCTATATGCAGTTGACATTGTCATTTTATAATTTTGAGACCACAATTTCTGCCATTTCTCTAAATCAATCCCATGCCCAAAATTTTTCCCCCAAGCTATCATATTTTCTTTAACTTGTTCCTCTTGTAATTTAACCTCTAATAAATATCCATATAATTTTTAAATTACTTTTTCATCAGTACCTGTTAAAATTTTATCTAACTCAGTCATTTTGTTGTAAAGACCTTTTGATTTCCTATCTTCATCATATCTATATTGTATCTGTACATATGAGTACCAATTCATTTCTATTCCTTCTTGTTTCAACTATTGAATAGATTTGAGTTCACCCTCTGCATTCAGTATTTCAACATATCTAACTGTTTGTTCCTTTTTATATATTATTGGGTATGGAAATGCTTCAATCATTGATATCCAGACTGGAATTTTTAAGTAGTGTAATCTTTTAACCTTTTCCCAATTTAATAACAAGGCCTCCCTTCTAAAATATCCATGTGCTTTAGTTCCCTTATACCATAAAAAAAACATGCCATTCCAAGAGTAAATCATGACCCTCTACATTCAATAATCTAGGGGTTTTTTAGTGTTATCCACTCCTTAATCCACATCAAGTTTGTTGCTTGGTAATATAACTCCCAATAAGGTAAACCAAATCTCCTCTAATTCTAGCATCTTGTAACAGTTTAAGTTTTATTCTAGCTTTTTTCCCTTGCCAAATAAACTTCAAAACTATTTTATTTAGATCTTGAAAAAAGTCCTTACCCAATCTGATTGGGATTGTCTGGAACAAGTATAAAATTCTGGGTAAAATGTTCATTTTAATTGTAGAGATTCTTCCTATCATTGATAGTTGTAGATTTTCCCATTTCATTAAGTCAGTCGCAATTTGTTGTTTTAGTCTAGTATATTTGTCCTCCTTAAGAGTACTACATCTAGATAATAAATACATCCCCAAATATTTAACCTTGCTTGTGATTTGAATCTGCAAAGCTTCTGACAACTCTTCCTTTTGTCTTGATGGTATGTTCTTTGTCAAAATCTTTGTTTTGTCTTTGTTTATTTTCAAACCTGGTACTTTTCCGTACTCCTCTATTCTTTCTAACAATTTGGGTGCTGTCTCTAGTGGATCTTCAAGAATAAGGAGCCGAGGTGGCACAGTGGTTAGGGTGCAGTACTGCAGGCCACTTCAGCTGACTGTTACCTGCAGTTCAGCGGTTCAAATCTCACCGGCTCAAGGTTGACTCAGCCTTCCATCCTTCCATCCTTCCGAGGTGGGTGAAATGAGAACCCAGACTGTGGGGGCAATTTGCTGACTCAATTTGCTAAAAATCTGTAAACCGCTTAGAGAGGGCTGAAAGCTCTATGAAGTGGTATATAAGTCTAATAAATAAAATAAATAAATAAAAACCAAATCATCTGCAAACGCTTGTAGCTTGTATTCTTCTTTTTTAATTTACATTCCTTTTATTTCTTCTTCTCCTCTAATCTTTCTATTTAAAACTTCTAATATTAAGACAAAAAGTAACGGTGATAATAGGCAACTTTGTCTCGTACCTCTCTTTATTTCAATAGACTCTGTCAAATCTCCATTTACCGTTATCTTTGCCGTTTGTTTATGTTTATGTTAAGGGCTGACAATTAAGCTAAGTCTCACTTTCACCCCACCTGGAGCTACAACCTACCGAGGGGGGTGTCCTCACAAGAAGAAAAGAAATGTCTTTCCAAGTGATGACCAAGAGGAAACTGAGTGGGCGACAGCAGAGCCATCTTTATCTGAAAGGCTGGCTGGTGTAAGAATGGAAGAGCCTGCTGTTCGTCCCCGATGGACTTTGGGTGTGGGACAAAAAGAGGAGTTGGGGGAGTTGGATGCTGGAGTCACGAGGAGACCAAAAAAAAGTCAGCGGATTGGGGTGCCGCTGGGGAAGAGGATTACAAGCTGTCCCACGCCATGAGGCTCCTCGAGGAAGCTTGCTCTGAATGCAAAAGCAGTGAAAGGGAGCAGGCTGAAGATCTTGAGCAAAGGTACTCGATGCATAGGTTAAGGGAGGGTGAAGAAGCCGAAGGGGGTTGGGGGCAAGAAAACCCAGAACCAGCCTCCCCCCTCCAGCTAGGGCCACTCAAAGAGTAAGGAGGGCCCCCAGGCGACGCCGAATGGCAAAAGTCCCTCCCTTAACTGTAAAATATGATGGTGACCCCCAGACTTTAGGGTTGTTTATCATTCAGGTCTGGAATTATATGGAAATATATGGACCTGATTTAGAAACTGATGATATGAAAGTAAGGATGGTCTTAATGTCCTTGGAGAAAACAGCGGCCGAATGGATGGTGGGCCTACACAAATGCATTTCCACTCTCCTGAGGAATTTTAATGACTTTATGGCTGCAATGAAGAGGAGGTTTGATGACCCGCTGATCGAGAGACACGGGCGGGTGAAATTTATGGCCCTGAAACAGAGAAATAGATTGGTAGCAGATTATGTCCAGGAGTTTCAACAGTTGTTAGCCTATATGAGGGGGTGGTCAGAAGACACTTTATTGGATCAGTTCGCTGAGGGATTGAATGAAAAAATATACCAGCAATGCATTAACAGACACCTTCCTCGCCGGGTGACTGCTTGGTATGAACACGCAGCAGATGTTGAGTTGGATTTGGCCAGGCTTCAATGCATGAAAGAGGGAGAAGCGGAGAAATCCCCCCCAAGCAGCTCCAAAAGCCCCCCTCCGCCCCAGAAGCGAGGGAAAAGGAAGCTTCGCCAGCAAAACTAAGCCTTTCACATGCTTCCGCTGCGGAAAGGAAGGCCATCACGCCATGAATTGCCATGTAAAAATGGCTCAGACCGCTCCACCCCAGAATCTGTACCCATTGCCACTGATGAAGGACATGCTGGCCCAAATGGGAAAGAGCCGCATTTTCACTAAACTGGACTTGAGAGAAGCATACTATAGAGTCCATATTAAAGAGGGAGATGAGTGGAAAACAGCTTTCAACTGCCCCCTTGGCTGTTTCCAATTTTGGATGATGCCGTTTGGCCTACAGAGGGAGCCTGCGGTCTTCATGCAGTTAATTAATGAGGTGTTGCATGACCATCTCTACAAAGGCGTTATCGTATATTTAGATGATATCCTTATTTACACGGAAACACGTGAGGAACACGTAAAGCTGGTTCGTACTGTGCTGAAAAAGCTTTGGGTCACGGAGCTTTACGCCAAATTGTCCAAATGTGAATTCCATCAGGAGAAGGTTGACTACCTAGGCTATCGTATCTCCCAAGTAAAAGCGGTCACTGAGTGGGAGGCCCCTCGTACACGCAGACAGTTGCAAAAATTTTGGGGGGTTGCCAATTTCTATCGCCAGTTCATCCCTTCTTTTGCTAAGATAGCTCTTCCCATAACTAACCTATTGAAGTCCAAAGGTGGGCCGAAACCCAAGCCTAGCAAGCCATTGGATTGGACCATGGAATGTCAAGCTGCTTTTGAGAAGTTGAAACAGCTTTTTGCCAAAGAACTGGTCCTCAAGCACCTGGACATGGACGCACCTTTTGTAGTTCAGGCTGATGCCAGCGACGTGGCTGTGGGGGTCGTATTGCTTCAGGCCAATGATCAAGGTAACTTACAACCCTGCGCATACACCTCTCGCAAACTGACTGACACAGAGAGACGTTGGGCTATTTGGGAGAAGGAAGCGTTCTCTGTTCATTGGGCTTTAGCCACATGGCGCCATTTTCTGGAGGGCGCCAAGCACCTGTTCGAGGTGTGGACTGACCATAAAAATTTGGAAGCTTTAAGAACTCCCAGGAAACTTTCTCCTAAACAGATGCACTGGACTCAACATTTCAATCGTTTTAATTTCACCCTGAAATACATTCCGGGGGGGGGGGAGAATTTTATGGCTGATGCTTTGTCCAGGCTTCCTCAATACAATTGTTCTAAGCTCAGCGTGGTCCAGCCTGTCATTCCCACGACGAGCCTCGCTACTCCAGTGGTTACTAGACAACAAGCACATTCTAAAGTGGAGATGTCCCAGGACTTTCTTTCCAATCTCAAGAAAGCCCTCCCTAATGATGATTGGTTCTAGCAGCACATGAGTGAATGTACCATGAGGGATGAATTGCCCTGGATTGGGGCAAAACTTTACGTTCCTACGTCTCTTCGACTAGTTGTTCTTCAGCAAGCTCATGATTCCCGGATGGCGGGGCATTTTGGTTTCGTAAAAACGCTCCATCTCGTCAAGAGGCAATTTTGGTGGCCTTCTTTGAAAAAGGACATTGAACTTTATGTTGCCAGTTGTCCCATTTGTGCCGCTGCTAAACACTCGCCGGGGAAACCTCAAGGACTGCTCCAGACTGTAGCTCGACCCGTCTCCCCTTGGAAGGAAATCTCTATGGACTTCATTGTGGAACTCCCTGAGAGTCAGGGACACACCGTTATCTGGGTGGTTACCGACTTGTTCTCCAAGCAAGTCCATTTCATCCCTTGTTCCAAGATTCCATCTGCTAAGACTCTTGCTAAGATGTTCATCTCCCACATTTACCGCTTACATGGGGTGCCTGACCACATCATTTCGGATAGGGGTGTGCAGTTCACCTCCATGTTCTGGAAGGAGTTTCTGAAGCGAATTGGCTCCGCCCAGGCCTTAAGCTCCGCCCACCACCCTCAGACTAATGGGGCTTGTGAGAGGACTAATTCTGTTCTGGAACAGTATTTGCGTTGTTTCATCAACTACCAGCAGGATGATTGGGTGGATTTGTTGCCGCACACGGAGGTGGCTTTTAACAATTCTGTGCATAGCAGCACTGGTTTCACCCCTTTCCGGGTGGTGTATGGCCAAGATTTTGTACCCATTCCTGAGGCTCCTCGTGAACAGTCCCCAGGGGGCGTCTCTATCTGAGTGGAGTGATCACCTTCGGCATGTTTGGCCTTTAGCACTCCAAACTTTGGACGCTGCACATCGCGGACATAAGAAACATGCTGAATAGGAACGGACTAAGCCATATGATTACAAGGTTGGTGATCAAGTTTATCTGTCCACTAGATTTCTTGAGACTCCACAAAAGTCGAAGAAGTTGGGGCCTAAATATGTTGGCCCATTTCCTATTATCAAGATCATCAATCCTGTTTCTGTTCAGCTGCAACTGCCTAAGCACCTCAACCGGGTTTACCCTGTTTTTCATGTTAACCTCATAAAGCCTGTTCGCACTTCATCTTTACGTCTGCCTGTTCCGCCATCGCCCGCCCCGCTGTTGATTGATGGTGAACAACATTTCGAGGTTCGCGAGATTTTGGACTCCCGTAAACGCCAGAATCGTATCAGTACTTGGTGGCTTGGAAGCATTTTCCACCCTCTCATGCCGAATGTGTGGACAAGTCCCATGTTAGGGCCCCTAAATTGCTCCGCCAGTTCTATTCCACTTATCCTGACAAACCCTGATTTGGCCTGTTTCCTGACAAGTTTTCTCTCTTCTCTCTCTCTTCCTCTCCCCTTTTCCCTTTTTTTTGTGTTTTGTTGTTTGTCTGTTTGTTTGTGTTTTGTTGTTCTGCAGGTTTGACCGCCTTTTCTGGAAGAGGGCCGGATGTCAGCCTCCGCTTTGCTACTGCTTCGTCTGCCATTGAAACGGGGAGGGGGGCATGGTATTTGGGAGGGGAATCATTGTTGTGCTGGAGGACAATTATAGATTTTGAACTGACCACCTTACTGCGAATGTGGAGGAGGAGTGTTTCCCACCAAGGCCAACGGCCCAGCATTCCATCCTGGTGATGCCTTTCAATGTTATCTCACACCTGACATTTGGGAGAATTATGATTGGACTGTATACGGGATGCCAAGGGGAGGGGAATGAATTATACAATATATTATTCGCTTTCGCGCCTAAATAATCAGACTTAGCTTAGCTTCGCTTCTATTCATCTATAATTAGTAAAAGTACACTTGATTTCAACAAATGGAGTCCTGTGGTTTTCTTTCCTGATTTGTGAATGAAGAAGGGCTGACAATTTATTTGTATGGTTTGGATAAATTTCTTACCAAAGTTCATCTGTTCCAATTCTAGAAACATAAATTGTCAATTCACGTTGTCAAAAGCCTTCTGTGCATCAAGAAACATCAAAGCCATTTGTTTTTCGGGATGAGCCTCATAGAGTATTCAAAATCATTCTCCTATTGTCTAATTTGTCTTTTTGGTAAAAAAAAACATTTAAAGCTATTTAAGTGTCTCTGCTAATATAGATGCAAATAGCTTATAATCTGAGTTTAATAAAGAAATTGGTCCATAGTTCTTGGTTTGTGTTAAATCAGTCTCCTCTTTAGGTAGCAATGCAATGTATGCTTCTGACCATGATTTAAGGTTTATTAAAGGTTTAAGGTTTATTAAAATTTGTATGCCGCCCATTCCCATCGGGACTCTGGGCAGCTCACAGCAAGACAGAAACAATTTAAATTTAAAAATAGAAAAATACAATATCAAAAATTCACATCATCCATTACATCTAAGCGGGGGCTGGATATCCATCAACAGCCCCAGGCCTGCCAGAACAACCATGTCTGTACGGCTTTACGGAAGGCCGGGAGAGTAGTAAGGGTCCAGATCTCTGCGGGTAGATCGTTCCACAGGGCCGACGCAGCAACAGAGTCGCCAACCGGCATTGTCTGGTTGATGGCACCCGGAGGAGGCCCAGCCTGTGGGATCTTGTTGGTCATTGGGAGGTGAGTGGCAGGAGGCAGTCTCTCAGGTAGCCAGGTCCTAAACCATGTAGGGTTTTAAAAGTAACGACTAGCACCTTGAAGCGAGTCTAGAGACCAATGGGGAGCCAGTGCAGCTCGCGGAGGATCGGTGTAACATGGGTGTATCTAGATACACCCCATATCGCTCACGCGGCTGCGTTCTGGACCAACTGTAGTCTTCAAACACTCTTCAGGGGCAGCCCCATGTAGAACGTGTTACAGTAATCCGGTCTTGAGGTGACAAGGGCGTGAGTGACTATTCGAAGTTCCTTGTTTCTTCAGTCATAAGCTATCTGAAATTTCTTAGTCCCATATTTATTTTGAATATAGTCAATCCATCTTCTCCACTCCAGTTTATATCTCTTGTTTCAATGGTCCTTGAGGTATGCTGATATTTTAGCCATCTCAGCTAGGTTTGTTACTTTCAATGTCCATTCTTGAATAGTAGGCAAGTCTTCCTTCTTCCAGTATTGCACCACCGGCAGTCTAGCTGCGGCTATTAAATGCAAAATCAGGTTAATCTCTACAACTGTACAATCAGTAATTATACCTAACAAAAATAACTGAGGGGTAAACTTTATCCTTTTTTAAAGAACATTTTGCATAATCCACCATATTTTTATCCAAAATTCTTTAACCTTTTTACAAGTCCACCATATATGAAAGTAAGTAGCATCACCACAATCACATCTCCAGCATTTAGGTTGTAAATTCAGATACATAGAGGCCAGTTTTTTAGGATCTAGATGTCATCTATAAAACATCTTATAAAAGTTTTCTCTCAAATTTGGGGCTTGTGTAAACTTTACATTTCTTACCCAGATCTTTTCCCATGTATCCAACATTATTGGTTCTTCACTTTATCATACAGTCTAACTAATTCTGTTTCCGAATCCATTTCTATTAATGCATTATATAGTGTCTTTATATGCATTGGACTTTGATTTCTGATTTGTTTTAGTAAGTTATCCTCGTCTTGCATAAAACCCATTTTTTGATCTCTTTTCCATCTGGCCTGTAACTGCCCATACTGAAACCATGTTTGAATTACCTTTTCCTCTTTTAGTACATTCAAGGGTTTTAATTGTAGTACACCTCTTTCTAAGGTAAGAAGCTGTTTGTTTGTAATTACATCCTGTTTTTGTACTATATTTATGTTTTCTATTGTCTAGTGTCTAGGAATTGCCCACATGGGTATCTTGTCATTTAGTTTGTATTGATATTTTTTCCAGACCCGCAGTAGAGCATTCCTTAAAATATGACTTTTAAAGTTCTTATCTACCTTTTGTCATATATCAAGTAAGCATGCCAACCATATACCAAATCATGCACTTCAATATTAAGTATTCTATCATCTGTTAAATTAATCCAGTCACTAATTACCGATAAAACTACTGCTTCATAATATAGTTTTAAATTGGGTAATTTCAAACCTCCTCTCTCACGCACATCTTGCATTATTTTTAGTTTTATTTTCGGCTTCTTCCCTGCCCATACAAATTTATTACTGCCCTTCTGCCATTCTAGCAAATTCGCATCTTTTTAAAGTATTGGTATCATTTGAAAAAAAAAAATTAGGTAGAACATTCTTTTTCACTGCTGCTATTCTTCCCAGCAGAGATAATTGTAATTTCTCCCAATTTTTCATCTCTGTCTGTATGCTGCGCCATAGTGGTTCATAATTATACTTATATAGCTTCCCATTTGAGATTGAAATATAGACTCCTAAATATTTAACCTTTTTAGCTATTTCACATCCTGTCATTCCTTCTAATTCTTCCCTTTGTTTAGTGTTCATATTTGTAACTATCATCTTTGTTTTCCCTAAATTTATTTTAAATCTGGACACTTGGCCATATTGATTAATCATATTCATTAAAACCTTACTAGATTCCTGTGGTTGGGTTAATGTTATAACCAAATCATCCATGAAAGCACGTACTCTATATTCTTGATGCCTAATCTTGATTCCCTGTAAATCATCTGAACCCCGTATTTTGTCAACAATAGTTCCAAAGATATGATAAACAGTAATGGGGATAAGGGACAATCCTGCCTTGTACCTTTCTCGATTTTAAATGGATCTGTTAAGCTTCCATTGACTATGATTTGAGCTGTTTATTCCTGATATATTGCTTTAATTGATTGTAAAAAATGCTCTCCTATTTGCATTTTTTGCATTATTTTCAATAAAAATTGCCAATTCACTCGATCAAAAGCTTTCTCGGCATCTAGAAATATAAGCGCAGCAGGGATTTGGTTATTCTTTCCCAAATATTCCAGTATATTAACAATTTGTCTTACATTATTTCTCATTTGTCTCCCTTGTATAAAACCTGTTTGATCATTATGAATCAATTGCTGAATAACCAACATTAACCTATTCACTAATATTTTAGTAAAAATTTTATAATCTATATTAAGTAATGATATGGGTCTGTAATTTTTTGGTTGACTAAGATCTTGATCCTCTTTTGGTATCAGGGATATAAAGACTGTCTTCCAAGATGGGGGTACCTTCCCTTCCATTTGGATCTTATTGAATAGTTCCTTAAGAGGTTCTACCATTTCTAATTGTAAATTTTTGTAATAAGCCGACGTCAGGCTGTCTGTACCCGGTGCTTTCCCTACCTTTAGCTGTTTAATTACCTGGATAATTTCCCCCGAAGTTATTGGTTGATTCAATCTCTCCCTCTGCTCGTCTTTAACTATAGGTATTTTTCTTTATCCAGGTATCTATCTATATCTAAGCCTTGTATTTTGTCATTCATGTACAATCCTGTGAAAAATTCATGAAAAACCTTTTGAATCTCATCCTGTTGATACACTTCCTTCCCTTTATAATGTAATTTCAATATATTGCAAGATTTGTTTTTTCCTAATCAGATATGCTAACCATCTACCAGATTTATTTGCGTTACAAAAAGTGTTATGTTTTGCGTATAGCAAGTTAGTAGCCATCTAGTCTGACATCAGCATATTAAATTGCTCTCTTAATAAAGTAATTGCTTCTTTAATCTTCTTCTCTCCTGGTTTTAGTATTAATTCCTGTTCTCTCTTCCTGATTTCTTCTTCTAGTTCAATTCTCTTTTCCCCCTGTTTACGTCTATGTAACCTATTTAAATTTATTAGAACTCCTCGCATATAAGCTTTACTTGCGTCCCAAACCATTTCCATAGATGTACCCTTATTCATATTGAAAACAAAATATTCTCTTAACAATTTTTTACATTCATTAATATTTTTCTCATATCTAAATAAGTTTTCATTCAATCTCCAAGTCCTTCTTGCTTGTGTCCCAAATTCCAACTCCATCCAAATCGGATTATGATCTGATAAGGCTCTGGAACATATCTTCGTCTTCTTTACCCTAGAAAGCAAATCATTGGTTGTTAGTATAAAGTCAATACTAGAAAAGGATTGATGTCTATCAGAAAAAAATGTAAAGTCATATTCTTCTGCATTCCTTTCTCGCCAGATGTCTCTCGGTTCAAAATCATCCATCATATTGAAAAAGGACTTGGGTAATTTCGCTCGCATTTGGATATTTTGCCGGAGACCCTTCTTGTCTTTCTTGGTATCCATAACACCGTTCCAGTCACCCAATAATATGCAAGATCTATAGTCCCAATGTACTAACTTAGTATGGAGCGTTTTATAAAATTTATCTTGTTGTTGATTGGGAGCATATATTCCCATTAGAAGTATCTTTTTCCCTTCTAATACCAGTTCTATTGCAATATATCTTCCTTGAGAGTCTGCTTCAATTAATTCGGCTTTCATGTCCTTTCTTAAGTAAATAACTATACCATTTTTCTTCTCAGGAGCAGAAGCTATAAAGTGTTGTCCAAGTCTTGTATTAATCAAGTATTTCTGGTCAGTTAATCTAATATGAGTCTCTTGCAGGCAAATTATGTCATTCTTAAATTGTTTCAGATAGTGATTTCTTTTCTTCCTTTTCTGTGGGAAATTTAAACCATTAACGTTCCAGGTTAAGAACTTAGTTGTCATCTTTAGCTCCCTCAAGCTTTTTAAGAGCCCTCTGGAAATCCTGAAGTTTGGTTTTCAGCCTGGCTCCACCCACTGCTTCTGAACTAAGACCTGTGACTTCTTGGATGGTAACATGTGTTTGTTGTGAAGCCTGTTGCTTTTTTAGCTCTTGTTCCATTCGCCTGATAATCACGCAGGTTTGTCTTGGCTCCTTGGCTCCTTGTAGCTCTGAGAGAGGAAGTTGGTCCAGCTTTGATGGTCCTTGGGTGGCTAGCTGTCTATCCTGTCCTTCTTGTTCTCTTTCTCTGGGTCCAGGAGGGGGGGGATGTCCAGCCTTCAATATATTATTGTAAAAATCTTGAACCTTCCATACTGAGTTAAGTCTTTGCCCCTGGTAGGTAACTGCAAGTCCAGCTGAGGCCTCCCATCTGAACTGTAGTTGACGATTATTTTGTTTTAAGTGCTTTCGTTAGCTCCATCATTGTTAATTTACTTTCCAACATTGTTCTAGTTTCGTCTGATATCTGAGAAGATTAGCATCCTGTAAATACTTTTTAACTCCTCCCTCTTCCACTTTCTCTTGTTCATAGAGCTTAGCATAGTAGTCTTCTATAAAAAAAAAATTCTCAGCATTTCCATACTGAATTTGTCCTTGCTCATATCTTAATTGGAATATTTTCTTTGCTTCTCTCTCTTTTTTCAGCTTATATGCCAACCATCTGCCTGGTTTATTTGCATTTTCAAAGTAATTCTGTTTAGTGCCTCTAATCTTTTGTGCCAGTTCTTCCTTTTCCAGTAGATCCATTTTATGTTTGATTATTTCCATTTTTATTTTAACATCTTTTTTTGTGGCGACCTCTGTAACTCTTTTTCAAGTATTTTATAGTTGTTATCTAGAGCTTTATATGTTTGTCTTTTCTTTGAATTTCTCTTCCTTGTGTAGTCTATTATCAGACCCCTGGGAACAGCCTTCATTGTATCCCAAAGATTCTGGATTGATGTATCTTCTTTTCTATTTTCTTTAAAGAAAAAGGTCAGTTCTTCTTCCATTTTCTATACAAAGTCTTTTTTCTTTCAATTTGATATTGTTTAGTGTCCATCTAGGTCTTGTCTTTTGGCCTTTCCATTTAATTTTGATTGGATTATGGTCCGCCCAAGTGCTTGTTTCAATCTCAATTTCTTGTACATTGCAAATCAATTCTGCTGAGGCCCATATCATATCAATTCTGGAGAATGATGAATGTCTATTTGAATAAAAAGTATATTGTTATTTTTTAGTATTTCTTTCTCTCCATATATCTTTTAAATTTATTTCATCTATCATCCTGAAGAAGGATTTCAGTAGCAGTTTTCTATTTAGCTTTGTTATTTTGTGTGTTTTGTAGTCTATGTTCTGGTTTACAATGCCATTTTTTGTGCAATTTTTTATAAAATTCATCTTGCTTTTCATTAGGAGCAGAGATTCCAATTAGAAGTGTTTTTTTAATATCCATAATTTCCACCATAAAAATTCTTCCCTCTTCATCTGCATAGATTAGTTTCACTGGAATATTATCTTTAATATAGATCACTCCTCTTTTCTTACAATTTGCCAGTGTAGTAAACATTTTCCCATGCTTTGGTTGTGTTAGTAGGTGTTCATGTCTCTTTTGAATATGTACTTCTTGTAGGCAGATTATGTAAAGTTTTAGCTTTTCTAATTTGTGAAATATTTTCTTTCTTTTAATTGCTGAGTTAAGTCCATTAATATTGATTGTGACAATTTTTCCTCCATATTTATACTTTATATACAGGATTTATAGCTCTAGTAGATCTGGGTTCTTGTTGTTCTCTGTAATTTACACCCCCCCACCGCACCTTCTTCTTTATCAATTCTGCCTATGACTCCTTCTACTTTTTCAATCTCAATTATAGGTGCCTCCAGTAGTTGTGCCACTAATTTATCTTTTCCAGCTTTCTCATCCATTTCTCTGGAATGTTCTGCATAGAAAGCTTCTGCCTTATCAATTGTATCTATTCTATATCTTTGTCCTTGCCATGTAAACAGTAGACCTTCTGGTATGAGCCATCTGTAATTAACACCTTTTTTAATCAGAACTTTAGTCAAAAATTGATATTCTCTTCTCTCTCACTTATCTCGGAATTTGTTTCAGAACTACGATCTCCTTAATTTGGCATTTCTCTTTTTTGAGACCGAGGCCTTGGTCTCTAATTTGAGCCAAAACTGATTGTACGTGGTTTAAAAGTTGCGCCTCATTTGCAGCTGATACCAAGATGTCATCAAAATAAGGGATGACTCCTGGAATCCCCTATCCCCTGCAAAAGCAGTTCCATGATGCTTTGGAACAATCCAGGGGCGATACTAATGCCGAATTGCAGGCTGTGACATTTGAATGCACCCCTGCGCATCACAATGGTTTGGGCCTCTGTCGTAGCGCCATCTATAGGCAATTGTTGGTATGCCTGCACCATGTCCAATTTTGCAAAGATTTTTCCTGGGCCTAATGAATGAAGTAGGTGCTGTACAATGGGTACAGGGTAGGTGCTTTGTTGTAGGTGCTTTATTGTGCGCTTGTAGTCCGCGCAGATGTGGACAGACCTATCAGATTTGACAGGTGTCACTATAGGTGTCTCCTAGCGTGCATGATCAACCGGTTCTAGGATTCCCTGGCTCATGAGCTTGTCAATTTCCCTGTCAATTTTGGGGCGGAGAGCAAAAGGTATTCTCCTGGGTTTTAGCCTAATAGGGGCTATGTTGGGGTCCAAACTATAGGAAATTGGAGTCCCCACATACTTATTGAGACTGGTGCTGAAGACGTCCTCAAACTCCTTAAAGTTGACCTCAGCGACGTCATCTTTCAAAGCGTTGATACCGGTCACTTCTAGGCCCAGGGCTTGGAACCAATCTAGCCCTAGGAGGCTCTGCAGGTTGCCGGCTGACCACTGTCACTGGGAGTTTCCTGCTGAACTGCTTGAATTTCACCTGGAAGGTGCCTTAGCCATGATGGGGACACGGTTTCCCTGGTAATCAGGTAGGCAGATGTCAGTGGTGTGTAGATGCTGCTTCTGTGGGCTAGGGATAGCCTGCTTAAGGGTAGACCACGGCATGATGGTTAGTGATGACACTGTCAATCTGCATCTCACATGGAGAGTCCTTGATGAGGACCATTACCTTCAGCTTTTTTGGCCGCCTGGTATGGACTTGGCTGATTGATGTATGGTAGGTGACTATTGTCGCCCTCTGAGCACCGTGGTGGCTTCTGCCAGGCCCCTGGGTTGGGCCTCTGTTGGTGACTTGGTGCACTTCTAGGCTGCCAGGTGATGGCAGGGAGTTCGCTCCAGCACACCTTGGCGATGTGCTCCTTTCGCTTGCAGCACTGGCAGTTTGCGTCATGGAAATGGCAAGCCGATCTGGCATGGTCTCTGCAGCCAGCGCAAGGCGGGAGACGCGATTTGAATTTGCATGCCGGCTAGGCGCAGCTACTACCCATGTGACAGCTGTCATCTTCCTCACCTTCCTCGCTCTCAGGCTCTGCAGCCTTGCGATGTATGTGTGTATTTTTTTGCACATCTTGTGGTACGCTTTGGCACTGCAGAGTCTCAGTAGTTTTGGCGGCTGATTCAGATGCCCTGGCCTCGTCCAAGGCGATCTGCAGAGTGAGGTTAGATTTAGCGAGTAACTTCCTCTGCGGGGTAATGTCCTGCACGCCTCAAATTATGCGGTCCAGAATCAGCTTGTTCAAGTCTCGGAATTCACAGTACGCTGCGGCTTGCAAAGCACCACAATGTACTCATTAATCGACTCACCCTCTTTCTGGTTTCTGATTTTAAACTCATGCTGCCGAATGTGTTTGGATGTCTTAGGCACATAGTGGGTCCTTAGCGTCTGCTGCAGCATGGACCAGGCGAGTGCTTGAAGCGGTGTCAGCTCAGAAAGGTTTTTTGCCATCTCAAACACTTCCCAGCCACAGTATCCAAGGAACATGTTCTTCTTGTGGCCTTCAGGAAAGCCCATGAGGTCGTTTGCCTCAAGGAAGCAGTCAAATCGTAGCATGTACAATTCCCAGCTCGGTGACTGGGTCATACGGAGTTGGTGGGGCGTGCATAGCCATTTTGTGTACAGAGGGTGATTTGAGTTTGCCACTCAAAAATGGCTGCTTGAAGCCACGCTGAGCTCTGGGCTGGATGTACTTGCTGGATTGCTACGCTCTTTTTGGTTCACCTAGTTGCCTTTCAATCCCATCCTCATCACCAGAGTTGGATTGAGTAATGGATAGGCACACACAGGCTTAACGGTAACAACAGCTCTTTATTGAGTACAACAAGTGAGAACAATCCAGTGAAGGTTGAGTCTGACAGCAGCCCTTTTATAGGGAGCTGTCAGACCTTCCGATCAATATGATTAAACCTCTGTTCCCGCCAGAACAGAGGACCTTGGTGGAAACCATTGTAATTAGAACTAACATCTAACAATATACATGATAAAATATTTCAAATAACATGTATCAACATATAAAATAATGTTATATATCAAATGTTTGGAAGTATGTGTATGCTTCTGACTTTCAGTCATGCATGCTCTGAAGAACATAGCCTGCAAGAATGCAGAAATTGAATATTTGTTAATTATATTGGCATTTGTGTTCCATTCCAGATAGTGAAGTTATCACATTATGGGCCTCATGAATCTTTCTGTTCTCCATGCATGCACATCATTAGATTGTGTTGCATGAGATTTTATTCCTCATTCCTTGCCTTCCATTGAAATGTAACCTTGTCTTTTCACATAGGTAATCGCTGAAGAATTATCTGGCAATGATGACTATGTTGAGCTTTCCTTTAGTGCAAGAAAATTAGATGACAAGGTAAGCCAACTGTTTTATATTAACTTTACTGAATGAAAGAGAAGTGCAGATAAATGTGATTTAATGAGATATCCTCCCCTGCAGCTATTTTTGTAGTGCTAATGTTATTAAACATATTGGAGAGTGACAGATTAATTTTCATAATGAGGCTTTCGTCAAATTGCATAGTAATGAGGGAGTAAAATTCCCAATGGAATGTAATTGGGAAAAGGACAATTTAATTATGTGAGGACCTTATGTATTTAAAATGCCAACAATCACAGCAGTTGGCTTCTTCCAACTTATCACAGACAATAACATTCAAAGTTGACATCTTGCAATATAAATTTGGATAAACATTTGAGCATGCTTCTCCTCACCCCTCACCCCGAAAGATTTTTCCAGCTAATTTATCAAGTAGCCAGAAACTTGATGCTTTTTATGTATTCCTGCCAAAATATTTTGACCATTTAATTAGAGAAGATAATCATTCATTAAGAAAAAAAATACTTATTTTAGAGATGATAGTTAGTTTTATTTATTTTATTTATATTTTTTAGTTTAAAACACTGCTCTGTTTTTATTCTAAAATATTTATACTTTATATCTTATTTCTGACTATCTCTTTGCATATCTCATAATAAAGGTTATAGAACCCAGGATGGACTCAAACAAAGAGATATAAATACCATTCTATATCTTAAATGTAAATATGTCATACATGTTACACCCATCTTTGAAAAAATGGTAGATTAGTAGTTCTTCATCTTCTTCTTCTTGTTCCTAGCATATTCCGCTTTTCAGAACATTGAACGGAACTTTGCACGATCAACTGCATCTCCAGAACAGAGGCCCGTAGCTTGCATATCTTTGTCACTAGTATTTAGCAATCTCTGTTTTGGGCACCCATCAGGTCACCATTGACTTCTAGTTGGTAGGCAGTCTTGACAACAGTGGAAGGTGTTGCTCTGAGGACATGTCTATACTAGTGGAGCCAGCCTTCTCTCATCTTCTCTATAATTGGTGCCACACCAAAATGTTGTCAAATGGTGTCATTTGTAATGAGGTCAAGAAGGGAGATGCCTGATAGCCAACGGAGCATTTGTATTTCTTTTTTTTCTTTTTTTTGTAATATTTTTTTTTATTTTTTTGTTACATAAACAACACATGCCCACAACAGTGGGGGGGAAAAATCAAAACACAAAAAAAACAAAAAACAAAAAACAAGGCAGAGAAAAAAAAACAAAAAAAAACCCACAACAAGTATATGTTATAAAAAAGTATATCAGCTGGTTACATGTTTTTGTGCATCTCTTCCATTAATTCATATTAATTCAAATATCTTAACTCAAATGTTTACCATATTAACATCATCATACCTCCACTTTTAGTTGACTACAGTTGTTTAAACATCCTTCATCCTTAACTATGCCAAAGATTTAATCCATAACCACACGCTAGCATTTCATTTACTTGTTTATAAAATCCTCCATTAACATCAAATCCTCATATCCTATTTTAGCTAAACATCCATAATATTTAATATCAAAAATTCCATCCTCCATGTAGTTTATTATCATTCTCCTTTCTTTATGTAATTATATCGTATATCATAGCATTTTCCCCATATTAGTTAAGATTTAACTGTATATAGTTTTATTTTGTTTTTTAATAGTAATAATTATTGTGATTAATAACCTTTATATATGGTCCAAAAATATTTCTAACCTTCCCTTCTCATATCCAATTATGGTTTATCATATCAACTCCACATTATATACATTACTATCATTATCAATTATTATTCAACTATATCTATTACAAATGAATTTAATTAGGTTTAGCTAGTTTTGAATTGTATTCTTCCATCTATCAGCCTGTGTCTCTCCAGTAACAAAACCTCCTTAATCCTGTTGCCATTCGTGGGTCGAGTTCTCCAAACTTCTTTATGAGCAAGTCCATACAAAAAAATCTTTGCACCTTTTTGCTTATGCTGCCTCTCATATAATGCTGTCGTCCTCCGTTTTTTTCCTTTTTCAGCTTGTCTTTAATTCTCAGTGGTGGTATCAAAAGTTTTGCAGATGATATTTCATAAAGTATAAATTATTTAATGCTTCTCACTCCTCCTTTCGAAGTAAATCTTCTGTGTGGCTGCCCCCCCTTCAGACATTCCATTTTTTTCTCCCTCAGAGGTAAACCAGTTGCCCGGAATATCAGCAAGTTGAAAATCTTCATCTCTAACATCCTTCGTTTGTATTTCAAGAACATTCAAACATTCAACATTCTCATTTTTTTCTTCATATTTTGTTGCTAGAAACAGCAGATAATCCAGTTTCCTCTCAAATCTATCATATGTGGCAGATAATTTTTGTAGTGCGGAAGAAATCATTTGAATAGAGACTTGAATCGATGCCATATTTGTACGCAGTTAGTATTTTTCCTTTGGAAATTCTAAGGTATTTGCAAGTAAAAGCAAGCTGGGAGCTGTACAATCTTATCTGATCTTAGACCAAACCAGCCAAGCAATAAAAGTGTCAAGTTGTAAGGAGCCAAATTATAGTGAATTGGTTTACAGCCCACTTATAGAGGATCAGAGGAGATGTTGGAGTAATCTTTCCTTTGTCCATGTAAATAGCATTTAAAACATTTAAAAAATAGGGTAACCACCGTCCATAAACCAATAAAGAGATCGAAATCGCCTCTAGATTCTTCTGTTCTTTGGTTTCAATTAGCTTAAATTTTTATGCGGACTGTCTTTCTCTGAGTAATAAAATCACCTTACCAGCTGGAAAACACTTTCGCCATTCTTTGGAGCTATCTGCAGTTTCAGTTAGCCTACAGCTAATCCAGAAGTCACTGGCAAAGGAGGTTAAATTCCAAGCCCCCAGAGGCTTTGCGATCATCTCTGGGGTCACTGGATCTCCTCCTACTTTTCACTGTCTCTCCGGGACAGCTTGGGTTCAAAATGAACCGTCCAATTCCTTCGGAATAGGGGAATTTCAGGAATAGCCTGAAAATCCGTCTTCTCACTGCTAAGCCCCGCCTTCTTCCAGAGCATTTGTATTTCCAAGGCATAGACATAGCTTTCGGTCCCTGTAGTTGCTGCTGTCAACTCATAAAGTTGCCATGATGAGGAAAGGGTGGGAGCGCATTCCACACATACCTTCGGCTAGAGTTAGATCTCAGATTACTACAGCAGGCTTATGAGGCATGCACCTTGTTGGTGAATTTGATTTATGACACCAACTGAGGGGAGGGAGGAAACAGGGGTAAAGTTCAGCCATAATTAAAATGACATCAGATCTGACTGCAATGAGGTATTGCCGAAATAGTATTCCTAATAAATGACTGGATTTCTTTTGAAACGTGGCTCGGGGCTCATGAATTAATTAGGGAATCTTTCGGAAAACCGTCAGACAGTCAGATCTCCTTTTAAAATCTATCAAGATTACCAGGTCTCCTGAATCCTGGACTCTCCAATTGCTCCCCAAAGTCTGGGGTGCCTGGAAGGAAACTCAGGAAATCATTGCAGAGGGCCAGCTATCCAAAGAGACCCTGATTGTAGCTGGAGTGCAGCCTAACCTCAGACATCAAAGCTAAGATGACTGCTCCAGCGACTGAAGCAAGTGGAGATGAGTATTTGTGGACGTTAACCCCTAAAGCAGCTAAAGCTGAGCACTCCCACCCCGATGCCCAGAAAAAAGGAAGAGCCTGAGCGAGCTGGGAAGAGTGGAGTGGATGCTGGACTGGAACCAAGCCAGGCTCCCAAAGCCCCTGATGGAGCCCCTGGGGGTTCCATAGAACAATGGAGGGAGGAATTTGACTGGGGCCACCTTTCATGAAGAGGCCACCGTCCATGCAGGCCAAAAGAGAGGGGAAGAGCAGTGGATCCTTTTGAGGTGATGAGAAGCAGATGGGAATGCAGCCCCCGTTCTTCAACCATCAGAAGGAGGCTGAAACCAATGCCTCTCCCACGCAGCAGGCAGGCTGCCCAAGCAGACAACCCCCTCCTTCCCTCCCTCCAAATTAGAGCTGAGGAATATAGCCAGACATATCAAGCACAAGCATACAGAGGCTGACAAGAAGAGGGAGGAACAGTGCTGAACGAAGCACCCTGGTTTAGGGAAAGTTTGACAGAGATTCAGACCAGTTAGCCCTATTCTTTCACTCAGCTGAGATCTACCTAGAATGCTATGGACACCTTTACTCATCCCCCAGAGCCATAGTGAAAACTATCACAGAGGGATTAGAGGGAGAAGCAAGGGAAGGGCTAGCAGCCCTCTAAAAGAGGAGAGCCCCCCAACTGCAAGACGTAGATGACTTCCTATGACTGTTAGAGGCCAGATTTGAGGAGGTGGAAGAGGACCCATATGCAGAGGATGAGCTCAGCAACCTAAAGCAGAGGGGCTGCCCCATTAAAGAGCACATCCACGAATTTAGGATAGTCATTGGAAGGCTACCCTCTTTACCAGAGCAGCTGTTAGTGCATTTTTTTCAGAACAAGCCTGGACAAGCAAATTGCCCAGGCATCTGCTTACTGCGACATCCCAAAGTGACTCTCTGAGTGGTTCTGAGTAGCAATAAAAGTCGACAGCAGGCTGCATGCCCACGACATGAAAAAGCAACTGGATACAAAAGAGAGAGGTCAACCTGACCTGAAACCACCCAGCCAATGGGGATCCACAGCAATACCGTGGGCCCTGAAACCAGCCCCCCTCAAAGTCCGCTGAAATGCTATAGGTGCAGGTGGTGGGCCACATGGCATTTGCATGCATGACCCCAACCCCAAAGTCAAGGCCAGAGCCACTGCCTGGGGCGCGACTGGAACGGGGCCCCAAATGGGCCACCAATGTGTCCCTGAAGACCATCCAGGCTGCAGAAGTCTCTCCTCATCCAGATGAGGAAAGGAACTCCAGGCAACAATGACCAGTCGCCTGAATCCTATGACAGTGATGACAAGGGCAAAAACAACACAATGGTGAGAGGATCAGTTCACCCTTTTCTTTTTCCAATACACCTCATAGCCCCAAAAATGGGAAGCCAGGTGGATTTTCAAGCCCTAGTAGATTCAGGCTGCACTAGATGTTTGATCAACCTGACCACAGTCCTGATATTGAGGATCAGAGCAAAAAGATTGGTAGACCCAATCCAGTTTGAACAGGTCAATGGGCCCCTGGGGGGCAGCCTATGCCACCCACCTGACCAAACCAGTGAGACTAGAGCTAGCGGATCACTGGGAAGTAATTCGATTCGTAATAGCCCCCAAAATGACAGACACGGTCATACTGGGACTCTCCTGGCTAGACAAGTGGGGACCGACCATCTGGTGGCAAGGGGGTACCCACAGACCTAGGATAGCAAAGGGGCCCCTATCCCTTGCATGCCAGCAAGCAGAAACACCACCCAAACAGGGAACTCCCCAAAAGAGCTCATCAAAACAACTGGCAGCCACATGAGAAACAGATCCAAAGGGAATATCAGGACCTTGCAGAAGTATTCAGCGAGACCAAGTGCAACCTTCTGCCCCCCACTCCCCGTGAGGCAGATTGTGCCATCGAAAACATCCCTGGGGGGAAACTACCCAAGCCCAAACTGTATGCCAAGAAATGCTCAAATAGACAAAAACCTAGCACGGGGGTTCATCGAGCCAGCCAAGCCACAGATCACAGCACCAGTCTTCTTCAAAGAAAAAAAAAGATGGAACTATGAGACTTTACAGAATCAATGCAGTGTGCGTACACAACCTATACCCCCTCCCTTTCATGAAGGAAATGCTATCTCGCCTGGCCAAGAGAAAAGTCTTCACAAAACTAGACCTCAGAGAAGCATACTACCAAGTACGGATCAGGGAAGGAGATGAGTGGAAAACAGCATTCAACTGCCCCCTAGGGAGCTTCCAATTCAAAGTGATGCTTTTCGGACCTCAGGGCACCCCAGTGGTGTTCATGCAGTTAATAAACAAGGTACTGCATGAGCATCTCTACAAGAGGGTCCTTGTCTACCCGGACGACATCCTCATCTACACAGCGACCATGAACGACCACAATTAACCACCTCTTCCCTCCCCCCTCCCAGGCTTATCGGGAAACTTTATGGAATTGTTTTACTAACATATCCCAACCTTTCGCCCAAGTAGCTTCGGACAAAGAGTACCCCTTCCAATGCACTAAATACTGTAAGCGACTCCTATACAGCCTGGAATCTAATATTTTTTTCACCTCATAATGTGTTTCTCCTTCTACCACTACAGGAGAAGGGGGAACTTGGATGGACGGTCTTATGCTGGACCCAATTACTGGTTTCAACAAGCTACAATGAAATACTGGGTAAATTTTCCCTAGAATTCTAGGTAGACTGAGTCGAACTGTAACTGGGTTAATTATCTTCTCTATTGGAAATGGACCTAGAAATTCGGGCCCCAATTTCTTACTACGCATTCTTAATATTTGGTAGATACAAAAACTTTGTCCCCCACACGAAAGGGGGGTTGGAGTGAACTGTGTTTATCAGCTTGCTTCTTGTAGGCTTCTGCTGCATCTGCTAAAGCTTTCTTCATATTTTCCCATCCTTTCTTTAGTGTATCCATCCATTCATTCAGAGACATGGAGGAGGGAGGTTCTCTAGGCAGCTCAGGCATGGGAACAAATTCCATGCTACTGGTAATCTGGAAAGGAATTAATCCAGTGCTGCTGTGGATCACATTGTTGTACGCCACTTCGGCAAAAGGTAGCAAGTCCGACCAGTTGTCTTGCTGATAGTCCAAGTGACACCGGATGTATTGTTCCACCATCGCATTGGCCCTCTTGGCTGCACCGTTTGTGCTGGGATGAAACGCTGAACTGAGTCCTTGTGTGGACCTCAGGAACTCTCTCCAGAACTTGGCAGTGAACTGAATTCCCGGTCTGAAATGATCCTTTTGGGCACCCCGTGCAGGCGATGAATGTGTTTCACAAACATTTTCACGAATTTCTTTGCGAACAGCAACCTTGAGCAAGCGATGAAATGTACCTCCTTGAAAAACAAATCAATAACTGTCCAAATTACTTTATTCTCGCTGCTATCTGGGAGCTCAATGATAAAGTCCATTGCAATCTCCTTTCATGGTCAGCTAGGGCTGGCCACTCGTTGTAGTAGTCATGTTTTCATTGTTGCTCAAGTAGCACACCTTTTTACGTAATCTTCCACCTCTGATCTCATTTTTGGTCACCAAAATTGATGCCTGGCGAGGTGGAGTGTTTTTTTGGAATCCAAAGTGGCTTCTGTAGGACTTCCAGCTTCAACCCTGCAGGAATGTACAGTTTGGACCTTTTCCAGGCTAAGCCACCACTCATTGTTAGGATGTCCTTGTTCTTGTTGAACCATGGGTCTGCCGGGAGTGCTGCTTTGAACTCTGTCATCAGCTTATCCTGGCTTCGGATAGTGACCTGGGCCACCTATTGGTGGGAGTAAGAAATGATGGGTTGAATAACTTCTTCCCTCTTACTGTCATACTGCGGCTTTCTCAACAAAGCATCCGCCAACAAGTTCTTCCCTGCAGGGATGTATTTAATTCCAAATTTAAACTTTTGGAAGTATTGTGCCCAGCGAACTTGCTTGGGGGGATAGTCTTCGATGGCCGTGGATAGCTTCAAGGTTTTTATGATCAGTCCAGACCTCGAATGGCATATTCCCCCTTCCAGGAGATATTTACATGTGAGCAGGCTCCACCTGATCGCAAACGCTTCTTTCTCCCAAATGGCCTACCTCCTTTCAGTAGTGGTGAGTTTCTTGGAGATGTAAGTGCACAGCAAGAGGTGGCCCTCTTTATTCTTTTGTAGTAGTACTGCAGCTATTGCTACATCACTGGCATCCATCTGGATTATGAATGGTCGCTTGGGATTGGGGTGTTGCAATATGGGCTCTTGGGCAAAGAGCCATTTTAATTCCCAAAGGCTTTTTGACAGTCCATTGTCCATTTCAGGAGTTGGTTTGCTTTTGACTTCATTGGGGAAGGCCCCATTTTTAATAGCTCAGTCAATGCGAGGGAAATTTTCACAAATGTCAGAATGAACTGTCTGTAGAAATTGGCAAATTCAAGGAAGCTTTGTAGTTGTCTGTGAGTGCTTGGAGGTTTCCAGTCTCAGACAGCTTTCATTTTTCCTGGATCCATTTCTATTCCCTCGTTGGAGATGCAATAACCCAAGTAATCTAGTGAGGTCTTGTGAAATTCACACTTCAACAACTTTGCCTATAGCTTGGTGGCCAAAAGTTTTTCAGGACTTGCCATACCAGCTTCACGTGTTCTTCTAGAATTTCAAAGAAGAATTAAGATGTCATCTAGATAAACGAGCACTCCGTGGTACAGGTGCTCATGTAGCACCACATTTATGTACTGCATGAAGACTGTGGGTGCTCCTTGTAGCCCAAATGGCATGACTTTGTACTGAAAACTGCCAAGGGGGATGTTAAAAGCGGTCTTCCACTCATCTCCCTCTTTGATCCGTATGCAGTAATATGCCTCTCTCAAGTCCAGCTTGGTGAAGATCTTGCCTTTTGCCAAGTGGTTCGACCAGTGACGAGCGGTGAAGACGAGGAGGAGTGAGGCAGCGGCGGTGGCTCCTCAGGGAGTCGTGAAAGGGTGCCGGATGCAGATTTCAGCTGCCGCCACATGTGGGCCTGGCTTAGGCAGCAGAAATTGTTTTCCAAGCCGCAAACGTGTTTGTGCAAAACATCAATAAGAGGGAGAAGCTCCTGCTGCTTTCGGGTCTGCCGCTAATTCAGCGAGTTCGAAGATGAGAAGAGAGTCCAGAGGCTCCGTTGCCCCCGCCACTCCTTCTGTCGGCAAATCAGCAGCCCCAGGTGCCCCAGCCCAGACCCCGGTGTGCCAGCCCCCCTCCCCCACACACCCTGGGCACAACCGGCAGTGGCTGCTCTCCCCTCCCCCTCCCTGGCAGCCCAGCTCCCTCCGCAGGCCGTGAGCTGCGCCTGCCAGCCTCAGGCTCCGGAGCAGCTCCCACCTCCTCCTCCTCCTTCCCCCCCCCCATGAGAGGCAGCGCAGATCTTGCGTTCTGCTTAAAAAGCCTCTGGAGTGAGACTTGGCAGGCATGGAGATTGCCTGTCAGGGAGAGTGACAGAAGGGGCTCCGGACGCCTGTGCCATTTCCCGCCCGTCTTCCGGGACTCACCCAGCCCAGTGCGCAGCACTTTAAAGTGCCAGCATGCCTCTGGGTCATAAAGCAGGACATGTTTCGCTCTATGGCGGGGTGAGGCGGCATGCACTTTAAAGTGCCGAAGTGCCTTTCAGCCATTCAGCACGTCCCACTGAATGGCCGGAAGGCACACTGGTACTTTAAAGTGCATGCTGCCTCGCCCCGCCATAGAGCAAAACATGTCCTGCTTTATGGCCGGGAGGCGTGCTGGCACTTTAAAGTGCATGCCGCCGCCCCGGGCTCGGCCATACAGCCCACCAGCACTTTAAAGTGCATGCCGCCGCCCTGGCCATACAACGGGACCCGCTGTATGGCCGGCAGCCGGCAGCTTTAAAAAATAAAAAATAAAAAGTGCCAGTCCGGACGCCAGCAGAGGCGGGTAAAACACACACACACACACACACACACACACACACATACACACACACACACACACACACACAAATTACTTATAATAAAACAAATTACAATTACTTATAAATAATTTTGAATTCCTCTCCCCTGCCCCCTCCCTCAAACCCACATACCTTTTCCAGCTGTGTCAGAGGATTTCAACTCTCCTCTTGTCCGCCATGATGAAAATGTAAAAAGAAAAAGGCAACTTAGGCAAGATTTGTTGCTGCCAGACCAGGAGGCACAGAACCACGTGCCTCCTTTGAATAAGGAATTTTTCACCTTTTAAACCTTGCTTAACTCTGAGCAAGGGTTAAAAGGCAAAAAATTCCTTATGCAAAGGAGGTATGTAGTTCTCTCGCCTCCCCCTGCAGTTAGCACTAAGCAGAGTCATCCACTGTGACTCTGGCAGCAACTACCTTAGCCTTTTTCCTTTTAATTTTCCTTTTCTTTTCATCATGACACTGGTGAGGCCGTGCCTCACCTGCCTTCCCTGACTGCACATCCCTGGGTTCAACATATATTTCATGAGCGGAAGGGGATAAGTGTTATTTTCGTATACCACATTCAAGGCTTGCAGATCAATACAGAGACAAACCCCACCATCCTTCTTTTCTCTTAGGAGCACTGGGGCTGCTACTTTCGACTTCGCTGGTTCAATAAAGCCCTGTTTCAAATTGATGTTAATGTAGTTCCTCAATTCAACCATCTCTTTGGGAGTCATGGAGTACATTTTCAGCTTCAGTAAAGTAGCCCCAGGTTTGAAGTCTATTGCGCAATCTGTGGGCCGGTGAGGGGGAAGATAGTTGTAATCTTCCTCACTGAACACCCCCGCTAAGTCCCAGTAGTCTTTTGGTACTTGTTGGATCCCTGGGGGTTTGGTGTCTGCTGCAGGTGCTGCAGGTTCCAGACGGTCTGGGCTGTTGGGTTCAATCGTTCTTGGGTGACCTTTTGGCTCCACCAGTGGTAACGGCCCAAAGCCGATAATCAATTTTCTAATGCTGCCCTCCCACTTTATTGTAGGCACCCACTTGTCCAGCCATGCAAGTCCCAAGATAATTGATTCCTGCATTCTTGGAGCTACGATGAATCTGAAGAATTCATAGTGGGGGGCCTATCATCAACTTTACCAACTTGGTAATTTTCGTGGCTGGGGCCCCTCCAGTCAGTGTTCCATCCACTTGCTCAAACCGAATGGGATAGTTTAGGGGTCTTGTGCATATACCTAGTTGTTCCACAATCAACATGCTGATTAAGAATTGGGTGCAGCCGGTGTCCACAATTGCCCCAGCTTCCCCTTCCCCTCCCGTTTCTGGCACTTGGAGGTTGCATTTTATTGTAAAGGAGCAGATGGATGAACTAACCATTGGGTCATCTTCACATTTTCCTCCTCTAAGGCCTCCCCATTGGTAGGACTTTTTGTCACTTTAGGTTGGGGATCCTCTTCCGGAGGTTGTTGGCCCAGATAACTCTTCTGTAGTAGCTTATGAGGCCTTCTCTTTACTGCTCTGGTGGTTGGTGCACACATTTGTGATATTGGGGCTGGAGCCAAGCACTCTGACGCTCTGTGGCTGAATTGACAGCAACGCTGGCATTTTATTGGTCCCCCTGAGGGACAGAACCCAGTTGCACCTCTAAACCTAGGAATCACCTCATCATATTGTTCTGCTATCCATTCTGCAGTTTCCCCCTCATTCATCCCTTCTTCCATTGTCAAGAACTCTTCTCTGTAGGAAGGTGGGGTAGGAACCTGTTGGGGCATTGCAGGTGAGACTGGAACCAGTGGGGAGGTCAGTCCCTGGTTTGGCCACTGCCTAGTTATCTGCCATGGTGCCCTCTACTGAGGGAGAACAGGTGCCCATTGGCATCTCTTCCATCCATGACCTGGGGTTGCTTGATTCATAAGTTGCAGTTCAACCATCAATAGCTGGCGGGCGGGTTATGGGCCAAGGTCCCCTCTGCTGGTTTGGAAGATTTTCCCATGTTGCCCAGTGGCATCTTTGCCATCCACGACCTGGGAAGAAAGCCCAATTTGGTGGTGCTTGCTTAGTGAGAGATGCTTGCCAAATCCCTTCTTGCTGGCTCAGCTCATTCATCACTGTATGGAAGGAGTAATTATCTCCAGTCCAGTTTATTGCTGTGTTTTTGTTGGGGAAGGAGGGGAAACTTTCATTTCCGCTTGGCTGCAGAGGTTGGTTTGGGTGCCCCCTCCATTCATCTCCCTCCAGTTGTGCGTGCATCGTCCCAGATGCTATAAAGATGAAAAATTCCTCCCACACAAATTATTTTGTACTTCGGAAGAACTTCACAAAAGCAATTCGTCATTAGCTTCTTATCTCAAGGCTTTCTCTTAATTGTTCGCTGATATTTTATGCTGACTGGGTCAGTCAGCATTGGGAATCAGCACCCCTTGCCAGCCCCTGGCCTGAGTTTCTGGTGATTTATTTTAAAGCAGATTCGGGTTAATGTCAGTGTTCCAAATATCATCCAGAATTAAATCAGAGTTCAAGACATAACTTTCATCCAAGTTCCAATTTAATAAGACAGACATGTGGAAACCCGAATCTGAATGCTTCCTGGGTTTCCACCCAGTTGAAAGTTCATGATCTTGTCTCCACACCCACAAGTCCATGACATGATCCAATCTTTCTCTGTCACGCTGGCATTTCCACCCGTCTAGTTCCAGTCAGGTGCAGAGGTGCAGAGGTGCAGAGACCTTGGGCTTCTAGAAAGGAATGTTTTATTTTAACAACAACACATTCTACTCCTTACCCCTCCCAATTCCCCACTAATGAAACAGCATAGTAAAGAAAGAGAGAGTGTGTGTGGCAGGCCAAAGATCCTAAAAGGAATATGACTGCAGGTCTGACACAAGAAGGCAATGGGAAGAAATCACAATGGACTTTATAGTAGAGTTGCCAAAAAGTGGGGGGAACACAGTGATTTGGACTGTAATAGACCTATTCTCCAAACAGGCGCACTTCATACCCTGCAGCGGATTAACCTCAGCTCACCAGCTGGCCAAACACATGAAGCACATTTTCTGCCTGCATGAAGTACTTTGAAGAATTATCTCAGACAGAGGGATCCAGTTCATGGCTAAGTTCTGGAGCGAGTGCCTGCAGTCCACTGGGTCATCCCAGGGCCTTATCTCAGCTTTTCACCCAAGCACCAATAGAAGAGCAGAGAGACTGAACGCCATAGTAGAGCAGTACCTGAGGTGCTACATGAACTTTCAGGAGTCCAATTGGGCAGACCTCCTGTCTTTTGCTGAGGTCACGTACAATAATGCTGTTCACAGTAGCACGGGACTAACACCATTCAAAGTAGTGAGCAGCATGGGCTTTATCCCAATGCCTGAGTATCCAAGGGATCGCCCCTCCTCAGTCAGCTTGACTGATTGGATTTCAATGCTAAAAGCAACCTGGGAGAATGTCAAAAAAAAGTGCTAGCTAAAGCGGTGCAAATCTATAAGAAACAGGTAAATAAACACCGAGCTCCGCAACGACCATTCTTGGTGGTAGAGAAGGTCTACCTCTCCACAAAATATTTGAGGTTAAGACTCCCTCGCAAGAAACTGGGGCCAAAATTTATGGGACCATTATCCACAGTAAAGATCATCAATCCAGTCACAGTGCAATTGAAACTGCCCCAACTGCTAGGGAAGATACACCTGGTATTCCATAATAGCCTCTTAAAACATGTGTTCGAATCAACCCTGAGACCACTACTCCAGGAGCCCCCAGACACTGTGGTCATAAGGAGGAAAACCCATTATGAGGTGCAATGAATCTTTGATTCAAGGTGGCATAGGAGACAACTCCAATACTTAATCAAGTGGAAGGGCTACCCCTTGTCAGTGGCATCTTGGGTAAAGACTAGAAATATCCAGGCTGATTGCCTTATAGCAAAATTCCATGCAAAAAATCCAAACAAGCTTGAGGGTAGGATGCAGGCATAAATCCTATATTTGTACTCAAATTGTTTTGCTTCTCACAAGTTGCTTTTGGAAAGCAAGGGGAGCCAAATGACAACTCATAAAATTGCCATGGTGAGGAAAGGGGGTAGCACATTACACATATACCTTTGGCTAGGGTCGGATTATTAGAATGTGCACCTCATTTATGAATGTGATTTATGACACAGACTGAGGAGAGGAAGGAAACAGGGGTAAAATTCAGCCATAATTAAAATGAGATCAGTTCCTAATAAATGATTGGATTTCTTTTGAAACTTGGCTTGAGGCTCATGAATTAATTAGGGCATCTTTCGGAAACCTGACAGCTGCGTAGCATTCAGTGCAACAGGGCAGATGGTTGTCCTGTAAATCTTAGATTTAAGATGGGTTGGCATTCATCTGTCACACAACACACCAGTGAGTTTTCACCAATACATCCAGGCTGCATTCAACCTTGCTCATACCGCACCATTGATGTCACTGTTGCCTTGGAGGTGGGATCCTAGATACTGAAAAATGTCCACTTTCTTTACTTTTTCTCCATTGATTTGAAGCATTCCATGGATGGTGACAGTCTCTAAGTATTCAGTTTTCTTGATGTTGAGGCGGAGTCTGAAATGGTCGAGGCAATCATTCCATGTTTGAACTTGCTGCTGTAATTATCCTCTAATGGTGGAAACAAGCATAATCTCACCAGCATAGAGCATAATATAGGGTCCATTCTGCTGCAGTTCATGCATGATAGTATCCTCAACCAGTATAAACAAAAGCGGTGACAATGCAGAGCTTTGGTGTTCCCCAACCATCACTGGAATCTGTTGGAGAGTCCAGCTGGGCATCACACTTGGCTGCTGATGTTCTTGTATCATTTTGACCCAGTCAATGAGTGATTCATGTACTCTGTGATCCTGGAGGACATACCAGATCAGTTGGTCTGGAACACAATCAAATGCCTTCTCCAGGTCTAGAAATGCCCTGTGTGGTGGTTGTCTCGTCTCGCAGTGTTTCTCTGAGGTGACAGACTGCAAAGATGGCATCAGTTCTTCCACACCCTTTAATGAAGCTGCATTGGTTTATGGTGACTTGAGCAATGCTGTGAATGCATTGATCAAGGATTCTCTCAAAGATCTTCATAGTGTGAGACAGAAGGGGGATTGGGTAATAGTTGACACAGTCAGCTGGATCACCCTTGTTCTTGAAGATGGAAACTATTATGCTTGTTAACCAATCAGTTGGTACATGGCCAGTGTTCATTACAGCATTGAAGAACTCAGTCAGCCAAGATATCCCTGTGTCTCACACTTCCTTTAGTTTCCAGAAGGAATCAATTGATAGAATAAAAAATAGGATAGATAGGATAGAGTAGAAAAAACAGACAATCAGTGCAGAAGAAAGATAAGATACTGGTCTTTTTGATAAAGTACCTCCAAATAATAATAATAACAACAACAATGATAACAACAACAACACTATCAAGACAACAACTTCTGCCTATCCCAAGTCATTGGAAAGGACTCTTATAGGTGAAATACAAAATGCAGTGTAAATATCTGGATGAATGTGTGACCAACCATAATATATTAAATTTATATACCTTCTGACTCCCATTGACACATCTGTAAATAAATGCTGAGCACTGTTCTCCTACAGAAACAACATATACCTCGCTGTGTCTAAATTTAATGTTATTGTTAAATAAATCCACATAAAGTTTTAACTTTTTTCAAACTCTTGATCTTCTGAGTAAATATGATGCAGAATGTAAAAACATAATCCTTCCCACTACCTAAATGTACTATGCTACTAGGACAAGCATTGCTAAGAGACAAGATAATGTCAGTATATAAAATTTTAAGTATCTCATTTTGAGATTGTGTTGGCAAGATTTAAATCACATTCTCCAAACAACTTTGAAGCAAATATTGTATTTTTCGCAGTATAAGACTTTCCGAACTATAAGATACACCTTAGCTTTAGAGGAGTAAACAAGAAAAAAAATCTGCCTCTGCCTCCCAGCATCCACCACCATCGCCCATTCGCCACTGCCAATCGGCAGCAATATGTGGTAACAAATGGCTGGTGGCAAACAGGTGACAGCGAACAGACGGCAGTGAACAGGCAGCAAATGGGTGGCAATAGGCAGTGGCAATCCCCACTAGAATAGCTGATCATTGGTATTCTGGGAGGTTGATCCAAACTTGGATTTCTTTTCACAAATATCCACTTACACCTTTGCTGAGATTCACATACTTAATTAAGTGCAGTTTAGTATATCTCCTTAAAGGTTCAGGCCATATGGATCTCTACTATTGAGGTGCAGATATTTCAGCTATAAAAGTACCTATATTACAGCAAAAGTTGATTCTTTAAATAGAAAAGACAGAAGACTTTCCTTTTTTAAAAAAAAGAATCTAATATTGTATGAATATGTGCAATGTTTGCAGCATAGTCTGTATATATAACCACAAATCTAATTAAAACTGCCAGCAATATTTAGGTTAGCAAAGTATAATGAATCTGTAGCTTGATTAAGTGAAAAGGTTAATAGCATCCCTGTTAGGTATCTTTAATCACTCTTAAATATCCAAGACCTTTGTTTTGTGGAAGATAAATTATCTTTATTGGGAGAACAGTTTGTTCTTGACTATGAAGTTTTAACCTCTGCTCATTATGTTTAATTTTCCAGAGACTTAATGTAGTCACATTTTTAGATAGTATGAAATTATAGGAATCTGTTAAATATAGTTTGAAAACTTCTGGTTATGCAAGAAAGATACAAAGGAGAAGGGGAGAAAGGCACGCCCCAAGATACAAAAGAACAGGTGCACCAATAGTTGGTTTTTCTGTTTACACAAATGTACTCCATAATCTGGTGAACACAGTGCCTTGAAAAGAAGGCAGTTATCATTACAGTTATTAAGTTCAGCAACTGAGTTTTTCCTAGGGATGTTCCAGACTCAATCACCTCGAAGCAAACAAGATTATGTGTTAATCCTCCAAATCAAGTGAGTTAATTAGAAATTTCCACAGATGATTATTATTCATATAGAAGTAACATATCCTCTGAGTTATCCCAAAGTGGACCTATACTCCATTTTTATTTAATTACTGAATAAAGTGAAGGAGAGATAGACCCTTTTGCAGATACTGTAATTGAAAATTGCTGCTGTCTTATTTACCAGATTATCTCTTGACTTTTTATTAGCCTGTGAAACTAATAAATAATCCTGTAGCAGCAAGCTTGTATGGGAGATAGTTTTCTAATATGGCATATTTAACAAATATCCTTTATCAACCCACAGAAGAGCTTCTATCTTCACCTTCTAGAATGTCCTATAATCTTCCCAGTTAGAAAAAGATTTCACAGTGTTCCTATACAAGAACAATTTTTTCATAATCCACAGAAGGAAATAGAAATATTTCCCCACAATTTTATCATGTCTTTTCTACACAGCATGACAAACTGAATTAATAATGCTTCTTTTAATAACAATCAATTTATTAAAGGATGAGATTTTTGCCTCTTCCAAGCAGGGGCACCACCAGATATTTAGCTGTCTAAAAATTTTGATAATTTGCTTATCTTTTATGTATGTATGTATATACATATATATTTTAATGTACATTCTATTTAACTCTGGTGGTGCAGTGGTTAGAATGCAGTATTCCAGGCAAATTCTGCTGACTGCCAATTGGTGGCAGTTTTGCAGTTTGATCCTGACCAGCTCAAGGTTGTCTTACCCTTCCATCCTTCTGAGTCAGTAAAATCAGGATCCAGATTGTTGGGGAAAATATCCTGACTCTGTAAAATGCTTAGAGAGGGTTGTAAAGCGGTATATAAGTCTAAGTGCTATTCCTATTTCTCTGAGTGTTTTAATCTGAAAACTCTTTCTTTTTACTTTTATTTTTATTTTTTGGAATGGTTTATTTATTATAAATTCAAATACATAAATAAGCTTTGATGAAATGAACTGTAACATTCATTTCTTCTGAGAGTTCAGTGAATTTGGTATATGTATCTGTTAACTATATATGAAAAACTGCCAAATGTGTTTCTGCATCAGAGGTGTTATTAAGATTTTCTCTAGCAATATTTTGCATTCACTTGAAGTTGACTACTTCTCATTTATAGAAAGTAAAAATATCTAGATAATCTGAGATGCATTTCCAAAAATATTTAAGCACAAACAAATGATTTGTACTTGGTTAGAAGATCCAAGTGAAAAATCAGAAGTGTTCAGGAAAACCACCTGGAAAAAAACAAGCCTGTGCATTTAGAAGAACATTTTTAAAACTAAGAAAAAAGGTTGTGTTTATGTAATCAAATTGAGATTACCCAAACTTTTAAAAATGTCATTCCAAGTGGGGAAGTCACCAACTGTTACTTATTCATAGGATGATGGCTACTATTTTCATTTGTCTTGCCATCTTAAAGTGTCAGGCAGTGATGAACAAAATAATAGTACGTTATCTGAAAGGGAAAATTACACACATACACACACACACACACAAAGTTTGGACCTCTATTCAATATTTCTCTTTACCAATGACCTAAAACACATTCTATTTTCTACAGAAAGAGAGATAAAGAAAACCTAATTAAAAACTTATTCATTCAGAAAAATGACCAAAGGCTGCATATTTGTACCTGGCAAAAATATGTGAATTTTTGTTTTCAATAACTGGTGTGCCCTATTGGCTAGAAATAACTGCAACTAAATATTTCCAATAATTATTGATCAGTCCTATAAATCAGCTTGGAGAATTTTAGTTCCTTGCCTCCCTATGGAATAGCTTCAATTCATGGATATTGGTAGACTTCCTTGTGAGAATTGCCGATTTCAGGTTGATCCAGATTAAAGTCAAGACTTTGCTTTGACTATTCCAAGACATTGACTTTGTACCTAGCTACTCTGGTTCAGAAGCAGCAAAGCCAGCCCAAGCCATAATAGTATCACCACTATTTCACAGATAGGATGAAGTTCTTATACTGGAATAAATGAGATTACTTGAAAAGAACCAAGTGAAATAGAAACAGATATTGATTGAAAGATTAAACAAAAAATGTCTTTTCCCCTATTCAATAGTTAAGCAAATAAGATTGTGTAAAATAATCCAAGAGTTTTGACCATAAAAAGTACCATGTTTTCCATTTCAGGATTTCTTCAGCAAATCTGATCCCTTTCTGGAAATCTTCCGAATGAATGATGATGCAACCCAACAGCTTGTTCATAGGACCGAGGTAAGTTGAGAAATATCACACACATACACAAACATACCCCCCCTAAATAAAATGTTTATTTGTAAACTCACAATTTCATTTGAGTATTGTTCTACTTGTGCCCCTCTTTTCTTAATACAGCCACTGGATTACAGCCAATGTGATTCTTGTCTGTGATTCTACAGCAGAGATTTTGGCCTTCAAAAATTGCTACATTATAAATATTATCATATCCTGTTTCTAGAGTGTAACTGAAGAGTTATAGCCTTGCTAAATTTAAGAAAAGCTTGATTGTGGACTAGGAAAACAGCAAGATATATTTCAGTTCCATTCTTTGTCATTGTTACAATCTTAATCTAATTTCTTCTCTTCATGCTGGTCTATTTGATGCTGATGCAGTTATAAACACTCAGATCCTTACACTTGCTATTTGCATAGATTTGATTTGATTTTGATTTTATTGAAAATTTATATGCCGCCCTTTTCCCTGAGGGGACTCAGGGCGGCTTACAACGATGAAGGAAAGGGAGTGCAAGACAAGACTTAAAAAAAGAATCGTGGTTAAAAGAAAATTAATCATAAAACACAACATTCACTCAGCATTCGGGCGGGGTGAGAATAATCCTATCCCCAGGCCTGACGGGATAGCCAGCTCTTAAGGGCTATGCGGAAGGCCTGGACTGTGGTGAGGGTACGGATCTCCACGGGGAGGTTGTTCCATAATGTCGGAGCGGCAACTGAGAAGGCTCTCCTCCGCGTAGTCGCCAGTCGGCACTGACTGGCGGATGGAATTCGGAGGAGGCCTACTCTGTGCGATCTGATGGGACGCAGGGAGGTGATTGGCAGAAGGCGGTCTCTCAAATAGTCAGATCCACTACCATGGAACGCTTTATAGGTGGTAAGTAAAACCTTGAAGTGCACCCGACGATCAACAGGTAGCCAGCGCAGCTCACGGAGGATTGGTGTTATATGGGCGAACCGTGGTGCGCCCATGATCACTCGCGCGGCCGCGTTCTGGACTAGCTGAAGTCGCCGGATGCTCTTCAAGGGCAGCCCCATGTAGAGCACATTGCAGTATTCCAGCCTAGAGATCACAAGGGCTCGAGTGACTGTTGTGAGAGCCTCCCGGTTCAGGTAGGGCCGCAACTGGCGCACCAGGCGAACCTGGGCAAATGCCCCCCTGGTCACAGCCGACAAATGGTGGTCAAAACTCAGCTGTGGATCCAGGAGGACTCCCAAGTTGCGGACCCTGTCTGAGGGGAATAAATTTTGCCCCCCCAGCCTGATTGGTGGAACATTAGCCAAATTTTTGGGAGGAAAACACAACAGCCACTCGGTCTTTTCCGGGTTGAGTACCAGTTTGTTAGCTCTCATCCAGTCTTTAACAGCCTCAAGGCCCCGGTTCATCACGTCCACCGCTTCATTGAGTTGGCACGGGGCGGACAGATACAACTGAGTATCGTCCGCATACTGGTGGTATTTTATCCCGTGCCTTCGAATGATCTCACCCAGCGGTTTCATGTATATGTTAAATAGCAGGGGGGACAGAACCGAACCCTGCGGCACCCCATAGGTTAGGGGCCTCGGGGACGATCTCTCCCTCCCCACCAACACCGACTGCGACCTGTCCGAGAGGTAGGAGGAGAACCACTGTAAAACAGTGCCGCCCACCCCCACCTCCCGCAGTCGTCGCAGAAGGATACCATGGTCGATGGTATCGAAAGCCGCTGAGAGGTCAAGGAGAACCAGGATGGACGCGTAGCCTCCATCTCTGGCTCTCCAGAGATCATCGGTCAATGCGACCAAAGCGGTTTCAGTGCTGTAACCGGGCCTGAAGCCAGACTGGAAGGGGTCAAGGTAGTTAGCTTCCTCCAAGGTACACTGAAGCTGTAAGGCCACCACCTTCTCAACAACCTTCCCCAGAAAGGGGAGGTTGGAGACTGGACGATAGTTGTTAAGAACTGCTGGATCCAAGGACGGTTTCTTCAGGAGGGGCCTCACCACCGCCGCCTTAAGCGCGGTGGGGAGGTGTCCCTCCCGAAGAGAGGCGGTAACAACCGCCTGGATCCAGCCTCGTGTCACCTCTCTGCTGTTGGCAGTCAGCCAAGAGGGACACGGGTCCAGTATACAGGTGGAGGAACTCACAGCTCGCATAGCCTTGTCCACATCCCCGGAGGCAACATCCTGGAACTCAACCCAGAGATGGTCTACCAAGTTATTCCCCTGTGTCCCGGCTGGATCTGCAGGGGTGGAGTCCAGTTCCGATCAAAACCGAGCAATTTTGTCCGCCAAGAACTGACTATATTCCTCAGCCTTACCCTGCAGGGGGTTCCCCATCTCCCTCCTATTTAGGAGGGAGCGGGTTATCCTGAACAGGGCGGCTGGGCGAGACTCGGCGGACGCTACCAAGGAGGCAATGTGTGATCTTTTGGCGGCTCTCAATGCCCAAATATACTCCTTGGTGCAGGCTGTCAACAGTGCTCGGTTCGATACGGACCTATCGGATCTCCACCGGTGCTCTAGGCGTCTCCTCCGGCGCTTTATCTCGCGGAGCTCCTCGGTGAACCAAGGGGGTCTCCGCGAGCCACTGACCCGGAGGGGCCGTAGTGGCGCAATTCGGTCTAGAGACTCCGATGCCGCCGAGTGCCAGGCCGCAGCAATAGTCTCCGCCGAACTGTGGGCGAGAGCATCTGGAATAACCCCAAGCTCCGTCTGGAACCTAACAGGGTCCATCAGTCGCCTGGGGCGGAACCACCTGGTCGGTTCCTCCTCCCTACGGTGGGGGTTTGGCCTCCGGAAGTCTAGCCTCAGTAGGTAGTGGTCTGACCACGACAGGGGAATGGTCTCATTTCCCCTCAGACCAAGATCATAACTCCACTGCTCCGAGAGGAATACGAGGTCGAGTGTATGTCCTGCCAAGTGGGTAGGGCCTCGAATTACCTGGGTCAGGCCCATGGCTGTCATGGAGGCCATGAACTCCTGCGCTCCATCAGAGTGTTCACCGAGCGAAGGCAAATTGAAGTCCCCCAGAACCATTAGTCTAGGGAACTCAATTGCTAGCTCGGCTATTGACTCGAGGAGCGCAGGGAGGGCCACTGCAATGCAGTTGGGAGGCAGGTACGTTAGCAGCAAACCCGCTTGACCCTTGAGGTCCAACTTCACTAGCAGGGACTCACACCCGACAAGCTCCGGAGCAGGGATCCTACGAGGAGCTAAAGACTCCCGGACTACAATAGCCACACCGCCACCCCTTCCCTGGGCTCTCGGCTGATGAAGCACCTGAAACCCGTCTGGGCACAGCTCTACGAGGGGGACTCCTCCCTCTGTGCCCAGCCATGTTTCAGTAATACATGCCAGGTCTGCCCCCTCGTCTACAATCAAGTCCCGGACGAGGGGAGCCTTATGGATAACAGACCTGGCATTTAGCGACAGCAGCCTGAGACCAGGGTCCTGATCGCTCACGCCATCTGACCTTGGAGTGGGACTCATAGGGCCGGAAGGAGGGATCTCTGCAATATAGCGAACCCTCCTTCCCCTATAATGGCCAGCCCTAAAGTCCCCGCCATATCTGCCTCTCCCTGTTATGACCGCAATGCTCCGACTCTCTCCCGTGGGTATAATTCCCCCAACCACCCCAATGGCCCCCGCTTGCCCCGCCAGGTCCTCCGAATCATTCATACTCAAGCTCTCACACAAGCAGTCCTCACTGATAGAATTAAAACACAGATACAACTAATAAAAATAAAAGTGAGATCATTCATACAACCAGACAATCCCATGCACTCAACATACCAGTTAAAAATTAGAAAATGATAGGGTTGCGCAGGTTCAAGATAGTATTGAGTTCGTAATAGTCCAACGTAATAGACCGCCCTCTCCTGAGGGGGGGGGTCACACCCTAATGGGGGGCTCCACTCTTCTCCTTCTGCTCTGCCCCAAAGAAAAGTCCACAACCGGAAGGTCAAAGTTCGATAGTATACAAGGCAGTCGTGTGTAATAAAGGGGAGGCAAAAATGCCTGATGTTTATAAGCCAGAATTGTTCAGTCTTATTCCCCTTAAAGTCCCAGAGAGAATCAGCGGACCACATAGGAGAAAGTCTCTTTCCTAGGGTTATATAGATGGGAAACTTCTACTGAAACAAATGGAAGCTCACCATCTTGCTAATTGAGGACCTTGATCTAGATCAATGTTTCTCAATCTTGCAATTTTAAGATGTGTGGGCTTCTTAACTTCAAGAATTCTCCATCCAGGATGGGGTAGTGAAAGCTGGGAGTTGAAGTTCACACATTTGACATTGCCAACGTTGAGAAACGCTAATGTAGACCAGAATAAAAAGCAAAGTATTAACCCTCCCCTAGAGTATAGTTCCTGTTCATTCCTTTTGATTGCAAAATATATATATTGTACTCAAAAGCAAACCATACAAATAACACTATATATAGATAGAGATAGAGATAGAGATAGATAGAGATAGATAGATAGATAGATAGATAGATAGATAGATAGATAGATAGATAGATAGATATAGATATAGATATAGATATAGATATAGATATAGATATAGATATAGATATAGATATAGATATAGATATAGATATAGATGTTGTATTTGTGCTGATAAATAAATAAAGGGAGACTAGTATAGATCTATTTCAAGCTATTTAGCTCTCATCAGCTAGCCATACCCTTACTGGGATTCAAAGGGTATGGCTAGCTGATGAGAGCTAAATAGCTTGAAATAGATCTATACTAGTCTCCCTTTATTTATTTATCAGCACAAATACAACACAAATCTAACAAAGGCAACAGTAAAAATATTGGGTTTCTGTCTGGATGGTCTCTTGTGACGAGCCAATGGACAGAGAATGGAAGCAGTGAGCTTCCTCCCATATTTGGGCATATATATAAAATATAATATAATATAATATAATATAATATAATATAATATAATATAATATAATATAATATAATATAATATAATATAATATAATATAATATAATATAATATAATATAATATAATATAATATAATATAATATAATGAAATTATTTTAAAACTATTTGACTACATTGTCAAAATGTTTGCTCAAAAACGGAAAGACTTTTAAAAGCAAAAGCGATTGTGAAAGCCTGATTTTAACTGGAGTAGAAAGCTTTGGTATTGTGCTGTGCCATTCTTTTGTATTAATAGCATAATGAGCAAGTGCTTTAATATTCAAGGAATAAATAATCATTTAAATACTATCTGGAAAAGTTTACAAATGGTGCAAGTGTTATGGAAAATGTAATTGTACTTGTATTGCATGCATAATTTGGATAGTACAAACAGCACATTGCAATTGATGCGTCTTTTCTCCTCATTTTCTGCTAAAATGATCCCATAAATGTAAATCAAGGCATTATAAAATAACTAAAAATTGTAATCATTCTTTGTATCAATGTCTCTCTGTTCTTTGATAAGATCAGAACCCAGTACAGTATGTTGTGATCGCTGTATTACTTCTATGCTAGTGTAAATGTGATGTTGCCAGCAGTGCTCTGGAAAAATTATTTCTAGCACATGATTAAAGACATTTGTTGTAGCAATATCTTCTCTCTGGAAACTTATCATTTCAGCAGAAAAGTAATTGTTTCAGTCTAAACAGAAAAAGAACTATGGAACAGTGATCAGGAGTGTCCTCACTTTCATTCGCAAAACCCAAAATGCCAATTAAAAAGACATACATACATACATACATACATACATACATACATACATACATACATACGTGTGTGTTATTTTTGCCTTTGTTATATTTGTGTTATCTTTGTGCTGATAAATATATATATAGTAATATATATAGTAATATATATAGTAACATATATAGTAACATATATAGTAACATATATAGTAATATATATATATATATATATATATATATATATATATATATATATATATATATATATATATAGTAATATATATAGTAATATATATAGTAATATATATATATACACACACACACACACACATACATACATACAAGATGGCTTTATATAATAAAATTTGACCCATTTTATCCCCACTTCTAATCTTCTACCCAAAAAAGACAGTCTATGGCTACTGAACATGCCATCTTCTCATTATGAGGTTGGGAGCAACTCATTGCCTTAGGGTCTGTCCATAAATTTAGTTTGTATTCCAAGCTAACCAACTTTGTTCCCTTAGCTGACCCAAGAAGGAAAAAGTGTAGACAGCTCCCACCCTTAAAACATTTGTTTACCAAGCACTATTGGTTCTAATACTTCTTTAAACTGTTTTACTTTTATATCGCTGTTTCGTTGTTAACATAGCACTATGGAAATTCTCATTGGACATATCCTTGAATATTCCAGCAGTGTCTGAATTTGAAATCATATGACAAAGATATAACATGTGAGAAATTCCTATGTTTATTCTGAGTTTTCTTAAATGTTGACAAAGAGAATTAGAGGAAATCATTATGGAAATGGCAGTCATCTAGGTTGCTTGCAAATGTGTAATAGAAGGACAGTTTCTAAGACAGTGTTTTCCAACAGAATGTTTGTTCTAACATTTAATCTAAGTTATTTTCCTTGTGCTTAGAATCTACATTGTAGTTTGAATTCTTTGGAATAATATACTGGTAATTGTGATATCATGATATAAATTTTCAAATAGTTATGACCTTTAATTACATCTTTCCCAGGCTAAACATTGCATGCAATTCTTCAGCCCCATTTTAATGGCCTCCAGAATGTCCCAGAAATTTGCTGTTAAAATATAGTGGCAAAATATTCATCTTACACTGCTTAAATCTTAAGGAGAGGAGAGAAGAGGGTTGATGAAATATATCTTTAAAAAAACATTAACTTCTCCAAAAGCTTTACTGATTTAAAATTTCAACTTCAGAACCCCCATGATATAAATGCAGTGCTGTTTTGTCTTCGGTGGCTAATGGAAATTTTTAAAAACTGTGTTCACAACCACAAAAAAACATGTTTGTCCTGGGTTTTTTGGGATATTTTTCCAAAATATCTTCCTTAATGTTCTTCAGTTCATCACTTAGTTTTCTTATATCAGAGTGTCCCCAATATTTCAATCATCTAGGTTTTATCAGTGGAATGTAAGATGCACCAACAGATTATAAATTTCTTCCCAGTATTTCCCTTCATTCTGGAGTAAATCTCCTTTCCCTGCTTTTGAATATATGTATGTATGTATGTATGTATGTATGTATGTATGTATGTATGTATGATGTATGTATATACACACACACATACATATACACACACATATACATACACACACATACATATATATACACACACACATACACACATATATATATATGTACATACATACATACATATACATATACAATATACAATATCCCTCCCTATTTTATGTAAGCCGCCCTGAGTCCCCTCAGGGAAAAGAGCGGCCTATAAATGTTAATAAAAAAATACACACACACACACACACACACACACACACACACACACACACACACACACACACATATGTATATATATATATATAAATCTCTTTTTTCACTATTTTATTTATTTGTGTTTACTTTTTAATCAAATGTATATAACAAAGCCCCTGTATTCTTTATTTTTGCTTCACCCAAAGCAAAGGAAATAAGTAAAAAAAGATTCCCAGTGATTTTAAAGTGCTTTGGAAAGGAGCCCAATGACCAAAAAAAAAAAAGACCTGCAAAGAACCTCAAATGTGAAAGCCATTGCTTACCAAACATGTTCTGTATTGGCAAGAAAAAAGCATTCAAAAAGTATATCAAAAAGTGTAGGCAAAGATACCATGTTTAATTATTCATAAAGCTTAATTATTCTTGCCAATTTAAAAATGTATTTATAGCAAAGAACTATTTTAAATCATTATTATAGCTTTGTGTTTTAGGTGGAAATAAGATTCTTTTCCTTTAATTTCTAGGTGGTGATGAATAACTTAAACCCAGCTTGGAAGGCATTTAAGGTGTCTGTAAATTCCCTTTGCAGCGGTGACCAAGATCGCAGACTGAAGGTTTGTGATCTTTGAACTATGAAATAAATAGATTTTCAAACTTTCTCTTTAAAAAAGAATTAAAGTTAAAGTCTAGTGCTACTTTTAAATAAAACTTTATTTTTATATTTATTTATCCTCAACCAGTTTGAATTATATAGCTTTATAGTCTCCTAATGATGCTATATAATATTATGAAGGTCTAAACATCACTTAAACCAACAGAATCAAAATATTTCAAATTAATTGAGAAATATAAATATCAATTAGATTTTAAACATTATTTAAAACATAAGGTGATAGAAGCATAATATAAATGTTAAAGCTCAGTTCCAAAATCTGAGTTCTGTGAGTGACTTTGCTCTTCATATAAGTGAGTTCTATGGACTATTTGACACTTTGATTTTTTATCAGTTTAAATGTCTTATTTACTGGTATGAAATAATTTCAGCATGCATAACCATGGAGACTATTAGGATTGTGCTTCAAATTCAAAATCTTCCATATTTTTATTTATGAAAGATGGTAAATGCATGCATTAAATATATGAAGAACCAACACATTGTAGTGAGCATATGTTTAATGTCCATTAGCTGCAGATGATGAATCTCCATGCATAAGTGGGAGTTTTCATGTATTCATGTTTGGGAGAAAGCTTATCTGTGTTGGGAGAGAGGAGTTTTGATTTTTTTTAAACTGTATATTGTAGAGTATGTATGTATTTCTGTCAGTCTTGACTCCTAATGAACAACATAGCCAAGTCCCTACAGAAGGATCTGCCATAATAAAGTAATGGGGTGAAGTAGAGAGACCTGCATAGCTTTAGCTTACTTAAGAAGTCAGCATACTAGTAATTCATTAGCCAAGAATATTTTTATAAGGCTTTTCAAAAAATCCTTTCAATGCAAGACAGCTCATTTAGAAAAAAGATGGGTAGAAAGAGAATTTTAAATCCCCATTCATTTAAAACATTCACACTTCAGGAAAAAGCCACTTTTTTCACCTCCATTCTGTTCTGTTTCACCTTTTTTTGCTAATAACTCAATTTTATATTTTAAGAGAGATGTGTGGTCCATTTTTAAATTTCATGTGGGGGTTATATCTTTTTTTTCATTAATGAAAAGACAGATACATGGCTCCTTCTTCCAATTTTTAGTGACAAGTACAAAGCTGTGAAGTAATTTGCACTGAGAATTGATGACTGGCATGATATTACCCAATAAACATCTGCAATGTCATCTCCTCTGAATCTACTACCTAAGAACTCCATCATATTGGTTCTTTATTTCTCCTGAAGGGATACATTTGTTCTGCATTTTTCTTCATAAGCAACATTTTGCAAACAATCTCTTTTAATACAAAGCATTAAGTATATTCACAAATGTATACACAATTTTATGGACACTTTTTCCAAGTTTATACGTTTTTGTACATATATTTTGATTAGAAAACTTCATTCTATAACCTGTACAGTTTTTGTGATAATGACATTTTAATTAACATATTGTTTCAGGAAAGCAATGTTTATGTTAAAATGTGTGGCTAAATAATTTCTCATGGGAGTATCATTTTCACTCTTGCTATAGCCAAATGAACTATTTACAATTGATATCAGATTTTTAGCTTTTTTAGTAGTCTTTCTTTTGTCCTCAGTATATATTTTTAAAGAAAAATGCTGAGAGGTCTCTTCATGGGTATTCTAGTGGTACTTATGTATATACATTCAGGATCTATGTCAGGTTTCTTGTGACATAAAAAATAATGCATAAACACACATATTCAAAATTTAGTCAATATTTCAAATACTTCAAAAAATAAAGATCCATGTAAGTAATTCTTAATCATTTTAGTTTCTCGGGAGTTAATTTTCAAGGATATAAAATATCTGAAAAGAATGCTCTATTCTGAATCTCCAAAGACTTTTCTGTTTTTAAGAAATGTCAGCCTGAGGGCAAAGGATATCAATGATGAAAGCTATTGGTGGCAGAATAAGACTTTTGGAGACAACATAACTTTACTCTGTATGCTTGGATGATTCTTATAAGGCTGAAAGGATTCCCTTTCAACCTGAGAAGAAACCTTTTCCCAAGGCTCCACTACATTTTAGGAACATAACAGTAAAAGCCTTCTGTTATGATGGAAGCCTGTGAAATACTAGCACTAAGAACTGAAAGTAAACAAAATGATTGACACCTCATAATCCATGACTGCAGACTTTTTAGAAGTCAGCAGGATTTCCTAATGTTATTTCTAAAGCTAAATAGAAAAGCAAATCAAAGGGCTTTTCAAAACAAGCATAGTGGTGGCAAAGTTGCCCCTATTAAAACAAAACAGGGTTCCTTATTCACCCTGGGTCACATTTTAAGGAAAAATAATTAATGGCTCTATGTAATTTGTAATCCCTTTTTAAACATCTCAACATCTTTTGGAGTATTTCTGTTAGGGAATAGGAGTGCAGATGTAACAATGTAATTGGAGATCAATTTATTTTGTCAGTGGGATTGCTACCTTATTTTACAAGAATTTTTACCCCAGCCTCTTTGAGCCCTGTTTGGGCTCACATATTTCCCAGCATCTTGTTGTTGTCCTCATTTAAACTACTTTCCTGTAATATTTGAAAATAGTGGTTTAATAGTGGTTTAAATCAAATGCATTTTCAGACTTCCAGGCTTGTAATAAAAACCATAGTTTTCTATTATGTCAATGAAACCTGGGTGAAGATTTTTTAATTAATTATGATTATGATTAGTACGAGCTCACCTAGTGTACATATGAATATTATATGTAAGCATTATTTATTATTTTCAATTGTCTAGTGAAGATCAACTCTATAGGATCTTTTCCACTGTAGAAGAAAGGAGAAAATCTCTAGAAGGAAGAAAGGGCATTTGTATATTTGAAATAAGAGCATTTAATGTAATGTGAAGGCATGAGCATTTTTAAGTTTAAGAATGTATATTCTTAAAATAGATTAGAGAACATTTTTACTTTCATTTCTACTCCTGGTCTGTCTCTTCTGGTGAATAAGAATGCCAACTAGTAGTGCATGCCATGTCATGTCATAAAAGTTTGGAACAAGATAACTGTTCTTTTGAAATTAATGGCGCTTGGAATCTATTAAAAGTTATCTTGAAATGTTTTTCATTCCCTCTTTTTGATTTTCTAAAAGCCAACTCTCCCTTTTCATGCAGTGCTGTGTGCAAAGTCTTCATCTTCATCAGTATTTCTTCTTTAAAACAGGAAGATATCATCTTTAAACAGAAATAATGCTGGCTTCTGTTAAAATGATTTAAGTCCAACTAAGCATGTTCTTTTCTATATTTCTAAACAAAATCGAAATCCCTTTGTCCAATTTTCTTTCAGCTTGGTGTAGGGCATTCTTGGTAAGACCAATTGTGACTTAAATTGTCTTGGGATTTCTGTAGGACAAATCTCCAGATCTGGCACTATGACAACGATCTCCCTTTCAGCATACATGACACAAATTCCAACCTGAGCACCATATTTCTTAACATCATGGTTTCTCCCCACTCCCTATGCCTGCTTTCTTTTATCATATATTTATTCAAAATATATTTCAAACTTTTTTGCATTTGAACTTCCTGATAGAAAGAAACACAATCAGAGAAGAAAAGGGAGTTCAGGAATTGGCATGAGAACAAAAAGAGATAAAGGATGATGTAATAGACACTTTTCTCCCTCAGCGGGTTCCCAATTGCTGCGTGTGTGTGTGTGTGTGTGTGTGTGTGTGTGTGTGTGTATTTGCTACTTTTACATTCATTACCAGGTACCAACATTGTTCAAGTGAGGATAATTATACCATGATCAATGCCCAATTAAATAATACACGTGGCAGTCATACCATGATCGTGGTATGATTGCCACATGTAATATTTAATTGGGTATTGCTGTTATTTTTGTAATGCTCAAGAAATAGCACACTGTACAAAACGTTGGTATCAGGAACCACCTTTGATTAAGACTTTGATTTCAAACCTGCAATTATTAAAAGCATCATTATCATCACTTGAACAACATAGATAGCTTGTAATGAATGTAAAAGTAGCAGCTAAATAGCTAAAGCCCAGACCCTATATTTTCTCTCTTGAAACAGGTTCTATTTCTTTTTTTAATCCTTTAAAATAAATAATACCAAGAGTTATTTATAAAATACAAGTGCTTGATCATGGCTTTTTATTTCAAATGCAGTGATTTGGCTTAAATAAAGCTTCTCACATATAGTTCCTTCGCTCGTTCAAAGACGACAGGCAGTCAGACTTAAAAGGAAATAACTTTATCAGTCCTTGGCTCAGACGGGCTGCGAGCCCAAAATAAACATAAATAAAGTCTCTGGCAAGAAGATAACAGAATGCAAAAACAAAGATCTCTTACGGCCAAACCAGGTGTACAGAAAGAAAGCAGATCACTTCTCCAAGTGTCTCCTTGAATCAGGGTTACAGAAAGCAAATCACTTATCCAAGTGCCTCTCACAAACAAACCACGACCGATGAACCATGAACCATGAACGAACGACGAACGTTGACTTCTGCAATCAGGGCGTGGCACCATCAGTCCTTTTATCTCCAGAAGACCACACTAACGGGCCCCAGCTGCATTGTTATTCCTGCATCCCCACTCAACTCACAGCAAACTTCTGCTGAGTCACAACAGTTCTGTATGTTATTTGATTCTATACCACCAACATATTATTGTTTGTATCATCAATAGAAAAAATTTATTATGTTTAAAATCAATCGTAGTTACATAACAGTTTGAAGGTATAGTTTTGTACCTTATATAGTGATATTCCAGGAAGTCTTATTTATTGCTTCAATTTTCAGTTAATATTTTTCTGCAGATCAAATTAACTGCCAGAGCTGTGAAGGGTCAAGAAGTTACATGTTCATTTAAACTTTACTTTCATTAAGCACTTACTATTTGTTGTCAAGCATGTTTTAAAAGGCTTTTAATCCACTTGAATAGCTAGAGGATCTATGTAATTTTTACCAGAGAAAAGATGAAAGATTGAGTGAAATGTCAAGCTGTAAAATATTGAACAGGAGCATTTTACATGTTTATTCGAGCAATTTCAAAATAAGCAGACTTTTTTTTAGTCTATCAAATTGACAGAAGAGGTAAAATCCACATGGCTACATTAGCAGGAAAAAGATCCATATGTATTATTTATTATTAGTTCTTAGTTCACTCAGATTCAACTGTTGTCCTTTGGCTGCATAGAAAATATCAGCAAGTGGGTAATATTGATGAACACAGTTGTACATTTTTGGAGAAATATGTATAACTGAACTTCATATAAATGAGAAACTTTTTTTTTAAAGCTGTTCATCCCTAGATTGAGCGAACAGAGTATCTCACAAGATTCTCGTGGCAAAAGGAAAGCAGGCATGACCACATAGTTTGCTCTTAAGACAATAGATCTGCAGCTAACCAGGAGCAGAAAGAAAACGATTCCATTAAGCAGCTAATCAGATAACCCAACAGATAACCAGGTTATATTCACCAGAAATACACAACCTATTAATGCAAATCTTTATTCTTCATTGTTCTTATGGTACTCATGATGAGAGATAGAAGTAATGAATTATTAAGTGTGTGTGTCTGGATTTTTCTTGAACAACTCCTTGCCATCTCAGTCTATTTCCATCCAGTTTTAAACAGGTTTCGACAATGATTCTTTTAAGGTCAGACCTCTTAAATTTTTTCCCCTCCCAACATGCCATTAACCTTCCTGTTCCTTGGTTCTGTTTACTATTAGATTTATCTTCCATATGTCTGTTATCAATGTTTTTGTCAAAATCACTTTTTTGGGGAATTACTTTTATCTGGTATGACAGTTAATATGGAGAAGAAGTTCCTTCAAAAACTTAAATTAAAATCTATGACTGCACAGACCTTTTAGAAAAGATTATATACCAATTAAATGATAGTGACAGTTCTGTTTTTAGATGTCTGGGAGCCAATATCACCCAAGGAAATGTGGTGATACATAATGCTCTATGGGATAGCATGATGGCAGTAGATTTAGAAGACGACCCATCCACACCTGTATTTAAATCTTTGTGCAGCTATTCTGCTTTCATTGTGTAGCTTTTGTGTTGTGCGGTTTCCATGAACTAATAACAGGAAATACCATAGTTATCCTGAATTCTTTTCTTTGAGATCTCCTTGAATTTGTGAAAGAAAAGACCTTTAAGAAATTATTTTAAGGGAGCAAGAAACCTTCAAATAAATTTTATATATATATATATATATATATATATATATATATATATATATATATATATATATATATATATATATATATATATATATATATATATATATATATATATATATATATATATATATATATATAAAAGAGTATATATAAGAATATATTTATCCTTGATATTATTATGGGAGGACCAAACAGAATATAAAAATGTCCTACCGTTCATATTACAATCATCTCTCAAGTGGTCTGCTGTCTTCTGAGGCTTCAAGTGAATCTGAAGGGAAGGTCTCATAAAGGAATTCTTCTCAATGATCATTTTAATAATGGTGCTTGCTACCATGGATGGTTGTTGGTTTTGAAAAATTGCTAAAGCAGTTATTATTCTGTTGAAAAATCATCCATCCAAATTATCTGCCCACAAATCTCATGAGGAATTTTGAAAGCTTAATTGAGGGCTGTCATTCCAAAAGAGAAGTTGTACCCATAAGAGAAAAAAAACCTATGGAAATTTAGTTAAATTTAAGAAATTCAGTCCATCATGAAGCACTTCTACCGAGCAACCATATCTATGTATAGTCTGGTAAAAAACAGGACTGAGCAACCATATCTAGTCTGGTAAGAAACAGGAGAAAATAAGTCAGTAAGAAAGATTAAGCAAAGCTACGCAAACTACAACTTTCTCTTGCAAGTCTCCTGTACACAATCAATCTAAATCTCTGTCAAGAACAATCTGTTCCCTCACCAGAAACCTGATATGGACAGATAGAGAGGTTCACAAATCATGCTAACTCAGGCTAACTTATCATATAATTAAATGTATTAGAATAGCCTACCCAATTGTGGTAAACTATGACTAAAGAGTAGGGTGACCAGACGTCCCGCATCTGGTGGGACAGGCACACCTTCCCATAATTTTTCCCGCATCCCAGGCCATTCTCGAAAACCCCCGCTTTATTTTGGCGCTCGCAGCTCGCTCGCTCCCCCACCCATCAGCTACTAGCTCGCTCGCTCGTTCCGTTCCACACTAAAAATCCAAGCCAGCCCAGCCTGCCGCTCACTGATTGGCCTGGACTCCAGCCAATCAGTGAGCTGGCTGGGATGGAAAACTTTAAGCACGCGGCGGCTTAGCTTAGCACGCTCCATTTCATTTCGTCTTTTGCTTGCTGCTTAACTGGTGAGTAACGTTACCGGTGGGAATCGGGAGGCGCTGGGGGGAGAAGACGGCCCTCCTCTCCTCCCACTTTGCGGAGTTTCCCTGTATCTCCCAGGTGGCGCCCATCCCCTCTCAAAAGGATTCGTCCCGCTTCCTCCTCTTCTTCTTCCTCCACCTCCTCCTCCTCCCCATCCATGGTGGCAGTCACAGGATGGGGCAGCGGCGAGAGAGAGTGAGCAAGAGAGAGAGGGTTCTGTCCCGTGAGGAGACGCCCACCGAGCTGCGGGTCCCCCAGCCGCCTTCTTTCCCTCATGGTCGCTTCCCTTCTTTCGACTCGTGGTCGCTGACCAATGCTGGCAGCGCCTCGCTTCCCACCATCCCGCCATCGCCCAGCCGCCGCCGCTGCCTCCCCTTCCTCCCTCCCTCCCCCTCAGACTCCTCTTCCCGCCCCCGCTGCCTCGGCTTGGAAGGTTGGGAGAGCGAGAGAGAGAAAGAATGGGGGAATCTCTCGGGGCTCGCCGGAACGCTGCTCCTTTCCCAGAGCGAAGGCGGCACGGGGAAGACAATCTGCCGGAGGAACCTTCTGAAGTGGAGGCAGCGGCGGCAGCTGGGCGCGCGCTGCTCTTTCCCTCCACGCCCAGGTCCTCTCCGTTCCCAAGCATCTCCATCCTCTTCTCCTCCCTCGGTCCTTCCTGCCGCTGCCTCACCAAAATCTCGCTCTCCCTCCCCCCACTTTGGCCGCTGCTGGCCATCGCCCAGCCACTGCAGCCGCCTCCGCTTCCTCCCTCCCTTCCCCTCAGACACCTCTTCCTGCCCCCGCCGCATTGGCTTGGAAGGGCTGGGAGAGCGAGACAGAGACAGAACGGGGGAATCTCTCGGGGCTCGCCGGAGCGCTGCTCCTTTCCCAGAGCAAGCGCGGCGCGGGGAAGACGATCCGCCAGAGGAACCGTCCGAAGTGGAGGCGGCGGCGGTGGCTGGGCGATTGCCAGCAGCGCTCCAGACCCGGTGAGGCTGCCCGACCACCCTGGTGCGCCACTGCAGGGAAGAGACGCGGCGGGGCTGGGTGTGGCGCACACTGGTCTTTCCCTCCACGCCCGGGTCCTCCGTTCCCAAACAGCCCCATCCTCTCCTCCTCCCTCGGTCCTTCCCGCAGCCGACTCACCAAAATCTCGCTCTCCCTCCCCTTGCTTCGGCTGCTGCTGGCCATCGCCCAGTTGCCGCAGCCGCCTCCCATTCCTCCCTCCCTCCCCCTCGGCTTGGAAGGGCCGAGAGAGGGAGAGAACAAGGGAATCTCTCGGGGCTTGCCAGAGCGCTGCTCCTTTCCCAGAGTGAGCACGGTGCGGGGAAGACGATCCGCCTTCCGAAGTGTCCCTTATTTCGCGCTATCCCACACCCGGCGTTGGGGCACCAAGGCAAAGCGCCTGAGGAGAGAGAAGGAAAGAAGGGGGGAGAGAAAACTGGGCGCCCGAGCCCTTTCCCCACATCCCTATGCATCAGGGAAAGAGAGGTCACTCCCGGTGAAGCGTCGCCCCCGCGCTCGCTGCTTCTGCCGCAGCCACACCGAGGCTGAGATGGGATTCGGGGTTTTAACAGATGCCCGTTTCCCCCCCGCGCGGCTCCCTCTGGCCGGAGATCCCTTGTAGTGGGAGGGGAGGGAGGGGAGGGGAAGAGAGATCCCTTGTAGGGGGAGGGGAGGGAGGGGAGGGGAAGAGGCTCCATGGGTGGGGGAGGGGAGGGGAGGAAAATGGGGGATGCTGCAGAGGTCAAGGAGATGAAGAAGACCTTCATTGTGCCAGCCATCAAACCCTTTGATCACTATGATTTCGCTGCCGCCAGTTGCAAGGAGTGGCAAGGAGAGGAAGGAAGGAGATAGGGGGGAAGGAAAAGAAGAAGGGAGGGGGGAGAAGATGGAAGGAAAAAAGATGGATGGAAGGAGAAAGAATGGAAGGAGAAGGAGGAAGATGGAAGAAGAAAGGAAGAAAAAGAAGGGAGGGAGAAAAGAGGGAAGGAGGTAGGAAGAAAAGGGGTAGAGAGGGAAGAGAGGGAAAGAGCAGAAAGACAAAGAGAATGAAGTTGATAGGCAAGAGGAAGGAGGAAGGAAGGAAGAAAGAAAAAGGGAGGGAGAAAGGAAAGAAGAAAAGATGGAACTAGAAAGGAAAGAAGGGAGGGAGGGAGGAAAGGGGAAGACAGGGAAAGAGCAGAAAGATAGAGAAGGTGAAGGTAGATAGGGAGAAGGAAGGAAGAAGGAAGAAATAGGAAGGAGGGAAGGTGAAAGGATGGAAGGAGGAAGGAACAGAAGCGAAGAGGAAGAGAAATGGAAAGAGCAGAAAGACAGAGAAGGTAGATAGGCAAAAGAAATGAAGCTGAAAGAATGGAAGGAGGAAGGAAGAGAAAAGGAGGAAGGGAGTGAGTGAGAAAAGAAGAGACGATGGAAGGAGAAAGGAAGGAAGAGAGGGAAAGAGCAGAAGATGGATAAGGTGAAGGTAGATAAGCAAGAGGAATGAAGGAAGAAATGAGGTGTCTCGAGGAGGGGGAAAACATTTAGTGACCAAAGTTACAATGACATTCAAAAAAGTGACTGATGACCATTTTTCACACTTAGTGACCGTTGCAGCATCCTCATGGTCACGTGATCAAAATTTTGTTTGGCAACAGATTCATATTTATGCTGGTTTCATTTCATTTCATTTCATTTCCCTTTATTTGTATGCCGCCCTTTTCCCTGGGGGGACTCAGGGAAGCTCACAGTTCAAAAAGGGGGGGGGGGGAAGGACAAACAATTTTCCAACATGAAGACAATACAACATATTAAAAAGAAAAACACAACAGTCACACAATTCTGGTGAGGTTAGAATCTTAATCCCAGGCCAGCCGGGACAGCCAGATCTTTAAAGCGGCGCGGAAGGACTGGAGGGTGGTGAGGGTCCGAATCTCCACGGGGAGTTCGTTCCAGAGGGTCGGAGCAGCCACCGAGAAGGCTCTCCTCCGGGTAGTTGCCAGTCTGCACTGGCTAGATGATGGAATTCGGAGGAGGCCTAATCGATGCGATCATATCGGTCTAGTGGAGGTAATTGGCAGTAGGCGATCTCTCAAGTACCCAGGTCCACTACCATGAAGGCTTTGTAGGTGATAAGTAGCACCTTGAAGCGCACCCGGAGATCAACAGGCAGCCAGTGCAGCTCGCGGAGGATAGGTGTTACGTGGGTGAAGCGAGGTGCACCCACGATCGCTCGCGCGGCCGCATTCTGGACTAGCTGAAGTCGCCGAATGCTCTTCAAGGGCAGCCCCATGTAGAGCACATTGCAGTATTCCAGCCTAGAGGTCACAAGGGCACGAGTGACTGTTGTGAGGGCCTCCCGGTTCAGGTAGGGACACAACTGGTGCACCAGGCGAACCTGGGCAAATGCCCCCCTGGTCACAGCTGACAAATGATGTTTGAAGGTCAGCTGTGGGTCCAGGAGGACTCCCAAGTTGCGAACCCTGTCTGAGGGGCGTACAGTTTGACCCCCCAGCCTGAGAGATGGAACACTTGGCCAATTCGCGGGAGGGAAACACAGCAGCCACTCGGTCTTTTCTGGATTGAGCACAAGTTTGTTGACCCCCATCCAGTCTTTAACAGCCTCAAGACCCTGGCTCATCACATCCATCGCTTCGTTGAGTTGGCACGGGGCGGACAGATACAACTGAGTATCGTCCGCATACTGATGGTATTTTATCCCGTGCCGTCGAATGATCTCACCCAGCGGTTTCATGTAGATGTTGAAAAGAAGGGGGGACAGGACCGAACCCTGCAGCACCCCATACGTTAGGGGCCTAGGGGTCGATCTCTGCCCCGCAACTAACACCGACTGCGACCTTCCCGAGAGGTAAGAGGAGAACCACTGTAAAACAGCGCCTCCCACCCCCACCTCCCACAGTTGTCGCAGAAGGATACCATGGTCGATGGTATCGAAAGCCGCCGAGAGGTCAAGGAGCACCAGGATGGAGGCGTGGCCTCCATCCCTGGCTCTCCAGAGATCATCGGTCAACGGGACCAAAGCGGTTTCTGTGCTGCAGCCAGGTCTGAAGCCTGACTGGAACGGATCGAGATAACTGGCTTCCTCCAAGGACCGCTGGAGCTGAAAGGCCACCACCTTCTCAACAACCTTCCCCACAAAGGGGCGGTTGGAGACCGGACGATAGTTATTTAAAACAGCTGGATCCAAGGATGGTTTCTTCAGGAGGGGTCTCACCACCGCCGCCTTTAGAGCGGGGTGAAAGACCCCCTTCCGTAGAGAGGCGGTAACCGCCTGGATCCAGCCTCGTGTCACCTCTCTGCTGTTTACAACCAGCCAGGAGGGGCACGGGTCCAGCACACATGTGGAGGCTCCTACAGCTCTCATCGCCTTGTACACATCCTCAGGGGTAACAGCTTGAAACTCAACCCAGCGATGGCTTACCAGATCATCCCTTAGTGCCTCGGCTGGTTCTGCAGAATTGGAGTCCAGGTCCGCCCGGAACCGAGCAACCTTGTCTGCGAGGAATTGGACGTAATCCTCAGCCCTGCCCTGCAGCGGATTGCCCATATCCCTCCTATTTAGGAGGGAACGGGTTATCCTAAACAGGGCGGCTGGGCACGACACAGCAGACGCAACCAGAGAGGCAATATGTGTTCTCTTAGCCGTCCTAATTGCTCGAATGTACTCTCTGGTGCAGGTTGTTAAACGTGCTCGGTTCGGTTCGGATTTACTGGACCTCCATAAGTGCTCTAGGTGTCTCCTTTGGCGCTTCCTCTCCCGGAGTTCCTCAGTGAACCAAGGAGCTCTCCGGGATCCACTGCCTCAGAGCGGCCGTAGAGGCGCAATCCGGTTGAGAGACTTCGTCGCTGCCAGGTTCCAGGCAGCAACCAGAGTCTCCGCCGGACTGCGGGCGAGAGTATCAGGAATAACCCCAAGTTCCGTCTGGAACCCCAAAGGGTCCATAAGTCGCCTGGGGCGGAACCACCTGGTTGGCTCCTCCTCCCTACAGTGGGGGTTTGGTCTCCGAAAGTCAAGCCTCAATAGGTAGTGGTCTGACCATGACAGGGGCAAGATCTCACTACCCCTCAGACCAAGGTCACAATTCCACTGCTCCGAAAGGAATACGAGGTCAAGTGTGTGACCCGCTGAGTAGGTCGGTCCTCGGATTACTTGGGTCAAGCCCATGGTTGTCATGGAAGCCATGAACTCCTGCGCTCCGTCAGAGTGATCACCGAGCGAAGGCAGATTGAAATCCCCCAGAAACATAAGTCTGGGGAACTCAACTGCCAGCTCGGCTATCGACTCGAGGAGCGAGGGGAGGGCTGCTGCAACGCAGTTAGACTCTCGGATAACAATGGCCACGGCCACACCCCTTCTCTGAGCTCTCGGCTGATGGAGCACCTGAAAACCTTCTGGGCACATCTCTACGAGGGGGACTCCTCCCTCCGGGCCCAGCCAGGTCTCAGTAATACATGCCAGGTCTGCCCTCTCGTCTAAAATTAAGTCCCGAACGAGAGGAGCTTTATGAACTACAGACCTGGCATTTAGCGCCAGCAGCCTGAGGGCAGGGTCCTGATTACTCACACCACCTGGCCTTGGAGTGGGACTCGTAGGGCTGGAAGGAGGGATCTCTGTGACGTAGCGAGCCCTCCTTCCCCGGTAATGGCCAGCCCTAAAGTCCCCGCCATATCTGCCCCTCCCTGTTAAGACCGTAATGCTCCGGCCCACTCCCGTGTCCGTAATTCCCCCAGCCACACCTATGGCTCCCGCGTTCCTCGACAGGCCCTCCAAATCAAACACACTCATTTGTTCACCCAAGCAGTCCCCACGTAATAGTTAAGAACACATAAAATACAATAATAATGGGATAATAAAAAGTGGGATCATTCACTCAATCACATGCAAATCCCATACACTCGCCATACCAGTTAAAAAATTGCGCAACCGTGCGAAGTTCGTACAAGGCTTATATAGAAGGTCTTAATAATCTTAGCCTTCTCCTCTGCAAAGTCCAGTAAAGAGTTCAGAAAGAGGGTACGGTCCAAAGAGGGGTGCTCCGCCCCTCTCCCTTCCTCCAAGTCCCAAAAATGTGCCCAAGGCCAAAGGTCGCTCCTTTGAAGGGGCTGAGGTGGCATCCCTGAGCATCAACGGGCGGTAGTGGTCACACCAGATGAGACCAGGTCGTAAGTCCAAGAGTCCAGCAACCGTGAGCAGAGAGAGCCAGATGGCAAGAAAGGCCCCGTAGCCGTGAGGGTAAACAGAGGAGAGGCCACACCGTAGGGAAGGCCGAGTTAGGTGGGACAGAGGGGGGGGGCATCCAAAAGGGTCGTGGCGGCAACAAAGCCAGCTGCCTGATCTCATCCAGCGCCATACTAGGCCGACCGCCCCTTCTCTGGAACAGTCCAATGCAGTCCGAAGATCACAAAAATGAGAGCAAAAGATGTCAAAAGGTGCCGGGGGCGCTGCGTATCGCAAGGCGACGGAGCAGAGGGAGGGGGGGGCGCCTAAGGAGGCCACAGCAGCGACAAACAAACCAACTGCCCGACCTCGTCCAGCGCCGTTCTAAGCCATCCACTAAGCCATTTCAGTTTCCTGGGGTGACTTTTTGACAAAATATAAAATTTTAAATCAAGCCCCCCCCCCCCCGGTCAATGGTGTCCCTCTTTACCAATCTGAAAATCTGGTCACCTTACTAAAGAGAATACCACTTACTACAATGTGTGCTCCCAATATGTTTGCAAGAGAAGCATTAGCCCACCCACCTCCCTTTTGGCTTTTCTTCACTTATCCAAATGGCCTCGGTCGTATTCACTTCTGGCATATGAACTCTCAGCTTATTGCCTAAAGTAGGAATATCCAAAGTCCAGCCCAGGGGCCAATTACGGCCCATTTTCAAATTTCGAGCGGCCCACAGCCTCTTTTCCCTGCTGGCTCAGCCTGTCACTCATCCCTGCCAACTGGCGTTTTTTCCTTCACTGCACAGCGGTTCCTGCAGCTGTCCTCTGCTGCCCATCCACAGCTGGCTGAGCACCTCCTTCAAGGCTGGTGGTTATATTTCACCAGAAGATGGCAGTAGACCTGAGCCAGCACTCTCATCACGTGACCCTTGTGATGCAAGGCTTGTTTGCCTATTTCTAATGGGTGACTATAACTAAAAAAAAAGGAAAGTTGACAGTGAGGGTCGTCGCTTCCAGGACAAATGGAAATTGGAGTATTTTTTCACTGAAATATGAAACAACTGTGTCTGCCTAATTTGCAAAGAGACTGTGGTTGTTTTCAAGGAAGTCAATATCAAGAGGCACTACCAGATGAAACATGCTAACTACAACAAGCTAACTGGGAACCAACACAGCAAAAAAGTGAAAGAACTGGAAACTGCTTTAATGGCACAGTAGTGCTTTTTCACAAGATCCCGTGAGTCAAATGAAAATGCCACAAAGGCGAGCTACGAGGTGGCAACGCTGATTGCCAAGCACTGCAAACCTTTTACTGAGGGTGAATTTATTAAAGACTGTGTGATGAAAATGGTGGAGAAAATTTCTCCTGAGAAGAAGCAAGAGTTTGCTAATGTTTGCCTGGCTTGTAACACTGTGGTATGGAGAATTGATTTCATCTGATATTAAGAGGCAGTTAGAGGAAAAAGGAGTAGAGTTTGACTTTTTTTTCATTAGCCTGCAATGAAAGCATGGATGCACCTGACATCGCTCAGTTATTGATTTTTTTTGAGAGGAGTGGACAATGACATGAACGTGAGTGAAGAGCTACTTGACCTTCAGAGCCTTAAGGACCAAACAAGAAGAACAGATTTATTTGTTTCTGTTTGTTCCACCATAGATGACGTCGAATAAAGTCACTGGGATTATTACGGGTGGCACACCTGCCATGGCTAGCAAATGAAATGGATTATCAACCCTAGACTGTAACTGTCAGTGAAGAAGAAGGCAAAGCTATGAAACTCCACTGTATTATTCACCAATAAGTTCTCTGTGCCAAACATCTGAACTATGATCATTATGAAACCAGTGATGAAGGCTATTAATTATATTCACTCCAAAGCTCTGTGCCATCACCAGTTTCAACAGTTTCTACTTGACATCCAGGCTGAATACAGAGATGTTGTGTATCACAACGAGGTAAGATGGCTCAGTCGAGGGTCTGCCCTGCAATGCTTCTACTCTCTTATGGAGGAAATCGGACAATTATTGGCAAAAAGGGGGCAACCAATGCCAGAGCTATCTGATCCTGTTTGGCTGGCTGATTTTGGATTTTTAGTTAACATAACATGACATTGAATGTGCTGAACCCCAGCCTTCAGGGGCAAAATGAAGTGGTAAGCCAACTGTATTCACATATCAAAGCCTTTGGGTCCAACCTGCTACTTTTCCAAAGGCACTTGTCACAAATGCAGACATTTCCCATCACTGCAGGAAATAATGACCAGTTTTCCACAGAACAATATAAGTGCACAAATAAGGAGTTATAAAGCAAACACCTTATCTCTGATTGAGGAGTTTCAACAGCACTTTCAGGATTTTGCAGCTATTGAAAAGGAGATCATGCTTTTCTCCTCTCCTTTCTCTGTGAACCCTGATGATGGTCCAGACCACCTGCAGCTGGAACTCATTGAACTGCAGTGTCACGCAGTGTTGCAGTCAGCTCCCTCTTGTCAACTTTTACCACCAGCTGGATAAAGACAGGTTCCAAGAGATTCAAATATTTGCTAAGAAAATGCTGAGCTTGTTTGGTTTGACATATTTATGCGAGAAGACGTTCTTGGTTATGAACATTAACAAGAACTGTGTGAGGACAGGACTAAGAGACTTTCACCTGTGTGACATCTTGCACATCAAAACCACTGTTTTTGAGCCAGACCCTGGCCTATATAATGCAGTCAAGATTTCAGTATCACCTTTCACATCAGTACATGTTAGATCGGATGAATGAAGGCACACTCAGGCTTCAGAGTAACAAACAGCTCTTTGTTAGCACAAGTCAACCATGAACAATCCAGCGAAGGTTGAGTCTGACAGCAGCCCTTTTATAGGGAGCTGTCAGACCCTTCGACCAATTAGATTGAATCTCTGTTCCCACTGGAACAGAGGACCTTGGTGTAAACCATTACCAATGTTTCTGGTATCTAACACTCCTCTCCTCTTAGATGGGCTCAACTGACTTGTGACATAATCATGCAGGTAGGCAGGCTTTCTGGTGGCTTGGCCAGACCTGCGCAGTTCAGTTGGTGGGTGTTCTTTAGTCAGGTCAGATGGACCTGTTGTCTCCGTGGCTTTGCCTGGTGGAAGCTCCTGGAATTTCTCAAAGGCCACGGCTAGAATTTCTGGAGCCGATTCGCTCAGAACTTGCTGCGGGCCTGCAACAATTACAGATAAGTGCTCTGGTACCTTTGGGATTGAGTTATCTGTGGAAGGAGTAAATTCGTGCTCCTTTTGTGTAGGGCTTTGGCTAACTCTTACAGGAGTTACCTCTGGTTGCCTAAGACTGGAGTTGGCGATGCGGCCACGGAATTGGTCAATGTGCCATCTCAAATTTTGTCCGTTCTCAAGCTCTAATAGGTAAGAGCAAGGTCCGGTGATGCCTATTACTGTGGCAGGAATCCAAAGAGTTCCCCCAGTGTAGTTGAGGGTGTAAACTTGATCCCCTACACTAAAGTTTCTTATTTTGCCGGTCAAATCTGGGGGTGACATGGCAGAGTAGTTTGGGTGTAGCCGGTCTAAGTGGGACCTTAGCCACTGATTCATTAGAAGCTTAGAAGGGCTTCTACCAGTGGTAGCACTTGGTGTGATGTGCTATATGAGGAGGAATTGATCAACTCGTGTTTGCCAATCTTCCGGGCCCATCCTGGATAGGGCTTCTTTTGCAGATCTCATCATTCTCTCTGCCTGACCATTGGAAGCTGGATGGAATAGAGTGACCAGGGCATGTCTGATTCCCTGTGCTGCTAAATAGGTCTCGAATTGCATGGCCATAAATTGGGGCCCGTTGTCAGAGACCAAAACATTGGGCAGGTTGTGAGTGGAAAAAAGTCTCCGTAGCACCTTGATGACCACTTCTGCCATGGTAGAGGTCATGAGGACTACTTGTAGCCATTTTGAGAAGGCATCCACAATTACCATAAAGGTCTGGCCATGAATAGGGCCTGCAAAATCTATGTGCCCCCTAGACCATGGTGCTTGAGGTCGCTCTTACTCCTTAGCGGGTGCCTGGGGAAGCTGTCTGGACTCCTGGCACGGTGTGCAGGTAGCCACCCATTCTTCTATCTCCCTGTCCATGTTAGGCCACCACATGTAACTCCTGGCCAAAGATTTCATTCTGACAATTCCAGGATGCCCTACTTGCAAGGCCTCTAATACCGCAATGCATAGTTTGGGTGGAAAAGTGACCTGGTCCCCCCACAGTAAAAAACCATTTATTACTGTCAGTTTATCACGTTTGCAGTAAAACATTTTAAATTCAGATCCCACAGGCCCCTTGGGCCACCCCCTCCACACCCAGTTCAAAACCTGTCGGAATGTAGAGTCTTTTGCTGAGTGGCAGGCGATGTCACAAGATGAGGCAGCACCAGCCTCAAGACAGTCAATGAGGACGACTGGTGTCTCAGGAGTATGATCTGCAAGCAGTTCAGGCAGTGGGCATCGACTCAAAGTGCTGGCATGCCCCAAGGTAGAGCTAGGTCGATGGACGAGGCGATAACTGAAGGCCATGAGGAAGATTGTCCATCTGTTCATTTGCAGTGACAAAGAAGCAGGGGTAGGCTGGTCCCCAGCCAGCAATCCTAGCAATGGTTTGTGGTCCATGATAACTTCAAAGTCATGGCCATAGATGTACTCGTGGAACCGTTTCACACCAATGACTGCAGCCAAAGCCTCACGGTCCAGTTGGCTGTAGATCCACTCGGCAGCAGACAATGTTCGTGAGTAGTAGGCGATGGGCGCCTCGGTTCCATTGGGCATGTGGTGGCTGAGCACGACTCCTATGCGAAATGGGGAAGCATCGCATTTTAGGACAAGTGGCAGGGTCTCACTATATTGGACTAAAAACGTGTCCGCTGAAAGCACTTTCCGCACCGCGGCAAATGCAGCTGCTTCAGCTCTGCCCCAGGACCACTTGGCGTGTTTGCTGAGAAACCGATGCAAAGGCTCAGGAATCGTGGCTTTCTGCTTGAGAAAAACACTGTAGAAGTTAAGGAGCCCGAGGAATGCCTGCAGTTCGGTCTGATTGTGAGTTGTAGGGACGTCCTGGATTGCCTTAATTTTTTTGTTGGTCGGGTGAATCCCAGCGCCATCGATGAGGTACCCTAAAAATTCAACCCTTGGCACGTTAATTTGGCATTTTTCTTTTTTGAGACTGAGGCCTTTATCTCTGATTCTGGCCAGAACAGTTCCCAATCTTTTAAATAATTGTGCTTTATTTTCAGCTGATACCAATATGTTGTCAAAATAGGGCCGACTCCTGGAATCTCCTGCAAAAGCCGTTCCATGACGCTTTGGAACAGTCCAGGGGTGATACTAACTCCGAATTAAAGGTGGGTGCATTTGAATGCACCCCTGCACGTCATGATGGTTTGGGCCTCTGCCATGGCACCATCTACAGGCAACTGCTGGTATGCCTACGCCATATCTAATTTTGCAAAAACTTTTCTGGGGCCTAATGGGTGCAGTAAATGCTGTACAATAGGTACAAGATAAGCGCTTTGCTGCAAAGCTTTGTTTGTCGTGCACTTGTAATCCGCACATATGCGGAAAGACCCGTCAGGCTTGACAGGTGTCACTATAGGGGTCCCCCAGCGTGCATGATCTATCAGCTCTAGGATTCCCTGGCCAATCAATTTGTCTAGTTCCAAATCAATTTTAGGGCGGAGAGCAAAAGGTACTCTCCTGGGTTTTAGCCTGATGGGGGCTACATTGGGGTCCAAGTTAAAAGATATTGGAGTCCCCTCATACTTACTTAGACCGGTGTTGAAGACATCCTCGAACTCCTTAAGGAATTCCTCAGTACTTTCGCCTCGTATGGCGTTGATTCCGGTCACTTCTAGGCCCAAGACTTCGAACCAGTCAAACCCCAAGAGGCTCTGTAGGTTTCCGTTGACTACCGTCACTGGACGCAGAAAGTCTTGAACCTCACTCAGAAGGTCCCGTGGCCCACGATGGGGTCTTAGTTCCCCTGGTAGTCGGATGTCTGGAACCCACAGCTGATGCTATTTAAGGCTAGCAATAGCCTGTTTCAGTGCTGCCTAAGACATTATGGTCAAGGATGACCTCATGTCAATCTCCATATTGCATGGAGAGTCCTCAATGAGGACTATGATTTTCAGCTTTTTTGGCAGCTTCGTGCGGACTTGGCCTATGGAGGTGTGGTAGGTGACTCTGGTGTTGCCTTCTGTTCGCCGTGGTGGTGGCTGCCATGCCCCTTGGTTGGGCTCTGCTGGCGGTTAGGTATGCTTCTGGACTTTCAGGTTGTAGTGGGGTGATCGTTTCTGCAGACCTTGGCGATGTGCCCCTTGCATTTGCAGAGTTGACAGATGGCATCGCGGAAATGGCAATGTGTTCTGAGGTGGTTTCCTCTGCAGCTGGCGCAAGGCAGGAAACACGGTTCAAATTTTCACGCTGGCTTGGTGAGATCATGCTCATGCGGTAGCTGTCAACTTCGCGCACCAAGCCTTCAGGTTCTGTGGCCTCATGATGCATGCCTGCACTCTTCTGCATGCTCTTTGGGCTATTTTGGCGCTGCAGGGTTTCTATTGATTTAATTGAAGACTCAGTAGCCCTGGCTTCGCTTAGGGCAATTTGGAGAGTAAGATTAGTTTTTGCTAATAATCTCCACTGCAGGCCAATGTCCCTAACACCACATATGATGCAGTCAAGTAGTAGTTCATCAAGATCTCCAAACTTGCAGTATGCTGTGGCCTTTCTGAGCACCACAACGTATTCGTTGATGGATTCCCCTTCTTTTTGGTTACGGATATTGAATTCATGCCTCCGGACATATTTAGATGGTCTGGGAGCATAGTGTGTCATCAGTGTCTGTTGTAGAACCGATCAAGCAACTGATTAGAGTGGCTTTGGCTTGGACAAATCCTTTGTTGTCTCAAACACCTCTGGTCCGCAGTAGCTCAGGAACATATTCTTTTTCCAGCCCATGAGGTCGTTGGCTTCGAAGAAGCAATCAAACCTCATCATGTAGGATTCCCAGGGTTTGGTGGCTGGGTTTTACAGAGTCAGTGGGGTGTGCGTTGTCATTTTGTGTTCCTGAGCGCATTTGAATTTGCCGCTCAAAGATGGCTGCTTGATGCTGCGCTGTGCTCAGGGTTGGATTGACTTGCTGGATTGTCATGCTCTTTTTGTCTACCTAGTTGTCTTCTGATCCCATCCTCATCGCCAGTGTTAATCAGGTGAATGAAGGCACACTCAGGCTTCAGAGTAACAAACAGCTCTTTATTAGCACAAGTCAACTATGTACAATCCAGTGAAGGTTCAGTCTGACAGCAGCCCTTTTATAGGGAGCTGTCAGACCCTTCAACCAATCAGATTAAATTTCTGTTCCCGTCGGAACAAAGGACCTTGGTTTGGTTTGGTTTGATTTGGTTTATTAGATTTATATGCCGCCCTTCTCCCAAGGACTCATGGCGGCATACAACATTAAAAGAAACACATAATACAAAAGTTTAAAAAAATTAAATAGAATATCCCAAACAAACCCAATTAGAATTAACAATAACATTTTAAAAAAATGAATTAAAATTAACAGTGATCAATAATTTGTTTTGTTTTGTTCAGGCTGGCTTGCTGGAAAAGCCAACTTTTTAGGGTGCGTCAGAAGGACCTGAGGTCGGGATTATATAAAGCTCTAGGGGCAGCTCATTCCAGAGGGAAGGCGCTTCCACAGAGAAGGCTCTCCCCCTGGGGGTCGCTAGCTGACACTGTCTGGCCGACGGCACCCTGAGGAGGCCAAATCTGTGGGATCACACTGGACAGTGGGAGGCTACCAGTGGCAGTAGGTGGTCTCGCAGGTATCCTGGGCCTAAGCCATGGAGCGCTTTGAAGGTCATAATTAGTACCTTGAATCGCACCCGGAAGACAACCGGCAATCAGTGCAGGCCGCCTAAAAGGGGTGTAACATGGGAGCACCTAGGTGCCCCCATGATAACCCACGCAGCCACATTCTGGACCAGCTGAAGCCTCCGGGTGCTCTTCAAGGGCAGCCCCATGTAGAGAGCATACAGTAGTCCAGGCGAGAAAGGACGAGGGCATGAGTGACTGTGCACAGAGCATCCCGATCCAGGAAGGGGCGCAACTGATGTACCAGACGAACTTTGTAAAAGGCCTCCCTGGTCACGGCCATCAGGTGTTCTTCTAAATAAGCCGTGTATCCAGGAGGACACCCAGATTGCAGGCCCTCTCTGAGGGGGCTAAAAGTTCTCCCCCTATCATCAAAGATGGAACAAGATGCACAAATCAGGATGACGGAAGCCACAGCCGCTCAGTCTTGGAGGGACCTTGGTGTAAACCATTACCAATGTTTCTGGTATCTAACAGTACAGTTATTTGTTTAGTCTTTCTTTCATAAAATAGTTCATTTGCATTTAATGCTAATAGTTCAAAAAATGCCAGGCTGAATGGCCGGCCCCACATACTTTCACCTCACCAAATCTGGTCCTCCTTGCAAAAAGTTTGGACACCACTGGCCTTTGTGATAGAGCCAAGGTGGCGCAGTGGTTAAATGCAGCACTGCAGGCTACTTCAGCTGACTGCAGTTCTGCAGTTCGGCTGTTCAAATCTCACCAGCTCAGGGTTGACTCAGCCTTCCATCCTTCCGAGGTGGGTAAAATGAGGACCCGAATTGTTGTTGGGGGCGATATGCTGACTCTGTAAACCGCTTAGAGAGGGCTGAAAGCCCTATGAAGCGGTATATAAGTCTAACTGCTATTGCTATTGCTATTGCTATTGCCTAAAGAATTGTGGGCCTTAGAGATGGATGCAGCATTTTTGCTGCTTCTGCTATAAAAAACAAAAAGTTTAAAAAACCATCTATCAGCTCACCTAGAATTTTATAGGACTGGCTGGGAACTTGAAAATGTTCTTGGAATTCTGAGAATGGTCATGCTAATCCATTCAAGGAACATAAAACTAGAGAATATTTTAGTCTGCCTTCTCAATGAGAATTCTCTCCAATGAAACTAAATTCTTTTTGAGAATTGTTATAGCACTGGTAGCACTGCTGATAGCTTGTCTGTCTGATTTTATTTACCTGATAAGGTCTTAAACAATGGATAAAGATGATTGAGGAATCTTGGGCAATGGCAATTTAATTTTTTCAATATTTGTGCTTTCAGTCACTGTCTTTGAAGTCGTCTTCTGTCCATCGGGCAGTGGTTCCTGTTTCAGAGTCCTTTACTCATTCATCCCTAGAATAGTATTTATGATATCTGACTCTATGTTCCCGGGCAGGATCTGATGTTGAATGATGCAATTCCTCATTCAGAATTTAGTGTTTGGGTTATCAGGTGGCTACTGAATAAGAACCATAGACAATATATACATATTCAATATACAAAAAAAAGGATTTTAAGAAATAAATCCCTGGAAACCTGGGCAAAGAAGATAAAAAAGAGAAAATAATTATTGTAAAAACTGAGGAGACGGTTTAGCACCTTTGCCATTTGAAAGAGTTTGCAAATGAGGCAATCATACAATGGTCCCTTTTGTTATGATGTCAAATCAATGCCTTTTTTGAAAAAGCAGTCCAACAAAATACTGAGTCATAGGGCCAGATTCCCATTTGATGTAAGTAATGCTATATAATGCTTAACATCAACGGCCTTCCATCTCCTTATGACTTTTGTTTAACTATTATCTTAAAGTGGAATAAAATTGTCTTTTTGTATAGTAGAGATGCATAAAGATCTTGGAAATGAAGCTTTAAGGACCAGTGCCCATTGTTAAGCTATATTTCATTTAATGCTCACTTTTCAGCCCAATAATTGGTAAGCAAAGGATGGTGACAACTGGCTCTGAAATTCACAAAATTGTACTGCTATTTTTGTCTGATAAAAAGCAACCAGAATTAGGAATGGCAGGAGACATTAATTAATGTGCAATAAATCTGAATTTATACCTATGAGATCTCAAAAATAAGACAGATAAAGTCAGGAATGAAAGACAAAATCAAGAAAGCAAACAGAAATTAACACATCAAAGTCCAGAATTATTCCTGAGGAGTCCTGTTTTGCAATGTCCAGTGCATCTTTGTGCATGAATTATATGCATCTATACTGTGAGATTTTGACAAGGCTGCAGCCTCTAACTCACAGTAGTCTTAAATTACATAATTTATAATTGATTTTAAAATATAGGAACATAGATTTTGGTTATATTTAAAAAACATCTTTAGAGTAGAAGTTGTTAAATGATAGGATCAATTATATGGTGAAGTTGACTTTGCAGGATGAGTTCAAGTAGAAACTGGTCAGTTTTCTGAGATACTTTAATTTGGATTTCCACACTCAGTAATATGATAGATTTGATAGTGAAATAATTCCTTCCAACTTACAGATTCGATAAGCTCCAATTTTGAGTGTATAAAGAAAGAGGCTAAGTTCTGAGGGAAGAGATATTAGTTACATCAGTAACCAATAGTTATTCAACTTAAAGACCATGAAGTATAGGGCAGAGTCCTTTGAAACACAGAAAAGGCAGGAAGAAGAAAATATTTGATTTAAATTAAAGTGTGTGAGAGAGAAAGTGTGTGAGAAGACAATCAACTCATTAACATATCTTCGATGAATTCTTATTTAACCATACCACTTACAGTATACAGTACAATACAATGCAATACAATACAATAGCAGAGTTGGAAGGGACCTTGGAGGTCTTCTAGTCCAACCCCCTGCCTAGGCAGGAAATCCTATACTGTTTCAGGCAAATGGCTATCCAACATCTTCTTAAAGACTTCCAGTGTTGGGGCATTCACAACTTCTGGAGGCAAGCTGTTCCACTGATTAATTGTTCTAACTGTCAGGAAATCTCTCTTCAGTTCTAAGTTGCTTCTCTCCTTGATTAGTTTCCACCCATTGCTTCTTGTTCTACCCTCAGGTGCCTTGGATAATAGTTTGACTCCCTCTTCCTTGTGGCAGCCCCTGAGATATTGGAACACTGCTATCATGTCTCCCCTACTCCTTCTTTCCATTAAACTAGACATACCCAGTTCCTGCAACCATTCTTCATATGTTTTAGCCTCCAGTCCCCTAATCATCTTTGTTGTTCTTCTCTGCACTCTTTCTAAAGCCTTCACATCTTTTTTACATCGTGGTGATCAAAACTGAATGCAGTATTCCAAGTGTGGCCTTACCAAGGCCTTATAAAGTGGTATTAACACTTCATGTGAGCTTGATTCTAACCCTCAGTATCTCAAAGACTTCTGCAAAGTTCAGGCTGAACGATCAGTTTGTTTTGTTTATAAAAATATTAATATATTACCAAGGGCAAGAGGCTCAAAAGTCACTGCAATGATATGATTAAAGTTTAATCTCTTTTTGTATGTATTGCAGGCATGACTTGCTTTTAAAAAAGGGTCAAAACTTTATTCATGCAGGAGCAAATGCTATCATGACTTTTTTTTGACCCCATCCATACCTTTGCAAACACCAGTATCTTATTCTACTTCACTGTAAAAGACTCAGGGTGGTTTATAGTTTGACAAAATAAAAAGTAATTACTATGGAAATAAATAAAAACAATAGAAGTTAAGTCATCGAGGTGGAAGTGTTGCAAATTTACATGCAAGTCTTGGCTTGAAAATTCTGACATTGAATCAGCCCCAATGCTGAGCTCCTATTTCAGCACCTTGGGGCTGTGATTCCTTATAATTAATAATATTTTAGAAATGTTCCAGAGAAAGCATGACATGTATCCAGATGTTTGGAATGAACATACAATCTCTGAAAATGGACAGTCTGAGACCGATAAAAATAGTTTTATTTTGACCTTCCAATAAATCTTGAAAATTTAAAAATAGAATTCAGAGTATGTTTCTTTGTAGCACATTAATGGTATGTGGGAAAGATCTTGAGAGACAAGCAGGACATCATGACCAGAAAGGGACTCTTTCATTCTTTCAAGATTCTGTTCATGTAGCTTTACCATAAAGTAGAATTAACTTATGCAGTTGTATTCCCTGTTTGGTCTACCTAGTAAGGCTAAAATCACATATGTATCATGATGACACAGAGGGCTATATATGGTATATTGATCAGGATGATCAATATATCTTATATCCAAATGAATATTTCCAGACATCAATCATGCCTCTAAAATGTTCTTCTAATTATAGCTAAGCAAACAACACTGAAATAATGTCAGTATCTTTTGTCCATGAACTTGGGTACTAAATCATTTGGTTTTCTAAAGTTCTAGGAACTACTTCTCTAAAGTTAGGAGTTTAAAAAAAATCAGCTTTAGCATGTTAACCTTAACAGTCTTAAATGTAATTTGCGATCTCCAGTTAAAATTCAAACCTCAGACAATCTAAAATTGTTCTTTCTCTTTTGAAACAACTTTCTGACATTCTAATGAAAGACTGATGAATAGATCATTCACACAATCATGATCCTTTGTCTTTTTTAAATCAGCAAGTGGCAATTCTGTGTACTTGCTTTTATAAGTGGTAGGATAGGAGAGGGAGTCAAAGGCAGTTGTGTGTCATGTAAGGTATCTTCATCAAGGAATAAAGGCTTTGTGATTGAAGCTATTTGGTATGCATTTCCCCTTTTGTAAAGAAAAAGTAAAAAATACTGTACAAAATAATGTACAAAAACCTCAGGATGTAACAGGCTCTCAACTATTAGTTCTCCATTTTACCATAGCTGCAGGGCATTAAAACATTTAGTTTACAATTTCCAGAAAAGTCTGGCTCTGTCACTCACTTATTGGGCTACTTAGAAATAATTATGCAGAATTCAGTGACAGTGTACTTGCTCAGCACTGTCTCAGAATCAGTTTCTTAAAACACTGAATAAGAAAAGATCACAATCTGAAACTCTTGAAGGTCATTGCTCATCTATGCAGAGGAGAGATGGCATCTCCTCTGCCTCATGGGCTACATGTATTGTCAGGAAGCTAGTTGTACATGCTAGTGAGTCCCTCCCTTGTAATCTGGTTCTTCACTATCTTAGTAGCAGGAGTAGGAAGGCAGTAGGAGAAAAAAAATCAATCTAACAGTGTAAGTGCTCAAACGTAAGCTATTTTTTATAAATAATTTTGAATATCTATCCTTTGAATATCATATCTTTCTCACTTGTGCCTTTCCTCTAAGAAGACAGTATTTTATTTGTATTTGTACCAGGTTAAAGACAATATTATAATAAAATCAATCTGAGCTTTCTGTTTAGAAAGCATTGCACAATGAAAATTCCATATATTATAATAAAATGTATATGACAAGACAATAGTTGCTGATATGGATTAGATCGAGTATTAGATGAATAATCACAATAGGATGAAAATACACAATGCCAAAATTCTGATGTACCCTATATGTATCAGAAAAAGATGAAGCAGGGGATCCTTTTCTTAATGTTTTCCACAATAAAGCTGAATTTAAGTTGAAGAAAGAAGAGACTACTGGTAGTTCTCACTTAACAACCAGTTGTTAGCAACCATTCAGAGCACAATGGATCCCTGAAAAGGTACTTATGACCCAACTTTAATTATTAGAAAACATTATTTGGATTTCTTATTTAATAAAGCTCCATTATTATTTTTAAAGTTTCCACATGAGTCTGACAAAAATGACATTGTCTTAAAGGTCTTGTTAACTTTAGTAAATGGTCTCCTAAAGCAGCTGCAAATATTTTAGACAAGCATGAAAACCAGAAAATCTGAGTGACTTTAATATATATGAAATGGGATGCACACCCCATCCCAAACATAGATGGAATGTCTGTTTTTTACCATGGCTTTGTTACCTCTGGTGAACTATAGTTAAGAGTTATGGCCTATCACAGGACTTTGCTAATTTCTGTTGAGATAGATGTCCATGGATTTCATGGAGTAAGTAGATGCTTTCTCATTTCATTGTACAGGAGATATTAAGAATTTGAACATAGTTTGCACAGTCCTTAACTGATATTTTTTCCCCATAAAGGGGTTGTTTCTGTTGTTTTAATCAAATTTCAGGGATTTTTTAGTTTTTACATTTCTCTTTCAGTGCATAGTCTGGGACTGGGATTCCAATGGTAAGCATGATTTCATTGGAGAATTCAGTTCAACTTTCAAGGAAATGCGAGGAGCAATGGAAGGAAGACAGGTAGGCTTAGATAAGTGAACTTTATTTGTAAATAAACAGATAATCTATCAGAGTAATGGGGGGAAAGTGGGTGTTGTTTTGCTTACACTTTGGTTTTTAGAATGCATTATATGGTAAATCAGACAAAGAACTATTAAAACACATACGTATCATCTTGACAAAAAAAGTAAACACATGGAAAGAATACATTAGTAGTGAGCTGGAATCACTTTTGAGATAAACTGACATAATAGCACAAGGAGCCAGTCCACTGATCTTTCATCTCTGTTAATGATGTTTTGATAATGGCACATACTCATAGATGCTGGAGTTACATGGAAAAGAGCTTTATCAGGATCCATCAACACATCTGCTTTTCCTCACCTAAAGATATCAGTAAACAGAATTGTGTTTTACATCTCAGATTAATTGGTGAGTACAATTGGTTCTTGCCACTGCCACCACCAAGCAAACATAACACCTTTATGATTGGCATCTATGCTGCCTTTGAATGTCATGAATTATTTCAATAGAAATTGAAGGTAGATTTTAATTGGTGTTTATGAGAAATCCTATTCTTTTCAGGGCAGCTGGACTTCATTCCTAGATTCTTTCTAAAAGTTTATATGAATTGGAAAGTTTTGGGTGACCAAAGTGAGAAAATATAACATACATAGTTTTACTTCTTATAATGATTTTATAAATATAGAAAATCATAACAGTACTTTTTTTCACTTTACCACTAACTTTCGGTAGCAAAAAGAGATGGGCAGTTTAAAAAAAAAAAGGAAATATAAATACATTTTGCTAGTGTTGATTTGGATCAGGTAAACCAGACTTTTGGGTGTCCTGCCAATGTTATAATTTATACTGTAGCTTTCTTATAACTAGGGAGGAAAGTAAGTTAAGTGAGGAATCAAATATATATATATTATATATATGGATATATATATGGATATTAAATTTTGTTAGATCTAATATATATTAGATTTATTAGCTTTGATCTATTTAATTAAGGCAATTAGACTTTGATACTTGTCTATTTTCTTCCTGTAATAGTAAATCAAACCAATAGATGATCTCTAAAATGTTCTAGCATTTTCCATACCAAAACAGTTGGATTGTAAACATTTTGGGATTATAAATATTAATTCAGAAGTATCTGAAGATATGTCACAGGCTACAGTGACATAATAAAGGAACTGGGATGAATATGAAACATTGTTGTAGTAATTAATAGCACTGTGCATAAACCACTCAATTCACTTTGCAGGATAACTATGAGGCTCGGGAAATATCTTGGCTTATTGTTAATTGACCAGTTATCTCATCTTTGCTAGAAGTATTCCCATTAACTCCTGATAACCTATTCTAAGTGTAGTTTCACCAGCAATGTCCAACCGGCTTCAAGTTTTTTCAGTCAGTCTCTTGTATTATCCAATGAGTTCTTTCCCCATAATTTCCCACTCTGTCCAGAGGTTGGGACTCAAGTGATCAATAATTGTTGGACTGCTGGTGTTACTGTTATCCTAAAATATCTTGGTGATTTCAGAAACAAATATTCCTTCTACATCCTATTTTCACCAAGATGTTCTACGTCAAAACATGTTATTATATCTTTGTGGTATGTGTATCTATCTATGGTATCAGCAAATTGGGGACAAAACTTTGTGGATCCTTTTGTAATTAAGACACAATGAGTTGGAGTTGTCTATATATTTTGTTAGGGGTATCTCCATTGGGAGACAGAAAGTAGCGCAGCGGAATGTACAGGGCGGGGCATAACCTTTTCCTAGGGGGTCACAGCAACACTTGTAATAACAACACAAATAATTCATACACCATTCGAAAGCCCATCAAAAACTGAGTTTATTGACACGATTTAATAGTCAGTATGACCACCATTAGCCCTTCGAACAGCATTCAAACGAGGTGGATAAGAACACAACAAATCTTCAAACAGTTCCGTTCGATTTTCCAGATTTTTCAACACAGTTTCCAAATTCATTCTCAAAGTTTCAACCGAAACAAATTTAACATTTAATAGCTCATTCAATTCAGTTTTTTATGGGCTTTAAAATGAGGTGTCGCGGAAGTTGTAAACTGCTGTCGATCTTGCTGTGACCCCCTAGGAAAAGGTTATGCCCCGCCCTCTGGAAAATCTGGAAAATCGAACGGAACTGTTTGAAGATTTGTTGTGTTCTTATCCACCTCGTTTGAATGCTGTTCGAAGGGCTAATGGTGGTCATACTGACTATTAAATCGTGTCAATAAACTCAGTTTTTGATGGGCTTTCGAATGGTGTATGAATTATTTGTGTTGTTATTACAAGTGTTGCTGTGACCCCCTAGGAAAAGGTTATGCCCCGCCCTGTACAGCTAGAGAGAAAGAATGTTGCTAGTAGAAACACATGAATAGAATTTCAGACACTGCTGGTAAAAACAAGTAGCTTTACTACTGATAATTGCTTCACAAGCAGTGATAGTAGATAGTAGATATTAGTCCAAACACAATTCAAAGAACAAACAATAGCTTACAGTCGCAATTCACATTCCAGTCATCAAGCATAGGACAAGCAGAGAGAGAGAGTGAGCTCTCTTGACTCCTTTTTATAGTAAAGTTAATTACACCTGTTAAGTACATCCACTCATTTAAAGCAACAACGACCATTTTTTGGTGGGTGTGTGTGTGTGTGTGTGTGTGTGTGTGTATGTATGTATATATATATATATATACGCCTACCCAACACTAGGCGTATAGTCCCAACATTCTCCCCTTTGGGTAGCCAATATATATTTACAATTTCAGTCCATATTGTTCACAACTTTCTTTATGTTTAAGAGCACACCAAGCCTTTGTGAAATTGTTGGCTATATTATCCTCTGACATACAGTATGTTAATTCCACTAGCTTATTTTTAATACTCTCCCGTACATTTAAATAACGCAAATCTGTATGCTTCGTTCTAGTTTTAACTGCCAAATTAGTAGCCATTTGAATAGCTGCCTGGTTGTCCTCGTATACGGTAATAGAATCATTTACTTCTATTCCTAGATCTATCTATCAGTAACTGTACTGGCTAAATGGCTTTATCCTTACTCCATCAGCTAACTTCACTTCATTTTTTGTTGTGTATACATACATACATACATACATACATACATACATACATACATACATACATACATACATACATACAGGATATATATATATCCATACAGGATATATATCCTACCCAACACTAGGAATATACTCCCAACATATTTATATTTGTATACGTGAATACAAATCTGTCCAAAATGGTGCTGAGCTGATCTGGGTTCAAATTTTATTGTGAATTGGAATACAACTCTAATATTTAGCCTTTATCTTCCTAATCTCTATTGACATTTACTCTTATATCAATGTACCTGAAAAACTAGAGTTTGTCATAAAAAAGAGAAATCCAGTATTGCTTAATCTATTAATTTCAAAACATTAGTTGGGGAAAGATTGTTTGTGACAGAGGTGGTATTCAGCCAGTTCTGACCGGTTCTGGTGAACCGGTAGCAAAAATTTGAGTAGTTCGGAGAACTGACAAATACCACCTCTGGCTGGTTCCATCTCCATCTATATGCTGCCTCCCGAGTCCCAGGTGTTCGGCGTCCCAGCTGATTGGCTGGGTCTTCTTCTGTTGCCCTGCATAGGAGAACGGAGCTGGAAAGCAGGCTAGTGGGGTGTGGAGGGAATGGGGATTTCACAGTATTCTTGCCCTGGAGTGGGGTGGAAATAGAGATTTTACAGTATCCCTGCCCTGGAGTTGGGTAGAAATGGAGATTTCACAGCATCGTTCCCCTGCCACACCCACCAAGCCATGCCCGCCACGTCACGTTATGCCCACAGAACTGGTAGTAAAAACAATTTAATCCCACCACTGGTTTGTGGATAGGATACTTTTAATCTTGGACTTAAAAAAGTGTTAATAAAAATGAAGCTAAAGCTATTTATGTGTGCCAAGGAAATTCCTCTGTTCAACTGTAAAAAATAACCTTAAAATGAAGTTGCACCTGAACAATTAGCAGTGGGATTATTATATAACTGAAAAATGCAAAATGGAATATGAAGTGAAATGAAATTAATATTGAAAAATATTCTTACATTTATATTCGTCATGCAAATATCCATAAAGTAGAATATTTAACTTTGTTTATAAACTTGTCTTTAAAATATAACTCTACAAACATTGAGCTTTGGATGTTCAGAAACTATAATTACCAGAGCTGTATATATGTTCATTATAAATATAAAATTGGTGAATGGTGAATCTCTGCAGAGACATCAAATAGCCATCTTTGACTGATTTTGTAAACTAAGTAGAGTCTGCTGTGGGTGGTATGCAGAGAAGGAACCATTTGAGAATTCTAGGGCTATGAGAATTCTAGGCTGCAAAATTGGAAAAATAGCCCATGGGCCAAGTACTGCCTTTACACTGCAAAGAAAATGACAGGGATGCTATTTGGAATATCCCATCCAAAGAGACAAACTTGGCATCAAGTTATGATAAGATCATTTTTTTAAAAAACCTACAAATATTAATTGGTCAGGGTGGTAGTGGTTAGCATTACAGTTAATCTAGAGCCAATAGACCTCTGATGAGATCAGCAGGAGTTAAATAAAAAGCTTCTTTTAACTTTTGTAGTTTTCCTCTGTATCCACAGATTTTAAAAATTGATGTGTCTGAAGCCAATACTTCTGTAGGTATGTAGCATACAACATAAATCTAAATTGGTATGACCTTAACAACTATTTAAAAAATAAACACCATCACAAATAATGTTACAATGTTTGGCAATGAAATGTCTGCAAGAAACTTGCCAAATTCAAAAAGGACTCCACACATAAATTCTCTTCAAAATAATCTTTTAAAAAAATCCTACAGTGATAATTGATCGAAGTAATACATTGATTTATCTCAATCAATCAATCAATCAATCAATATGCTTAATGTTTTTACTGACACTGGTAATAAAAGACTTTTCACATACAATCACAATTTATGTTATTATGATTATCAGTTTTAGACCATGCCAGTTTCCTAAACCTCTACTGATAATTTTATTTTCTTTCTTGGATGAAATATTAATAATTTTAGTTTTTGGATTCATAGAAAATTAAAAATTGTATTGTTCTTACAAAAATAACAGGATTAAAAAGGGTTGAGCTTTCAAATCCACTGAATTTGAACTCAAATTCTGAATTTCAGATTTCTTTTAGAAATCTAACACTTAAATTATGAAAAATATTTTATTAGTAATACATTTTGCCAATTTTGGGGGGCTGCAAGTGAGACTTCAGTATTCCCAATGGAGCAAAATAGGTACAATAAGATGAAAGGAACAGATTTTGTTCAATGTTGTTTTCAATTAAATTGTACAGAATATTGTTTTGTTTTTAGGACATTTGGGGGTAAAGTAGATGGATGTACTGTGAACTTAAGCAAGGAGCTGCCCCTGAAAAGCTTTTGGAGACTACAACTGGTCCAGAATGCAGCCACGCGAGCGATATTGAGTGTACCAAGATACACCCATGTTACACCCATCCTCCGCGAGCTGCACTGGCTCCCCGATCGGTCTCCAAACACGCTTCAAGATGCTGGTTATCACCTTTAAAGCCCTACATGGCTTAGGACCTGGATATCTACGGGACCGTCTTCTGCCACATACCTCCCAGCGTCTGATAAGATCTCACAGGATGGGCCTTCTCCGAGCGCCGTCAACTTGACAATGTCGTTTGGTGGCTCCTCGGGGGAGGGCCTTCTCTGTAGCTGCCCTGGACCTATGGAACGATCTACCCCCAGAGATCCAGACCCACCCCACTCTCGCAGCCTTCCGAAAGTCTATTAAGACCTGGCTTTTCCGGCAGGCCTGGGGCTGTTGACTTCTTAAATGAGGTCCAGCCCCACTAAGGTTGAGTACATGTTGTGCCTTTTTAACTGCCTTGTTTCTCTATCTTTTAAATTTTTAGTATTCTTTTAAGTTGTTGTTTTTATGAAAGCCGCCCGGAGTCCTTCGGGATTGGGCGGCATATAAATTTATTAAACATTAAGTACTCCAGAAAACAAAAGGATAAGAAAATATTTTTAAAAACCTTCCCAGTAATATGTGTTTCTTTAGTCGGTGTGTGTGTGTGGAGGGGGGAATCTCAATACCAATATTGAGATCTAAGATAGAAATAATCAAATATCTGGGCTTTCTACTTTAGGAAAAAAACTCTTGTTCTTTTTCTGGACTGATCAGGTTCATTTTAATCAGATTTCAGAGATGGATAGCCTATTTTTTTTTTCTTTGGATATTAGCTGTATTAAAAAAAAACCAAAGACTCTAATGCATGTGTATATAAGCAAAGTGCATCTAAACTCACCTTTATCAGAGTCCAAAATTATATCATGGGTACTGAGGGATTACACATTTTCTTACATTAGAGAGGAGGGAATCAACATAGTCTCAAGGACAGCTCATGTATTCATGCTGAAATCTCTACACTGAAACAACTGGATGGGAATGCCTATCAAATCAAAATTAATACTGGTAATCATTCGAAGAAGAGTTAATGCCATAAGAAGAAATTAATTACAGAACATTTACACTAGTTATATCTTTGATTCTATTTTTACTACTTAGATAGTAAAAGGGATCCTCCAATATCAGTGTGGCAGTAACGTGTGGTGAGGGTTACCGTTGGTGAGGCAAGACCGCAGCAGCGGCGAGAAGCAATGTCCCCGCCGCTGTGTCCAACAGGCATCTTGCGTTTATGGCCACCCACCCCCCGCCTGACCTGCTCCCTGCCTGGCTGGCCGGCTGGCACAAGGACTCACCACTCTTCTCCTCTTCCTCCTCCTCCTCCTCCCCGCTCGGTGCTGGGGTGGCTGCAGCTGGGTCAGCAAGCACTTAAAGGCATGGGCTCGGCCGCCATTCAGCGAAACATGTTTCGCTGAATGGCGGCCGAGCTCTAAAGTGTCAGAATGCCTTTAAGTGCCGGCTTGCCTTCCGCGCCGGCCAGCCCAGAAGGCAAGCCGGCACTTAAAGGCATGGGCTCAGCCGCCATTTAGCGAAACATGTTTTGCTGAATGGTGGCCGAGCTCTAAAGTGTTGGCATGCCTTTAAGTGCCGGCTTGCCTTCCACGCCGGCCAACCCAGAAAGCAAGCCGGCACTTAAAGGCATGGGCTCAGCCGCCATTCAACGAAACATGTTTCGCTGAATGGTGGCTGAGCTCTAAAGTGTTGGCATGTCTTTAAGTGACGGCTTGCCTTCCGCGCCAGCCGGCCCAGAAGGCAAGCTGGCACTTAAAGGCATGGGCTCGGCCGCCATTCAGTGAAACATGTTTCGCTGAATGGTGGCCGAGCCCTGCCTGCCGGCACTCTAAAGTTAGTAAAGGCAGGCAAGGGAAACCGCGAACCGAAAGGAAGTCTTGCTGGGAAGACGCGGCAGCAGGGCTTTAAAGGGCTCCCCAGCCAGCCAGCCCACCCAGCCCATTCCTCCCCCCGCCACCACTGTGTCCAACAAGCCAGGTGTCTCGCATTTATGGCGGACATAAACATGAGATGCCTGGCCTGTTGGGACACAGCGGCAAGAACGTCCCTGCTGCCTCTGCACTCCGCTGCCTTGCCCCCCGCCTTCTCTGACCCCACCGGACCACTGTGAAGAAAGAAACACACACACACATACACTCCACAATAAAAAAATTACATATTTAATTACAATAAATTTGAATCCCCCCTCCTGCCGTCCGATCCACATACCTTTTCCAGCTGTGGAAACTCTCTCAACTCTCCTCTTGTCCGCCCAACATAAGCGTGCTCAACGTAAGTGTGCTCATAAGGCACGATTCGCTGCTCCCTGATCAGGAGGCGGGAGAATGAGTGCCTCCTTTGCATATGGAATGTTTTGCTTTTTAACTCTTTCTTAACTTTTAAAAGGTGAAAAATTCCTTATGCAAAGGAGGCCCCGAGTTCTCTGGCCTCCTCCTAGTTAATACTGAGAGCAGACACCAAGCCACTGTGACTTGAAATCTGGTAGCAACTACCCTGGCTTTAATTATTTTTAAAAAATTATTTAAAATTCTTTCCCTGAGGAGACTGGTAAGGCCCCGCCTCCCTTGCCTCTAGTGACTGCACGTCCCTGCAGTGTGGTGTTGTCAAAACCACTTTGGGGGGTGGGTGGAGTTCTTGGAGATTTTCCTAGCTCTCAAAGAAAAGTCTTCCTGAAACCAAACTTTTTTCTTGTGGACTACATGGACAAGATAGGGTGTTGGTCCTTACCTGATATGCCTATTCTCATAGTGGGGGAGTATCATCCAGACTGAGTTGACTTCACCGCTCATTGATTGAACTGAGTCTGACAAGACAGTTAAGCCATGCCCCTGTTGCCAGGCAGACCCAGCTTCCGGCGAAGAACTCTATCAGACTCAATGTGTCATCTTCTCCACACAATTGTTGTAGTTTTAAAGCCTTTTTATTTTTCACAAAAAAACACAAGTAGTAATAGAACTTGAATGATCAAGAAATACATGACAAATCCAGGAAGGGGCTGGATGCTCCTCCCCCATTATGAGAATAGGCGTATCAGGTAAGGACCAATGCCCTTTCTCCATAGTTGGGGGAGTAGCATCCAGGCTGGGATGTACCAAAGCCACATCATCCCCTAGGAAGGACTATACATGATATTTACAAGATCTATACATGATATTTACAAGATCTATACTACCATCTCTATGAACAGACTGTAACACCTGCATCCAAAGGCAATGTCAGCAGAAGCAAAAGAGTCTAATTTATACTTCTTTATGAGCAATGAAGGGGATGCCCATGTAGCAGCCCTACAAATCTCAGACAAAGAAGCTTGCATAGCCCCGGTTGCCGAAGTAGCCGCATTTCTTGTGGAATGGGCTGTGATAGACCCTGGTACTGGGGCCCCTGTGCCTGATAAGCAGCTGCATTACAGGCTTTCAACCACCTGCCTATGGTAGTAGATGTCACCTTATTCCCCAGGGATTCTGGCTGGAAAGAAACAAATAATGCTTCTATCTTTCTTTTGAGATAAATTCTCAGAGCCCTCCTCACGTCCAATGTGTGCCATTTTTTCTCTAAAGGGTGAAAATGATCTGGACAGAAATTAGGTAGAACCAATTCCTGAGATCGATGAAAACAAGAGCACACCTTGGGTATGAACGAGGGATCCAGCCTCAAAACCACTCTGTCCTGATGAAAAACACATAACTCATCCCTAGTAGACAATGCCTGCAGCCCAGATATCTGCCTAGCAGAGGTGATGGCCACCAAAGAGACCAGCTTGTATGTAAGGAACCTGAAAAACACCTTCCGTAGCAGTTCAGAGGGGGCACCCATAAGAGCATCTAGCGCCTTGTGTAGATCCCAAGAAGGGTATCTATGTACCATGAGTGGCTTAAGATTAGAAGCCCCTTTGAGAAACCATTTGACCATAGGATGTTGAGTCAGTGTTTGTAACTTTCCACAAAGTAACACAGAAGATATTGCCGATACTTGTCTCCTAATGGTATTAGGAGCCAGCCCTTTATCTAGTCCTGCTTAAAGACCTTTGGAATTGTAGTCCGTACCAGGTCAAGGTTCTTACTGGAACACCATGTGCAGAATGAGCACCATGCAGAACTGTAGATGCGCTCCGTGGATGATCTACGGGCAACCTGAATAGTCTGTATGACCCTGGATGAATATTTGTCCTCCTTCAGGATGCTCTGCTCAAGCACCAGGAGCCACTGAGGGTCTGGATGCTCCAGCAACCCCTGGCTGAGGGAAATCATTTCCTGAGGGATCCTCCAGGGTCTGTCCACTGATAAAGACCGGAGATCAGTGATCATCACCACTTCCGCCCCCTCCCCTATGATCTTCTGTATGACCCTGGGGATCAGGGGCAAAGGTTGAAAAGCATAAAGGAGTCCCCGGGGCCATCTGCAGTGGAGAGTGTCTACCCCCCTACCCCACGTTCGGAGACGGAAACCGGGAGTAAAACTGAGGGAGCTGAGATTGTGTGTGGAAACAAATAGGTCGACTTCTGGGTGGCCAAAGAGGTCCACAATCGCCCGAAGGATCACAGGCTGTAGCTGCCACTCCAAATTGTCCACCTCAGTGCGGCTGAGCCAATTGGCCCTTACATTGTCCACCCCCGCTATATGCTCCACAGTGATTGATAGCAAGTTCCTCTTGGCCCAAAGCCCCAGTCTCTTGGCCTCCATCATGAGGGACTTTGACCTGGTCCCTGCCTGCCTTGGTAGCTATATTGTCCATGGGGACCAGTATATGTCTGCCACTGACAGAATAGCAAAATTGTTGCAGGGCCAGGCGGACTGCCCTGAGTTCCAATCAATTGATGTTGTGAGCTAATTCTGCCTGGCTCCATTGTCCTTGCACTATTTGTTCCTGTAGATGGGCTCCCAATCTGAACAGACTGTCGTCCATTGTGACCATCACTCGGTCTGGGCTCCTGAAATATTCCCCCTTGAAGACCGCTGGGAATCTCCACCACATTAGGGAATGGGATACTTCTGCTGGCAAGTTGACTTTGACCTGGGAGTAACTCATGAGCCTTCGCTGAAATGGTAAAAGAAACCATTGAAGGTCTCTGGTGTGGACACATGCCCAAGGGACGATGCCAATTGCTGATACCATGGTACCTAACAACTTGGACAAAGTGGCCAAGGACACTCATCTCTCCCTGATGATCTGGGAAGCCAACTCCCTAAGATTTTGCTGTCTCTCAGGTGACAGAAAGACCATGCCTGACACTGTGTCTATCAAGGCCCCCAGATGAATCAGCCTTGTGGTAGGTTATAAGTGGCTTTTAACTATATTTATAGAAAAACCATGGGCTCTCAAAGTAGACATGGTAATGTCTAGATCTCTCCTAGCACCCTTGACAGAGGCAAATTGTAACAATATGTCATCTAAATAGCACTGGAGCCATATAGGTACCTGTCTCAGGTGCGCTGCCAGTGCCACCAATACCTTTGTGAACCCTCTGGGTGAAGATGACAATCCAAATGGTAATGCCCTGTATTGAAAGTGGTGCCCTAGATAACAAAACCTAAGATATTGCCTGTGATCAGGTGCTATGGGTATGTGTAGGTATGCCTCAGTAAGATCTATAGAAGTGAGGAAATCCCCCTCCCTTATACCCCCAAGGATAGAATGCAATAAGTGCATTTTAAACCTCTGATAGCGCACAAAGTAATTGAGATGCTTGAGGTCTAGAATAGCTTCCCAGCCGCCTGAGGCCTTTGGGATCATGAAAAGAATGGAATAATAACCCTGACCCTGTTGTTCTGGAGGCTGGATAGCCCTAATATCCAATAGGTGCTGAATGGCTTCTTGCATAAGCTGCCTCCGGGTCAGGTTATTGGAAACTGGACAAGTCTGGAAAAACCTCGGAGGGCTGGAGAGGAATTCCAGGGATCTGAGGAAGATAAATCCCAACGATTGGCGAAATAAGCCAAGCATCCCCCGATGGGTGGGGAGCTGGGCCTAGACCTAGTTTCTACAGTAGGAGCACCTGCCGCTGCCCCCCTCCCCCTCAAAAGGGACACTTCTGCTGTCTACCCTTTTGCTGTCGATCTGGCTGGTATTTCTGCCTAGGACCATAACCCCCCTGATACTGTTGGAATCCTGAGTATCCAAACTCAATATCTTGAAAGGACGACCCGTAATCCTGACCCTGAAAAGAGGACCAGTAGCCTTGAGCACGAAAGGTAGACTGTCGGGGATATGGCACAGGCCAGAAATTGCCTTTTCTTGGTGCAGAGGGAAGCACCTTCTGCATGTCTTTGTTTTCTACCAAAAAGGGGTCAAGAACAGTACCAAAAAGAGATCCCCCCAGCAAAGGGCGCTGACTCCAAACACCATTTATGACGTATGTCTGCCTGCCACTGCTGTAGCCATAGCAATTCACGAGATGCTACAGAAGATGCAATTGTCCTAGAGGCAAACCTGGCTGCGGCCAGAGTGGCATCTGAGGAGAATTGGATGGCTGCCATCAACTTGATGTCCTGGTGGGCCCTGACATCTGCTATCGGGATTCGCTGTTGGAGATCCTGCAAGCAAAGCAAAGAAGACCAGTTAAAGAAGGAAGCAGTCATGGCTGCTCTCACTGCCAGGCCACTGCCTGATAACCCCTCTGTAGAGTGAGGTCCGCCTTTTTGTCCTCAGGTTTTAAGGCATCCTCCAGTGCCCCAAGCATATTTGCAGAGGTATGCAAGGCAGTCACTGGCGCATCAATAGCAGGTTGTGATAGCACCTGAGCCATGCCTTTGTTCACAATAAAGAATGTCTTATCATTTGAAGTAGGCATTGGCCCCAAAGTGGGGGATGCCCACTGTCGCTTGATCAGGTCAAGGAAGATCTTAGGAGTGAACACCGTGTCAGCCTCGATGGCTTGCTCTGCAAAGATAATCTCAGCAGGTATTCCCTGTGGTTGCACCAACGACTCTGATGATTTGTCTCTGAATTTTACAGATGCCTTAACCTTGAATAATAAGGACTTAAACAAAAATGGCTGACAGACCAGAAAAGGTTGGCTTGGGGGAGGCATGTCTTCATCTTCAGAGAGATTTTCCTCTCTAACTTCGTCCTCCTCTGAATCTGACTCCTGCTCCTCTTGTGATTGAGCAGGAGAGTCTAGAGGGTTCTCCTCCAGGATGTCCACTACCTCTGGAGCTCTAGGGATTGGCCCCCTGTGAGTTTGAATCTAAGGTTGCTGAAAAGCAGCGACCATACACTGCTGGAAGGCTTTGAACATCATGTCCTGAAAGCTGGGAACGCACATGTTGGGCATTTGTTCATGACACACCCCTGTAGAAGTAGAGGTAATGGATTAGTCAACTACTTCAGTGGTCGGGTGAGGCACAGCTGGTGCTGTGTGTGGGGGTGACTGCCATCCCTGGGTAGATCCCCAAAGGCCCGAGGTGTCAATGGGAATTCTTAAATTGAGGGAGGGATCCCCCTCTGTCACTCCTCCAGACGAAGCCGGTGCTGACAGTTGCCCCAGAGAAAGCCTCTTATCAGGGGCAGAAGAAGCCTTCTTGCTGATGGCCTTTTTGTACATGCGCTCTAATGCCTTATATTTTTGGCATTCAAACTTGGAAGTGGGCTTGGCCTTTTTGCCCTGAGGAGAGTTAGAGACATGCTTGGTTTTTTTTTGCTGGCCTTACACCCCGCTCCCCTTGGGGCCACATCTGGCACAGGACCAGATGCTGTTATGGGAGCCTCCAGATTGACAGAGGGGCTAATGGTCACATTCGTGAGGACCTGGCTCCTCTCAGCATCCAAAATGTTGTGGTGGCCGCCATTTTGATAGGCAGCTTGACAACAGTTCAAAATGGAGATTCATGCCAAATTCAACGGACAGCCTCAGCGCTCTCTCCAATGTCTGAGGCTAAGTGGCTTGGGCTTCTCAGAGTTGCTATGCGCTTCCCCTCTGACTCAAACTGTCCAAAATTGCTCTCCTGGGCAAAAAAACCCCTAGCGAATTAGCAGCCTCTGTTGTTTTTGATGCTTGCTAACAAGCTGTGTGGGCGCTCTGCGACTGATTTCAAAGCTGCAATCACCGCTCAACTCAAAGAGGAGCAGTGGAGCACTCCAGCGCTGCTAGAAGTCTCTGACAGCCAAATCACTAAGATTAAAACTAAGCTACAACAAAGTCTCAGTCAAAGGTGTAGCTCAAATGGGAAGCGACTCAATCAGCCTCCAGGCAAGCTCTGTCAGAGGACAGTTAGCAATCTCAATTAGCCTCCAAGCAAGCCCTGTCAATGGACAGTTTGGCTGAGGGACCCAAGCAACCCCAGCTGCCACCCCTGAGGGACTAAGGCCGAAACATCACAATCTCCAACTATATACTCCACACCTTTTCAGACTGCTCACAATTCTTGAACAGTGAAGATGCAATTAATAGTAAATTTCAAAAATCTCCGAGGAGAAGCTTGATGACATATCTGTCCACATTGAAGGACTGAGTCAGAAGCTAGGTCTGCCTGGCAACAGGGGCATGGCTTAACTGTCTTCTCAGACTCAGTCCAATCAATGAGCAGATGAAGTCAACCCAGCCTGGATGCTACTCCCCCCGCCCCCACTATGGAGAATATGCAATTTTCTTGACAACAACCTACAAATGGTTTATTATTATATTTATTATGTTCCTAGAGTGGTTGCCCTTCAATTATTGAGCAGATCTGACTCTACTTAGCTTTTTTGAATTCCCCAAGGTTGGCTAGTTGCTACAACCTGCTGTGATCTTCTGTATCTGTTTCCAATATTCAGAAGACTGAGTTCCAATTTTGATGTAGAAACAAGCCAAGCTCTAAAATAGGCTTAGAAAAGATAAAAATGAAATGGGAAACAAAAACAATTATAAAAGACAAATTTCTGTACATATGTAAGCAATGTTGAGTCTTTTGGTGTTACTAAAGGGTTGCTAAATCCTAGTTTAAAGAATGCTCACAAAATTATATACCTTTTAATAAATTGTATTTATCAAAAAGGTGCTACCAGACTTCTTTGATCACCATAAATTAACATGTCTCTGCTCCTTCCTGTGCAGTCTTGTATACTTCTGTTCAAAATACCAATAAATTCAGTAGAACTTATTCCCAAATAAGTTGCACAGGTTTTGCCCACTTATTCTGAAATATATTCCATTGAACTGAATGAATTGCTAAATATCAGATTGTGTTATAAGTGTAAATTGTCATTTCAAGCAATCTTGACTGTAGCACTAAGTGGCCTCTCTTAGCATGGCTGATTATTTACCCTTCAAAGAATATGTTCAAATCCATTAAATATTTTCACAGAGATTAAGTGCTTGTAGAAGCAGATGACTCTACTAATGGACTGAACGGAAATAACTTCAAATAAACATATATAAAAAGATATGCAGAAAAACACATTTATATTATTGGATAAAAATGAAAACAATAAAAAGATAAAACTTAAAATTCTGGTTTGACTGGAATGGAGAATGAATCAGAATCAGTGTCTAATATATTAAGTAGCCATAAAATATTTTCATTTTTTATATTTGGGAATATATTTCATTTAAAATTAATTCAATATTATTTCAGTTTAAATTAATTTATTAGTTATTCATTACATGCATAAATTTTATATTAACACAATAGGACTTTAAACTATTAGTCTCAACATTTATTTGTTTGTGCTAGACCAACTTTCCTCAATATTATGTCCTCCAGATGTGATGAATTTCAGTTTCCCTGATCTCAATTCAGCCCAGACAATTGCAGTGCTGACTAACATATACAGAAGGCATAAAGTTAAGGAAGAGGAAGACTGCCCTAGGGAATGGTACTTAATTTCCTTAAGCACTAGGACTAGACTATTTAATAAGAAGAATCTAGGATCTGAGATTCAGTGCTTAGTTTGTTGCACCAGTAATTCTATTCCAGAAGAAGCCACTGGACTGGATATCACTAAAGCATATGTCAACAAGGTAATACTGCAACTCATTGGCTCAACTAATAGTTAGAAAACACCAGGGGAAATATGATCAGATAAAGCAGCCTGATGCAGTGTCCTCCAGGTATATGGATCACTTGTTAGACTGTCTAGCTACCATGCCCATCCTAGAAATTTAGGAAGCTGAAGTATAGAGATTGGGACAATGGCCAAATTTTGTATGGTTATTACAAAATATTTATGTATTTTTTTCAGTTTTTATGACCAAAATAAAGCACTTCTTTCTTTACAGATTACAAAATTTATTATTGGGTCTATTTTGGACTAATCTTCCAAAAGTTGTATCAATAGATTTAGTTAAAATAATGAAGGAGAAGTGAACTTCTGAATACTAGCTATTATGAGAGATGTGATGGAGTTGGCATGAAATACATATACATTTTACAGATTTCGTAATGGAATTTTCTAGGGACAAGCCTTTGAATTAGTTAGAGTTTTGATACAAATCAGAGGATGCTGATACAGTCTGGCTGCTTGTCCCAGAACTGTGGCTGACATTAACTTGCTCTAAGCATTCTTGTGGAAGGTGTGTAGATTCAAAATGGAAAATGTCAAAGAAATCTTAATGAATTTTCTATGAACTCAGAAACAAATTTCATTTGCAGATCAGCAATCAATATGGCTTTTGACCATATTGCCATGTCCTACATTTTGCAATTTTAGATCTTGGTCTGTGATGGAACGACAGAGTAGCATATGCCCGTACTAGAACAGCTTTGCAATAAGAGCATGCCACATCAAAGTTACTGTAGCAACATTCTCAAGTAACTGAAATTATATTTACCGATTTGTGGTTGTTTTATGTGATGTTTTGTATAGATTCAACTGCACATTATGTAATCTGAGTAAATTATAAATGAAGACAGGACTTTCATGCTCTGACTTGTGTTTTCACAGATTCAGTGGGAGTGTATAAACCCCAAGTATAAAGTAAAGAAGAAGAATTACAAAAACTCTGGCATCGTCATTCTTAATCTGTGCAAGGTGCTTTTATTTAAGCAGTGCTTTAATAATGAATGTGAAAGTATTGTTTTTAACAGCCATAATGAAAGTAAACATAGGAGAGGGAATTGAGTTCTTCTGTCCATATTTTGTAATTTTTTATATGTGTCAAAAATAGAACATGTCATAAAAATGCATATTTTGGGATTCCCAAAGGTAGGATACCAGATGCTGCTACATCATGGTAGATCAACATTTTCATTGGGTTGACAGCTACAGATCCAAAATGGGCATTGACCCTCTTACATTCAATCTGTTAGCCTTGTATATTCAAAGGAATACATTTGCTTAATTATACTAAAATATACTATTAAAGTTTCGGAATTAAGATTAAATTCTGGTAATCTCTGGGCATATCAAAAGAATTAGTATATTGGTGTTTGTTATCTTCAAGGACATGTTTTGACCTCTATATAATATCTGCTAATCTTGGTAATTTCCCAGGCGGATACTAACTAAAGCAATCATACTTAGCTTCAGAACCTAGGTAATGTAAGCCAAGGATTAGTACCATCACTGAACTTTATTGTGTTCACAATACATTAATTAAATGGATAATTAATAAAAAAGAAAATGAGATTGAATTAATCTAACATCAGGATGCACTGAAGTTATTTCAAAACCATCCATAATTTAATTGCATTGGTTTTAAATGAATAAAAAGTTTAACGTTTTACTAATCCAAATGATGAAATTAGCCTGAAATTGCTGGAAATGTAATCACTTGGCATCCAGATGGAGGAGTGAGAAAAACTTCTTATAATTGAGACATTAATGAAGATATTGTCTGATTTGGTTTATATATGGATGGAAGACACTATAAACTCTCAGGGCTATGGGGAGAATTTTTTCCCCATAGCCCTGCTTTTTCAAGAAGCAACTGGACTTTTAAGTCCAGTTGCCTCTTGAAAAACCACCTTTGGGACATAGAACATCATCCATTTCTGGAAATCCCCAATTAATTTCCATTAAAAGACACCTCTATGTCTAGTTTCTTTCTAAAAGAAACCCTGTATGAGTACATCATTTTCAACTCTCTTTCAAAACAATTCTATGCTATGATTCTTAGCATTGAAAGTCTCCCCCCCCCCTCTTTATATAAAAGTAGGGAAAAGGAAGGAATGTTTATTTTTACCATGAGCAACAATATTTCCTGTATCACTTATTCTCAATACTCTTTAAGTTACTAATGGCTACAAAGATATACCTTCCAATATAAAAGGGAAATATTTAAGAACACATGATTTTAAACCCAAATTTTTGACTTTCTTTCCTCCAGATTCACAAGATGCATTCATTCTTAGATTACATAATGGGTGGCTGCCAAATACAGTTTACAGTAAGTATTTTGTTTATTTTTTAAAAAGACAAAATCTTTCGCAATGCAAATATCATTTTACACACAAGATAATAGAAGTAATATTACAAGGTTTTGTTGAATTCAGATAAGATATAAATGTGTTAAATATTTAATTTTTAATAATATGTTGAAAAATATAACATATTTTACATGTAATAATGTGTATAAATTACATTCATTAATAATGAAAACTCGATAGCATGTCAAATTTAATTTTGCCTATAAATATTTGGCATTTGCTTAACTAATACAGTAAGTTAGATGCTCATTTTCTAAAGCAGTGCCTCAAAATATACTGTGATGTGGTTATATCAATTTTTGAGTATTTATCAATTCATAATATACATCTCTACCATCCTCCAGAGGATGGTAGAGTGCAGGAAGGCCTGGAGGAACGTCGTTGATTGGGTTGCAATGGGTCGGAGATGACTTTGCAACTAACAACAACAACAAATATACATCTAAAAGTTTGTTCTTTGGGCAGTTGCTTTGTTTTTGTAACTTTGCTAAAGCCAACATGTTTGAGGATTGATACTGTTGTTTTTGGAAATAAAATTTCCAAAAATGCTGGTTCATTTGAATACAAACTACATACATTCATTTTCACTTTTCAACTGAATTTTCAATTGGAATACATCTGTCTTTCCAACTTTATTTGAGATTTGTGAAAAAAAATGTTCTGCTTTAACTCTTATTTAAAATTCATTTTAGTCATATATAAATTTATGCTCATATGTAAACATATATGAACATATATGTTTAATATAAAATGTATGTTTTAATATTATATATGCATGCATATATAATATGAAATGCTTTTATATACGATACATTCACAGAGAGAGAGATAAATATGTGTGAAGTCAAAGTTCCATGCAGCTTTTTTAAAATACAAATAAATACAGAAGGTAGACAAAACAGATACATGACTAAGTACTAAATACTGATTAAACTACGCCCTTAGATTAGGGATGGCTAATTAATGTTCCCAAGGGACCACTTGGCAACTGGGGAATCTGAGGAACTGGGACTGTTGTGGAGAGCTGGCACAATAACGTCCAGCTACACTCTACCCATTTGCTTGCAAGACAGCGCTTTAACCTAGGCAAAGGTGACCTGAGCCCAGATCCCCTCACAAATAACCATTGCTGCCACCTCAGGCTGCTCCAGGTGAGGGATGAATGCTATGCAGTCACAGAAAATTGCTTTCTCTCCTTCTTCTCCCATGCTCATTAGCCAACTGAAGGAACACAGGCGGTGACTGCAGAGAGCTATACCTGTTTCGGCCCCTTCTTCCATCCGCTATGACATGGTTATTTATGTTTTATTTCTAATTTCCAATTGATATCACACAGGCCAGACAGAGACAGCCAAAGGGCCAGATTTAGCCTGGAGGACCGTAAAATGCACAAGTCTTTCTTAGATCAATCTATAGATATTTGTCTAGTGACATATTATCCTCAAATATTAAAAGCCATATGTCCATCTTAAGAAACTTAAAAAAATAACAATGGTCTCCTGTTTAAGTTTCTGGTTTCATAAATCAGATAATAACTTGGCAATAAAATGTTTGGTCATGGTCCTGGAAAAAAACCAAAGGATTACAGGTCTTCCCAGATATTAAAGGAAATTATGAGCATGAATTTTCACTCCTAACATTCATTTAATCCACCTTTTCTGGAAGAACATTAAAAGAAAATGTATCCTATAATAATGGATATGAGCAATAGCAGTAGACTTATATACCGCTTCATAGGCCTATCAGGCCTCTCTAAGCGGTTTACAGAGAGTCAGCATATTGCCCCCAACAATCTGGGTCCTCATTTTACCCACCTCGGAAGGATGGAAGGCTGAGTCAACCCTGAGCCGGTGAGATTTGAACCGCTGACCTGCTGATCTAGCAGTAGCCTGCAGTGCTGCATTTTAACCACTGCGCCACCTTGAATATGACAATCAAATTTTTCTAGAGACATTCTCAAAAAATATAAATTAAATCTAGTAAAGGTCCATAGGAATTTATGCCATTAAGACATTTGTTAATCATTCAGATGTCATAGGATTTTCAGTGTTTTGTTTTTTAATTTAGAATAAGTCCAATTGAACTCAGTGGAATTTAATTCCAGATAAACATGTTTAGAATCGATGTCTGTGGAGATTCTCAGCCATCCAGTCATGGTTGTCCCAAACTGGACTTTTTTTTGGGGGGGGGGGTTGAAGACATTTTGCTTCTCATCCAAGAAGCAAAGAACTGAAGAAGTTTCTTGGATGAGAAGCAAAAGGTCTTTAAAGAAAAACCAGAAAGTCCAGTTGCCTCTTGAAAAATGCACCTTTGGATTTAGAATCAATATTAACATGTCATGGAAATCAGTGGTAACACAATTTTCAGAGTTCACTTTAAAAGCTATTAACTAAGTACGGTATCTAATTATTAGAATTGTGAGTCATTTTTAACCTATAACATGTGAAGGACTGCAGTACATTTTATGTATAATATAATTTATATATGTATGTTTGTAGGCATGTATAAATACACACACACACACACTGAAGTTGTTCACATGTTTTGTTATCTAATAATTGATTTTATTTAATACAATAATTATTATAACATTTGTGGCAATTTCCAGAGACGAAAACAGAAACCATAATTCACAAGTATTCTGATACCAGATTAAGGCTTCCATTTTATACTGGCAGTATTTCTGCAGAAACAGGTGCAGAATTCTGAAATTTTTTTGCAAGTCAGCCCACTCTCTCTCTGTTTTCAAATTAATTACGTCTTCAATGAGTTCAAGTAGGGGGCAGACAATACAATGCAGCTGTGATCTGAAAGGCTGTTTGTTAGGGGAGGGAGCCAAGTTACTAAGCATAGGTTTGTGAACAAAAAGCTATAATATGATGAACCTGCTAATTTGAAGAGTTAATGAGAGCTTTTATAGCATCAAATTGGGTATTCTGAAGATGTTCCTTTGTAAGCATATCATGTCTTATTAGAAAGAATGTATCTGTTAAATAAAAGCACACACTTTTTTCAAAACCATTTTTAAGATTCTATCGTCACTTTGAAGGGAAAGCTTTATTTTTCAAAAAGAATTGACTGTCTAAATGATTCTACAGCATTGCATTAGCAATACTGATAAGAAAAAAACCTCACTTTTTATTACTATTAAGATAATAAAATTTATAGGACAGATTTTCATTTGCTTACCTGAATCAAATAGAAATGTTATAAAGAAAACAGTTGCTGCTATTTCTACTCAAGGGAAAAGTGACGTTCCCATAAATCTGACCAGAACATGAATGATGATTTTAAAATATATTGTAGGTTTGAAATCCCACTGCTATTATCTGCCTTTTGAAGATATAAATTTAATAGCAGTAAAGACAAATTCAGGTATGCGTTCCTTATTTACTCATATTAAAGGAACTGGGATTTCTATTTTATATTTTATGGATAAGTGTGTCTTTTAAAGACAAAGGCATTCAGAAGAAACACCCGGAAGTCCCCTGGTGAGAATAGCTGGGGAAACAGTGAGCTCTGACGAGCTACGCAAAAACCCAGCTGGCAAGCCATCATCAAGAGGTCCTTTGTGACTGGAACCGTCCGGAGAGGCATTTTGGATGCCTGCGGGAAGTGAGGCAAGCTCCCAACAGATCTGTTTCAAAGCTCTCTGGAGATCAGCAGTGGGGGTGGCAGCCATCTTCGTATGACTGCTCTGGAGCTGGGGCATCTGGAACAAGATTTGTACAGGTGTGGAGAAGCGGACAGAGTGTTTGATCCGGAGGAAGATTGGCCGATGTAAGAGTAAGAGAAACAAATTTTGGAGCTTAAAAATTTTCCAGAGCCAAGCTAGAGGCTAAACGTCACTTGGAATACAGTGGATGGAAAGAAAGGAGGGGAAAGCTTTATTTATTTATTTATTTATTTAAAACTTTTATATGCTGCCCAATCCCAAAGGACTCCGGGCGGCTTACAAACAAAATATAAAAAACATAAAAACAATACAATTTAAACAACAATCATCCATCAAATTCATTCTAGTCGGGGCCGGACCTCAATAGTGAGGTCAACAGCCCCAGGCCTGCCGGAACAGCCAAGTTTTTATGGCTTTCCTGAAGGCCATCAGAGTGGGTATGGTCTGGATTTCTGGGGGAAGCTGGTTCCAAAGAGTCAGAGCAGCCACCGAGAAGGCTCTCCTCCGAAGGACAGCCAGCCGACATTGTATGGCCGACGGCACCCGAAGGAGGCCCAATCTATGGGATCTTACTGGTCACTAGGAGGTGTGCATCAGCAGGCGGTCTCGAAGGTATCCTGGCCCTAAGCCATGTAGGGCTTTAAAGGTGATAACCAACACCTTGAATTGAGTCTGGAGACCAATAGGCAGCCAGTGCAGCTCACGGAGGATAGGTGTAACGTGGGTGTACCTCGGCACACCCACTATCACCCGCGCAGCCGCATTCTGAACTAACTGCAGTCTCCGAGACACTTTTCAAGGGTAGCCCCATGTAGAGCGCATTACAATAATCCAGCCTCAAGGTGACAAGGGCATGAGTGACCATTAGAAGCGCATCCCAATCCAAATAGGGCCGCAATTGGTGCACTAGGTGAACTTGGGCAAAAGCCCCTCTGGTCACAGCCGACAGATGATGTTCCAATTTCAGCTGCGAATCCAGGAGGACTCCCAAATTGCGAGCCCTCTCTGAGGGGCGTAAATTTTCTCCCACCAGGGTTAATGATGGACTGGTTTGGTTTGGTTTGGTTTGGTTTGGTTTTATTTAATTTGTATGCCGCCCTATTCCCGAGAGATTCAGAGTGGCTAACAATCTGAAGGGGAAGGGGGGTGCAAAATAAAATAAAAAGACAAACAATTTAAAAATACAGCAACAGTCGTAACCTCGGATGGGGCTGGACGATTGAACAGCCCCAGGCCTGCCGGAACAGCCAGGTCTTAGTTGCTTTGCGGAAAGCCGGAAGGGAGGTGAGGGTCCGGATCTCAACGGGGAGATCGTTCCAGAGGGCCAGAGCAGCCACATAGAAGGCCCTCCCCCGGGGAGTTGCCAGCCGACATCGGCTGGCAGATGGGATTTGGAGGAGGCCTAGTCTGTGGGATCTAATAGGTCTTTGGGAGGTAATTGGCAGGAGGCGGTCTCTCAAGTACCCAGATCCGATACCATGTAGGGCTTTAAAAGTAAGCACCTTGAAGTGTTTCCGGAGACCAATGGGCAGCCAGTGCAGCTCGCGGAGGATAGATGTGACGTGGGTGTACCGAGGTGCACCCACAATCGCTCATGCGGCTGTGTTCTGGACAAGCTGAAGTCTTCAAACACTCTTCAAGGTCAGCCCCATGTAGAGCGTGTTACAGTAATCCAGTCTTGAGGTCACGAGGGCGTGAGTGACTATCTGAAGGGCCTCCTGGTCCAGATAGGGTCGCAATTGGTGCACCAGGCGAACCTGGGCAAAGGTCCCCCTGGTCACAGCCGACAGATGGTGTTCTAAAGTCAGCTGCGGATCCAGGAGGACTCCCAAATTGCGAACCCTCTCTGAAGGGCGTATAATTTCACCCCCCAGGCTGAGAGATGGAATAGCTGGACCATCTTTGGGAGGGAGCATCAATAGCCACTCGGTCTTGTTGGGATTGAGTGCAAGCTTGTTCGTTCCCATCCAGACCCTAACAGCCTCCAGGCACTGGCACATCACTTTTACCGCTTCACTGAGTTGGCACGGGGCAGACAGATACAACTGTGTATCATCTGCATATTGGTGATATTCAATCCCATGTCGGCGTATGATCTCACCCAGCGGCTTCATGTAGATGTTAAATAGGAGGGGGGACAGGACAGAACCCTGCGGCACCCCATAATTGAGGGGCCTAGGGGTCGACCTCTGTCCTCCGACCAACATCGACTGTGACCTGTCCGAGAGGTAGGAGGAGAACCACCAAAGAACGGTGCCCCCCACTCCCACCTCCCGCAACCGTCGCAGAAGGATACGATGGTCGATGGTATTGAAGGCCGCTGAGAGGTCAAGGAGCACTAAGATAGAGGAGTGACCCCTATCCCAGGCTCTCCAGAGATCATCGATCAGTGCGATCAAAACAGTTTCCATGCTGTAGCCAGGCCTGAATCCAGACTGAAAGGAGTCCAGATAATTGGTTTCATCCAAGGACCACTGGAATTGAAAGGCCACCACTTTCTCAACAACCTTCCCTACGAAGGGGAGGTTGGAGACTGGACGATAGTTACGCAAGATGGCTGGATCCAGCAAAGGTTTCTTCAGGAGGGGTCTCACCACTGCATCCTTTAAGAGGAGCAGAAAGGATCCTTCCCGGAGAGAGGTGTTAATTATAATTTGGATCCAGCCACGTGTCACCTCCCTGCTGGTCGAGACCAGCCAGGAGGGGTATGGGTCCAGTATACAAGTGGAGGAACTCACCGCTCCCATGGCCTTGTCCACTTCCTCAGGAGTGACAAGTTGAAACTTGCTCCATAAGCTCCAATCAAGATCTTCCCCCGGTACCTCGGCTGGTACCGTGCAATTGGAGTCCAGATCTGTCCGAATCCGAGCGACTTTGTCCGTTAGAAACTGAACAAATTCCTCAGCTCTACCTTGTAAAGGGTCATCCACGTCCCTCCCTTTCAAGAGGGAACGGGTTATTCTAAACAAGGTGGCTGGGCGCGATTCAGCGGACGCAATAAGAGCGGCAAAATGCGCACATTTCACCGCCTGTATTACCACGAGATAGGCTCTGATATGGGCTCTCATCAGTGCTCGGTCTGACTCAGAGTTACTGGCCCTCCAGCGGCGCTCTTGGCGTCTCTTTTGGCGCTTCATCTCCCGGAGTTCCTCGGTGAACCAAGGAGCCCTCTTGGATCCGCTACCTCGAAGAGGCCGCAAAGGCACAATCTGGTTTAGAGCCCCCACCGCCGCTGTATTCCAAGCAGCGACTAAGGACTCCACTGGACTGTGGACGAGGGCATCAGGTATTTCTCCAAGCGCCGTCTGAAATCCCATAGGGTCCATCAGGCGCCTGGAGCGGAACCACCTAATCGGTTCCTCCTCCCTACAGTGGGGGATTGGTTTCTGAAAGTCAAGCCTCAGTAGGAAGTGATCAGACCATGAAAAGGGCAAGATCTTAATACCCCTCAAATCTAGATCACGTCTCCACTGCTCCGAGAGGAATACGAGGTCGAGTGTGTGACCTGCTAAGTGAGTCGAACCCCGGATTACTTGGGTCAAGTCCATGGCCATTATGGAAGCCATGAACTCCTGCACCCTGTCAGAGTGTTCACCGAGCGAAGGCAGGTTGAAATCCCCCAGCACCATAAGCCTGGGGAATTCAACCACCAGCTCGGCTACTGACTCGAGGAGTGAGGGGAGGGCTGTTGTAACGCTGTTGAGAGGAAGGTACGTTAACAACAAGCCCACTTGACCCGCAAACAGTCCTTTGGGGGCAACATCCAAAGCCACTCAGTCTTATCGGGATTGAGCACAAGTTTGTTTGCTCCCATCCAGACCCTAACAGCCTCCAGACATCGGCACATCATGTCCACCGCGTCACTGAGCTGACAAGGGGCAGAGAGATATAATTGAGTATCATCAGCATATTGATGATACTTTACCCCGTGCTGTCGCATGATCTCACCCAGCAGCTTCATGTAGATGTTAAATAGGAGGGGGGACAGGACAGAACCCTGCGGCACGTCACACTTGAGGGGCCTAGGGGTCGACCTCTGCCCCCCGACCAACACTGACTGCGACCTGTCAGAAAGGTAAGAGGAGAACCACCGTAATACGGTGCCTCTCACTCCCACCTCCCCCAGGCGTCGCAGAAGGATACCATGGTCGATGGTATCGAAAGCCGCTGAGAGGTCAAGAAGCACCAGGATAGAGGAATGTCCTGTATCCCTAGCCCGCCAGAGATCATCGGTCAGGGCGACCAAAGCAGTTTCCGTGCTGTATCCGGGAAAACTATCAATGAGAGAGTACTGAAACCAAGAAGAACTTTATTAATAAATTTGGAATTGGAAAAACCTAAAACTTAAAAAAAGGAAGAAGAAAAATTGGGATATAGTCTTTGAACTTTTGATTCAACTACTGACAAGATTTGACAAATCAGTGATCTGATTACATAAAGGAACAATAAAAGCCACCTACTGGAGAGAGGAGACACAATATTATCTTGAAACAAAGAAATAGAAGAAAGGTGTGGTCTGTCTTTTTGGTTCCACCACAAAACCGCGGTAGACTAAAGCGCGCTCGACGAAAGCGCGTACCTGACGTCATCACAGCGCGACAAAAACATCACGCTGTGAGCGGTAAAGTTAAAATTAACGCGAAAACCTTACCCTAACCCCCCCAAACCTAACCCTAAACCTAACCCTAACTCTAACCCTTAACCTAACCCTAAACCTAACCCTTAACCTAACGCTAACCCTTAACCTAACCCTAAACCTAACCCTAACGCTTAACGTAACCCTAACCCTAACCCTTAACCTAACCCTAAAGCTAAACCTAAACCTAACCCTTCCCTTTACGTGAATCGGCTTGCTTTAAAAGCGCTTTTTAAAGCGCCCTTTTTTCTCCGCGGTCGTATTTGTTGCACTGCTGATGACGTCAGGTACGCGCTTTAATCGGGCGCGCTTTAGTGGACCGCGGTTTTGTCGTGCCATGGTCTTTTTACTTGACTTTATTTTGTTTACACTGGAAGAAAATATTCAACTTTTGAATTTTGGAAAAGGATTGGATTATCTTGGGATCTGATATCAAAGAGAAAAACTAAGAAAAAGGACTAAATTAATTGTTCTAAAATATACAAATATTAAAAGTGTATTAAATTTGATCGTGGAGGATGGAATGTTAGAGGAGTTGTTGGAAATGTTAAAAAGTGCATGAGCAACATTAAAAGGTAACAAAGAGGTAGAAAAGGAACCAGAAAAACTGTTGATAGTGGAAATAGGGGAACAGACAAGCAGTGTAAATGCACAAGGAATTAACAAGGTGGAAATGGAAAATAAAACTCAATGGGTAAAGGCACAAAGAGAGCAGAGAGGAAAAAAGGGAAACGACATCCGAAAAAGAAATTAGCCAAAAATAGAGAGAGAAATAAAGGGAGATGAGAAAGAGAAACTTGGGAGGGAGACACTCAAAAAATCTATTGAAAAGTGAGAGGGAAAATACAGAAGAAAATATATAAGATACATAAAAAGAAGAAGAAAAGAAAAGAAATTTAGAAATAGGAGAGTAGTAGAATGATATGATTCAGTAAAATAAATATTGTTAACAAGATCAAATTATTTTTTAATTAGAATGTGTGGGAATTATATTAAGAACCTTAAAGCTGTTAAATATGTTATGTTGATTATATAAAACTTGAAATTTGAAACTTGAAGATTCATATTGTTAATGGAAAATAGATGAAAAGAAATGATAAATTGTTTATATTTAAAGGGAAAGAAAAATTATATTGTTTGTACTTGTTAAAAACTAGAAATTGGAAAATAGAAGAAAAGTAAGAGCTAAAATTGGAAATAATGGAAATATAATGTAAAATGAATTATAACTTTTGGTGGGAATGTTAAAGGGGGAATTCGTACAACATTCTGTTCACAAATTTTTTTTTATTGTGTAACAAAACTAAATAAAAAACTTTTTAAAAAGGCATTCAGATAAAAGCCCTAGTTTAAAAATCAAGATATTCTATGAGAATATACAGAATAGTTCCAGAATAGTTATAAATACTTCATTTATAAACTGTATAAAGCTGAAATATTATGAACCGCATAATAATATTTTGATGGAAAATCAAATTTTTGATACATGTAAATACAGAAACTTTCAAACTATTCTGCATGAGTAATCTATTGGCTTTAATTGTATACAAGATTTTAAAAGTTATGATAATGAGTCATCCACAAAGCAATTAAACATTAGTTTTACATAGATGAGAGGAAAGGAAAAGAGATGAAAAATGCATAAAGCCTAATAAAAAATATGATTTGGGAAAATTATATTAAAGCCACCTTATTATCCTTCTCATATTGGGCAGAAACAAGTTTTACAAAGTTACCATGCAGAACAAAGTTGGAAACTAAATACTATCATAGAAAACACCCTGATCCTTAAAAATGTCATCCCAGATACAAAGGAAGCTTCCTAAATACTGAATAATAATAATTCCAGTGGAGCCAAGGTGGCGCAGTGGTTAAATGCAGCACTGCAAGCTACTGCTAGATCAGCAGTTCAGCGGTTCAAATCCCACCGGCTCAGGGTTGACTCAGCCTTCCATCCTTCTGAGGTGGGTAAAATGAGGACCCAGATTGTTGGGGGCAATATGCTGACTCTCTGTAAACCGCTTAGAGAGGGCTGAAAGCCCTATGAAGCGGTATATAAGTCTACTGCTATTGCTAAAAAAATGGAGTAGCATCAAGGCAATCTATCTATCTAATAGATGTATCTAATCTATTTAATAGATGTAGCATCTTAAAATGATCCCAAGGGTCTGAGTAATGAAAGATATGTTACTTCTGTACCAGAATAGCATTTGTCTTGTAATTGATTCCAATAGGAATCCAAAATCTACACCCTGTGCTATTTGTAACTTCAGAAATTTGAAGTTTTTAGGAAAAAGATAGCAATTGTGTACTATAGCATAGGCAAGAAAATCAATGGTAAAAAAAGTAAATTTTTCAGTAGCAGAATTTTGTCCCAGAAAAACATTTCTGGAACTTAGATTATATTTTTTCTCCATGTTGTGTGAGTATAGTTGTATTATAAAACTATAACACACAACACGATCTACATACCATGTAGTGATGTTGAATATTTTTGCAGCTACTTTTATAATCTGCATCATTATTGCTGCCATTACTGTAATTTGCGTTTGCCTTCTGGTTCTCCTTCTAGATAGAGCACCTGAGACTGGGGTATTTGATTAAACTCTCAGTGCTTCAGTCTTATAATCAAACAAATGAATGTAATGGGAAAAGCTTAGTATTTTATTTGTTCTACTGGTATAAGTTTGATTAAACTAGTAAAACAAAGAAATACAATTTAATTGGAGTATGTTTATTATAAAATATTGCTTGGAAAATATCAGATATGTCTTAAATTGTGCTAGGGGTTCAACTGCCCCCTGGTCTTCTGTAAAAGTCCTATTTGACTTTGTTCAATAGGATCAGGTAATTTAAGTCCTCTCCTAAACCCCCCCTCTTTTTCAATTGGTTCAAGTGATAACCTACCTGGTTGAAGATAGTTCTGCTTAGATTTATTTAACCAGGCTAATTAGTTTTTTCTGTCTAATATTTAAAATCTGCCTCACTTTTTTTTAATATACTCCCCAGCAGAGTAAGAAAAACAGATTGTTTTGCCTTAGTTTTTAATTTAAAGGGTCATATGGAAAATCTCAACCATATTAGATCATTTTTTCCAATCTTTTACTTTTTATTCCTTATGATGATGAGTATTACTATATATTTTCTTCCTTTTTGGTATTTGGCTGTAAACTAAGTTTAAACTTACCCTGGGAGAGAGGATGAATATTCCAATTGTATCAAAGGCACTGGTGAAATTCAATTTTTTTTTACTACCAGTTCTGTGGGAGTGGCTTGTTGGGCATGGCAGGCGAAGGATACTGCAAAATCTCCATTCCCACCCCTCTCCTAGAGAAGGATATTGCAGAATCTTCATTCCCACATCACTCCTGGGGGAAGAATATTGCAAAATCTCCATTCCCACCCCACTCTGGGGCCAGCCAGAGATGGTATTTACCAGTTCTCTGAACTACTCAAAATATCCGCTACCGGTTCTCCAGAACCTGTCAGAACCTGCTGAAATTCACCCCTGATCAAGGGTCCTGTAGGATCTCCCCTATAATCCAGGTACGCCTTTTAGATATCTGCGAACAAATGTAAACAAGAGTGGCAAAAGACAAGAATGATAAATTTTCAAGTGATTTAGTATTTTGATTAATGGTTTAATCCAGTTGTATAAAGCATTATACTGGGTATAGAACAATTCTCAAAGTGGTATGCATAGTTTTCACTTTAAAAATACAAAGCACATAAAATATAATGATGTAAAATATTTAATTTAAAATTATGTAACAGAAGATGAAGCATGATGAGAGATGGAGAGATAAAATTCACACACACACATATACTACACACAGACACACAGACACACAAACACACACATAGATACACAAACTGTATAACTGTATATATACTATATATACTATATATATATATATACACACACACATACATACATACATACACACACACACACACAAATAAACAGACAAAACGTAGACATACACTACGTTTACATGATACTGTACAAACAAGAACTTCCTGTTCTTTCTAATAGCAATTTCAAATGATACAATTCTCCTCATGTTATTTCCCATTCTAGTATATTCCATTTGCATTTCACCATCTTTAACCCTTTTATTTTACTCATCTATCTGCTATATTGAGTGATTACCTCTAATAAATTTTAACTCGTGTGTGTGTGTGTGTGTGTGTGTGTGTGTGTGTGTGTGTGTGTATATATATATATATATATATATATATATATATATATATATATATATATATATATATATATATATATATATATATATATACACACACACACACACACACACACACACACACACACACATAATTATGGCAGTGAGGATTGCCTTCGCTCAGAAATGGAAAAATAAATTAATACCAAACGAAAATGCAATAATAAGAAAGGTTATGGATTGTGCCGAAATGGACAAATTAACAAAAGAAATCCAGGGAAAAGAAGAAACAGAATATTACCAGATATGGGGAAAATGGTATAGGTGGATGGGGGAAAGAAACAAGGATCAATGAAAGAAGACAATGAAGTCCAAATCTATACAATCTATACATAGATATAGTTCTTGTGTGTGTGTGTGTGTGTGTGTGTGTGTGTGTGTGTGTGTGTGTGTGTGTATGTATGTATGTATGTGTATATATATATACACATACATACATACACACACACACACACACACAAAAAAAAACTATATCTATGTATAGATTGTATAGATTTGGACTTCATTGACTTCTTTCATTGATCCTTGTTTCTTTCCCCCATCCACCTATACCATTTTCCCCATATCTGGTAATATTCTGTTTCTTCTTTTCCCTGGATTTCTTTTGTTAATTTGTCCATTTCGGCACAATCCATAACCTTTCTTATTATTGCATTTTCGTTTGGTATTAATTTATTTTTCCATTTCTGAGCGAAGGCAATCCTCACTGCCATAATTATGTGTAAAATTAAATACTGGATTTCTTTTTTATATTTCGCAGTCATTAGTCCTAGTAGAAAAACTTCTGGTTTCCAATCTATTTTGACTCCTATTAACTCTAGCAATTTTTTAATCTTTTCCAATACTTTTTAGCCTCTTCACACATCCACCATACGTGATAATATGTTCCGTGTGTTGACGCACATTTCCAACATTTTGGGGAGGTATTTGCTGAGATTTTTGCTAACCTTACTGGTGCCAGGTGCCATCTGTAAAACATTTTGTACTGGTTTTCCTTGTATGCAAACTTTTTCCCATTTACCTAATTCAATATTGTAGCCAAAGTTCTGTGCCCATTTTACCATTTGTTCTTTCACAATTTCTTCTTCCATTTTATATTTCAGAAGAAATGTATATATTCTCCCTATCATCTTTCTTCCTGAGCTTTGAATTATTTTATTTAATTCATGTGGTTCCATTTCGATGCCGTATAATTTAGTATCATTATTGTGTTTAGTTTTGATTTGCAAGTAGGTTAAAAAATTGCGTATTTATTTATTTTTCATGACTTCTACCTCTCCATTAGAAACTATGGCTGACATAAAGATCTTAATTTCTCATTTGTTCTCTTAGGGAATGCTATTTTATACAATATTGATTGTGTTTTTTCATGGCCAAAGAGTTTTATAGCATAACCTAGAATGAAAAGAAAATATGAAATATTCAATTTGATACAGAAATATTATTTCCATTATTTCTGTTCTATATATCATTTCAATTACTTTGATTTTAACTATTGGCACTTTAAAATGTCCATTGGTTTTAATGGTTGTTATAGTGTGAATTGGTGGATTGATAGGTTTCTTTGCTTTCTTGTAAGCTGCCTAGGTATTTTACTGGAATGGCTGGTAAAACATACATACATACATACATACATACATACACACACACACACACACACACACACACAGAGAGAGAGAGAGAGAGAGAGAGAGAATGGAAGCAGTGAGCTTCCTCCCATATTTGGGCATACCAGGGGTTGTGACACTAATTACATACCTCTTTCCCTGGCTCAGCTGATAATAGGAGGAGAGCCTGTGGCTTAGTGGTTAACACATCTGCCTAATGTGTAATACAGCCCAGGTTCGAATCCCAGTAAGAGTATGGCTAGCTGATGAGAGCTAAATAGCTTGAAATAGATCTATACTAGTCTCCCTTTATTTATTTATCAGCACAAATACAGCACACAGACACACAGAGACAGACACACAGAAACAGAAACACACACACACACACACACATATATATATATGTGTGTGTGTGTGTGTGTATATATATATATATATATAATATATATATATATATATATATATATATATATATATATATATATATATATATATATATATATATATATATATATATATATATATATATTATAATAAATAATCTATAAGAAATTATACTTCTATAATATAAGAAACAATCTTTATGTTCAATTTTGGAAAATGCAGCACATTATAAAGAAATTGGTTTCATAACCAATAGTTGGTTTGAAAATGTAGCACAAAATAGATCTGTTGCACAATAAACTTGACATTTTCTTTTTTTTAAAGTTTTTTATTGTTTTAATTAAACAACAAACACAAAAAAGAATCATCCTTCATTACGTCTTGTAGAAAGCATGTCAATTGGTTACAAATACATTTCGTGCGTTTCTTCCATAATCATTACATATACTTCATTCATATTGAATTGTACATTTTAAATCAAAAATCTTTATATATTTTACTATCAATGTAGCACAATTCTCATTTAACTACAATTATTTAAACATGCTTTTATCTGAAATCATTTGTATATAAAGACACAACCATCTACTGGCATTAATTCGCAATTTCAAAAACCTCCAATAATATTACATCTTTATAACATATTCTGAAACAAAAACAATTAATAAGATATCTAAGCATTCCCCCCACTTTTTCCCCCAACTCACTATTTAAAGCTTATATCCAATTCGCTTTTACCAATACAACACATGAATATATCATTAAACATTATCCATTTACATTTCCTTGTTATTATTGTAATTAACTAAAAATTATTTACAATTTATATCACCTCTCTTCTCATCAGGCCCAAATGAAATTATACTTTTATAGCAAGATCTAAACAAGAATTTATTAATAAAATTTATAGGTCTTCTCCCTAGGTCCCAATTTACAATTTATATCCAAATTATTTTTACTAATTAAGGTTATCATTTCATTGTTATTATCATAGTTAATTATATGTAAATGAATGAACATTTAATAACAATCTAAAACAATCTACAAAATACTAACATTACTACTTATTAATCACCAAAAATATCCATTAACATTTCCTTGTTATTGTGGTTAACAAAAAAAAATATTTACTATTTATATTACATCTCCTCTCATCAGACCCAAAGAAATTATACCTTTATAACAAGATCTAAAAAAAAAATTATTAATAAAATTTATAGGTCTTTTCGCCAAGTCCCAATTTACAATTTATAACCAAGTTACTTATACTAGTTAAGGTTATCATTTCATTATTGTTGTCATAGTTAATTATATGTTAATGAATAGACATTTAATAACAATCTAAAACAATCTACAAAATACTGAAATTCCTACTTATTAATCACCAAAAATTAACTAACTTTTCATCATCAACTTTCATTATCAACCTGTATCTTTCCAGTGGCAGAACAATCTTATCTCTCTTGCCAGTTGTTGTGTCAATTCTCTTTTCAGCTCCTTTATAAAGTTTTTATAAACTTCTCTCTGCACTTTATTGCTTAAAAGATCTCTCAAATAATCTCTTTGCCCTTTAATTGTTATTAAAATTAGCTTGTCTTTGGTTGTCAGGCTTATTTCTGAAAAGGTTTCTCTTCTTAACTCCATCATTATCACCCTTTTTTTCCTCCTGTATCTTGAAATCTGGGATAAAGCTCCAAATTGTCAAATTGACTTTTCCATCCTCCCTTCTTTCCACTTTCACCCATATTTGCTCCATTAAAAAGTTCATTTATTGTCTTGTCTTTATCTTCTATATTTTCATTCTCTTCTTTAATTTTTGGGACTCCAACCTCATCATCTTTTGCTGTGAGAAACAATAGTCTATCCAACCTCTTCTCAAATCTCCCAAATCCTTCCAAAATATTTTGAATTCCAGCCAGGATATTTCAAAATTTTAAGGTTTCCTCATCTGCATATTGATCCATTTTTCCAAAAAACAGGAGAGAAAAAGAAAAAAGGAGTCTGATAGCCACTGCCACTCTAACCTTCCAAGCCTCTTGTGTGTGTGTGTGTATAGGTATAGGTATAGGTATAGGTATATGTAAAGTTGACAAGCACAAGTTCTTTTGTACTCTTCAAAAGAGAAGGGTTCTATCTTTTTCTTTCCTTTTCCTTCCCTTGCCAAAATATTTTCCAAAAGCACCTGCAAAAAGTAAATCATGCCCTTGGCTCTTTATCAGGTTTTGTAAGAAAGTTGCAAACCCTTCAGTTACAAAGTCAATAAGATCAAAGAGGAATGAACAAAGGATACATTGTTTAAAAAAAGTACACCAGACTCTGACTTCCGAGTGGCAGATTCCACTTTTTCATACTTGTCTCAAGCTTATGGAAAACAGAGATCTCTGATTGTCTTTGGTGGAATTTAATAACAAAAGGTAGGAAGAATTTGTTAAAATAAAAAAGAGTGTTTTAAATCAAGCCAAAAAATAAGGTGACAAAAAATAGAGGGGGAAAAAATCAATCACTTCACTTCACTTCAAGCGGAAAAACAGGAAACATTACTTTATGGTCACTTCAATCCACAAAATGTCATTACAAGAAAAAACAAGAACTTTCCAAGGCAGTCCAATAAGAATTAAATTCGCCACTTTATTCTTTTTACTTAAAGGACTAATTTATCTTTTAAAAAAAGTTTCTTTGGGCAATCTTTCTCAAAATAGAAAAAAAAACCTCACCTGATGGACTCACTTTCACTTCCTTCCTTCCAGAGCCGTCTCCGACTTCGTCAGCCTAGAGGCTGCTTGTTTGCCACCAGCTTGAAGCACTTCCCTTGGGTCAGTCAGAGACTTTGTGATGTCCCTGAGACCAGCAAGGCTTTGTCTTCCTGTTCACCATCTCTATGGGACGGTTTAGGTCCAACTGGACCGTCCAGTGGCAAAAGTGTCAACGGCGGTCTCAGACTATCGAGACCGCACGTTGTATTGTCTCAACGTTGGCTCCTCCACTCTCCAAACTTGTTTGACATTTTCAATTTCCAGGTTTTGACATTGATTGTCATAGGACATGAGGCCATGAAAGTACAGGGAGTCCTCAACCTACAACCACAATTGAGCCCAAAATTTCTGTTGTTACGTTATTTTTCCTCACTTTACAAGCTTTCTTGCCATAGCTGTTAAGTGAATCACTGCAGTTGTTTGTAACACAGTTGTTAAGTAAATCTGATTTCCCTTGATTTTGCTTGTCAAAAAGTTATAAAGATGATCACATGACTCCAGGACACTGCAACTATCATAAATACATTGCCAAGTGGCTGAATACTTACTGTGATGATTTAATACAAATTAAGGCAGACAGCAAGGAGCTTGAACCAGTCTTGTCTTTACTCCGCCGTAGCCATCTTCCAACTACTTCTTGTCCCCAGATCATGACTAGAAATGTTAACTGTTTCCTAACATGTATAAAGAACTGTACATAACAGTTGAACTTAAGATATAACATAAAGCATACACATCATTGCATCTTCCCTCTTAAATATAAAAATCTAACATGATACAAAGTCTTTCCATATTTTTGGTTTAATAGCTCGACCATAGCGAGAGAAAGTAACCATTGTCTCATCAGCAGTGGGATTGCTGTCAAGTTGAGAGTCACTCCCAGCATTGTCACATGCTGATACGCTTACATTATCTTGGTGTCCTCGGTAGACTGTATATCCGTGTTCAGGTGTTTTGTGCCATCATGTGTTTGCGCTTCATTTTCCTTGTTATTTGCTTCTCTGATGAAGTATCAATGGCAGTGTCTGGATGAAGATGATGCCTGTTTCTTCTCAGTTGCTGTCCACACTTGGTTTCAACTACATATGATTTTGGTGATTTGGCTTTTCTGACAATTCGAGCAGGTTCCCATGTTCTCCCAGTGACTCTGTGTCTCACAGTTTGCCCAGCACACAGTGGATGAAGAGACTTCATAGATTTATCAAAATACAGTTTTTGCTTTCTCATGTTTATGTTCCTCTGAGCTGTTACCCGCTCATGTACGATGGAACCAGGCTGAAATTTATGTGATGCAATAGGCACTGTGGTCCTCAGTGTTCTCCCCATTAGCAGCTGTGCCAGTGAACATAAACCCTCAATGGGTGTTGCACGATAGTTTAACAGGACTAAGTACACATTCTGCCCTGATGATTGTGCTTTCTGTATGGATTTGGCTATGCCAACATACTTCTCTGTTAGACCATTGGCCTGTGGATGATAAGGGCATGTGGGTTTGTTCCTGATTCCCCATTCACGCAGGAAGCACTAGAATTCAGCACATGAGAATTGTGGCCCATTGTCAGAAACAAGTTCTTCACACACTCCATGTCTTGAAAGTATTGTCTTAAAAGCCCATATGACAGTTGATGATTTTAGACTTCCTAGCTGCACTCGTTCAAAGTATTTGCTGTAGTAGTCTACTACCATCAGGTAATGGATGTCTTCAAAATGAAAAATATCTGTAGCCAGTCTCTGCCACTTCTGTGAAGGAGCATTCCACAGTATAAGGGGTTCTTTCGCATTGTTTTTTTTTTTAATGTCTGGCAATTATCACACTTCTTCACAAGTGTCTCAATATCAGAGTCCAAATTAGGCCAATAAACCACCTCCCGTGCTCTGCGCTTACACGGAGTAATGCCCAAATGTCCCTGGTGAATTTGTTCCATTACTTCTGCCTGCTGTGACTTAGGAATAAGAATACGGTCACCCATTAATATGATATCCTCATGAATAGATAGTTCATCTTTCACAGGCTAGAATTCCTGCAGCTCAGGACACAGCTTCTTGCATTTTTCTGGCCAGCCATTGCACATGACATAAGTTAGTTTCGCTAGTACTTTATCCTGTTTGGTGTCTTGTCTTATCTTCTCCAGCCGTACGTCTGATATTGGCATGCTCACTAGTACTGTATGTACCTGCTCTTCCAATTCAGGTTTATCCCTGGCTTCATGTCCTTCTGGAAACACCCTTGACAGACTATCTGCCATTGGAATTTCCTTTCCAGGCTTATACGTCACTGTGAGATCATGCTGTTGTAATTTCATAATCATTCGCTGCAAGCATGGAGGTGTAGAAGCTAGCAGTTTTTGTAGTATTTACTCCAATGGGTTGTGGTCGGTTTCCACGACTATTGGGCGACCATATATGTATTGGTGAAATTTCTCACATCCATTCACAATAGCCAGCATCTCTTTCTCAATTTGAGCATAATTGGCTCGTGTCGTGGTGTGTGCATGTGAAGCATATGCCACAGGGCATCCTTGTTGAGTCAGCACAGCACCTAACCCAAACTGGGATGCATCCACTTGAAGTACAGTGTCAGCATTTGCATCAAAATATTTCAGTATTGGCCCTGGATGTTTAGTGATCAGCTTCTTCACTTTGTCAAAAGTCTTTTCCATGTTTGCATTCCAACACCAAATAGCATCCTTCTGAAGCAATGCATGTAGTGGTGCTGTCTGTTGAGCGAGGCCCTGAGAGAATTTGGATAGATAGTTGAAAATGCCCAGTGATGTCTCCATCTCCTTTCTGGAGGTTGGGGCCTTCATGTTAAGAACTGCTATAATCTTATTTGGATCAGGCTTCAAGCCCTCTTTGGTTAGTAGGTGTCCAAAATATGTCACTTCTTCTACACCAATTTGCATTTTGTTTGGATGGAGTTTAAGATTTTTCTCACAACATCGATTGAGCAAAGCAGTAAGGTTTCTGTCATGCTCTATTCGATCCTTTCTATAGACCAACAAATCATCAACTATTACTTCAACACCCTGTAGAACAGCAATCAGTTCGTGTGATTTCTTTTGAAATATTTCCTGTGCAGACGTTATGTTGAAAGGTACTCTTGGGAAGCACCATCGACCCGCAGGGGAGTTGAAAGTGGTGAGTAACTGCTGGCTTCATCAAGACGCAATTGCCAGTTACCAGACTGGGCATCTAGTACACTGAACACTGTTGCTCCTACTAGCTTGTATGCTATGTTCTCCATGGTGGAGAGGTTTGTAGTGTTCTCTCATTATCACTTTGTTCAAATCCCGTCAGTCAATGCATATTGAATTGCACCTGTGTTCTTCTTCTCCAACACCACAACCATAGAACTGACCCATTCCGATGGTTCAGTCACCTTCTTTACTACTCCCAGCTTCTCCATCCTAGTGAGTTCCTGTCTAACTTTATCCACAAGAGTTAGAGGTATTTTCCTTGGGGCATGAATGACAGGCGGTCCACCCTCTTTTATATGTATGTGGCTTATATCTGGAAGGCACTCCAGGCCCTTGAGTAGATCACAGTACTCACGTTTAATGTCAGCCTCTGTCAGACCTCTATGCCCACCATCCAGTCATTATGATCTTCACAAGTCCAATCTCTTTACTTGTTTTGAGACCTAATATGGCTGAGGCTTGCATTTCTATCACAAACAATTGTAAAACTTGTTCAGACATTATTTTTATAACGCATGTTTCCACCATATCCACAAGCTGCTTCTCTGTTACTTGTCCCAGTGCCATAGGTGCCTTTTGTTCCTTTGTGTGCCCTTTCTTGACCATATCTACTGCTTTGATTTTCTATAGCATTGATCTGGTGCTGTGTTCCTTCCAGTATCTGCATATCCTTTCTTGACATTTCATATGCTCTGGCAATCCATATGGCTTTCTCAAAATTTAAGTCTTCCTCCTGCAGCAGTTTTTCCTGAACTTCCTTAAACTTACTGCCCATCAGAATACGGTGTTTAATCATATCTCCAGCATCATGAATAGCACAGTCTGTCTTTGGCAAGCAAGCACTGCTGGGTAACCCATTCATCCACAGATTCACCTCCACACTGGTTTCTCTCATAAAACAGTTTTCCCTGCACTGTGGAGTTTTTCCTTGGGTTGCAGTATGCTTCAGACTTTGCAAACTGTACCTCTGTTTTCTTTTTGTCCTCTGCAGTGATCTCTCCACTTGCTTGCCAGGCTCTGCACACATCTCATCCTTTCGATCCCACACATATCAGAAAGTCTGCTGCTTTCTGCTGATCAGTCCACTTGTCTGCATCAGGTCCTGCATACACAAGCTCCCTCCACTTTGACCAGTTTTCAGATATGTTCCCTGACTCCAAATCCAGGGAAGGGATGTTCTTTGTGTTGCTGTTTGCTGCCATGCCTCTTCTCACCCCACTCCTGGTACCATGTGATGATTTAATACAAATAAAGGCAGACAACAAGGAGCTTGAACCAGAGGCTTGTCTTTACTCAGCAGCAGCTATCTTCCAACTACTTCCTGTCCCCAGATCACATGACTAGAAATGTTAACTGTTTCCTAACATGCATAAAGAACTGGGCATAACAATTGAACTTAAGATATAACAATAAAGCATACACATCATTACACTTATCATATGTCCATGGGGAATGCTACAATGGTCATAAGTGTGAAAAATGGTCGTAAGTCACTTTTTAAATGCTGTTATAACATCAAACTGTCACTAAATGAAATGTTGTAAGTCGAAAACTACCTATATAGATACAAGCATAAGAGGTATATGACTCTTTCTGGTTTTCTTTTCTAGGTGGCTATAGATTTTACAGCCTCAAATGGTGATCCTCGGAACAGCTGTTCTCTCCACTATATTCATCCATATCAACCAAATGAATACTTGAAGGCACTAGTTGCTGTTGGGGAAATCTGCCAAGACTATGACAGGTGAAAAATTACCATGTTCTTTCAGAATAGTTTCTAAATATCTGTCAACTAATGCTGATAAAGTTGATAGCTGGATATTGATAATTGTCGAGCAATGTTACTGCTTTTGATTTATTCTTGAGGCATTTTCTGGTGACTTCCATGTAATTAGCTTACTTCAAGGCATTGCTATTTGCATTATAATGATGCTACCTTTCAAAGAGGTGAATGAAACTATTGCTAGCCTTTAATTTTTCTACATACGCTTCCAAATGGGTTGCAACATATTTTTCATAATTTTACTATGACTGAGCACATTACTAATTTTCAAGAGCTAGCTACTTAAAAACATATAGAGTAAGTGATCTAAAATCTAGGTGATCTGAGCTAAAAAAGATGAGTTGAGAAAAACATTCAGTAAAATGAATGCTACAATGACATCATGCTTATCATGAAATGTATAACTAATGCAAATTACATCAGTCACATTTTTGCACAATGTCTTTGTGACTCATATGACATGACTTGCTCCCCTTTCTCTTTTTTTCCTTAGCATCCAATTGGAAATTCATTCTCTTGAGTACCAAGGAAAGCAAGAGTAAAGGGAGCAAGTCATATCATATGAGTCACAAAGACATTGTGCAAATGATGTGACTGAAGTAAATGGATGAATTTCCACTTGGAAACATGTTAAAATTGGTCTGTTAATTTTTAAAACTGCTATTTTCCTTCTTTCCAAATGCCCCAAATTATGATAAAATAATTGTGTAGGTATGCATCAGCATGTATGATTTCCAGTCTGAGGAAGAGTACAGCTTCCTGAAAGGTTTACAGATAGGGGACGTATTTATGCCAAGAATGTTGCAAAGCATCTTTTTGTCCTTGATTTTGAAAGGCTGCATAGTTTTACCATTTATTATACCTGTGTTGAATTCCTGCTTAAGACCAGTCTGTGGTCTTCTCTCATAATATAACAGAACTGGGATTTTACCTAATATTTATTAAGGCTGTGCAACATTGCAGATTCATTTGTCAACAGCGCTTTGGAATAAGTGGCAGCCTTAAAGAAACAACACCTGTGATATCTTAAAGGAGCCATGACTGCTATTATTCACACTGAAGACAGATATTCAGTTTCAGCTTCTATTTTTAGAGACTGAATGATCTCTAGTAAAGTGAAGGCATAGGGATGCAGTGGCTCAGTGGCTAAGACTCTGAGCTTGTAGCTCAGAAGGCCAGCAGTTCAGCGGTTCGAATCCCTAGCGCTGTATAACAGGGTGAGCTCCAGTTACATGTCTCAGCTTCTGCCAACCTAGCAGTTTGAAAGCACGTTATTGTATACCAGGACCCTTGGGTAGCCAGAAGAACTGAGGCGGAGACGGGAATAAAGGCTAACAAGTTTATTCCCTAACAAGTACAGGCTAACATTCAGAACCGGCTTCAGACAGGAACGTACGCCGCTCACTTGGACAGCTCCCTTTTTATACTGGAGCTGTCAAACGACTAGCCAATCGGCTGTCGAGTACTTCCTGCTTAAACAACTTTATTTTAGCGCATGCTCAGAACGTGACACACGTAAAAAATGCAAGTTGAAAAATAGGGATCACTTTGGTGGGAAGATAACAGTGCTCCATGCGCATTCAACATTGAGTCATGGCAGCCGCATGACCACGGAGACATCTTCGGATAGCGCTAGATCTTTGGCTTAGAAACCGAGATGAGGACCACCACTAGAACTGGACACAACTAGCACACATGTGCGGGGGGGGGGGGCTTTACCTTTACATAAAGGTTTTAGACGGATTTATGCACAAGATGATTATTTGGGTTTGATATTTATTACCCTGTAGATCAGAAGGTCCAAAATGCAAACAACCAATTTGTATTAATAGACTATTGGCCTTCTAACAAATCTTTACCAATTTCCTTATCAGCTGTGAAGTTTCTGGATATTCATAAACATTTTAAATGCTGACATGTAAAGTATATATTTTAATCTATCGCAAAACATGGGCAATCAATATAGCTAAGGATACCCAGGATGTCTCTGTTCCTAAATAACAAGTAAATGCAGATATTGAATCCTGGTTTACCATTTTATGGGACTTAAGATACACTATTTCTTATATTCAATCCCATATTTATTCCTTGCTTTATATTCATGAGTAAAAATGTGTTGATGTATTTTGTGATTAGCTTGCACATTTGACTCATTTAATAAGGGTGGTTGGCATTCCTTTGTCAACAGTGCTACTCTTACTGTTAATCAGATATGTTTATGGATATAATATTTGTTATAATTAATTTTTTAGTTAATTCATTAGAAATACTTTTTAGAAGTTTCTGTTAGGGCAAGTATATTCCTCATGTTCATTAATTACCTCTTTTGTAGGTAGCATATTTGTGTTTTCTATTTTCACATACTTAATGCTCAATTATAAGCATACATTTCCTGCTAGTCAGCAAGTTCAGCTTCCCAAAGGCATTAAACAGCCATCTGTTTTATTTTTTAAAGACAAAACTAACAGAGCAGTGATTAAAGTAGGCCCGTATATTTTAATTTCTTTTTTTTAAAGAGCAATATTTATTTTAAAATAATGTTATCATGTAGCAATTATGTCATCTTACCTTAGGGCTTCTAGAGACATACAAATTGTGTAAAATTAAGCAATCAACCTCTATACTTGACATGTTTATTTAATCTATCAATCAATTTATATAGCTGCCTAATCACATGCAATTCAGAGCAGCATGTAAGATAAAAACTAATATGACAATAGCTTCTAAAAAATGAAAACCCCAAGAAAGAAACAAAAATCTTTAAACATTCTTGCATATAAGACAACCAAAATCATCAAAATGAGCATAATACCCCATCCCCAACCAATTCCTGGGGGAAAAGGCAGGTGTTAAGAGCTTCTTATAGCACTGACAACTTTAAAAATCAGCATTTATTCAAGAGGTTGCAACAGTAGGATAATTAGCATGAAATTAATTGCCAGTTCACTTTCTGATACAGATAGAGATAAATATGAATATGGATACAGGTACGGATATTATTATAGATATAAAGGTTATTACAAGCTAGCACAGATTCCCAAAACCTACTGTCAATATATAGTAGAATAGCATGTACTTTACTGTATACATGTATATTGCTATAAATGCTGCTAAAAATACAAAATCTTTTGTTGCTGTTAAATGGTGAAGAGAAGCAGTAGTATAAACTTATTTTACTAAAAATATTATGGTTGCAATTTAACACACACTTGGAGTGAAATATTTTTTCAAGTAAATTGCAAATTAATCAAATTCAGCATAATCATATCATCAAATGCAAGCTAACAGGCCAAGGATTTTTGCCTTCAAATACAAATCGCTTAGCTTGAAGGGTATATTATTAGATGATATCTAGTCAATTGACATGAAAAGCTCTGGTTAGTATTGGAAGTGACTGAATTCTAGGATTGCTAAATGAAGTGGAAAATAAAGAAAAGCTGCCATTATGGCTTACTAATTATCAAAGAAGAGGCAAGAATCTAGCTATCTCATATAGAAAAAAAATATATTTGCAAGCTGAGGTAGGTGAAACCTAGGTAATTGGTATGTAGTGGGTCCTTTCTCTTTCATAACTTTTTTCTGCCTTGTAATTTATTTATGAATTTGGTGGAGTAGGAAAAATTAAATGAGATCAGTATAACAAAGATCAATAATCCTTGTCTATCTTAATTTCAGTGATAAAATGTTCCCAGTGTATGGCTTTGGAGCCAGGATACCTCCTGACTATAAAGTAGGTGAACAGGTGAAGCTTCCTCGTTTTCTTGATGTCTCTAGCATAATGTATAAGTTACTGGAGAGGGAAGCAATGGCGTGAATGTCAGGAGGGAATAAAGAGGCGAGGCCAAAGCAATTTTAGATTCATCTGCATGATTTACAGCTGGGGGGGGGGGCTCTGCTCAAATAGCATCATGTTATGCATAATTCTGAATTTCAAACCAATGAAGATAATTTTAAGACCTTTAAGGCTTTCCGCATGAGAAAGTTTCCCATACCATTCAATTTCTCCTCCTGTTGTGACAAGGTTTATTTTTAGCATACAGTACAGTTGATATTTTGGATCAGAACTTTAGAAGGCTGGAATTAAAATAACATTTGAGAATAATTTTGTTTTGTTAAGGTTTCTGAACAAAGATGACCATGTTTTATGATTAAGGAAAGAGTGCCAAGTAGCACAGATGAAAAGGAAGATGGATGTCATATTAAGCAAATTAACAGGACCCCTAGAGATAATCTTTGGGACAAGTGGATATAAATGGCTTCAATTAAAAAAATATACTGTGGATAACTGAGTACATTTGGGCGGAGGATAATATGCAGTATATCAGTACACCCCCTCACATTTTGTAAACATTTAAGTATATCTTTTCATGTGGCAACAGTGAAGAAATGACACTTGGCTACAATGTAAAGTAGTGAGTATACAGTATAATAATGTAAATTTGTTGTCCCCTCAAAAGAACACAACACACAGCCATTAATGTCTAAACTGTATGTGTAGTTCCAGACACCCATTCAGGATTACCAAAGTTTGTATGATATCTCACATGCTTCCAAATAAATTAGTGAATTCCAAACCATTTTTATTTTATTTTATTTTATTATGTCAGCCCAGGTCAGATTGCAGAAAGGTGTTGCTCAGCAATATGTCATCTTCCATTAATTTTTAATTGAAAAGAATCTTGTGAATAAATAAAGACTACAGACTTCATAGATGGTAAACCCTACAAAATAGGCCAGACCACAGAAATTACTCTATAGGAAGACTACAAATGTATTTTATTTAGATAAGCTATAACAGTGATGGCTAATCTTTTTCCCGGTGTGTGCCAAAAGTGGGGGGAGCGCAGGGGAGTCATTTGTGGGTGTGCCCACACCAATAATTCTATGCATGCGACCCCTGCCCTCCCCCAACCTTTGGTGCATGGTGGACCCATTTTTCACCTTCCCCAGGCTCCAGAAGCTTTCTAGGAGCCTGGGAAGAGCAAAAATGGCCTCCTCCACCCCCCTGGAGGCCCTTCCCTGAAGCCTCCAGAGGGCAAAAATGGCCCTATGAGCAACCTGGAAGTTCAGGAACTTCAACCCGGATGGAAGTCTCTGGAGGGCGAAAAATGGCCGAAAATGAAGGCCAAAGTCAGCTGGCCAGCGCACGCATGCATGCTGGAGCAGACAGGGCAGTGCCTTGCGTGCCCTAACAAACGGCTCCACGTGCCACCTGTGGCACATGTGCCATAGGTTCGCCATCACGGAGCTACAGTAATAGAATTTTCCATATCTTCCCTTCCTTCTCTTTTATTCCTCAGGCAATATAGGAAAATTAATCTGAATCTTTTTCTAATACTTCCCATCTGTGGGACTAACATGTGCTTTACTACCTGTTGCTATCTTAAAGGCTTCATGATTCCTACATCAACAGCAGAGAGCATGTCTTAGCTATATAATCCATCACATTATATACCTTTGTATTAAAGTATTTAAATTATCTGTATCAATGATTCTCAGCCTTTTCTTTACTATGGACCACTTTTAATATCTTTTGTGGTCACGGACCATGGCCATGGACCTCAAGACTTAACTCAAGATTTAAATTCTTCAAGCTTTTGTGGACTCCCAGTGATGACATTCTTCCCCCCCCTCGGGGGGGGGGGGAGGACACCCACCATTGACCTGTGGAACATTAGATTAAAAAGGTGCATTTCTTTAATGAGTGTTTAGAAGAGCATTCTACTTTCTGGGGTATAACTATTACTTATTGGACAAAGTTAATATAGCTTATGTTTTGACCTAGTCTAAATTTAAAAAAAAACAGGGAAGAGATATATTTATTTATTTATTCATTGCTACATAATCATAAAATATTTCCCATTAGTATAATAAAAAATGAACATAACCTTTAAAAAAGGTTAAAATCTCTGAAAACAGCCAGGAATAAAAATGGCCCACCTGATTATGCTCTTCAGAAAAACTCTGTTTCAAACAATTTTCCAAATTATATAACAGCCTGATTTCAGAAAGGACATGAAATAGTTCTGGGCCATGGTTCTCCTTCACTTTTCTAAATCAGTAGCAACTTCTCCTAGATTGAAATTAATGGATTGGTCAATTCAATCTAAAGAGATTAGTTTTGGAGATTGTTTGCAGTTACTGAAAATTTGGGTGTAAGATTTATAGCAATTTTCAGGATAGTTTTATACACATTAATTCAAGTTTGCAGCAAAATACTTTCTTTGGTATAAATATTTTTCAAGTATTTTCCCCAATAAAATGCTTGTGCATTATTTTCATGTGTATATGTAGTTTTTTGCAATATATGCATACATATTTTTCTATAATTTACAGGCTTTAATATTACTATTATTATTAGAAACTGCAGTCCAGAATTTGAAGAATTGCAAATTTGAATGTAATTAAATTTTGAATCATATAATGGTTGGAAAATGCAAAATTAGATAAGTTCACATTTGAATATGAATTCACTGAATGTTTTCCCACTCTTGTTTCTTCGACTTTAGAAAATACTCTTGAATTGAATTGTGTAAATACTCTTCCTTAATGTACTACACAAAAGCTGCAACTTTGAAGCAACACAAATAAATTATTTGGAAAGCATTTGGTATTGCATCTCTAAAAGAAAATTATTTCGAATTCTCCAATTGCCAATGGGAAACAAGAATTATTTTTAGAGCAAAAATTAATCTAATTCTTGGGCGGGGTGGGGGGGTTGGCTTTATCCACAGGTATCTCATGATTTTGCAATCAACTTTAATGAAGATAATCCAGAATGTGCAGGTAACCAGCTTTTTTTCTCAGCAATCAACATAATACAGCTCTGCTGTTTAATGTATTTTTCATCAATTATTGAGCCAAACTGTTTGTTTCAATCTATATATCTGCATAGTACTGATTTCATATTCAGTGTCCTTTGTTTGCTTCTTAGAGCTCATACTTAGTGGAAGGGTGATGTGAGAAGTGTTAAATGTAATGTACTTCACACAGAGCTTCCCAGGACCAATGTCCAGCACTTCAGGTATAGCTGGGAATTATATCTCCCTGCAGAACTGGAAGTGATTGGACCTTCAATAATTGGACTCAGTATTAAGACAAATTCCTGTATAGGTATTACTTTCATATTCTTAAATGTGAATCATTCAGAGAATCCAGAAAAGATTACATATAACTATTAAATGAGAATAGAAATTCAACAATTTGTAGATTAATAGTTGACCTTAGGACTAATTTGTTGCTAAACTCTTATTTTAAATTGTTGTAGACCTACATTTTAATTATTTAGTTTATGGGAATTTGTTTATAATTGATTGCTTTACTAGATTGCTTTTCTAAAAAAAGATGATTTTTATATATAGCTCTCTTTGAGAAGAATGACAATGTCTATAGCAACAGCAGCAATGATCCATGACAAGTCTTTCTTATTCAAGATCTAGTTCTTATTCCAAGATTTCGTTTTTAAATTTCTTGATAAAATGCAGGTCTTTAGAAAGGCCATATAATGGCTTAGTCCAAAAGTACTAAGGACAGTGAGAGAAAATGTACCAGGTAATTTCCATCTAATAATTAATCTCTATAAACTTCTAAAATTATAACATTTTTCTGATGCTCACATTGTTAGCACAGGCTTTTATGGCATATAAAATAATCATATTTGCAAAGGGTTCTAATATGTGGGATGGTTAATATCTATAAAATGCACAGTTGAATGCTGACAGTAAGGAAGAGAGCTAGTTCATGAATTATGTATTACATGTCATAAATGAGGTCAGGTCAGTGGGGAGAGTCTCTTTCTTTCAACTATTTCAGAATCATGACTGGGAAGATGAAATAGGCTGTCTAGCTGATCACTTTCATGAATAGGATTACATGAATTGTTTAAAACAATTTCACTTGGAAGAAAACTTGGAGTCATGTCCACTTTCCCAAGGAATTTGCTCAGTTCTTGCTTTCATCCCAGTTTTTTCTTTAACTTGTCATTTTACAAGGGATTCAAGGGGTTGTGGAAGCATATCAGAATTGTCTCCCAAAGCTTCAGCTTTATGGACCAACCAACATAGCTCCCATCATCCAAAAGGTGGCTAAATCAGCATCAGAAGAAACAAACACTAAGGAAGCATCGGTAAGGATCACGGAAAATAAGAAACTACTTTATGAAACCATTCCTTCTGAGAGCATAAAATATCTGTTTAGATATACATTGACATACCTTAGCCCATTTTTGATGCTTCAGCATCTGGCCAGTACAAACATAAAAGCAGATAATTTCTCTCACTGTTTCAATTGGACCCATTCTATGTTTTTTATTCATGATGGTTTTCATTGTGAAAATGGTCATAAGTACCAATTTCCCAAAATGTCTAAAAAAAACTAAGTTAAGTTTTTAAGAGCCGTGGTGGTGCCAGAGGTGGGTTCCTACCGGTTTGGACCAGTTCAGCTAAGTAGGTAGTAACTTGGCCAGTCATGCCCCCGAAGTGGTTCTATTGGCAGTGTCTACAGCAGCACCATCTTGTTTTTTGCTTCTGTGCATGCATGTGTAGTGCACATCAAGCACATGTGCGCCTGAAGCTCATCCCTGAGCAAACTGGCAGTAACAGAAGCCAGAAATCACCCCTGGGTGGCGCAGTGGTTAGAATGCAATATTGAGGCTAATTCTGGAGTGTGGCAGTTCAATTCTCAACTGCTCAAGGTTGACTCAGCCTTCCATCCTTCCAAACTTGGTAAAATGAGATCCAGATTGCTGGGGGCAATATGCTGACTCTGTTAAACCACTTAGAGAGAGGGCTGTAAGGCACTGTGGAGTGGTATATAAGTCTATGTGCTATTGCTATTTTAAGCAATAAAATACTAATTATATTTTATCAAATTATTATAATTTAATACTAATTATAAAATATCTGCTTACCCATTCATGAATACAAATTATAGTTAAGTTAGCTATGTTTAGCTACAATTGAATGCATAATGTTGACATGCATCTTATGTCAGCCCTAACTATGTCACACTATGCTTTCTGTGTCACATGAAAGAGATATTCATGATATTATTGTGTGAGTAATTCAAAAACAGAATATCTTATTATACTATTTTATATTGCTGCTAATTTATGCACACAGTAATTGGTGCCAGATTTGCTACAGGTTTTGTGCAGTAATTCCATATATTTTCATTGTAAGTTAAGTTGTGAGAAAATTTGTGGAATTTTTTTTAATGTAGTAATTAAAGATAATTATTGTCACTCTTTATATGGCTCATAATTTCTCATAATGTATTAGAGTAAGAGGACTGGACAGACAGCAATTCATACATAGGTTGAGAAAATAGTGCCTTAGTACTAGCAAAGTCTTATAGTTGCCATCCAAATTTGGTACTGGTGCCATTAAACTAATTACTTTCAGAAATCTTCTGATTCTTTCTTTTGATTCTTTCTACTTTTTATCAGACACTTTCCTGATATTTACTGACTGAGAAAAATGCCTATTGAGTTATGGTAGGTTCACACAACATGCATACAATATACCATGATTTAGCAAATAGCTGCTGATTCAAACATCATGAGCCAAAGTCAGCTAAATCACAAAGGGGACTACCATATTATATGAGCCCTGCCTATATGAATGATTATATAACTCTTCCCAAAGAAGCACCGTTGCCTTCATACCTCCTGTAGAATAAATTTATTATATTTTCTTTGATCTGATTATATTTAACTTTCTACCTCCAGTCATCATCAATGAAAAGTGCCATAAAGCTAGTTACAGGATGCAATTGCCAGGAAATTTTAGCAGCACTGTTTTTAGCAACAGTTGTGAGAAATACATTCAAATGCTGATGTTCCTTTTTCTACCATTTAGCAATATTTCATTTTGTTGATTCTGACGGATGGGGTCATCACAGACATGGCTGACACACGTGAAGCCATCGTCCATGCCTCTCACCTCCCCATGTCGGTCATCATTGTTGGAGTCGGAAATGCTGATTTCAGTGACATGCAGATGCTTGATGGGGATGATGGCATCCTGCGGTCTCCCAAGGGAGAACCAGTTCTACGAGACATTGTTCAATTTGTGCCATTCAGAAACTTCAAACATGTAAGATTTGTTTTAACCATACTTTTTTTGATAAAACATTATTTTTTAGTTCAGGGATTTCACCCATAAATATTATACCTATCACAATAATATTCACACATAATTCAGGTAGAAATTTAAGGATGATTTTACTGAAGTGTATGATAAATGGTTGTTTCTTTGAATATAGCCCACCAGCAAACAACTGACAAATCAGTTAAATATAGATTATGTGCATTTACATAATAATACTTGTTTAATAAAGTTCATTTATAATTTTCTTAAAAGGTCACAATATTAGAATATGGAAGCATAAGCAATGAAAATATTATAGAATGACAATTAATATGTGGAAAAGGGAGATGTAACGCTTGATCAAGGTATTACAGAATTACAGCCTGGCAATGGAGGACACTACTATTGTCACAACAAGATAAAACATGTGCTAGTTAACATAACAATATAACAAACACAAAACAAAAATCATCATTCAGACTTTTAAAAAATCAATCTATTTTGATACTATTAAGTCTAGTACAAAATAATAGCACCCTGATACCAATTCAGGAACCAATTCTTCTCCTCTAAAAGAAAATTAAACAGAAAAAAACACAAAATATCCTGCACACTGATCAGCTTCTTGATCTTATCAATTTACTTGTTACTCATAAAAATTAATGCCAATTGCGTATTTTATCATCTTGCCACAATGAGATTAGCCCACTCTACTTGGTGCAATGGAAGGAGTTTACTGAGGACCCCGTCAATTACGGAATTTCAGCCGGTGAGATGAATAGGACAGGGTTTTTCACTGTAGCCCGCACCCTTGCACTGTGGCATGCATAGATAGATAGATAGATAGATAGATAGATAGATAGATAGATAGATAGATAGATAGATAGATAGATAGATAGATAGATAGATAGATAGATAGATAGATAGATAGAGATAGAGATAGAGATAGAGATAGAGATAGATAGATAGATAGATAGATAGATAGATAGATAGATAGATAGATAGATAGATAGATAGATAGATAGATAGAGTGAGTGAGTGAGTGAGTGAGTGAGTGAGTGAGTGAGTGAGTGAGTGAGTGAGTGAGTGAGTTACAACCCCCAGTATTCCCAAATATGGGAGAAGGTTCACTGCTTCCATTCTCTGTCCATCGGCTCGTCATAAGAGACCATCCAGATAGAAACCCAATATTTTTACTGTTGCCAAATACAACACACACACACACACACACACATATACACATACATACATACATACATACATACATACATACATACATACATACATACATACACATACATATACCAGTGGTGGGTTGCAAGCTGTACACCCTGGTATGAGTGTACCAGTGCCTGCTGGGAGCACCGGGTACCATTCTGGTACAGTGCTCCAGAGGGCCCACCCGCCCGCCCACCATCCTTACCTGTATTTGAGCTCTTTGGCGCTTCCGCACACGTGCATGGAGTATACGCGCCTGTGCAACACTCCACCGAGCAGCTGGAGTGTCATGGAGGCATCGTGGAGCTTTGCAAGAGTAAGGAGGCATGCAGGCGCTGCAACCAAGTGTGCGCACGCTGCACGCGTTCTTGTGGTGGCTGCTGGGCCCCGTTGCACTGTACCGGTTGCAACGTGATCCGGAACCCACCACTGACATATACATATACATATGCCATACTCACACTCACACACACACAAACACATATATGTCTTAGATGTGAAATGCATGGCATATTGATTTAATGAAGAAAATCTGTAAATATACATTCGTGTAAATATACAGAATCGTGTTTGTGTGTGTCTGCATATCTGTGTCTACATGTTTGTATTCACAAATTCATTTTGAATTTGTTGTCCATTGCAGCTAGGAATCTCAAATAAGGCCAAGAATGTAAGTTTGTGTTGTAGCCACCCGGGCGCTAGATCAGCCCCTGCAAAGTCCTCGTCTACCAAAGAGCCTGGCTGAGACCTTGCTCACCACCCGCTGAAACACCCAAACTCCCAGTGACAGAGGGAGGGCAGGAGCTACTAAGCAGGTGACTAAACTAAGTGCCTGAAAGACCCCATCCCATCATCTGGAGTCCAGACACCTCAGCAGGCAGTGAGTGAGGCCTCGGCTGGGCTCCTTGGCAGATGAGGACTTTGCAAGGGTCCGATCCTTACATTATCCACCTTATTTGATATTCCTAGCTTCAATGGACAGCAAAGCTAGGATTTATGTCCACCTGCATTGATCCAGCAGACAAAACAGGAAAGGGGTTCAGAGAGAAGCAGTCCAGTTGCCAAGGTACTCTCTCCACATGCTGCTGTTGTGAAAATGGGAAGCCAGCAAACCAGAGAGCTTTTTCCCATCTTCCCAGGAGCATGGGACTTTTCGCAAAAAGGCCCCGAGCTCCTCTGGGACTTTTCCCGAAAAGGCCCTGAGCTCCTCTGAGGCCAGTTGCCAAGTTGCCTCGCTCCATGCTTCCCCCCTTGGGCACCTTAGAGCTGCCTTGGGGTTTTGCCTGCACAGATGTTGCTTGTTTGGAGGAGCTAGGGGGGAGGTTAGAGGAGTGCCAAGATGCCGAAACGGCCTTCAGTCTGGCCAGATGGAAAAGTGCGAGAGGGCAACTCTCTTTGGTGCAGCATAAGGAGGGAAGGGGAAATAGGTTGTCAATAGGCCCTTACTCTCAGCCAAAGTATGAGTCGAGCAGTGCAGCAAAGAGAGGCGGGTGAGGGGAGGAGTGGCTGGGAGGGAAGAGTCGAAGCTTTAGCCAGTTCGCCGAACTGAACAATTAGCTACCTGTTCTAGTGAACTAGTGAGAACTGACTGAATTCCACCACTGCATGTAATGTATAATACCACACAAAATGTACACTATATAAAAAAAGAGAAATTTATTTCTCCTCCGAGGAGGAGGAGAGGTAGACATTATGTTAAATCTTATACTTAAGGACATAATATAATGTAATATCAATATTTATGTATTCTAAGAGCTTAAGGAATACTGGACTGTATACATCATTCTAAGGATGAATTCAGTCAATAAGATTATTCTCCTCTTTGTAATCTGCTATGTATAATGGGAAGACCTGCTATGGAGACTCTCTCTTACTGAGGATCCTGATTTTTCTTTATTTGTTGTTTGCATGATGGCACTTCATGGGCATAAGCAGATTCTCACCTTCAACAAATTGTGAGGATGGGCAGAGGGTGGTAATAGGAGATTATTTTCCCCTTCTTCGGTTGATGCCTCTATTTCATTGTTTTCAGTCAAATTTGCATTTACTCACTTGCAATGATATCTTCCTCTATTAATATGGGGAATAAATGGGGAACTCATCAAATTTGCAGATGACACCAAGCTGGCAGGAATAGCCAACACTCCAGAAGACAGGCTTAAGATACAGAAGGATCTTGACAAACTTGAACATTGCACACTATATAACAAAATGAAATTCAATGGTGAAAAGAGTAAGGTTCTACATTTAGGCAAGAAAAATGAAATGCACAGGTACAGTATAGGTAGTACCTTGCTCAATAGTAGTAACTGTGAGAGGGATCTTGGAGTCCTAATGGACAACCATTTAAATATGAGCCAGCAGTATGCAGCAGCTGCCAAAAAAGCCAACACAGTTCTAGGCCACATAAACAAAGGGATAGAATCAAGATCACGTGAAGTGTTAATACCACTTTATAAGGCCTTGGTAAGGCCACACTTGGAATACTGCATTCAGTTTTGGTTGCCACAATGTAGAAAAGATGAGGAGACTCTAGAAAGAGTGCAGAGAAGAGCAACAAAGATGATATGGGGACTGGAGACTAAAACATATGAAGAACGGTTTCAGGAACTGGGTATGTCTAGTTTAATGAAAAGAAGGACTAGGGGAGACATGATAGCAGTGTTCCAATATCTCAGGGGCTGCCACAAAGAAGAGGGAGTAAAACTATTCTCCAAGGCACCTGAGGGTAGAATAAGAAGCAATGGGTGGCAACTAATCAAGGAGAGAAGCAACTTGGAACTGAGGAGAATTTTCCTGACAGTTAGAACAATTAATCAGTGGAACAGCTTGCCTCCAGAAGTTGTGAATGCCCCAACACTGGAAGTCTTTAAGAAGATGTTGGATAGCCATTTGTCTGAAACAGTATAGGGTTTCTTGCCTAGGCAGAGGGTTGGACTAGAAGACCTCCAGGGTCCCTTCCAACTCTGCTATTGTATTGTATTGTAATATTTTTCAGGGTTTCCCAATCAAATTATTCAGAGGAAGAGAGCAGATTAATTTTCTTTCTAGGTAAATGCTGTTATAAGTATAGCATAGTTTTTTAGTATAGTATAAGTTTAGTATGGTTTTTTTTTTTAAAAAGTGATGACTAGATTTAAATAAAACATCTTTGATCAGGTAGTGCAGAATGGTTACTAAGAGACTGGCTTTGAATTGGGAAGTCAATTAATTCATCCCACCTCACAGGATTGCTATATGGATAAAATAATATCCTCCTTTCTACCCATGCACTATTTTGAGCTTATAAAAAAAGCTGAGATATAAACATAACTGCTATAGATGAGTTATGTACTCAGCACTGTCAGTTATAAAGAAATGTTGGCACAATTAGACTTGAAGTAACATACATTATTTTCTGCTATTTCTTGCAGGCATCCCCAGCTGCATTAGCAAAAAGTGTTTTGGCTGAAGTTCCAAATCAAGTGGTTGACTATTATAATGGGAAAACAATTAAACCAAAATGTATGTCAGAATATGAGTCTTCCAGGACACTAGCTCCATGAAATTTCCTACCTACTTGACAGAGTTCAGATACACTACTATTTACAACTATTGTATTTAAAATGAAAATAGCACGTTTTTGTGATTTTTACTTAAATTCCTCTCCCCATTTTCATTTTTGCATGTGTAGCCTAAAGGCTTACAAGTAAAGATTAAGCTACTATATTGTTGCAGACTTTTTATGGAAAAAAACCAATCAAAATTATTACTCTTTACATTACAGCATGTCATCTTGAAAAGTTATCTGTATCTGTTTTTTATACTGGTTTGTTGAAATTTTGCTAAATTTCTTATTATCTTTACACTGTAAAGCATTTTGAAAAATTTATTGGAAGTTGATAACCAAAATATCTTTGGGTTTATCTGCTATAAAAGGAAAAGTTTTTTTCAAAGTGACAGATGCATGAATTGTATTTGCATGTTCCAAAATAAAAACAACACAGTTTTGCAGTTGTTGTGTGTATTTCTTGCTACAAAGCTGTTCATTCAAATGTTTTCATAAAGTATTCCATTTTCAGATTATGACAATTCCTATTATCAAAACCTCTTCAAACTATTTCAGGAAATTATACTTGAAACATGAATCTAAGATATGTATAACAAGCATGATAATTGCTTACATATAAAAAATATGGCCAAACATAGCCAATAGTTAAGTATTAAGCTTTAAAATCTAATTTACAGAACATGCGGGGCTAATTTCCCAGAAACACTAAATCAAGCAACCAAGCAAATGTCCCAAAGGTGCTTTTTTTCCCCCAAAAGGCAACTGGACTTCCTTATTTTTATTTTTAAAAGTCTAACTTCTCATCCAAAAAGCTTCTTCAGCGCTGACTGGATGGTGAGGAATGGAAGGTTTTATACTTCTTGCAGGCAGCTGGTCATTTGCATTCTTTTAGTGAATCATTAAGGCCACCTGGAGTTTTATCTGTGTCATCAAGATCACCTGAATGGGTTGGAGCCTTCTTGGAACTGTTGAAAAGACTGTGTTGTAGACTTGAAATAGATGATGTCGTAAACCCCCCCCCCCTCTGTTGAGAGAGGGCTGTTCAATTCTGACATAGATTGCTTCTTTGACCCCTCTTTCAAACCAGCGGTCCTCTCTGTCCAAAAGGTAGACTTTGCTGTCTTGAAAGGAGTGGCCTTTATCTTTTAAATGCAGATGGACTGCTGAATCTAGTCCTGATGGGATTGTTCTCCTACGTTGTTCCATGTGTTTATGACGTAGTTGTTTTGTTTCCAATGCATTATACTGCATATACTACATTGCTCAGTTTGTGTCTGGGTGTTTTATCCTCGTAGGGGACAAATGTCTATGTTGGTGTATTGGGTTTGAAGTGTGCACGTATGTTATGTTGGCTGAAGATCCTCCTGAGCTTTTCTGATATTCCTATAAAATGACAATGTTGTTTTGTGTATTGTTCTCTTCATTCTCTGTTATGGAGAAATGCCTGTAGGTCTTGTTTGAAATTTGATGAAGGCCCACTTGGGATAGCCACATGTTCTGAGGGCTTCCTTGATATGTTTTAGTTCTTTTACTTTCCCATCTTCACTGATAGGTAGGCCTTCAGCTCTGTGGTGTAGGGTTCTGATGATTCCTATTTTGTGCTCCAGTGGCTGGTGGGAATCAAAACATGTCAGGGCTGCCTCTGTCCATTTCCTAGGAAAGAAAAATCCTTGGCTCCATAGATTTAGAGAAAAGTAGTTTCACTAGGAACAAACTGAAAGCAAGGAATTCCAGGCAAGCTCTGAGGCAAAGCACATGAAAACAGCAACTTGAAACAAACTGTACAATCCAATCTCGTTGTAGCTAGGCAACCAGGGGCTACTGCATACCAGAGCTAACAGAAATGGTCTTGGAGACATAGGTGAAATCCAGACCAGAGTTGTAAAGCTGAATGAAAAATTCTCTACCAATCCCTTCCCCCTTTTAAATGGCAGCAAACAGGAGGCTAGCTGATAAAAATGTAAATATAGATCTGGGCTGGGAGGGTGTTCTGTAAACTTCAATGTTAAGGCTTCTGTCTTCCTTAATGTGTACTATACAGTCCAGGAAAGCTAGACTATTTTCTTTAACATCCTCCCATGTGAATTTGACCTATCTGTCCACAGAGTTGATAGGTTTGGTGAATGCTTCAATTCCTGTGTTTTGATCTTGACCCAAGTGTCATCCACGTATATATGGGACAATGAGTAAAGATCAAGACACTCAGAAAAGGAAGGAGCTAGCAGAAGGAATATAGGAAAAGAGAGAACTGAGGAATCAGTGAAGAAAACGAGGAGACAATAATAAAAGTAACAATGACTGATTAATTAAACCGGGGGGGAAATGTTTTAAGAGGGTTAAAAAGAAAATTGGTGATGCAGGAAGATATTTTTGAAAGGGAGATAGAGGTTCAGGTAGTTATTTTGAAATAACTACCTGGGCAGTGGAAAAGGGTAGAGATGAGAGAAACACATAGATTGAATAGACAGGATATAGATGCAGATAGAGATATATATTGTTTTTCTTTGGTCAAAGCACCTGGTATGCCCAAATATGGGAGAAAGCTGCTTTGACCAAAGAAAAACACATAATCATCCCCCCCCCCCGGTTCAGCATATGAGGGAATGGAGCTTGTGGCTTAGAGGTTAATATAACTGCCTAATATGTGAAAACAGCTCAAGTTCGAATGATGAGAGTTAAATAGCTTGAAATACATCTATACTAGTCTCCCTTCATTTATTTATCAGCAAAAATTATATACACACACACACACACACACATGTTTTTGTAGATTTTCACAGGTATAGGTATGCTGGTCTTGTTGTATTTGGGTCTTTTCCCATGTAAGATTGAGATTGTCTTGGCAATGTTTCGGCGAGGTCTCACTCGCCATCTTCAGGCTGGTGTTTTCGGCTTAAAGCCGAAAACACATACACATACACACACACACACACACACACACACACACACATACATACGTGCGCGCGCACGCACACACATATAAGGAATGCGGTGGCTCAGATGCTGAGCTTGTCGATCAGAAAGGTCAGCAGTTTGGTGGTTTGAATCCCTAGTGCTGCATAACAAAGTGAGCTCCCATTATTTGTCCCAGCTTTTGCCAACCTAGCAGTTCGAAAGCACGTTAATATGCAGGTAGAAAAATAGGGACCACTCTGATGGGAAGGTAACAGTGTTCTGTGCACCTTCAGTGTTTAGTCATGCTGGCCATATGACCATGGAGACATCTTTGGACAGCACTGGCTCTTCGGCTTTGAACACAGATGAGCACCGCCTTCTAGAGTTGGGAATGACTAGCACATATGTGAGAGGGAAAGCTTTACCTTTACTTACTTTTATATAATTAAAAAAAGCAATAATAAAATGGGAAAACTAGAAAATGAATGATAGTATTATTAAGTACATTTAAATAATATTGTGGTTGGCATTGGAATAATATAATGAAACACTGAACAGTTAAACAATGAAAGAACATATCTTAATGTAAACATGTTTCACTATCAGAATTATATAGATTTGATGAATGTAAAGAATGTGATTAGAATAATTTTGTATGTTTAAATACTATTGTAATTGGTATTCGAATTCTGCATTGAAATATTGAATAATGAAATAATGGAGTGTATCTTAATACAAATAGATGCAAAGAGTGAAATATGGGAGGTAAGTTAAAAATGAGCAGGATGCAAAGCACCAAAATGGGCAAGAGAAAGAAAATGTAGTTTAATATAAGGGTGACATGACTGAAAGTCAGAATAGAGATAAAAATAAAAGAAAGGGGGAATATTAGTATACACATTTTTATATAACTAAAATAAAAACAATAACAAAAGGGAAGTTTAAAAACAGAATGGTGATATTATTATGTATGTTTAAACGATATGGTAATTGGCATTAGAACAATATATTGAAATATGGAATAGTTTAATAATGAAAGACTATTACTTAATATAAATGTGTATTATAACTAGAAATACATAATGAATATATGATGGATGTATGAATGTAACAACTATGATTAATATTACTAGTTTTATCTGTATTAGAATGCAATACCGCCACATTGTTCACACATTGATATGTATATGTAAAATAAAATAAAAATAAAAAGAATATATTCAAGAAGAATGTGTGTGTGTATTCAAGAAGAATATATTCACAAGAAATGGCCCAAAAAAGATTAATCCTCTATTCACACATTTCTATTATGTCACACAGAAGAAGAGAGTGTGAGACTAATATGTAATACATTAAATTCAAAACGTTCTTTGTCAAGAAGTAAGGAACTCCAGCTATTCTGCTAACCATAAAAACAAAAACAAAAATACCTTATATAGACCAATTTGAGTTACTCATCCCAGGGGACCAATATACACTATAGCTACTTTCAATGTCATAGGGAGGCCTTTCTGAACAGTGAGGAAAATTTCCAAGGAAAGTCAAATGGTAGCTGTTATCACATGTTACCAAATGGAAGTTGTTTACTATACCAGGGGTGGGTTTCAGAGGGTATGCCCCAGTATGTGCGTATCTGTTCCTTAAATTTAGCATGTCTTCCGGTACCCATTTTTCTGGAACACCCCCTCCCATTGCCTGCCCCTTTGCTTGCTCCACCCACCCACCCACCCAGTCGCCGCTCACTTGCCCCCTCTGTCCACTCCAGGCTTACCCCGTCAACAGCCACCTTGAAGAGACAACGTCTGCAGGGTTGCAGAGGTCCCTTCAACCAGTGGGCCACTTTCACGGTCCCAATTCCTGAAATCGCTTCCCAATAAAACACAAGGCTACGATCTGGGTGAAAATGGCTGATTCTGTGTCCACAGAACGCTCTTTTTATTTAGAAAAACAAGTTAATTACAGCGTCATCAGAGAGAAGCGTATCACATGGTACAAGTAAAAAGATCACAGCATTCTACAAAATAAACCAATCATAAATCACTTCATAGCGAAAGGGTGAGCAAAAGGAGAACAAAGGATTACAAATTTTATGGCATTTAGAGGGGGAAGAGAGGAGGTTGAGGCATGTGTGTGTGGGAGAAGTTGGTTCGCATCTTGTTTGTTACACTAAGCTGCATTTATGACCATCAAGCCGTAAAGATGTTTCTTAGTGTGAAGATAAATCATTCCTGTGTATTTGTGTTCCAGATAACAGAAACTGCCTTTCACACAAAACGTCCGGAATGAATTCTAACACTTTCTTATCTTAGGAATGTTTCTTTTGCATGTCAGCTAACTGGCCTTGGTAAATTTTCACTAGGCTTTTTCCTAGCTAACTCACCTAGCCAGTTATGGCGACATCTATTTCCTACACCACCTCATTACCAATAGGCAGTGGGAAATCCATGCAGAGGGAGGAAAACACATGCATTCCCCACCCCCTCCATTGGAAATGAGGCGACTGTCAGAGAGAAGATGGCAGTGTACGCCATGTGAGCTTGTAGCCGAAGAAGGAAAAAGGAGACCAGGACTTGGCTGTTGCACAACCCCACAGATGTGCACTGCCCTCTTTTCTCTGACAGCCGCCTGGTTAAAAAGCCTTCCCCCAAAGTGTTCTTCCCTGGGGGGCTCCGCAGAACATTCCAAGACTGATGCCACAACATCTGCCCTCTTTGGGGACAGGACCTCTTCAGAAGGACAAGGCCTCCATGGTCCCTCTTGCATTCCTCATCTTCCAGCCGCGGCCCCATGCCGTGGAAAGCATAGGTGCATGCACACCTGCACAATTACAGCCCAGAGCAGGACCAAAGCCCCTTTCCCAACTGGCCCATCCTCCCTTGGAGGGCTTTGGAGGGAAGCTTCTGCAGAAGCCTGGGCGAGTGAGAACACGTTCCCGCCGTTAAGAAGTCTCCAAGGCTTAATTGTATGGGGTGCATGCACGTGCCTATGTTTTCCACAGCGTGGAGCTGCAGCAAGGCTCTGTGTGGCCAGCGATGACTCTGGAGCCCATCCGTGTGGCGTTCCTCGTCTTCCTGGATGGGCTCTGAGTTATCGGCAGCTGCGCAGAGCCTCTCTGCAGCTCCGAAGAGGGCAGATGTGGTGGCATCAGTCTTGGGATGTTCTGCGGAGCCCCCCAGGGAAAAATGCTGCTGCCAGGTACTTTTAACCATATATTTGGGTCCTATGACTATAGAATGCTGCAAAAAAACATAAATGCAGGCCAGTTGTTGAGTGTTTCAAATGTGATTGGAACACTCAACAAGGTGACCACAGTATGTGTGTGTCTGTGTGTGTCTGTATGTGAGTGTGAGTGAAAGAGACAAGCAGACAGACAGAGGCACAGAGAGAGAGACAGAGAGACAGAGAGGTGGGGAGGGACTCAGAGAGAGATGGACAGACACAGAGAGAGAGAGACAGAGAGGGGGGGGAGGGAGGAAGGGAGGGAGAGACAGACAGAGAGACACACACAGAGAGAGACACTTAGAGTGAGTGATTAAGTGAGTGAGTGAGAGACAGACAGACACACACACACATCCACACACAGAGTGACAGAGAGAGAGGAAGGGAGGGGAGAGAGACAGAGACACACAGAGACGGAGAGGGAGAGAGGGAGAGTCAGAGAGAGAGACAGAGACAGATACAGAGTGAGTGAGACACAGACAGACAGACACACACAGAGTAACAGATGGGGAAGGGAGGAGAGAGAGACAGATACAGAGGGAGAGACACACACAGAGAGAGAGAGACAGACAGAAAGAAAGAAAAAGAGAAAAAATGAAAAAGAAAGAAAGAAAAAATGAAAAAGAAAGAAAGAAAAAAGTGGAAGAGAGAGATGAAAGAAAGAAAAGAAAAGAAAGAAAGAAAGAAAGAAAGAAAGAAAGAAAGAAAGAAAGAAAGAAAGAAAGAAAGAAAGAAAAAGAAAGAGAACTTATGACCACAATTGAGCCCAAAATTTTGGTTGCTAAGCAAGAGCATTGTTAAATGAGTTTCATATTTTCCAAGTTGGCCACGCCCACCCAGTCACATGACCGCCGAGCCACTCCCACAAAACAGGGAGTGAGGAAAACAGGGAGGGAGGAAGGGAGGGAGAGACAGACAGAGAGACACACACAGAGAGAGACACTTAGAGTGAGTGATTAAGTGAGTGAGTGAGAGACAGACAGACACACACACACACACACATCCACACACAGAGTGACAGAGAGAGAGGAAGGGAGGGGAGAGAGACAGAGACACACAGAGACGGAGAGGGAGAGAGGGAGAGTCAAAGAGAGAGACAGAGACAGAGACAGATACAGAGTGAGTGAGACACAGACAGACACACACACACAGAATAACAGATGGGGGAGGGAGGAGAGAGAGACAGATACAGAGGGAGAGACACACAGAGAGAGAGAGAGACAGACAGAAAGAAAGAAAAAGAGAAAAAATGAAAAAGAAAGAAAGAAAAAATGAAAAAGAAAGAAAGAAAAAAGTGGAAGAGAGAGATAAAAGAAAGAAAAGAAAGAAAGAAAGAAAGAAAGAAAGAAAGAAAAAGAAAGAGAACTTATGACCACAATTGAGCCCAAAATTTTGGTTGCTAAGCAAGAGCATTGTTAAATGAGTTTCATATTTTCCAAGTTGGCCATGCCCACCCAGTCACATGACCGCCGAGCCACTCCCACAAAACAGGCCACACCTACAAAATAGGTTCTAAAATTTTTTGAAGCCCACCACTGTACCATACGCACAATAAAATATGTCCCAGAAATAAGTAATTTAAAAGATGATGTGTTATGATGTACTCAGAGTACAATGGAATGTGGCAAACCAGATTTAGAAATCTGAATTGAAATGTATGATAGTAGAATAACTCTATCAGAAATACCTGTATATGAAAAATGTGGGTGAGAGAATGGTTCAATGTATGTAAACTACATACACACACACACACAGAGAGAGAGAGAGAGAGAGAGAGAGAGAGAGAGAGAGAGAGAGAGAGAGAGAGAGAGAGAGAGAGAGAGAGAGAGAGAGAGAGAGAGAGAGAGAGAGAGAAACAGAAAGAGAAAGAGAAAGAGAAAGAGAAAGAGAAAGAGAAACAGAGAGAGATTTTTTTTCTTTTACATTTTTCTTGCAAGGTTTCTTCTACTTAAGGCAACTCAGTCATTAAGAGCTGGGTCAAATTTCCTGGAGTCTTGGAAGAAAATCTATCAGCCTCCAAAATAAATATTTCCATCATTAGAGTTGTCTCTTATTAACAAGTTAATCGATACAGAAGCTTTCATGTCCAATTCAGAAGAAATTGACCAAATTGATTTTATTGGTAAAGATGCAAAATTTATAATAAGAGGCAGTAAGCTAAAATAATGGCAACAGGTAGCAATTTAGTGTCAGTGTTTCAAGTAATGCACCCATAGAAAGCAGAATTCCGAGGCAGGTAGATTTCTCAAAGAACAATTTATTGGATAAATCATATTGGCATAACTGTGAAAACCAACACTGAAAGTTCCCACAGTTTTCACCTAATTAAAGACGTTAAATTTTCCCCTTCCCCCAAGTTACCAGTCACATTGTCCAATAGAGACAGCTCCTGTTGGAATGCCGTTGGTTCCCATAGGAAAACTTTTTGTTTTGATTATAAACCAGGGGTGAAATTCAGCAGGTTCTGGAGAATCGGTAGTGGAAATTTTGAATAGTTCGGAGAACCGCCAAATACCACCTTTGGCTGGCCCCAGAGTGGGGTGGGAATGGAGATTTTGCAATATCCTTCCCCTGCCACATCCATCAAGCCACATCCACAGAACCGGTAGTAAAAAATTTGAATTAACCCACTGCTATAAAACCCTTCTATCTATTTTCTTCCCATCCTGTCCCATCTTCTCCTGAAGCCTCAAAGATTACCTCAGCCAGGTTCGCTTCAGGGTTGACATAAATGGGTGTCAAACTCATGTTGTTATGGCATTGTCATATGATGTATTAGGACTTTTCCCCCCCTTTGCTAAATTGGGTGGGGGCGGGGCCAGCACGTAGGAACACCTAGGTCACATATTTGACACCCCTGACACAAAGTGTTCATATACAAAGCAAAAGCTATCAGATATAATGGTTTCTACTTTATACTTTACCATCCATTTCTGGTTTAAGGAGTGAGAGAAGATTATTTTGCAATGCATTAAGATAAAACACATTTCTGTTTACATCTTAACTGGACAATTTTTATATTAACTGGTTATTAATTTAATGCAAATATAAAAATGAATGGTGAAATCTTCCTGCCCTGTTTCTTTTTTATGGATCCCTCTCCAAAGGAAACCTATACCATTCTGACATTTTCCTTGTTGTTTTTACACTTTCCAAGCTTCAGTTTAAGAACCAAGGGAGCAGTTTCCATACTAAATGAGCTTAAAGCAAATGCTTCTCCTGCTAGGAGAAGTGGTCATGGTCAAGCCGGATTTTCCTATAGGCTAACTAGGCTTCAGCCTAGGGCCTCAAGATCAAGAGGGGCCTACATTCAAATTGTTAGCAAAATTAAAATTACACTATTCTAAAAACAGTAAACACTAAAACACTGAACCGAAAATAAGGAGAAATTCTACGCATATGACTAATAAACAAACATAAAAATGTATTGGTTAAGATAGTTCCAGCGCTGCGGCAGTTGGGGAGACTGCCCACGTTCCCGGACTGGCCGTCGGGCGAGAGGCGCAGCCGCTCCCAGTAGCTGCCCTGTCGACGCGGAGCCCACCAGCGGCCAGGCAGGTGAGGGCAAGGGGGCCAAGCCGGGCAGCTGAGCGCAGCAGGGGAGGCGGCTGGCCTCGCTGCCTTTGCCGCAGAGCAGAGCCGCCCTCCGTCGGAAGGCCAGCTATATATATTGATATATATTGATATATATCACAGTAATGATGTATTTTATTGTCTCTCATGTAATTTATAAACTTAAAAATGGGAGGTGAAAGGGCCTCATAAGTGGAATAGCCTAGGGCCTCTTTTCATCTAAATCCGGCCCTCATGACTCATGGTGATGGCCAGTATTAATTATCATCAGAGTATAAAAACAGTTTACAGTCTCATTTGGTCAGTCCTGCCACTTCAGAAAACAAGGGAGGCAAATAATGTAGTTGGATATCAGAACATCTCTGAGCTTTTTTCATTCCAACTTAAGCCATCCTTTCTCTTTGCCATTTTTTAAAAATAGTGCTTGAAACAATATTTTTCAGTCTGGAGTTTTTGCATCTTGCCTGTGTTCAGTACCAGATGTTTCCTTAACAGCTTCTAGATAGCTTTTCCAAGGTAATCGCCAGGGTTTCCTACACATTTTTAGCTCAGAGGCATCTGGAGAAAAGAAGTCAAGGAGGACAGCCATATTGAACTTAATTTTTATAAATAGAGAACAAGTGATAGAGGGAGTTAAAATTGCAAGAACCTTGGGTGACAGTGATCATGTCATACTAGAATTCAACATAACACAAATACAAGCAATAGAACATAATGATACCAAAGTCTTAGATTTTAAAAGAGCTGATTTTAATAAACTCAGAGAGACCTTGGATGAAGATTTGTTGGATGAAAATCCTAAAGGGGATGTATGTGAGTGTGTGCGTGTGCGTGTGCGTGTGCGTGTGCGTGTGCGTGTGGAATCCTCTACTGACAACAGCTGGATTTCACTCTCTTCATGTTCTCTATAGATGCCTCCCCCCCCAGCCTGCTGCTAGCTTATAAAAGCTGTTACCGGCAGGATCCAAGAAAGCAAGGGGAGAGAACCGAAGTGTGGGACCTTTTATGAGAGGAAAGAGGAGCCGAGCAGTTAGCAAAGATGTACACATTTTCCCCTTTCTGTCCTTTCCCTTTTGTATTGGTAGAAGGGGCCCTTACCTCTGTGTAAGCAAACAGAAGTGCTTCTGGAGTCTCCTGAGTCCAAAATCTGTGAGTAAGGGGAAAGTTGGTGATAGGAGGTGTCCATACTCACTGTAGGGAGCAGTAGAGTCCTTCCAGACCTTTTTTTTGTTTGCTTTGGATCTGAAAACTGCAGACAGAAGAATCCCTACAGGAGGTGTCCACACACTGATAGGGACCAGAGTCCTTCGGATCCCTTTTTTGGGTCCAAAAACTGCTTGCAGGGCAGTTGTCTCACTAGGAGGCTCAGTTTGCCAGGACCCGGCAGAGCCAAATTGAATCTCTACATAAGAGGGGAAACATGGAATGCTCTTGCTTGAGGGTCATGGTAGGCTCCCCAATGAAATACTTGCTTGATGCCTGGAATAAAACGAGGTTGCCTGTCCAGGTGGGCATAACAAAGAAAAAAAGCACAGAGGCTATATAAAAAGTGGGCTTTGCTTACAAATGAATATGGGAAACAGATCTGGCCAGAAGATGGTATATTTGAATTCTCTACCCTGAAAGCACTTAGGTATAGACTGAAGCCAGCTCAGCTACCCTACTGGTATTGCTGGGCTGAACCTTCTAGGTCCAAAGACCTAAACCTGATTAAAACACAGGAAAACCCAAAACCCCATCAGCCCCAGGCAGTTCGGATTCAAAGTGTATGGTTTGTAGCCGGGTGACAAAGAGGCCAGCTTGATTATATATTAACCCACACTCCCTTTTCCCCATTATGACTATAAAATCTATTGTTGAAAGCCATAATCCTTCATGGGGGGGACGGGACTATGAGTCTGTTATTACATCTTTTCTTAACCAAGAATGAGTTAATGAAGCTCTTTGACAAAACTGAAGAGATAGCCAGGTGACCTACAATAATCACACCAGGGTAAGTAACCTTTGTTAGGGTTGCCTGGCCTCTAAAATGTCCAGACTGGGACTTTAATAATACTAACCACTGGGACAAATACACTAGAGCCAAAGACAATTTACTAAAAGCCCTGCAAGAAATAGGGAGAATCCCATTGAACTGGTCCGAATTTCAATGGAACGCTCAGAGGAAAAAAGAAACACTTGATGCTTTCCCAGACTCCCAGAAGCTGGGGTAGCATATGCCCATCTAGACTTAAATTGTCTAAAAGACCAGAGAATCCTAGCTGCTGCTTTTTTAAATCAATCAACAGAAGACATAAGGGGGTATTTTCATAAAATTGTCCCCAACTGGTCAATTTTAGAGATCTTGGAGTTGCACAGGATTGCAAACTTCATGTTTGATCAGAGAAAAGGGATAAAAGAGGAGGAAAAAGAGAAGAATGATGTTGAAAAGAAGAGAGAGAAAGAGAGGAGAAGAAGAGCAGAGAGAAGGGAGGATCTGCAGGCATTTGCAGTTTTAAATGAAAAAGACAAAGACAAAGGCAAAGCTGTCCACCAAATAGATGAACCAGATGCTGGCAGTGCAAATTAACGGAAAAATCAGGAGCTGCTGCAAGCACTGCCTTTGGTGTGGGAGGGAAGGACATTTCAGACAAGATTATACAAGGAGTTACAGGGACACCGGGGGCCATCATAACCATCTAGGCCTCTTTTTCCTAGAGAATTCTCTACCCCACAAATGAGGAGAGACAACCAGTCTAGACTCCATTGGGAGCAACAAGAAATTGAAATGACTTGACTAGAGGAAGATAATGAAAAATTTAAAGCCACATTCCATGGGTTAGCTATTCCCTTAAGGAATGGTCCTGATGGAGAGCCCCTTCTTACAGTAACAATAGGGGGAAAGGCATATGAATGTCTGATTGACATCAGCGCTACATCATATTTATTACCAAGCCTCCTTTCAAGGAGTCCATAATGCAGGGAGCCAAGGATAACATAATGGGGGTGGGAAGAAAAGTAATCCCTGTTGAATTTACTAGTGACATGAAGATAAAGGAGGGCCCCTTTTCTTTAGAACACACATTCACTGTCTGCTGTCTGCCAGTCTCCACTGTCCCTTATGGACAGAAACACACGATGCTTTCCCAGACTCCCAGAAGCTGGGGTAGCATATGCAAGCTAGGGGCAACCATCACATGTAATAAAAAAGGGCTTGTCTTGGATATCCCAGTCAAACATACACACAATAATGTGCCAAATTGAAAAGAAATCCCAACTGCCCATAGACCTCAGAAGTCTACCAGCCTCCCTATGAGGATGGGATTCCACAGCAGTAGTGTTATTAAGTAGGGCTGTGAAAGCATTAAGTAGGGCTGTGAAAATATCTACAGATCCCTCACATTCTGGACATAAATTGTTTCAACTTCTATCCTCAAAATAATGTTAAATGGCTCTGAACAACTAGACACAAGGAAAACAGATACCTTCTGTTACTTGTAGTCCTCAACTTACAACCACAGTTTAATCTAAATGACATCATTGTTGTTGTTGTTTTTTCCAGTAGCTTAACAGTATGGTGACCAACTTTTTTACAATGAAAAGGAGGACAAATAAATTGAAAAAAAATATCATAAATAAAAGAAATATTTTATTCATTGCAACAATAATACACTATAATATGATATATGCATAATAAAAACATTTGTAACATTTTATATTGTAATTATGCTTACATGCCTGTTAATTATTATTTAAATGAGTACTTTTCCATTGAATTAATATTTTTTGTCAATGTATCATCTTCTAACAATATATTGGAAATATCTGAACAAGAAATATCCTTCATACTGAATTTTACGGCAAGTGCTGCAGCTAGAATATCAACATTCAATCTCGATTCCTCACTTGTCCAAAAATCATTGGCAATTGAAAAAAACTCTTTCAACTGCTACATTAGTTCCAGGGCAGCACAACGTAAATTGAACAAGTATAAATACATTTTCACATGGAATATGTTCATTTTTGAAATGGTTGAAAATATCCACCCATCTTTTATCAATTTCAACATGTTGATTTTCCCATTGTATTAATTTTTCAGAATTGAAATATACATTCAGTCTTCTAATTTCTTCAGAGAGACAATTGTCGTCTATTTTAATGTCTGGCATTTCTTTAGATAAAAACTCAACACAAGATTCAATATCTGTCCAATATACTTGTGATGAAGTAAAAAAAAAAACACCATTGAAAACTGTTATTTCCTGTGATGTTTGTTTCAGACCATTCTTCGATATATTGAAAGCATGTTTGGTAAAAATTCTGCACTTCTTTGATAAACTTTTCCCTTATGCCCAGATTTGATTCCTCTAAGTCTGACAATTTTCTTTTTATAATTAAAGGAAGAAATTTATCTTCAAATCAAGATTTATATTGAAGGATAAAGTCATTCAAAATAAGGCTAACTTCTGTAGCTGAAATGAAAACCTTCAATCTTTTGAATCGTTTTGTGAAAAATAGATGCTTGATTAGGACATTTGTCTAAACTTAAAAAATATGAATGGAGAGGTTCAAATAATTGTAGAACATGCTCTACAGCAGGTGTTAGAGCAAGCCATCTTACTTTTGAATATCCTAAAAGTTTTTTGTATTCAACATTCGCTTCTTCACAAAATTGTTTTAAAGTAGCCACACAAACGGTAAAACGACTAAAATACAAATAAATTGTAGTTATTATTACTTCTACATCAATTGGCATGGCACCTGGCATTGTGTTGATTGCATTTGACAAAATCTGTGCATTACAACCTATTCCTAGTATTTTCTTTTGGAGTAAATCTGGTAATTTTACATACACATTATTCACTCCTTGCGTCTTCGCCCACCAAAATTTGTGTTTGTATTATCAGCTGTTAGTGCAACAACTTTGGATTTCAAATTGTTTTCATTTATTACTCTGTATAGATGGTTTGACAAAATTTCAGCAGTTTCACCCTCAATGGAGTCTAAATTTAAAAATTTTACTTGAATCCCCTTGGTAACATTAAAGTATCTTACTAGTATTGGATACAATTTGGTTTCATTATGATTTGATGTATCAGATAAAACCGTTACAAATGCTGCAATTTTCAAGTCTGCTGTATTTTATCACAGTAATTTTTAAATACTGATTTAATAATAGCGTTGCATTTTGTCCTGACACATGAAAATTTAGCATTGTGAAACTTTTTCAATAATTTAGTTGTACAACCCATACTACGAAAACTTTGATTGTGAATTATGGTATGAAATGTAAATGTTTCCTCCATTGCAGCTGTTTTTCATCTTCAGAATAATTTGAAGTTTTAAAAAATCCTGTTACTGTATGACTGGAAGTGATGCATCTAATGATTGCTTATGTTTGTTGGTGGACAAGTGTTTCGTTATAGCTGCTCTGCCCCCAACTGCAATACAAAATTCTCGAAAACAATGGGATCTTTCTTTGATATGAAGAATGGAAATTCCTTTTTCAATTGATTGTCGAAATGGCATTTCCTGTTTTTTGATTTTCCCATTCCTTAAATGAAATTTAAATTTAAAATAAAATATAAAGCTACACGAACGATGCAAGCACATTATGAATAAATAAAATTAATTATTATAACTGAAACTTTAAATTTAAATTATTTTACACTTCTGTTGACAACAGGGTTGTATAAACTTGTAAATAAAATTATACATATTTGGAAATTATTAAATAGATAATGAATTAATTAAACATGAATTGTACTTACCTCTGTATAATTGAATATTATAATGGGAAAAAAGGAGGAGGAGGGGGAACAGCTGAAGTTCAGCTGGGTTGCATCCGCGGCAGGTCCCTCCTGTCACTGATCAATAACTTTGCTTGATTTTTAGCATCTGGCCGCCAACTGGAATCGCATCAGGAGCTTTAGGAGGATGATTATCCATATCCCATCGTTAGGATACAAGCAGTCCCTCCGAGAGGCCGATCCAGATTTCGCTGTTCATCAGGAATCGCAGTTCGGAAGGCTGTGCGAGATTAAAGGATAGTTGGCGGAATGGTCGGTTGCTTTTTGCTCCGACGAGACAGGCAGAAGGAATGCTGAAAAACACCACCGGTTTAGCTGCGAGTCTTCCAGAAAGGAGCCCTAATGGTAGAGTATGACCCAGGGGACTTGGGCAGGCGATTAGCTGGGGAGTCGCCATTCTCGGCTGGCTCCCAGCCTACACAGTGTTTTCGCTGGTTTCTTCGACCGAGCAGCGAAGATGGTGGTTTCATGCTGGCAAAGCCGCTCCCGGCAGTGTTAACGAGGCCGGTGCCTTGCAACTCTATTTCCTGGTTGGGAGACCCAGCAGAGCCACTCTGGACTGGACTGAACAGGAGACTATCGTGCCAGGGAGGGGGCAGCTGGCCCGGATGGTGCCAAAGGGGATCGATCAGCAGGCTTCATTGTCGCCGTTACGGCCCCCCCCAGGCACCCCCCCTCCCGCATCACCTCAACGGCTTGCGGCATCCCTGCCAGACTTGTTCCGGCTTCCTATTTATTTTTACGAGACTGGAAGGAGCCTGTGGATTTGCACCAGTTTATTATCAGCATTGGGGAGTGGGGTGGCTGATTCACACAACGCTGGATGGTGGCCTTGGACGGAAGGGGGTGGTGGATTTTACTTGGTGTCTTTGCGACCATCCCCCCCACCCCCTGGCTCTACTCGATCAGGGCCTCTCTGCAGTGCAGCCCTCCCCCGCCTTCTTTTGCGATTGCGGAGCCTCCTTCCCTCTTCTACCACCTTTACTATCTGGCTCTCTCTGTTTACTTTGTTTATGAACTTGGACTCTTGGACTTCCAGATCTACACCCCTGCTCCTTTTGTTGCGACTATGGCTGCCCATCGCTACCCCAAGAATATTATTCCAACTATCAGGGACATCATTCCATCTGCCCTCTATTTTACAATTGCCCACCCAACACAGTTTTCTTTTTGGACCTTTGACTTTGGGTGCTTTTCAGGACTTGAGGAAGAGAGAGGGACGGAGCAGTGCTCCCTCCTCCTTCAGAACCATTGACTATCTTAACCGTACTTGCGCAGTGCTCCGCACATTTTAGGAATGTAATGTGAATGGTGTGCCTGGCTGATGTTTGTACCCACCTTTTTAACCTCATATTGTTGTATTTTTTGTGTTTAATTAACATACGTGGGGAATGCATGGATGAGTGGCTGTGTATGTATGAGAGGATTGATAGTACAGCCTGGTGCCTCCTCCACTGAGTGCTATTGCAGAAGTGGTAGGGGGCCCAGGCCTACCTCCCATCCCAGAATGAGTGACATAAATCGCCTGACGGATGGAGCGGAGGCTGTGGGAGGGGATATGGGGTCTACAGGTGCGGGGGTGGGCCGGAGCATTACGGTCACTATGGGGAGAGGCAGGTACGACGGGAACTTCAGGGCTAGCCATTACCGGGGAAGGAGGGTTCACTACGTCACAGAGATCCCTCCTTCCGACCCTGCTAGTTCCACTCCAGGGCCAGATGGCAAGAACTGTCAGGCCCCTGGTCTCAGGCTGTTGTTGCTAAATGCCAGGTCTGTGGTTCACAAAGCTCCCCTCGTCCGGAACCTAATTTTAGACGAGGGGGCAGACCTGGCATGTATTACTGAAACCTGGCTGGGCCCGGAGGGAGGAGTCCCCCTCACTGAAATGTGCCCAGAAGGATTTCAGGTGCTTCATCAGCCACGACCCCAGTAAAGGGGTGGGGGAGTGGCTGTCATCGTCCGAAGGTCTTTAGTTTCTCATAGGATCCCTGCTCTGGAGCTTGTCGGGTGTGAGTCCCTGTTGATGAAGTTGGACTTTGGAGGTCAAGTGGGTTTGTTGCTAACGTACGTACCTCCCAACAGCGTTGCAACAGCCCTCCCCTCGCTCCTCAAGTCAGTAGCCGAATTGGCAGTAGAGTTCCCCAGGCTTATGGTTCTGGGGGATTTCAACCTGCCTACACTTGGTGAACGCTCTGACGGGGCACAGGCACAGGAGTTCATGGCTTCCATGACAGCCATGGACTTGACCCAAGTAATTCGGGGTTCGACTCATTCAGCAGGTCACACACTTGACCTCGTATTCCTCTCGGAGCAGTGGAGACGTGATCTAGAGTTGAAGGGCATTAAGACCTTGCCCTTGTCATGGTCTGATCACTTCCTACTGAGGCTTGACTTTCGGAAAACAATCCCCCACTGTAGGGAGGTGGAACCGATTAGGTGGTTCCGCCCCAGGCGCCTGATGGACCCTATGGGATTTCAGACGGCACTTTTGAAGAAATACCTGACACTCTCGCCCACAATCCGGTGGAGTCCTTAGTCACTGCCTGGAAAACAGCGGTGGCGGGGGTTCTAAACTGGATTTCTCCTTTACGACCTCTCCGAGGCAGCGGGACCAAGAGGAACTCGGGGAGATGAAGCACCAAAAGAGACGCCTAGAGCTGGAGGGCCAGTAAATCTGAGTCAGACCGAGCACTGATGAGAGCCTTTATCAGAGCCTATCTCATGGCAAATTGTTCAGTATTTAATGGATAAAGTCGCTCGGATTTGAACAGAGCTGGACTCCAATTGCACGGTACCAGCCGAGGTACCGGAGGAAGGTCTTGAGCATATTTCATGGATCGAGTTTCAACTTGTCTCTCCTGAGGAAGTGGACAAGGCCATGGGAGCGGTGAGTGCCTCCACTTGTATACTGGACCTGTGCCCCTCCTGGCTGGTCTCGACCAGCAGGGAGGTGACACACGGCTGGATCTGGACGATAGTTAACACCTCTCTCCGGGAGGGAATTTTCCTGCTCCTCTTAAAGGATGCGGTGGTGAGACCACTCCTGAAGAAACCATCTCTGAACCCAGCCATTTTGAGCAACTATTGTCCAGTCTCCAACCTGCCCTTTGTAGGGAAGGTTGTTGAGAAAGTGGTGGTCTCTCAACTCTGACGGTCCTTGGATGAAACCGATTATCTGGATCCCTTTCAGTCTGGTTTCAGGCCTGGTTACAGCGCGGAAACTGCTTTGGTTGCGCTGATCGATGATCTCTGGCGAGCCAGGAATAGGGGTCACCCCTCTATCCTTGTGCTCCTTGACCTCTCAGCAGCCTTCGATACCATTGACCATGGTATCCTTCTGTGACGGTTGCGAGAGGTGGGAGTGGGAGGCACCTTCCTTCGGTGGTTCTCCTCCTACCTCTCGGACAGGTCGCAGTCGGTGTTGGTTGGAGAGCAGAGGTCAACCCCAAGGCCCCTCAATTATGGGGTGCCGCAGGGTTCGGTCCTGTCCCCTCTCCTATTTAACATCTACATGAAGCTGCTGGGTGAGATCATATGCCGGCATGGGATTAAGTACCACCAATATGTGGATGATATGCAGTTGTATCTGTCCACCCCGTGCCAACTCAGTGAAGCAGTGGAAGTGATGTGCCAGTGCCTGGAGGCTGTTAGGGTCTGGATGGGAGTAAACAAGTTGGCACTCAATCCAGACAAGACCGAGTGGCTATTGATGTTCCCTCTCAGATTGGGGGTGAAATTATATGCCCCTCAGAAAGGGTTCGCAATTTGGGAGTCCTCCTGGATCTGCAGCTGACTTTAGAACACCATTTGTTGGCTGTGACCAGGGGGACCTTTGCCTAGGTTTGCCTGGTGCACCAATTGCGACCCTACCTGGATCAGGAGGCCCTTCAGATAGTCACTCACGCCCTTGTGACCTCAAGACTGGATTACTGTAACACGCTCTACATGGGGCTGACCTTGAAGAGTGTTTGAAGACTTCAGCTAGTCCAGAACACAGCCGTGCGAGAGATCATGGGTGCACCCAGGTACACCCACATTACACCTATCCTCCGCGAGCTGCACTGGCTACCCATTAGTCTCCGAACTCGCTTCAAGGTGCTAGTCGTTACTTATAAAGCCCTACATGGCATCGGACCTGGGTACCTGAGAGACCCCCCATAGACCAATCAGATCCCACAGACTAGGCCTCCTCCGGATTCCATCTGCCAGCCAATGTCGGCTGGTGACTTCCTGGGGGAGAGACTTCTCTGTTGCAGCTCCAGCCCTCTGGAACGAGCTCCATGTGGAGATCTGGACCCTTACTACTCTCCCGGCCTTCTGCAAAGCCACCAAAAACTGGCTGCTCCGGCAGGCTGGGGGGCTGTTGAAATAGCCAGCCCCACGGTAACTATGAATGTTGTGTATTTTAAATTGTTGTTTGTCGATTTGTCTATTTATCCCCTTCCCTTGTTTATTGTAAGCCACCCGAAGTCCTTCGGGAGTGGGCGGCATACAAGACCAATAAAATACAAATACAAAATACAAATATTCACTGAGAAATAAATAATTACCGTGAGTCATTCAATTGCCGACATGCCGTGAGTCTACTGCGTGCGTATCTGCCGTGTCATGTTTCAGTAAGTAGGAAACAAAGCCACTTGTGTGCGGCGCTCTCTCTCAAGGTCTCCTGTGTGGAGCGCATGCATCTCATAATCGTGTTTTATAACGCACTATACCGAGCCTTGACAAATCGTCATGTCAAATACAAATAGGTCACATAACGCACAACAGATTAGTCTTCAAATATCAAAAAGGCAGACATGTAGGAGGACACTTTTTGAGGGAGGACAGAACTTACAAAAGGAAGGACTGTCCTTCCTAAAGAAGGACAATTGGTCACCTTATTAACAGGATGAAAAGGCAACAGAGTTTGGCCTCTTTTTTCAGAAAGAAAATGATTGGAAACAAGATTGGAAGATCCAAAAGAGTCGCAACAACCTCAACCACTTCCACTAGAAAGCAACACGGGCACAGCAAGTATTTCTGATAACTCGGACATTGCAAATAATCTCCCTGGCTGCTGGACATTGCAGCAGAACACCAACTTTAAGGAGAAAGTTGGTTTGGCATCACGCCGGTGCGAGCTGCCGACAGATCCTCTGCTCAGTTCGCCCGGCCTTTTGCACAAGCGTGGCTGTAGCAGGCAAGGTCTTTTCGAGGTGCGAGGACCAGTAGAGAGGGGAAGCATCGGAGCAGCGGAGGGAGAAAGGTGATCTCCCCCACGAAGTGAGAGGCTCCCTCAGATCGAGTGCAAAGGAGGTCGGCTGATTAATGGCCGACCAGAAGATGTGACTGCCAGCCTTTAACAAGGAAGGGAAAGACAGCTGCAGGGAACATATCGGATTGGAAGATGGTAAACGAAAGACCTTGATTTAAGAGACTAAATTTGAAGAAATTAAGAACCTAATCAATCTGAGCACGGATACATAAGTGGGTGCATTGAGTTGAAGCGGCGAATAAAGACGGACAGGGAAAGATTTAAGAGAGCCGAGCGGCAGATCGGATAGAGAAGGACTGAGCTTTTGAATATTTAAATCTGGAGGATTAACAGTGGGCGAGACGGTGAAGAGAAAGACAGTCGGTTGGATCTGTCCTCCTCGTGGGAAAAAGGGGGAAAAGATCTGCGAGTCATGAGGGTTTGAATCAGCTTTAAAACTCTGGTGAGGTGGTGCCGAGGCATACTGATAGAGACAACAGAAGGGCGACATCTTGAAAGCGAAAACTGAGCGCCGGGGGAAAAAAAAACCCATCTCCCCCTGCCTCTTTCTTTACCTCACTGACAACAAGAAGTGATTGATGGGTGAGCTTTGAAATGACTATCGTGAGCTCTGACCTCTCCCGTCTCTTGACTCTCCACGCTGAAACATTTTCTCCCTATCTAGTGGACGCCTCTCAGATACTATAGAACTGTTCTACTGTATAGTACTGCTCTAATTTAACTATCTTTCTTTTTTTTGGGTGTTCATTATAGTGGATTGATTGTTGTTGAACAACACACTGAGACTTGTGTAACTGATATATTGTTAACATTACTGACTAGATACCTAACTCATTGGTTAATCAATTAATTAATTAAGTATAAATTATTTAAAAAGTTTATAGATTAATGTAATAGAATTGTATAAATACTCTAACAGCAGCTAGAAGGTACTGGAACTACAGATCAAAGGGGGAGAGCTGAATTAAGTTAAATGGCAACAAGAATAGTAACCTTAACTAAAGGAAGCAAAAAACAAATTCTCTATCCACTCCAGTGAGGGAAAAGTCGCCTGAGGGCAGGCTGATGGGAGATAAGACAGCCTCAACTTCACAAGGCCAGGAGGTAACAATGGACTCTCTACAGGAAGCAATATTGAAGATGAATGAAAACATCACCAAAGGCCTGGAGGGAGTAAAGAACGAAATGAGTGAAGTCAAAAATAATATGGGGAGGATTGAAGAGCGTGTAGGGGCTATCCAAGCAGCTTTGTCAAGGAATGAACAGAAAATAAAAGAAGTTAAGGAGAGAACGGAAATAGCAGGAAAAAGAATAGATAAGACAGAGGATAGACTGGAATCCATAAACACAAATCTGGAGGAGGCCATCCTCCACCTAGAATTAGAGAGATCAGCGTTTTATTTGAGACTACAAAATGTAGAAGAAGTGAGAGATGAAAATCTTCGGGAGCTGATTGCAGAAATTCTGGGACTAGTTCTCGCCAGGCCCAAAAATGAGGTCATCAACGAATTGGATGAAGTTTACAGAATTAACACAAGCTTTGCGAGACGTCATCGACTTCCAAGGGAGATCCATGTGAGGGTTCTAAGAAGACAATTGAGAGAGGATATTTTAAGCACAATAAGAGGGGACTCATTAACATATAAAGGTAAAGCAGATCCCCCAGAGAGTTAGAGAGAAGAGAAGGAAATATAACTTCCTCTCCTCACAATTAAATAGACATAGAATCCCGTTTCGATGGCTCCTTCCAGAAGGAATGCTAGTAACATGGAGGGAAAAGAAGTACCGGATAGACACCTTGGAGAAAGCTCAAGAATTCCAGGAACTTTTATTTGCAGACGAAGAGAGGTTTAATAAAGAAGGAACCTCAAGTAGAACACAGGAACAGAATCCCAACTGGAAGAGTTAAAGACGAGAGAGGTCAGAGAGCAAGAGAGATATGGCAGAGAAGAATCAAGAGCAAGGTCCCCAATTGAGACAAGATCTAAAGGTGCCCTCAAAGCAAACAACATGTAAAGGAGTTGAGGAATGGGAAACGAATATACTATCAGCAAATATAAATGGTCTTAACATAACATCAAAAAGAAAACGTGTACTGTTGGATTTATTGAAACAAAAAGATGTAATCTGTCTTCAGGAAACCCACATTAAAGAGAAATATAATAACCTGTTGAAATGCCCAAAATTAGGTAAAGCATTTTGTTCGTCATCACAAACTAGAAAAAGGGGAATTGTGATGTATATAAAAGAATGGTTGAACCCAAAATTAAAATATGCAGATAAAGAGGGTAGAATATTAATGGTGGAGATAACGAATGGTGGCGAAAAAATCTTACTAGTTGGAATTTATGCCCCAAACAAAAAACAAGAAAGATTCTATGTAAATTTACACAAGAGGATAAATGAAATAAAGTGGCAAAATATATGTATTCTAGGGGACTTCAACGCAGTAGTAGACGGTAAAATGGATTATAAGGGTATACACAAGAAAAGTACTAGAAGGAAACTACCGACTGCCTATGCAAATATGGTGAAGGAACTAGACCTCTATGATGTCTGGCGAACAATGAATGACAAGATACAACAGTACACATTCTACTCTCAACCACATAATTCTTGGTCCCATATTGATATGGTCTGGTCAAACCCGGCACTATTTATGGATACTGTAAATATTGAAATAACAACAAACAAGTGGGCCGACCATCATCCAGTCTTATGGCAATGGAAAAGAAAGACAAGGATAAAACCTAGGTGGACACTAAACCAGAACATATTACAAGAGAAACAATTTGTACAATCAATAGAAAAGGAATTGGGATACTTTTTCAAAGAAAACGGTAAAGAGCAGACATCAATACAAAATGTCTGGGATACGATGAAGGCAGTCGTGAGGGGAACATCAATAGCCTATATAGCAAGAAGAAATAAAATGCATAGGGAAAAACTTAATACATTGAACAAAGAATTAAGAGAGATAGAACTGCTGATTCAGAAAGAGCCAGACAATATTAAATACAGGGAAAAAGGAGAGTTAATTAAACACCAAATAAATCTGATTTCTCAAGAGGAAGTAGCACAAAACATTAAGAGAATGAAGCAGAACTATTTTGAACACGCAAATAAAACTGGGAGATGGCTGGCTCACAAAATAAGAAAAGATGATGCAAAAACAACTATTAAACAACTGAGGGACGAGGAGGGGAACTTGAAACAGGAAATAGGGGAAAAGAAAAAGATTGTACAGAACTACTATAAGAAACGATATGAACCGGACAAAATTAGTGAACAAGACATCAGAAAATACCTAATAGAACAGAAACTTCCAGTCTTGCCGGAGGAGATGAGAGAGATGCTTGGCAAGGAAATTACACAAGAGGAATTGAAAAAGGCCATTCAAAAAAAAAAAAAAAAACAATAAAACACCTGGTCCAGATGGGCTTCCGTCGGAAATCTATAAAAAACTCCAAAATACCGTAGAAGACAAATTATTAGAATTATTTAATGAGGCACTACAAAACGGTAAGGTTCTAAAATCATGGGGGGAAGCTTTCATTAGCCTAATACCAAAGGAAGAGGTGGATAGTAGTAAAATCCAAAACTATAGACCTATATCCTTGTTAAATGCGGATTACAAAATTTTTATATCAATTTTGGCGGAAAGATTAAAAGTAATATTAAATCAAAGCATCCATTCGGACCAAAACGGCTTTCTCCCTAAAAGACACATTCGGAACAATACAAGAATAATAATTAACACCCTGGAATTCTATGAAACAAGATCTGAGAAACAATTAGCATTCATTTTTGTCGATGCGCAGAAAGCATTCGATAACTTAGATTGGAATTTTTTAATCACACAACTAAAAATGATGAAATTCGGCGACAAATTTATTAAGATTATAGAAACTATATATTCACAGCAATTAGCAAACATTATAATTAATGGAGAATTAACAGAGAGGGTACGAATCGGAAAGGGTATTAGACAAGGGTGTCCGCTCTCCCCATTACTATTTATTATGTCATTAGAGGTACTTCTAAATCAGATAAGATTAAATCAGGAAATTAGGGGTTTGACCATAAAAAAAGAACAATATAAAACACAGGCCTTCGCTGACAACATGGTCTTTATTGTGGAAGACCCTCTAATCTCAGGACCGAAATTAATGAAGGACATTGAGGACTTTGGGCGTGTGGCCGGATTAAAAATAAATAAGGAAAAAACAAAAATGATTATAAAGAACTTTCCCAAAAAACAGATAGAAGAACTAGAGAAAGCAATGGAATTAAAGGTAACTAAAAAGGTCAAATACTTAGGGATTTGGCTATCTGCGAAATGCTCTTCTATAAAAGAAGATAACTATGATAAACTATTACGGAGCATCCAAAAAGATTTAAAAAATTGGTCAAAGCTACAAATATCGTTGATGGGAAGAATCGCAGTAATCAAGATAAATGTCTTGCCAAAAATACTCTATTTATTTCAAACGGCACCGGTCAAATTAGGAGAAAAATTTTATAACGATTTGGATAAAATGGTACGAAATTTTGTGTGGAATGGCAAAAAGCCTAGAATAAAATATAAGCATCTTCAAGATAAAAGAACACAAGGTGGAATGGGCCTACCGGAATGGAAAGCATATCATCAAGCAGCAACAACAATGTGGATAAAAGAGTGGGTAATGTTAACCAACAAAAGAATCCTAATGATAGAGGGCCACGACTTGCAATGGGGGTGGCACAATTACTTATGGTGTGAGGGAAACAAAGTCCACAATTATTTTAGAAGACACCATTTAAGAGGGGTACTGATTAAGGATTGGCTGGAAATTAGAAGGAAATTCTATATCCAACTACCCAAATGGATATCCCCGACAGAAGCCCTGATATACCCAAATCTGATAAATTTTGACAAAAATGTTATTTACAAACAGCTGTTAGATGACCAAAATAGACTAATTCCAGGGAAAATTTGGCTGAAATGGGAATAAATATTGATTGGTGGCCATACTTTCAAATACAAAATAAATACAAATCAGCTCTAGCACAATTTGGCTTTCAGGACAAGGACCAGGAATTGGATAAAATCTTAATAGGACCAGACGAGAAATTAATCTCGAAAATATATAACTGCTTGCTGATCTGAAAAATGGAAGCAGAAAGAGTGAAAGAAGTCATGGTAACCTGGGCCCAGAATATCGGCCACACAATTGACCTGGATGACTGGGAAAGAGTATGGGAGTGGAACCTGAAATTAACGAAGTCGACGGCCTATAAAGAAAATATATACAAAATGTTCTACCGCTGGCATCTCCCTCCGACAAGACTGACAAAAATTTCCTCAAAATTATCGGCCAAATGCTGGAAATACAAAACAACACTGGGCATGTACTACCACATGTGGTGGACGTGTCCAGTGGCTAAGACATATTGGAAGCGAACGCTAAGATGGCTGAATGAAATCATGTCAATTAAATTAAGTCTTAAGCCGGAAATGTTTCTATTAGGGATAACAGATCAAAAAATAGGTAAAACCAATCAATACCTTCTCGTCCACATCTTGATGGCGGCAAGGATCGCTTACGCGCAGTGCTGGAAGAGTGAAAATGCCCCCACTAGGACAATGGTGATGAATAAAATCTTAGAATTAGCAGAAATGAACAGATTGACAATGCGGATTAACGAAAAAGAAGACAAAGACTATTACAAAGTCTGGGAGAAATTATACAAATGGCTTGATGAGACAGTGAGGATTCAGATATAAAAGGAGATAGCTGACTAACTTAAAATGATCTAAGCAACAACTCAAATAAACAATACACAAAGACAGAGGGACAAATGAGAGTAGAAATGTATTAGAGGTGAGAATTCACCGTCGAGTAATACCATTAGACCACAACGTTGGAAAAACTTGAAAAGCTGATAGGAAATCCGTTATAACTACCTGCATGGAATTAGCAACCTAGCAAACCTTTATTGTGAACAGAGTAACTACGATTCGACGTGGCGTGGTTCGCGCCAAACATTTATACCCCCGGGTTTGAACGAGGAGCCAATGGGGCGTCGAGTAGCTCGACCTATCAGGGCGAGGATTGAACCGGCTCCGCCCGGGAACCAATCAGAAAGGGAGTTCTTCCCGCGCTTGTATTTCCCGCGCTAATATTCAACATCTTATACTAGGTAAGGCGAGAAGAGCTATGGGAGATGAAAATATGTAAAGAGCTTTATCTATTTTTGTATCTTGCATTTTGTAAATCTCGCCTTTTTTTATATAACTTTCAAATAAGGGGGAAAAAAAAGAGAGAACCAGGTCATCCCCTGAAGAGGAGAATATGTAAACACAACAATGGATAGAGTGGATGGAGGGAGGAGTAGAAGGAAAGATAGGAAGGAGAGGAGAAAGGAGAGGAATAGGAGAAAGGGAAAGGCAGAGGAAGAATGGGAGGGAATGTAAGAGTAGGAAAGAAGGGAGGAATGGGAAGGAGAAGGGAAGGGTAAAGGGGAGGAAGGGGAAGGAGAGAAGGGAAAGGAGAGGAGGAAGGAAGGGAGGAGAGAAGAAAGAGAAGAAAGGGGGTAGGAAGGAGGGAGGGAAGGAGGGAGGGAAGCAAGGAGGGAAGGAATGAGGGATGGAAGGAGAGAAGGAGAGAAGGAGAGAAGAAAGGAGGGAAGAAGGAGGGAATGTAGGAGAGAAGGAAGGGGGAAGGAAGGAGGAAAGGAAGGGGGAAAGGAAGGAGAGAAGGAGAGAAGAAAGGAGGGAAGGAAGGAAGGAGGGAGGGAAGGAAGGAGGGAAGGAGAGAAGGAGGGAAGGGGGAAGGAGGGAGGGAAGGAAGAAAGGAGGGAAGGAAAGAGGGAGGGAGGAAAGAAGAAGTAGGACCGTTGTAAGATAAGATGGATCTATGGGATGGTAAGAAAGCAATCTTCAAGTATATTGTCAACTGTAGGGAAAAAATGGTTATAAATACATATTATTAATAACAGTTATGAGATCATATAATTGTGAATGTATATATGAAATTGATAAAATAAAAATTATAAAATAAAAAAAATTAAGAAAAAAACTTTAAGGAGAAATACAACAGTCTGGAATTTAAAAACAATTAGATTGCATGTATTGCAAAAAAAAATTGACACTAGAGCAGCAGAAAAAAGTGTTCACATAGTTAAGGTGTGGAAACATTTCAAAATAGAGGCTGCTGGGAAAAGTAAAGAGGTGCAACAGACCTCTCTTAGGAAAAAGATGAAAGACTACTTCTTATCCAAAGCTCACATCTTCTGCACAGAGAAGTTGAAGTAGTGTGAGCAGGATGCAATTAGTAAAGGACTGGACAAAATTACAGAAAAGTATTTAGGTAGTACTTGTTGAGTATTCAATATAGTTTACGACCTAGTCCAAAGATCAAAACCATTTTCTGAAAGTGTGATAGAATCACAAATTTAAAATGGAGTAGATCTGGGAATAGGATTGCATTCACGTAAAATTGCAGTGAAAATAGTTGATTTCATTGCAAAAGACATTAGAAAACAATTATTTACTAAAATTATTGAAAAAAATCTCAAACTATGTTTAATTATTGACAAAGCCTCAACAATATCTTGCAAACCAGTTCTTATACTTTACTTAAAAGTTGAGGATTCAGTTAACTCACCAACAATTTTCCTTGAGCTAGTTGAATTGGTAAAACAAGATGCAAAGACAATATGTTTTTCAGTTATGGAAACTTTAAAAAATGTTGGTTTACTAAGAACTACCTACAAAAAAAAATTAATAGCATTTTGCTCTGATGGTGCCAGTGTTATGTTTGGGAGAAAATCTGGAGTGAGCACTAGAATAGCAAGAGTTTCCAAACAGCATAATATGGCACTGCATAAGCCATCGTCTCCAACTTGTTTTAGATGACTCCTTAAAGGAAATAAAGCAAGTAAATCATTTTAAAATATGTATTGATAATATATATACTATTTTTCATCAATCCAATATGAACCAAATTGAACAAAATATCAGAACTTGAAATTGACATCATAAAGATTAGTAGAGTTTTTGGACCAAGATGGGCTGCCTGTAGTTTAGGGTCAACCCTACCTGTTTGGCATGCTTATCTAGTGCTAAATCACTATTTTCATTCAAATAAAAAAAAATACTTAAGTATGGCTGCCCATCTTGAAAATATACATTTTATGACTGATTTGGCATTGATAATCAAAGAAGAAATTTCTCTTCTTTCAAATGGACTGCAAGCAAGAACTACAGATATCATAAAGACTGAAAAATTAGTGATAAAATCAATTAAAGCAATGAAATTCTTAGAAAGGAAAAGTGTGCATATGAACAAAAAGTTGATGGATTGGTTACTTCAGAAACTTTCAAAAATAGGACCCTATTCCTATTCCTAAGAAATAGTTGAGAGCAAATCACAGTGCTGATAATGGGAAATAATGATAATGTGAAAAAAGGGGAAATTGAGAATGGCAATAATACTGCAATTTGGCAGCTTTGCAATTTTATTGTTTTTTGTTAAGAATTTAACAGTTTTTCATTAATATTTTAGAACTCTTGTAACAATGTAGTTTTATGTACTTCTTTTATAATAAACTAATAAAAATAATAATAAATCTTTTGGTATCCCACTACTGATATGGTTGCATGGATGGATAGATTGATACATGAAGGGAAGGAGGGAGGGAAGAAGGAAGGAAGGAAGGGAGAGAGAGAAAAAAAGGAGAGGAAGGAAGGACCACAAACCTTGGCACTAGATATGGCTTAAGAAGAAGACGCTTTCAAGCTCTTTCCTTCTGTGCCACCAAGTTACAATGCCAGCTCTGAGGCCTCTCATCAAACCTAATATTGTCAAAAAGAGGACTAAGAAATTTTTCCGTCATCAGTCTGATCGCTATGTCAAAATCAAGCGTAACTGGCACAAGCCAAGAGGTATTGACAACAGAGTTCGCAAAAGATTTAAGGGCCAGATCTTGATGCCCAACATTGGCTATGGGAGCAATAAGAAAACAAAACACATGCTTCCCTCAGGATTCCGGAAGTTTCTTGTTCATAATGTGAAAGAGCTGGAGGTGGTAATGATGAGCAACAAGTCATTTTGTGCAGAAATTGCTCATAACGTTTCATCCAAGAATCGGAAGATAATTGTGGAGCAAGCAGCTCAGCTTGCTATCAAGGTTACCAATCCAAATGCCAGACTGTGCAGCGAAGAAAATGAATAGTTTGTCTTGAACAACTATATTTAATAAAGTATAAAATTGGGCGGGGTGGGTGGGTGAGAAGAAGACGCTTTCAAACAGCACAGTAATCTAGGGCTGGACAAGATCTTGTAGGCCATCTAGTCCAACCCCCTGCTCCAGCAGGAGATCCTTATAGAATCATAGAATAGCAGGGTTAGAAGGCACCTTGGAGGCCATCTAGTCCAACCCCAGTGGTGGTTTGCCAATTATTCTACTACCGGTTCGAGGGTGCTTGTGTACATGCTTGGCATGCACACAAGGCTTCTGCGCATGTGCAGAAGCCTCTGGGCAGAGCCTCCCACCTCCATTACTACTGGTTCACCCGATCCAGGCTGAACTGGGGGCAACGCACCTGTCCAACACCCTGCTCCAGTAGGAAATCTTTTATCATCTGGATTATTTTGGTGCCTCTAAATGAGAAGAAAATTGCCAGAAAGAAGAAGGAGTTTGCTAGGGCAATGCTGCCATTCAGAGGAAGGTAGAGATAGTCCTTGATTTATAACCACAATTGAGCCCAAAATTTTGGTTGCTAAGCAAGAGAATTGTTAAGTGAGTTTCACCACATTTTACTCAATCCATGACATTTCCTGGTTCTAACAGTCATGTGCAGGCTAGGGAAGAAAATCTGAAGCAGTAGTGGATTACGACTGGTACAGCCTGGTACGGACGTACCAGTGCCTGCTTGAAGCACTGGGTACCGTTCCAGTACAGCGCTCTGGAGTGTCCACCCGCCTGAGCTCCTTATCGATATTTGAGCTCATCAGCACTTCCGCACACGCGCATGGAGCATATGGCGCCTGCTCAACGCTCCGCTCAGCAGCTGGAGCATTGTGGATGCATCATGGAGCATGACAGGAGGTAAGGATGCATGCGCACGCTGTGCACGTGTACGCGTTCATGTGGTGGACACTTTGCACCTTTGCACCATACCAGTTGCAACGGGATCTGCAACCCATCGTTGATCCGAAGCATGTATAATGTTCTAATGTACAGAAGTTATAGTTAAATGTGTGGCAGAAAGTGGACCCTGAGTGAGTTTTTCCAAATGCAGTGAGGTTGAATGTGTATAGTTTTAGAAGAGCGCTGTGTGTGTGTGTGTGTGTGTCTGTGTGTGTGTGTCTGTGTGTATACACCAGTGATGTGCGGTCAGGTTTAGCTCTGGTGAGGCACTTTTTAGACTTGTGGACTTCAACTCCAAGAATTCCACAGCCAGGCATGCTCAGTTCCGATTTAAAGCAACAGCATTTTCCCCCCTTGCAAAATAAGTTTTCTCATTCTTTTTCTTCTCCCTCCCCCTCCTTCCTCCCTCCCTTTCTCCCTCCCTCCCTCCCCCCTCTCTCAAACAGATACACACAGAGAACTTTGATCCCTCTCTCATTCACTCACACTCAAACACAAACACAGAAGTTGGATTGGATATATTTTCCAAAGGCTTGAAAGCAGCTCCTCTGCCATACTCCCTGTTCCCCTGCTGCCTTCCGATCAAACTTTTTGAATTCCTCCCCCCTCCCCACACGCACCTTTTCCAGCTGTTTCAGAGACGATTTCAACTCTGCTTCTCCCTGCCCTGCCCTGCCCTCCCCTCTTGAAAAGCCACAGCTCTGTCAGACTGAGCTAGTTGCTCCCAGAGAACTCTAAAAAGCCTCTAAAAATGCCCTCTACAGGAGGTGAGAGAATACGTGCCTCATTTGCATAAGAAATTCTTTGCTTGTTAACCCTTGCTTAACTCTTAAAAGGCGAAAAATTCCTTATGCAAAAGAGGCCCCTAGTTCTCTGGCCTCCTCCTAGTTAATACTGAGAGCAGACACCAAGCCACTGTGACTTGAAATCTGGTAGCAACTACCCTGGCTTTAATTATTTTAAGAAAATTATTTAAAATCCTTTCCTTTCCCTGAGACTGGTGAGGCCCCGCCTCCCTTGCCTCTAGTGACTGCATGTCCCTGGTATACACATACAGTATGTATAGTAGATAGTGTATATTTTTATGTGCCTATACACATACATACACATACACATACACACACACACACACACACACACACACACACACACACACACACACACACATATATATATATATATATATATATATATATATATATATATATATATATATAATTAAATAGTGTATTTTGGATGTTCAGTAGTAGTAAATAAATAGACAAGGAAATTGTATCTTGTTGAGGTCTTTTAAGCTAGAGGAGGCCAGGCAAGGCATTCCTTGCAGTGGGTGACATCAAATTGGCCACGCCCAGCCAATCACATGACCACCAAGCCATGCCCAGCCAATCACATGACCACCAAGCCACGCCCACAGAACTAGTAGTAAAAAAATTTTAAAAAAAAATCCACCACTGCAAAGTGTCATTTTTAATTTTAAATACAATAAATACAACCAAAACAAATAAAAGTTATTTGTTAAATGTTTAAAATGTTTAAAAATGAGAGAAAAACATTTAAGATGAATTTAAAAAGTTATAAGAGTAGAGAATCCCCTGTATCAGGAGAGAAGCGTGTTCTCTTTTGTACTTTATTTTGGGAGTTTTCACCCAAACTTCAAAAATGTTGAAATGCTTCAATGTCTCCTAGCTTTCCTTTAAATCTCTTTTCAAAACAGATGAATGCACTAATACCATCTTTCATTGTGGGAAGTTATCATCCAGCCCTCTCCCAGAAAAATGAAATATCCTAGGAAATATTGAAAAGACAGAATATTTCTCTGGATATGAAAAGAAAGAAACATGTTTTAAAAGACAGAATAGTTGCCTGTAGCTTCCTGCCCATCCCCACTGTTAATGGGCCATTAAGAAGGCCAAGCTAGTCCACTTTACATAACAAAGACTTCTCCACCAGCTACAGGAAAGCATGATAATATTGGCCCTTTACTCAACTGACCACATGGCATCTGAGAACTCATCCATACCTGGATTCAAAACACAGCCCAGAGAGATGCCCCTGCATGGCCCCATAGGAGTCTGACAACCAATCAGAATACATTTCTTATACAGGAACAGAAAACAGAGAGGTGCAACTGAACAGGGTATAAAAAGCCTAGCAAGCTCCTCCCTCAGCCCTTCCCTTCTTTTCCACCAACATTGAAGCATGTGATCACCTTTTCTGTTCAGGGCTCAAGCCATGTGGTCCTGTCCAACAATAAACCATCTTTCCAAGCAGCCTCCATGTCTCCAGTGTCTTTTTCCCCACTAGGAGCTGAACCCAGAAGGACATTTCTTTCATCATGCAGTGTAGAGTTTCATTCGGCAGAGCCCACTAATGTAAGGTGACCAGACGTCCCGCTTTTCGCGGGACAATCACGATTTTTAGTAATTTGTCCTGTGTCCCACGGCGTGTTCCAAAAGTCCCGATTTTCCAAAAGAAAGAAAATCAATTTTAAAAAGGACACCGTTAAAAAAAAGTTTTTATTTCTCTGAAGTGTCATTCCCGATGTGGCCTTTAGAGGGCAGTGTTTTCCCTCTCTCCGCTTGGCTCGCTTGCAGCGCCTGACGAGGGGCTAGGCTCCCTCCCCTCCTGCATGTGCGCGCCCTGACGCGTGATGTTTTTCTGCAGGGAGAGTGACGGGTTTCTGGCGGCGGCAGCGCGGCGAGGAGGAGGCTCGGTCCCGGGCTGTTGGAAGGGTTTTTTTTGCCTGCTTCTCTCGGGCGCCACTCTCCCTGCAGCCATTTCTCCCTCTTTCTCCTTTTTGTCCTTTCTCCTCCTTCCCCCCAAAAAGAGAACAAGAGGGAGAAAGAGGAGGCATGGGGAATAGATAGTGGTATCTTTGCTGCTTTCTGAGCTTGGGGAAATATTTCCCCCACACCTCCTCTTTCAGAAAAAGGAGGTGTGGGGGATAGATATTGGGATCTTTGGTGCTTTCTGAGCTTGGTGCAGCAAGGATCCCACTATTTCCCCCCCCCCCACCTCCTCTTTCAGAAAGAGGAGGTGTGGGGGATAGATAGTGGGATCTTTGCTGCTCTCTGAGCTTGGTGCAGCAAGGATCCCACTATTTCCCCGCCCTTCTTTTTCAGAAAGAGGAGGTGTGGGGGATAGATAGTGCCAGTGCCTGGAGGCTGTTAGGGTCTGGATGGGAACGAACAAGCTTGCACTCAATCCCGACAAGACCGAGTGGCTATTGATGCTCCCTCCCAAAGATGGTCCAGCTATTCCATCCCTCAGCCTGGGGGGTGAAATTATACGCCCCTCAGAGAGGGTTCGCAATTTGGGAGTCCTCCTGGATCCGCAGCTGACGTTAGAACATCACTTGTTGGCTGTGACCAGGGGGGCCTTTGCCCAGGTTCACCTGGTGCACCAATTGCGACTCTACCTGGACCGGGAGGCCCTTCAGATAGTCATTCACACCCTCTTCACCTCAAGAATGGATTACTGTAATGCGCTCTACATGGGGCTGCCCTTGAAGAGTGTTCGAAGACTTCAGTTAGTCCAGAACGCAGCTGCGCAAGCTATTGTGGGTGTACCTAGGTACACCCACATTACACCTATCCTCTGCGAGCTGCGCTGGCTGCCCATTGGTCTCCGGACACGCTTCAAGGTGCTAGTCGTTACTTTTAAAGCCCTACATGGCATCAGACCTGGCTACCTGAGAGACCGCCTCCTGCCAATTACCTCCAAAAGACCGATTAGATCGCACAGACTAGGCCTTCTCCGGATTCCATCTGCCGGCCAATGTCGGCTGGTGACCCCCTGGGGGAGGGCCTTCTCTGTTGCAGCTCCGGCCCTCTGGAACGATCTCTCTGTTGAGATCCGGACCCTTACTACCCTTCCGGCCTTCCGTAAAGCTATTAAGACCTGGCTGTTCCAGAAGTCCTGGGACTGTTGAAGTATCCAGCCCCACTTTAAGTTATGAATGTTGCTGTAATTTTAAATTGTTGTATTGTCTTTTATATTCCCCCTCCCTTTTTTATTGTAAGGCGCCCGGAGTCTTCCAAGAGTGGGTGGCATACAAAACTAATAAATACAAATACAAATAGTGGGATCTTTGCTGCTTTCTGAGCTTGGTGCAGCAAGGATCCCACTATTCCCCCCTACCTCCTCTTTCAGAAAGAGGTGTGGGGGATAGTGAGATCCTTGCTGCTTTATTTTCTGGATTAATTGGTGGAAATGTGCTCTCATTCATGATCCATTCCTATGACTTTGTGTATGTCCTGGAATAAATGTACAATAGTTATTGTTTCTTTTTCCATCATATTTTTCTTACAAAAAGATGAAAAGGACTGTTGATGGAGCTACCAGGCATTTGGAAGGCAGGATTGCTCAGGTAGTCCTCGACTTATGCCTGGTAACTGAGTGACTGTTCAAAGTTATGACAGACCCCTCCCTCCCTCCCAAAAGGTACTTACGACCTGGTTCGAAGTTCTGATGCCTCATGTCTCCCCTGCAGTCACTCCATAACTGACCCACATTTATAGCCACTTGCAGCATCTTGTGGACATATGACTGTGACTTACATTTTTAAAAATTCTATGCACAATACTTTGAAATGTATTGTGCATAGAATTTTTAAAAATAGTTTTACTTCCATTTATTCTTTGTGGAATATTTTGAAATGTTTTACTTCAATTTATTTTGGATAGAATCTTTTTTTAAATAGTCAGGAGTCAATGACACTGAATTTGCACTTTTAATAATCAGGAAGCACATACTGAGTTTCTTTGAAAGAAAATCCAATAATTTAAAAATCCAATAATTTGTTTCCTAGTACAATTTGAATGCTTATTAGTAACCTATGACTATCACTAAGTGTTGTAGCTTATGATTCTTGATGAATGTATTCTATTTTATTTTTCTTTATGTACACTGAGAGCATATTCACCAAAGACAAATTCCTTGTGTGTCCAATCACATTTGGCTAATAAACTATTCTACTCTACTCTACTCATTTCTATTTCAATTCTAACAAGGAGTATAGCTTCTCTCTCTTGAAAATGTAAGCTAAGGCATTATAATGCAAGCTAACCTTAGCTTTCAAACAGTTCATTTAGTGACCAAAGTTACAATGGCATTGAAAAAAGTGACTGATGACCATTTTTCACACCTAGCGAACATTTTCACACTTAGCGACCATTGCAGCATCCTCATGGTCACATGATCAAAATTTTGATGTTTGGCAACAGATTCGTATTTATGATAGTTTCAGTGTCCTGGGGCCATGCAATCATCTTTTTAATCAAGCCCCCCCCCCCCCCCCGTCCAATGGTGTCCCTCTTTACCAATCTGAAAATCTGGTCACCTTACTGACTAATGTGACCCAAACTGTATTCCCCCCCCCCCCACCACCATCCGCAGTTACAGCGGCCTCTCTGGCCTCGGCGATTCTATGAACTAAGTATAAGCTCCACCTTTTCCTCCCAAAGTGGAGTAAGTAGGAACGAAGAATTTCCGGAACTTAAGAACGCGGACCGCGAGGTGGGGTGGGGGAGATTTTCTCGGTTGAACGCTGTTTCGACGCGTTTTTTGATGTGGAATCATGTCGGGAGTTGGTCTGCTGTGTCGTGTAGGATTGCGACGGTTGGTACCTGGAAGCATCCTTAATTCAGTTCTCGGGGCAGCGGAGCCTGCGGAAGTTGGAGTTAGACTGCAGTAAGTCTGCGGCGGGAGCTGAGAGACTTGTTTTGCTACACGTATAATTCTTTTTAGGTGTCCTTTTGTGCTCAAACAGCTCCTCCCCCACGCCAGTTCTGCCTTTCGCTTAATAATAATAAGAAAAGTAAAACTCGCAACCATCACTCGTATTTACGGATGATAGAGTGGGTTAAAGCTTTTCTACCTCCAGGAGCTGCACGTGAGTCAAGCTGGGGGACAGTTTTAATGCGGAGACGAGTTTCAAGAAAGGCATTGAACAGTGTTGAGTTTAGTCATCGGCTCTTCAAAGCCAGTAGTATTCCCCAAGTAGTGTTGCCTATAATGCTATCAAATTAGTTTTCCTCTTTTCTCTCCTTTACGATCCCCATTTCCGCTGGGATAACATTCGTGAAGAGAGTATAATAATTGGGAAGAATACCTGGTAAGGATGCGCATGATAAAGGTAGCAGGAAACTGAGCCCAATTTCCAGAAAATTAGCACCCTTAACCAGGTTTGCATATTTATCCCTGTCACTAGTTGGAAATTTGTAGCAGTTGGCAGCATGGGACAATTTAATAAAAAGGCACATTCTTGATGCAGATAAGTGGGAAAAGTTATACAATTTGTAAATAATGCAGCCTAAATCTTTACCCCATATAAACGTCCAGCGTCTCCTTATTCATCCAAATGGAACAGGTTTGTCAGTATAATTGTACCATACACTTGATCTTTAATATGCTAACATACATATTTGAAAGACTTAGGTTTATACCAACATGGCTGAATCCTTCCTAATGCTTCAACTTCTCAATTTTTCAGAGAGAGAGAGAGAGAGAGAGAAATTTTATTTTGTTATAATTAAAATTAATTTACATAGAATCAGACCTACATTTGATGTTTCTCCGTCCATTTATTTTTTCTAACCCTGCTTCCTTTTTGAAATGTAGCTTCTAGTACCATAGCTCTTAAACTGTTGAATCTAATTACTCTTTTTACCAGTCTTGAATAATGATATTACCCCCCTTCCCAAAAAAATTTTTAATACCATCATTAGTCCCAGATTGGATCCTCAAGTTACAAATGAGAAATTAAAATTGCTCCATAACCTCCAGAATATGCTGGTTTGGTGTAGTGTCTAAAAACCAGGAAAGTTTATGTTCTAGTGCTGCCTCGGGCATGAAGACAATGGATTACCTACAGCTGGTCACTTTTTCTTTCTTCTAGGAAAGAGCCAATGGCAAGATGCTTCTGGGAAAAAAAACCACTGCTCTGTCAGCTGATAATAGCTCTAAAAACCTAACCCTCCCCAGTTATAGAATTTTCTTTTAGGATATAAACTGCTGAGGTTTCCTAGTCATGTATTATGATAATTATTTCCTGACCTTTTCTTTATTATTGGTAGGTTGAACATAAAAGTAACAAATCAAGGTTATTGCACTGGAAGTTTGAAAATGCAAACATTCATTTTTCTGAACTCATTTTTCTTGTCTTTGGTAGGGGTCTGTGGTTTGTCACAGTTCGACATATTATTTACAATAGCACATGGTGGGATGAGCAACTTTCAGAAGAAAATGTTGAGTTCCTTAAGAAACTTTCAACAGAAGAATATAAAACTCAAACTGCTAGTAAACTTTGTCCTCTGAAAGATGAGCCATGGCCTCTGAACTCATGGGAGCCAGGTTGGTATACAATAAATTCAAGGGATAAAGAAAAGGGTTATTTTGGATATATCTGATTGGATATATATCTAATTCCTTTATTAAAACATATTTCAAATGAATGAATTAGGTCTACTAGAATTGCATCTTATAATTCTGTTCTTTTACTTCCACTTTGCTAAGTTTATATATTTTACAATAATCAGTGAAAGTCTATTCCAATTATTGGCAAGTCAGATAAAAGTTATTTCAGCAAGTCCAACTCTGGGAAATTCTTATCGATATCTCCATTATAATAAACTCGTTTGCTGCCTGATTATAGAAAGAAATTACAATGAAATCAATAAAACACTAAAGACAGATAGTGAACTGCAGCAGACTAGATGGAAGGAAGCAAGAAGTATCACACTCCCTCGCCAAAGATTGGGTAAAGAGTCACGCCTTCATGCCTCTTTTAAATAATAGCAGAGTGTGGGCCATCTGGCTCTCATTGCAGACTGCAAATGCACTTCCAAGATCCTGAAAGATGATATTGTTTAATTGAAGAAACCTGGTTTGTGCTAACCCTGCAGGATGAAATAAGATGAACAAGTACAGTAATCCTTCAAGTAATCTGGCCGTTATTCCATAGTGAGGTACAAATGCCAGTTATATCTATAGGATTAATGCACTGCCTAGATGATCACTCTACAATGGGAGGGACATAGTTTTGTTAAATGTATAGTGAAGAATAGCATTGTAGTTATAACACAGTAACATCACATGTTAATTGCTCCTGCATGTTTAAAAATATTAGACATTAAAAAAAGCTGACATTACTTGTTTTCATAGTATGTCCAGTGTAATTTAATCTAAATATTATCTATCAGATAGTAGTAGCTGCCACTTGAATAAGTTGATTGTGTTGCAAGATACTGTTTGTAGGATCTGTATATGCTGTGAATTAATTTAAGAATTAATCTGTCATGATTTTCTGAACGCCAATAGGCTTGAAATTTAAGAAAGGATTGTTTTATGCTTTTATTCACAGGTTCTAAAAGAGTCGGTATTATTGCAGTAAAGTTGGGAATGATGCCATTATGGACTAAGCAGGGTAAAAAAATACCTGTCACAATGCTTCAGGTAAGGTAGAGAACACATACTGTATTTTTCGGAGTATAAGATGCACCCGAATATAAGACGCACCAAGGTTTTGAAGAGGCTTTTTTTTTTAAAAAAAAGTAGGTAGGTAGATAGACGGAGAGAGAATTATAGTAGGTGTGGGGAGAGAGAGTAGTTAGGTAGGTAGGTAGATAAAGGGAGAGAGAGATAAGGAGAGATAAAGTGTTGGTAGGTAGGTAGGTAGAGGGATAGAGAGAGAGAGAGAGAGAGAGAGAGAAATATAGTAGATAGGGAGAGAGAGTAGGTAGGTAGAGGGATAAAGAGAGAGAAATACAGTAGGTAGATAGGTAGGGAGTATACAGTACAGTAGATAGGTAGGAAGAGAGAGAGAGTAGTTTGGTAGGTAGATAGATAAAGGGATAGAGAAATAGAGAAATACAGTAGGTAGGTAGGGGGAGAGAGACTAGGTAGGTACGTAGAGGGATAGAGAGAGAAATAGAGTAGGTAGATAGGGAGAGAGAGTATGTAGGTAGGTAGAGGGATAGAGAAATAGAAAGAGATAGAGATAAATACAGTAGATGGTAGGGGGAGAGAGAGTAGTTAGGTAGGTAGATAAAGTGATATATATAGAGAGAAATACAGTAGGTAGGGAGAGAGAGTAGTTAGGTAAGTAGATAAAGTGATAGAGAGAGAGAAATACGGTAGGTAGGTAGGTAGGTAGGGAGAGAGAGTGTAGGTAGGTAGGTAGATAAAGTGATAGAGAGAGAGAGAGAAATACAGTAGGTAGGGAGAGAGAGTGTGTAGGTAGGTAGAGGGATAGAGAGAGAGAAATATAGTAGGTAGGTAGGGAGAGAGTGTGTAGGTAGGCAGAGGGATAGAGAGAGAGAAATACAATAGATAGGGAGAGGGAGAGTAGTTAGGTAGGTAGGTAGATAAAGGGATAGAGAGAAAGAGAAATAGAGATAAAGAAATACGGTAGGTAGGGAGAGTGTCTGTAGGTAGGTAGGTGGATAAAGAGAGAGAGAGAGAAATACATTTGATAGGTAGGTGTTTCTGCTACCACAGCACTTGATCAATGTCATTCTCATCAATCAGTTAAATATTTTTTCCAAAAAGAAAAAAAAGGTTTTGCACTCTGCAAACCTCCCCAAAATGGCCTGTTTTTCACAAAAATGCCCCCCCTTTTAAAGGCATGAATAGCCTTGGGGGGCTTGCAGAGTACTCCTGGGGGGTGGGCCCCACAAAATCAAGCAATAAAAGCCCCCTTTTTCATGAAAACGGGCCTGTTTTTTGTCAATAAAATTGCATCATAGCCTTATGGAGGCTTGTAGAGTGCTGCAGGGGACTTGGGGAGCAAAAAGTGGCCTGTTTTTTGCTCATTTCTGCCCTCCCCAGCCACCAGGAGCTCTGTGAAAGCCTCCATAAGGCAATGCATGGCCATTTTGATGAAGGGGCGGGGCTTTGGAAGGCAAAAAATGCTGTATTCGGTGTATAAGATACACCCAGATTTTCAGCCTCTTTTGAGGAAAAAAGGTGCATCTTATACTCTGAAAAATACGGTAATAATTATATTTAATTTGTTATGTATTGCACTTCACATAAAAATTTCAATACAAAACTTTTTTGTCCAGGTGGAAAAAAATAAATTCAGAAAGAGAACTTTGATAAGTGATCAATAAAAGTGCAATCAATAAATCAATGAAATGATAATAGTGTAATAATACTTACCTACCCAGCAGGATTTTTAGAGTAGAGCATGATTTTTAGAGTAGAGGGTGGCTGGATTTTCTTAAAAGCTTAAATGCTGGTGATGTTTGTTCACAGTGTGCTAGTGTATGCTGCCTGATAGTTCCAGCTTGGTCTCCATCTCAGAAGCACTACAATATTCATGAATTTTCCAAAAAGAAAAGAGTCAACATCATCTCTGAAGTGGGATTTTATATTATATTGTTTTTAAACAATCTAAGCATTTCCCCAACATTAATTCTTTCAGATTCTAGTTTGCAAAGAGAATTACAACACCTCAGGTTGTAGAAGCTAATAATAAACCATTTTCGTCTTGCAGAAGGCTATTAAAGCCTGGTTTTCCTCTCACGCATTTGATCTAGTGTTTAAGGCACTAGGTTAGATAACAGAAGATCATCAGCTCAAGTCCTGCCTTAGCCCTTGGGTGGCTAAGCCAGTCTTAGCCCAAGCCACCTCATAGGATTGTTGTTGTGGAGAAAATAGAAGAAAGATGTCTGTTGGATATATTTGCCAAAATAATAAAGCTGGAACACAAATAAATAAAATAATAAATGTGTATCTGTTTTTATGGAAATGGTTTATAGTGCCCCAGTTTTCCTTATTTCTTTTATTTGCTTATTTTAATTGAAGGTTTTTATGTTGATTTTAGAATTGTTTGCTATCCAAAGTTATGCATTTAATATAAATAAAGTTGTGCACACATTAACCTATAAGAATAGAATTTCACATCTTATTATCTAGAATTAGATGTAAAACAGATTGTTGAAGCCAATATTTTTTCAAAAATTTAAGACTAAATCTAATTGTCTTTTTCTTCAACTAATATGTGATAAACCTGAATAATTTCTTGTAGGTTCAAGACTGCCATGTTATTAAATACACACCCAAAGAAGAATTTGATGGGAAAACTCCCAGTCTAACTGTTGGGGGGAAAAATGTGTCTGAATTCCATGTAAGTCTGATTTATTTTTCTTTTTGGAGTGGGACAACAATTTTTATTGCATTATCCAAAGGAATGCATTTTTAGAAAGAAGATATCTTTAAAATCTAAAAGACTGTCTCTTTTTTTGTCTTTTTAAGGAAACTTTTATTTCCTTGTCATAATTTTTTGAAGATAATCCTAAACCTTAATACATTTTTTCATGGAACATTTATGAAGCTAAGACATGTTTGCTTTTGTGTTCTAGTTCCTTTAGTGTTTTGTTTATTTTGACTAATGATTAAACATAGTATATGTTTATCATTCATAAATCATGCCATATTGGGCTATGAAAGAAGGCTTTATTCATTTTACAGTCTTTTTACATGCATATATAATTGTATGCTATACATAGTCCTCAACTTGTCTGCTTCAGTTATTTGCTAAGTGAAAATAAGCTAACACAACTCCTACATGGTACAAAATTAAACATCTTTCTGTAATTTTGAGTATGTAATTATTGTTTATTGTTTTCTGTAGATTCAAAATAAGAAAACATGACAAAAACAAGACAAAAGTTTGGATAGCTTGCAATTAGTGTTTTTAACATCTCAGATGAGTTGTTTCCTATAACCAACTACGAATATTTTTAGTTATTATTTTCAGTTATTACCCATTCTTTTTTATAGAACTAGCTCAGAAAACATATATGTACTGCATGCTTGAGATCTACAGATTTTCAGTAGTACTCAAATCTGGAGAATGTGAAGTCCATTCCAAATTTTTACTTTTACAGCTAGTTCTCATTGAACAACCACTCATCCAGGAACCATTCAAAGTTACTACAACACTGAACAAAAGGAACTGATGATGGGTCTTTGTGGTAGCAGCCATAGGAGCACTTGTTACTTGATCATGCTTTGGTTGCTTGACAACTAGTTCCGTTATAATGATTATAGTATCCCACAGTCATGTGATTGCTTGTTGGAAGCCAGCAGTAGGAACGCAAATGGCAAAGGCAATGGGAAAGGTGGCAGGCAGTCACAAATGGTGATTATTACATTATCTGTAATTAGTACAGAATTTGCCTAAAAGGCAACTGGGATTGTTTCAACTGTTTGTTTTAAGTTAGCAGGATCATATGACGTTTTATTTTACAATCCCCAGTGACCATCATTTAGCAAGGGCTACCTACATGTACTTCATGATTGATTTGGACCTTTTTTAGCTTGCTGCTTTGGTGAAACAGTCAACTACAGTTTGTATGTGGTTTCTTCTCTGACTAGGGCAGTGATGGGCAACCTTTTTGGCGTGGTGTGTCAAAAATCGGCAAAAAATCGAGCTTAACTCGCGTTGTGTGTCACTTCGACAAAAACATAATTTTGCGCAATTTATAGTTGCTGCTAATGGCGCTCACAGTGCCCGTTGGCACTCCGCTGTTCCCTGCTGTGGTGCGGTCGTAACCGACAGTCCCAGGAGTAGACTCTCTGTGCCGGCCTGACTGGAGAGAGGCGCGCACTGTTCCCGCGCTCCTCTCCTGCGGGTCCTCCCTCGCCGCGCTGATGACATGTGTGCGCACGGCACGCACGCCTTACCAGCAGCCCCTGGGCTCAGAAAGGGGCGGCAGCGATACAGTAAGTGAGTGTGGGCGGGGGAGATCACACGTCCCGCCCCCCCCCCCCCCCGTTCCTCCAGCACAGATTCTTTCATCCTCAGCAGCCGTGCAGGAGCCGAGGATGAATCGCATGAAATCCTGTGCGTGTCACCCCAAATGGCTACGTGTGTCAGCACTGACACGCGTGTCATAGGTTCGCCATCACTGGACTAGGGGATATTAACTTTTGGGTATATTGATATTTAATTGAAATTATTTTTCCTACCTCCCGTGTAGTATTTTGTACCATATACATATAGTTCTCAAATTATGACCATAATGGGGATTGTACATCAAGATTCTAAATTGGGTCATCCACATGACCAACCCAATTTTATGACCCTTTTTGTGGCTGTTATTATGTAAATGCTGTGATTGTTAAGCAAATCTATTTTTTTCTATGGGGCAATTGTCAAATTGTCAAAAACCAGAAGTAAATATTAGGAAAACCATTGTAAAACACTGTCATGTAACTACAGGAGGCTGCAAATGGCTATAAACACCAGCTGCGGAGCACCCAAAGGTTAGTTAAGTGACTGCAGGACTTTGAATCTGGGTCATAAGTATCCCCAGATAGGTCCATTATACTTACTAAGCAACAGATTATAAATTGAGAATTATCTACAGTTTATGTTTATTTGGGGATTGGTTGAAACTCAAAATTTGACCATGGGGCCTGAAACCTGCATACAACTGCGTGTAGGTGTGAACTCCAAGGCCTTCCTTTGCGTACCAATATTCTGCTTTTTAAAATTTAATTGGTTAACACAGTTTACAACAATGAAACAAATGTCTGTAATTCCACCTATCATTTAGTGAACCAGAGATTGGTAAATTCCATTCTTCATATATTAAAAGAAATATCTTTTTGAGAACAAATTAGAATAAAATGTAATTGATATAGTGCCAATGAGTTAGTAAAACACTTCTGATTTCCATTTTACAACCAATATTTTTGTGCTGCTTTAGTATATTATCATGGACTTAGTGCCTGATTTTCCTCTATTTTTGCATTGATGTTTTTATATAAGTTACCTTAATTGTACATTAAATAGAATCAATTCTTAAATGGCATGAAGTAGTGTGCATTTTGTTTTCTGAGAGGGATCTGAAATGCCCCTATCTGTGCATTTTGCATGAAACAGCTACATAGAATTAAAAGGCTTTTTTAAAGAGAAAGAGACAGAAAAAAGTATGAAAGGAGATTCTAGAAGAACAGAATTATGTGTCTAGATGGCCAATTTGTACTTTTAATAATTCTTTGATCTAATGATCTTTTGAATACATTTTCCTAGATTAAATCATGCTATCCCAAATTTACAGATCACAGTGACTTGATTTGCCAGTATATTAGGCCAGAAACAAGTCTTGATTACAGTGAAGTTTAATCAAAAGTATGGATACTCTTAATGTTAGAAAATCTTCTGAGGAAATCATTTAAATTATTTTATCTTTAATTTCCAAAATGATCTTGTGAGATTTTTCTGCAGGATTATAGAGGATTAATAATCTGTAGCTTTTCTGGCAATGCAATCGATCTTTAAAATTAATCTGAAAGATCAGGCATTTTTACAAGCAAATCTTTTGACAGTCATTGGTTCATGGTAATTATCCAAGTATGGCACTGCTGTCAGTCATGTAAATTGTTTACATGCTGTCAACATGTAAATTGCTTTCTGAAACAATCCATTTAACCACAAAATTTCACTATGTTGATTTCTTGCATTTTCAGTTTTCATTCATTGTTCATTCATTTAGTTACTATAATAAGGAAGCTCAGGGGAGCTTTTGAATTGTTCCAGAATAAAATGTTGATAAATTATATGTTCTTTTATATATTGTCTATTAACTTAATCAGGTTGCTAAAGTTGATTTTCTTCTTGTGAATTTAAGCTAGAATTCCTGACTTTATAGAGTCTGTCTTCTAAGACTGCCATTACAATATTGTCCTGAACTTATATCTCATATTTTATTTTATAAAAATATATTATCACTTATCCAGCACCTGGATTTTAGGAGTTAGTGGAATTTTATTTGCGAAGAATTTTGAATATATAATTGAACTGTATGTATCTCAGTACTGCATAAACGGCATATTAATACAAGGTGTGTTGCGGCTATAGTGTACTACTATGTCATATATATAGATTGCACAGAGAAATCAACTATTCTTTAACATAGAGGCTAGAACATTTTCAGATCCTATTGATTGATGCAGATCACTTTTTCTCAAAAACTTCCCTAATCTCATAGGAGTGTCAAACATTTAAATGTTTGAAGATACAACTCCATTTCAACTTTGGCCAGCATATTGTATAAAAATTATAATAAAATAATCTTCATAATACTATACAAAGCAATACGCAGATGCTATCATCTTACAAATGAGATAGCCTTCAAGATGATCATAATCCAGTATACCACAAGGTCTGTAAAAAGAGTCCGGTTTTAATGGTTCATCTAAAAAAAAGGAAAATTAGGTGGGGTCTCAAAAAAATTATAGAAAGATTTTGTTCAGAGGGCAGGCACTACAATAAAAATTGCATTCCCTGCTTCTCTCTCTCTCCCTCCCTCTCTCCTTCCCTCCCTCCCTCCAAACACAGAACTCTTGCCTGATTGACATTTTCTTGACATTCTTTTTGCTGTTTCTATAGTGGTTATAATTTTTACAGGGCTGGGTTGCTAGCCTGATATCTAACCCTCCTTTTTTCTCATTTGCACTTGGGATTGGCAATGGCAGAGTTAATTTCTGATTACCCAAAATGAGCTGAATAAAAGATGGTTTGAACACTACCAGGAAACTCTTTACCAGTCAAATCCACCTACTTTATACAATTTAAATGAAGAGTATTCCCAACAAGAGATGGTAAAACTGGTGAAATTACAATTGAAGAAGTAAATATGGTAATTAGAAGCCCTAACAACAAGGCAGCTGGCTTTGATAAGATATGTGACAATACAATTTTAATGGGTTTCTGTATACTTTATGGGATATAAGAAGTGTGCCTTCTCTATTGTAGTACCTGCCCTCTGGAATGTGCAACCCTTTTTGAAATAATGCTCTTTCCTTTTATGTTATAGTTAAGATTTATCTATGTTGCTAAGCTAACTTATTTTTTTTTAAAAAACTGCTGAAAAACTCATATGATAAAAAGTGTGATATAGAGAAAAGGGTATACATATGCCTGTTTGTAAAAAAGATGCATACATTCAGATTCCAGGTGAGAACCTATTTAGAAGTAGAATAGTGAGTAAAAAAGAGCACCTTTAATTATTGATAAAAATGATATTTTATTCATTTTGTATACCTCTAATATTTGCCTTTCTCTACATATTTATAATTTAAATTTTTATAAAGATTATATGTGGTCTGTTTAATACATATGATTGTGCTGTTACTTGCTTTTGAACTATATGATCTCAGTGTGACAAGATTCTATTGTGGTATTGCTTTTAATATTGGGTAAGCCAGTTTTTTTCTAAAGTGACTATTTGATAGCATCCTTTTCATTTCTGCTCCCACAAGTGCAAAGTATGAAGTGAGAACATCAGACCTGTATGTATCAGTATGCTTTTTATTCATAGCATACTCCAGGAATACTTATTATTAATATTTATGTAATATTTATTCTATGAAAATTATTATGTCATAGGTTTATAATTTGTTCATTTTCATGAAAAGAAAACATTTTAATGAATGCTTTATTGTAAATATAGATGGGCTCTTAGGGCATACAGCTTTTGTTAGCACAGATAGAATAACTAATACAGTAACTCAAAACATTTTACATTTAAAGTTTTAATAAAGGAATTAAGATTATTGTACTGTGCTTTTTAATTAAGTATTAACTTTCATTTAGAGCATTGGCACTTTTTTAAAATATAGACTATTATACAATTACAAGCAACAATGCTCTTTGTCATTCTGTGTCATTCTGTTCTCTGACATTTGTGAGAACAATAAAAAGTTAAATTCTATTTTTATTGTTTAAAGGGGCTGCATATTACGTATATAAATTCCACTTTTTACTATGCTGACTGTAGTTTTATGATTTCCAGAGAAGTTCTTCTGTCATGGAAATATACAGAGAACTAGGGCTTCCACCAAAACAGAAAACTTCAATATTTCGAGTGTCACCTAATGCTGTCATTAAGCCAGGTAATGTTAACAAGGTGCAGTATAATTTTTCATTATATTCTCCCTACTAATTAAAAGCTATTTAGCAGAAGAATAAGTATTTGCTAAACTAGTATTCTTCTACTCAAAAAATAATACATAAGTACCATGTATGTAAAAGTAAAGAATTAAAAACTTATCATTCTCCAAAGAAAAATTAATAGTCATTATATTAGGTGCCTGTTATCTTACATTTATTTGAAATAACCTTGAGACAAAGTGAAGTGACTTTAAAAAAAAGTTGGCTATAGCAGAAATATTTTTTTATTTAGTTTAAACATAGCTCATAACAAATGTTATTTGTGATATTTGCTGATTGAATTGTGGTCATGGACAGGAAAGTAAATTCATAAAAGTTACTATATTTAAAAAAAAGATCACAAAGTGAACCAAATAAAAATTGTTTCTAATACTGAAAATAAATGTTTCTGTACTTTTGAAATGATAGAGAAAAATAATGTTCAGTGAAACCATATACTTTTAAAAATACAGATAGTCCTTGGCTTATGACTGGTAACTTAGCGGCTATTCTAAGTTACAGGGGACCCCTCCAAAAGTTACTTATGACCTGCTGGGGAAGTTATGGCCACTGTAGTGCCTCTGTAGTCATTCACCCTTATCTTAATTGACCACTGTAGCACACACTTCTCCTGTCTTCTCTCTCTCTCTCACACACACACACACCCCAGCACACCAGCACACCAGATCTCCACAGGTATTGGCTCAACTTCCCACTCCATCAGCTTCCATATCCTCCTCATTTACCTTTCAAAGATCTGTAGAATTCCAGAGCTTGGATTAGGTAAGAGATATAATCAGCTTCCTTAACCTGGTCTGTGCATTGCTATGGAAAGCACTGGGGCTTTGAAGTTCTTCAGAAGGTAAGAGCATAATGGGTGGAGTGGATGCCCAAGCCCTTGGTGGGGCAGGGAAAATAGGTCCAAAGGCTGTGGGGACCTCAAGGGGCATAAACTAGAGCACTGGGTGTCTCAAGGGATGGAGGATAACTTGGGAGCTTGAAGCAGGTGTAGCTGATCTGCATTAGGCCTCCCAGGTTATCCTCACTCCTGAGGTATCCAGTGCTCTGCTTACAACCTGGACAGTTATTTAACAGCTGCAGCAGGGAAACATGGGATTCAGCGAAGTCATTTTCTTAATGCTTGTCATGACATGCAACTGTAATGGCATGCTCTATTGCAATTATAAATTGAGGCACATTTAGCTTTCATTTTACATTAGGCAAAGGTTTTATTAAATCCCAGCAAATTATGAATAAACTTTAAAAACCATCTCATTTTCCTATTAAATATTTGTGTGATTGCCAGGGAGCAACGAGTAGAATGGAATATGCAACAATTGATTCCGAATTGGGGAAAATATGTGAAGGTTGTGTACTTTCACCTAATTTATTTCATGTATAGAATAGTAAATGCTACATTAGAAATAGAAATAGCAATTAAAATAACTGAGATCCAGCTTTAGATATGTTGATGACACTACTTTTTTGGTTGCAAGTGAGAAATATTTCAGGAATCTCGTGTTGAAGGGGAGGAAAAACTTTTTAAAATGGCCTCAATATTTTTTTTTGGGGGGGGGAGAAGAGCCCTAATTTGTCAATAGTCAGTGCCAACCCCATGCAATAGGTGAACAACAAAAAGTTTTAATAAATTCTGATTCTTAAAAACCTTGGGTATAGATCTTTGAAAAAAAATGACAGAATTTTGACAGTGTTTGCTCTCCAACCGTGTTTAAATTTAGTTTATGAACGTTTCATTATCAGAATAGGTAACATCATCAGCAGGATTTTCTTGTCCTACTCTCCTTAGCTTATAAATATCTTGTGTGATCAGTTGGTCCTTTGATTGGTTGATTATTTGGACTTTGGAGCTATATTTAAATTCTGAGCAGCTGATTGATTATCTTGTGGATTGATCGTTTGAATGGTCTGGTCTCTTACATATTCATATGCTGGATCTAGATCACTGTGCCTGTTAATTGCTCCTTTGGTAAAATACAAAGATTCAATAAATTCATGTGCATGGCGGGTGCTGGCATGGCCAATGATTTTTGTTCCTTCCCAATCAAACGGGGGTTGTTTATTATCAATGGGGTTTGAGATCAGGGATTTTGGGTCGTGCTGTTTACCTGCTAGTTGATGTTAATGAACCCCTATTTCAAAACACTTTTTTGTTTGTCCCATATAGAATTGGTTACAATCGTTGCAAATGATTTTGTATACTATGTTGCTGTTGTCTTCCTTCTGTATTTTGTCTTAGATTTTGTCTTTTGTCTTTTTTCTGAGTGTACATGTGGGTTTGTGAACTATGCAGTGTGTTTTGACTCTTTTGAAAAAGGTCTGAATGCAGCTCTTGTGTGCAGTGAGGTGAGTGCTTGTGAAATTTAGAATTTGGTCTGGGTGGTTGTTAATTCGCTGCTCTCTTGTCTCGTTATGTTAGTATCTAGGTCATTGTTCTTTTTCTTCCTCACATGTAAAACTGATCCCATTTATTGAAGCCTGGTATTCTACCAAAGGAGCAATTAACAAACATATTGATCTAGATCCATCATATCACTACATAAGAAACCAGATCATTCAAACAACGAATCAACCAACAAGAGAACCAATCAGCTACTCAGAATTTAAATATAGCTCCAAATGAACAACCAATCAAACAACCAACAGACCACACTGGCACACAAAACATAAGCTAAGGAGAATAGGACAAGAAAATCCTGCTGATAATGTTACCTAGTCTGGTAATGAAACGTTCAGAAACTAAATTGAAACAAGTTTGGAGAGCAAACCACTGCCAAAATCTAAAACCCGAGTTTTAGTATTTTCTGTTATTTGAAAATGACAGAATATTTATCTTTTGTGTCAGGAGAAGACAGTTATTAACTATAAGTAGAATAATCAATTTGCAGATAAATAAATGAGAAGTAATTCTTTGTCATAGTTGAATCTACCTTTAGAGTGGGGACCCCATTATTGAAAAAAATAATTAGAATGGAGCCATGTCATGTCATTATATAACACAGCAAGATATTTTATATTTTTCTCAAAATGCAGAAACTGTAATACATATGTTTTGCTGCATCTGATATTAAGTAGTAAGTAGTTTGACTGATTCCTTACTTAATCTTCATAGTTGTAGCCAGACATTAATGGTTTCCCATGTGTGTGTTTTTAACCTAAACTGTTTAATCTCTCTTAATTTACTTTAAGGTACACCTCTGTATGCAGCTCATTTCCGCCCAGGGCAGTACGTGGACATCACTGCTAAAACGTCAGTTCCAACTCTATTTATTTATGTCCTAAAGTTTTAAGTACAATTTAATTAGCTTTTCTTAGAAGTCTTTAATTAAGCTATTAATAGGGTGCTCTTCAAACATTTGAGTAAAATATAAATAAAATACACTAATGAGTTTTTATAAATATAATAAATCTGCTCCTTGAAATAACATTTTTCCCCTACTCTAAGACAAAATGGTGTTAAATTAGTTCTGAGGTGGGTTGTCAGTAGAGTAAGGCAGCTTCAGTTACAGCACTGAGAAATAAAGCAAGGTAGTTTATCTATCGCTACTATTTCAAATAATGGTTATTGTTTATGAAACAGCCTTTGTAGTATAAGTAGAATTAAAAATTAACAGGTCTGATTTATAAAACTTTCTAAGATTGAGAGAGTAATTGGCCTAAAATCATCTAGTTTCTATGCTTTCAACTGTTATAACAAATCGGCTGTCATTCTGGTTCTTTACTCAGATGTATATTCAGGAATTTTAGTTTCTGTTGTGTAAAAAAAACCAGAACAAAATTTATTGAAATGCCTTCCCACTACAGTATGATTTATAAGTTAGTACCTTTGTTTTGAAATGACACAACTAAGAATTAGAGATTTATTGTATTACTAAGTTTAAGCTTGTTGTATTAGTTCAATTTTGTTTTTATTATCTGATTTCTTTTTTTCCTATCTTTATAACTTACCAGTGGTAGAAAAGTAAGAGGACCACTGTATTTATTAGAGTTAGGATACTTTTTTTTCCTGTTACTTAACTAGTAGAATGATGACCTCCTCAGTTAAATGAATTATTCAGATTCCTTAGCTTTACTAGAAAAAGCACAGTATTTTATTATGGAACAAGCTAAAGCAGATTGTCAGTCAAAGCATTATATATTTAACTTTTTTTAACATCAAGTTAGTTTCATATTCTGTATTGAAAAATAAATTCCACCTGTAAAGAAATGTGTATTGTGTTAACATTATGTCTAGTGAGATAGAGCACATAAATGCAGGATTTATTCCAAATATAAGGAGAATACAGATAAAAAAAGTCTCTTAAAGGTCTGAAGGTCCCGAAGGCAATGTATTAGTTTTCATTGCCTAATTTTTCATCATGTGAAAAATAGGTCCATGCGATAAATGTATTACATTGAAAGGATCCATAAGAGAGGCAGTGTAGGTAGCACAATAATAACTAACCATCTACAGGCTCTTAACAGCTGAAGATTTCCATTTTTGTATTCTTACAAGTTCTTAAAACTTGAAACAGACACAGAAAGAAAAATGGTTCTAAGAGTACTGCCACTTATATGTATGCAATTTGTGTGTTGAAATTGCTTTTCGATTTTATCCCATCAAAGTCACTATTTATGGACTATGTGGATAATTCCCATCTTTGCTGTTTTGTAAAAAAGGGCAACTAGATGAAAATACTGAAATGGACATTTAGTTCTTTGCCACCAGGAATTATATTGCTTGATTGAACTTGACATATATGGTCAACAATCCAAGATTAAATGTCGTTGCATCATGTTTTGGCTTTCTCTAAACATTTCTCCTTTAATATATATACATATTTCTTTAAAATAGCTTTTTGTTCACAAAACATATTTAATTGATTCATAAACTGGAAGTTCTCCAGCAGGACAGACGTGGGGGTGTGTGGGCTCTTAAGAGTCTCACATGAACCCTGTCTGACAAACCATCTCCGAGATCTTTTTTAGATTGAAACCCTCCTGGAGGAGGGGCGAAGAAAGGGCAGCATCTCATCAGACCCAGGGGGAGGCAACAGTCCCTCACAGGTTGAAGATTTGCCCTCTGAATTGGAGTAGGGGCGGCAGCATGGCAACATGCTGCACAAGAAGCTGACTTCCAGCCAAAGCAAATGAACAGGAGTGTGAGGAAGAGATGAAAGACTGATAAGAAAATTCATCTAACCCACAGCCATAAATCAAACTTGGAAAAGGCAAAGAATCTTGAGAGAATAAATAATATTGATGATCAGATCGGGATTTTTGAAGAAAGAAGGAAGGAAGGAAGGAAGGAAAGAAAGAAAGAAAGAAAGAAAGAAAGAAAGAAAGAAAGAAAGAAAGAAAGAAAGAAAGAAAGAAAGAAGAAACTAGCTGCAATTTTGGAACTGGACATTAAGAAAGAACAAAAGACCAAGATGGCTCCCGTCGCTCTTCCCCACAGCAGCTGAAGCAGAAAATTTAAGGTGGATCAGAATTCTGAAATAAGAACTATATAACTAACTGTAACTTTGGAACTGGACATCATGGAAAGCTGGGAATTTGAAAAATTACGTGAAATTAAAAAAATATGCATAAATCATTAAAATCAACCCTAAACAGAATTGTTTTTTTCCCATATATTTTTCTTATTTTTACATTTAAAACAATGAAGTACCGCGAAGTTGGAGTGACTATACATTCACATTAAATACAGCTAGTCACAACTATTGACAATTAGCCTACTTAATACATTATCAATCCTTCTGTCCAATTACAGTATATACAGTTTGTTCCAGTCTTGTCACCTTGTCTTATACCAGTCATAAAATCTATTCCAGACTTCAAAATATTCTGATTCCCCTTTATTTTTAAGTTCAAGAGTGAGCCTATCTGATTCCACACAGGCCAACACTTTTCTGATTATATCTAGCTCTGGTGGTGTATTTTCTTTTTTCCAATATTGTGCATAGGTTATGCGCGCCGCAGTTAGCTGAAGCAGAAAATTTAAGGTGGATGGGAACTCTGAAATAAGAACTGTATAACTTGCGATGATTACATTCTGAAGGAGCAGCACATGACAAAGCTCAGGTCATTTCTTGTTTTAGCTTGTTAGCACACAAAGTTCACAAAAACAGAGAAAGGGAAAATGGAACATTGTGCTATCTTTTGTATTTGGAGCCATGTGTGATCCACTACTCTTGTAAATTATAGGGTAACTTTTATACAGTGGAGTTGACACGTCCTCTGTCAAGGAACGCAAGTCCTTGCAAGTCCCCTTCCAACTTGGCTACTTGAAGTTGCATTAGTAAGTTGCTAAGTTCCCTAAGTTTTGATAGGCTCTGTTAGGTATTCTGGGAAACCTATCAAGTCTTTTGAACAGTGCATTCTCCACTGCTTCTGCTGAGCCATAGCACTCATCAAGTCTGTCCCAGATGGTTCTAAGGCCTGTTTCAGGGTAGTTTATATTTATTGCCCTGATTTGCTTTGCATGCTCAGCAGATTCACTTCCAAGCCATTTCATTATTAAATCCATCTCTCACTATACGACAGATCCAAGTCTCCGATGGCATTTTGGAAGGATGATCACCAAGCCCGATAGCTTTCTGGACAATTGTCGAACCTTTCAAATCCTTGTGTGACTAGCTCACATCGTGCAAGGAACTTGGCAAGGTCTATGATGGTTGTAGCCGATTGTGCATTGCTGTAGTAAAAAGGTGTTGAGTAGTCATATCTTTTGGGAGTCTCCAGTTTCAGCTGGTCCTTTTTCGACTGCTCTGGCATGAAGGCTATGGGATCTTATGGAATAAATTGCCGGTCAAGTACCTTGGATGTGAGGAGTCTGCTATCACATGTGCAACTTTGCTTGAAGCTTTCTCCTTTGTAGGCTTGGGGCTTGTCATTAGCCTGTAGTGGTGCTGAGTAGCTTGTTTCTTTAAAAAGTTGTCTTCCCTATCGAGGTGGGAAGGAAGTACAAAGGCTGACATTGTGGTGTAAAGAAAATAATCTTATACTTCACACCAAAAAAACTAAAGAATTTACAATTGACTTCAGAAAGAAGAAAGATGTACATTTACCATTGCACATAAATGGCAAAGAGGTGGAGAGGGTTGGTAGTTTTAAATTTCTGGGCACTTATATCTCGGAAGACCTCTCATGGACCATGAATGCTAACATGCTTGTGAAGAAGGCACAGAAGAGGCTGTACTTCCTGAGAATGCTAAGGAAGATAAATCTATCTCAGCATCTACTTCTGTCCTACCATCGCAGCACTATTGAGATATACGGCATTTTTGCATGGTATGGGAGCAGCTCTGCAGCGGATAAAAAAGCTCTACAGAGAATCATGAAAACTGACCAGAATATCACTGGGCTCCAGCTGCCAGCCCTTGATAACATCTTCGCATCTCGCTGCTTGAGGAAGTTGTATAACATTCTCAGAGACTTTTCCCATCCTGCTTACAATCTTTTTAGACTGTTGCCTTTCTTACAGAAGATACAGAACAATTAAAACTAGGACCACACATCTTCTGAATAGCTCCAAGGTATGGTGAAACTGAGGAAAATAGGGATACATACAATGAGACTCAAATATAAGAAAGATAGCATTAAGTTGCTACTGAACATAAAAATGTTCTGTGTGGGGGATGTTGGTTTGTTTTTGGATGACTTTGTGCCACAGATTAAAATGGCTGCTTCTGCCTTCTCCAAATGCTGAAGGAAATGGATTCTGGATTCCCAGCGTGCACTTGGTTTGAGTGCGGGCTGATGGGTAAATGGGCGGAGTCAGCTTTAGACAATGTAGTTAGGGCATATTTGTCTCTGGCCACTAGGAAACTTATAATAAACTTATAGAAACTTATACTAAAGTTATAAGTTTTGGCATGACAAGTATGGTTCCTTTTTTTCTCTATCTGAATCAGAAGTAAAAGTTTAGAGTTTAGAAGTAAAAGCTGATAAATAGAGTATATTTCAGTTCTAAAAAGATGTTTAAATTTTAATGCCTAAAGTGAGTTTGCTGGTCAGGTTACAAAACTCATTTTAAATGTTTAATTTATTTGATAACAGTTATGGGTCAGTACAAAATAAATAGAAAATTAAAACATATAATTCCCAATAATGACTAGTGACACGTACAGTAGTATAGAAATCTGTGAAACTATGTATGTCTAATAAAAAAAGCCATAATTACCAACAAACAATTGCCTTGTTTTGTTGAAAAAAAGATAACTAAAATCTGCCAACTGTTAATTTATACTGAAAGGTAAAAACAGTAGTTTTATTTTTAATTAGCACATACAGGTTTCACAGCAACATTCTATAAAAGTCTTATGCTGAATATTCAACTTATATAATAACTCTACTAGAAAATATAATTCTGCTATCAAATTGGTTTATGAATATTTAAAAAAATATTTAACTTGGCTTGCTTGCTTTCAGAATTGGCAAAGGTTTCCAAGGAGTCATGAAAAGATGGGGATTTTCTGGCCAGCCTGCTTCCCATGGCCAAACTAAAACACATAGACGACCTGGATCAATTTCTAATTCTGCAAGTATTCTTATTATCTATATTATGTTGATCAGTTCAAAGAAGATACAAATTTAAAGCATATACTGAATTGAGACATCTTGGTAATATCAAAATCTTCATAAGCTAAATTCTGCCCCCCTACAAATTGATAGTGATACAGATTCTGAGTAAATTTTATCACATTTCTTGAAAACTGTATAAATTGCCATGCGGAAACCTCTCTATGTGCCTAATTATCTGTTAGTATAAGTTAGTCCTTGACGTAATGACCACAGTGGAGCCCCAAATTTTGTTCATAAATTATGGTAGTCATTAAACAAAGGGCCTTGCAACTACCTTGCTCAACAACTGCAATCCAAGCTCTCCCCATTGTATGACATCACCCACTGATACACAGTAACCTGCTGTAGGTTGGGAGGCATCACCAAGCTATACCGACTAGCTTCACAAACCCTTTCTGCACCATAGCAGATCTATTTACTTTAAAAAGCAACTCATTCCATTTTCCACGTGGACACATTCCCATGATAGTTTGGAAGGTTGAAAACCTTTAGTGGTTTCTTCCCCCAGAATCCACCTCTTTTGCTAGAATTCTTCTTTTTGGAGGAGAAAATGCTAGGGAAGCCAGCATTCTGAAAGGCTCTGCACTAGCTTCACCAGTGGTTTCTCCAAATTTGAGGTTTGTTCCTCAAGCACATGGGAGGATTTCCCCTCCCTGCAAAAAGGGGAGGGAAAATCCCTTGATACACAATGGAACAAATGTCATTGGGTAAAATCCTTCAATAACCAAGAAAGAAAACTCCCAACTCCATTTGCGCAGAAATAAAAGTACTTTTACTTGTTATGAAAAGAAAGCAGCGAAAGAAAAGCAAAATCTGAGCCAAAAAGGTGCAAACATACATATCAAATGTTTACCCAGCACCCTCCCCCAATTACCCCAACCCAATGTCCAATCTGCAACTCCCAAAGGTGTCATGTGGGGTGCATCTTCAAGTGGCCTCATTCAGCTGGTATATATAGACGGCCTACCCTGACCAAGCCCAAACACGAGCCATCAGCATGCGCAGAAGATGGTGAGAACAAAACTCCCTTCTTGATAACTCCTCCAGCACCAGTAATTCCCCCCTAAATACCACAAGCCCTCTCCCTCCCCGTTTCTATGGCAGCCGATAACAAGCAAGCAAAGTAGAGGCTGACACAAATCCTCATCTCTTGTGTTTGAAATTTTCACTGCCAATTTCCACAGAAACCAGTAAAGAATATAGCAAATACCAATCATATGATCACAGGGCCCTTGGCAATCAGTCATAAACACAAAGGTTGCCAAGCTCTCTGGTTCATAACTGTTGTTTTTGGAAGCTATGATTAATTTGAACTGTTGTGAGGCAAAGGCTCATAAGTCAAGGATATTAACAGGGAAGAATGCAATCATACTAGTCATTTAATGGGCTCCATTCTTCCATGGTACTCCTATGCAGGATAATAAAACCAAGTTTTGTCTAACTTTACTTTGATTTTTGAGACAGGGTGTTTCAAAGGTCTTCAAGGGAAAGAAAATGCCAGGACAATTAGGAAACTTCTATCGGACAACTAGGGGACTAAAGGTAAGGCTGCTGAAGAATATATCATCTGATATGATAAATTAACTTCTTAGTGCACAATGATTTATGTGTAATAGTAAAGTTTACATATTTCTCTCAAGAAATTCAAAATAAGTAATTGAAGAAGCCACTGTCATTTCCACCTGACTTGAAAAATAAAGCCTTGGTTCTCATACGATGAAAACATTACACTTCTTCAAAGCTAGAGAATGACCTTCTTAATCCTCTTTTTGCCAATGTGGCTGTTAATGGAGTCCAGAAATAAAGACAAAAAAGTTTCTCACGTGGCTACCTTGTCCAAGCATAGTTTATACTATTAAAGATTATCCACCACTGGGCTGTTGAACAAATTGAGTGGTATATAGATGTATGTATAAATTCAATAATCCCTGATCATATTTCTAAGTGATCAGAAACTGACACAAGCTTTCTATGGCACAAAGATAATCATGAAATCTATAAATTTGAATGCAGAAAGTCTCTGAGTTGCTGAAGAATGCTTAGATAGGCTGTTATTTAGTGTTGCAAACTACTTATTAGAATTAGAAATAGAATTCTTTATTGGCCAAGTGTGATTAGACACAAGGAATTTGTCTCCGGTGCATAGGCTCACAGTGTACATACAATAGTGATATATCATTATCATAGTCATTGTAAAAAAATATTCATAATAAAACATTCGATACAACAGCGATAGTCATGGATACTAAATAAGCAATCAACATAAATCATACTAGGATATTAAATAAACAATATAAATTGTAAGATACAAGCAACAAAGTTATAGCCATAAGAAGATAAGGAGATAGGTAATAGTGAAGATAAGAATAGTGATGGTAATATTGCCTTTCTAGATAGTTTTACAGTGTTGTGATAATTAATTGTCTAGCAGAGTGATGGCATGGGGGGGGGGGGGAAGGACTGTCTTGTGTCTAGTTGTTCTAACATGCAGTGCCTTATAGCATCATTTTGTGTATAGAAGTTAAAACAGTTTTATGTCCAGGATGTGAGGGGTCTGTAGATATTTTCACAGCCCTCTTCCTGGTTCGTGCAGTATACAGGTCCTTAATGGAAGGCAGATTGGGAACAATTGTTTTTTCTGGAGTTCTAATTATCCATTGAAGTCTGTGTTTGTCTTGCTTGGTTGCAGTTCCAAACCAGACTGATGCAGATGACAGACATATTTAAGGGAATACAAACTTTTGTCCCTGCCATATTTACAGATGTCTCATAAACAACAACTATATAACCATTTTTATTTCTATTGAAAGAGATTACATAGCTGTCTTTTTCTTAAATTTCTGTTCTTCTAAGAGAATTCCTCATAAAACATGTCTTTTTCACTTAAAAAATAAAGTTAGCTATAAATTAATAATAACAAGTATTAATTCTTACTGGGTGATTTTAATCTTACAGATATGGCAGGTCAATGTGAAGCACAATATTTTATATGTACATGGAAGTGTTCCTGGTCATAGGAATTGCTTAGTAAAGGTAAGTTTGGTATTTAGATATGAACAGAGAATGGCTTACAAAATACTTAATTTTCTTATCAGTTACATAAGATCCTCTGTCACAAAGATCTCTGCTTATTTCCTAGTGTTGTTAGAAAAAGCTAAATATTACTACTCTTACCAATCAAGTAAAGCCTTTGAAGATACCTTTGTTTATTTCATGTGTTATAATTATATGCACATACAGAAACCATTATTATATCTTTACTTAAAAGCTACAGAGCCCAAATATATATAAAGCAGTTTGAAATGTATGAAAGCCATACAAATAAGGTATCATTTCCCTTTTAACAATTTAAGAGTCTTGCTGTCTAACTCTTTAAAGAAAAATGTCAAAGTTTCTTGTTTGCATATGTTATACAAGCGAAGACTGAAGTTCTGAGTTTTTGTTAGCTGTCTGAAAGAGAAATCAAAGGTGAAACATTGAATAGCATGTACCAGTGCACTGCTTGTTCAAAGCAAGCCAAAATTCTTTCCAGTACTAGATTCCCTTTATTTGCAAAAAAAATGTAATAAGACATTACAGTGTTCAATTCAGTAATAAAACAAACACTCCACCCCAAATTAAAAGTTATTCAGATCCTTAGTAGCTGTACGAGCAAATGTCATACTGTCACAGCCTTATATAGAGAATATGATAGTATCAACTACTTATGATATCATATATAGAATAGAATAAAGCAGGAAGGGACCTTGGAGGTCTTCTACTCCATCCCTCTGCCCAAGCAGGTGACCCTTTATTATTTTAGACAAGCAGCTGTCCAGTTTCTTCTTATAAATCTCCAGTGATGAAGCACTCAAAAATTCTGAAGGCATGCTGTTACACTGTTCTTTCTTAAGGAAGTTTTTCTTGATTTCTGAATTGGTTCTATCCTTGATTAGTTTCGAACCATTGTTGTCCTACCCTCTGGTGCTTTGGAGAATAATTTTACCCCCTCTTTTTTGTGGTAGCCCCTCAAATATTGGAATACTGCTATCATGTGATCGATCGCTAGTTCTTCTTTTTTCAAGACTAGCCAAACCCAAACCCTGCAGCCGTTCTTTATATGTTTTAGTCTCCAGGCCTTTGGTCATCTTAGTTGCTCTTCTCTGAACTTTTTCCAAAGTCTAAACATCTTTTCTGTAGCGTGCTGACCACAATTGATTGCAATATTCCTGGTGTGGTCTTACTAAGATTTTACAAAATGGTACTAATAAATACTAAAAATGATTTTGATTTTATGCCTCTGTTTATACAACCCAGGATTGTATTAGTTTTTTTGGCTGCTATTGCACATTGCTGGGTCATATTCAAGTGATCATCCACTAGGACTCCAAAGTCCCTCTCACAGTTACTGTTTTTGAGCCAGGTCTCGTCTACTCTACACATTCCTTTGGTTTTTCCTGCCTAAATGTAAAACTGCTTTTTTTCCACTTTAAAATTCATTTTGTTGGATAGGGTCCATTGTTCAAGTCTGTCAAGAACTTTTTGGATCCTGAGCTTGCCTTCTAGGATGTTGGCTATTCCTGCCAGCTTAGTGTTATCTGCAAATTTGATGAGTTCCCCTTCTATTCCCTCATCTAAGTCATTTCTGAGGTTATTGAAGAGTTCTGAATCTAAGATGGAACATTATGGTACCCCACTGCTTCCTTCCTTCCATGTCTATGTAATATCATTAAGGACTACTTTTTGCATACGGTTTGTCAGCCAACTAAGAATCTATTTGATGGTGATGTTGTCTATTCCACATTTTTCTAGCTTACCAAGAAGTAGGTTGTTGTCTACTTTGACAAATGCCTTACTGAAATTTTAAGTATACTATGCCCACAGCATTTCACTGGTCTATTAATTTAATCACTTTATCAAAGAAAGAAATAAGATTGGTTTGCCATGATCAGTTTATAACAAACCCATGCTGGCTACTAGTTATATATGTTTCTAAATAGTTGTAGATCAGTTTTTTGATGATATTTTCAAGGATCTTCCCAGGTATTGATTGTTAGCTGATTTGTCTGTAGTTTCCTGGGTCTGTTCCCCCCCCCCCCTTTCTTGGAGATGGGAACCACATCAGCCCTTTTTCAATCCTCAGGTACTTCCCTGACACTCCAGGATTTTTGCCATCTTCAGGCTGGTGTTCTCGGTTTAAAGTGTGGTCAGAAAAACACCCCCACAACATGAATAAATGTGACGATACCTCTCGCCTACCAGACATCTGGAAACTAGCCCTAGTCAAAAAACGAACCCCACCAACCACTCAGGTCATTACAACACAAAAGTATACACTAGCCTGAAGATGTCGAGTGAGACCTCGCCGAAACGTTGCCAAGACAATATCAATCTTACACGGGAAAAGACCTGAATACAAGACCAGCATACCTACACCCGTGAAAATCTACAAAATCACACACACACACACACACACGATATATATATCTTTTACAGCTTTCCATTATCATTTTTTCTGATTTCGGCTTTTCCATTCTATTATTTTATACATATTTTTCTTGGTTTACTTCCTCATTTTTACAATATATACATCTGTATACAATATTTCCATCTTTACTGCTTTCTAAATATATGCCATCGCTTTTCATTGTGTTTGCTATGTGTTCCTTATGTATTGATTTTATCTCTCTTTTCAAGCCAGTTATACCACTTATTCCATATTTTGTACTATTCTGTTTCCTCTCTATCTCTTAGTTCCATCGGTTGCCCATTTGTGAGCATTCTAACACCTTTTTATGATTTCTGCATTTGATGGAATGGTTTTTAGTTTCCATCTGGGCATATGAAATTCTGGCAGCAGTGATTATATGGAGCATTAAATATTGGATATCATTACTAATATTTTTTTTATTATTCCTAGAAGAAGCAGCTCAGGGTTTATGTCAATTTTTCGTTCTATTATTTCTTCTAACCATTTTTTAATTTTGGTCCAGAATTCTTTGGCTTTTGGACATGTCCACCACATGTAATAGAAGGTTTCCTATTGGTGGTTACATTTCCAGCAGTTTGGAGATCTATTTGGAAACATTTTGGCCAATCATGCCGGGGGTAAATGCAACATTGTCAATTTATAATTTTTCCCAGTGCTCCAATTCAGTTTTTAGCCCAGGTTATCATTGTTTCCTTCACGGTTTCCTCCTCTATTTTGAATTTTAACAGAAAACTGTATGCTTTTGTAATCATTTTTTCTTCTGTTCCTATTACTATTTTGTCCAATTTTTGTTGTTCGTTTTGAAATCCATACTGTTCTAAGTCCTTTTTGTAGTTTGTTTGAATTTGTAGGTGCGGCCACACCTAATTCAATTCCTTGCAATTTTAACTCCTGATTTGTTTTTTAAGTTTTCCTTGCCCATCCAATAACTCGTATGTCAATATCCTATTCAAATCTATTAGATTGGGTTAGATAATTGCTTCCATGGTTGATATCCATCTGGAAATTTTTGTGTAGAAGTTTATTTTGATTTTCATCCATATTTCTAGTAAGGCCCCTCTTAGCTGATGCCTCTCAGTCATCAATATTCTTTTATTTTAAAGTACTATCCATTCTTCGAGCCATGTTACCGCTGCTGCCTGATAGAGTAAAGCTTCCAATCTGGGAGGCCAAATACTCCTTAATTCTAGAGTCCTGTAGTAATTTTAATTTTATCCTAGCTTTTTTCCCCAGCCAAATAAAATTTAAAATTATTTTATTTAGTTCCACAAAAATTTTTTTTTACTGGTACAGTTTAGAATAGAAATAAAATTTTTGGTAGGATATTCATTTTTATGGTTGCAATTCTTTCAATAAGCGATAATTGTAATTTAGCCCAATTTTCCAAGTCTTTTTTTATTGTTGTAATAATTTTGAATAATTGTCTTTTTTATGGTAGAACATTTAGCTGTTAGCCAGATTCCAAGATATTTTACCTTTTTAACTATTTGCATTTCCAATACTCTCTCTAATTGCTCATTTTGCCTTTGTGTAAGATTTTTAATCATTATCTTTGTTTTATTTTTATTTATTTTTAAGCCTGCAACTTTACCAAATTCCTCTACTTCTTTTTTATTTAATAATTTTTTATTTAGAATAAACACAACATCCTTCTTTACATGCTGTAGAAAGTGTATCAGTTGGTTACAAAAAGACTTTCGTGCATCTCTTCCACAGTCAACAAACATATGTATCTCATCTCATATGTATTTGATAATTTCTGTATTTCTGAAAATATCTTTTGCAAGCTTAAGGTTTTTTTTATATCCAACTAGAGAGCCGAGGTGGCGCAGTGGTTAGGATGCAGTACTGCAGGCCACTTCAGCTGACTGTTATCTGCAGTTCAGCGGTTCTAATCTCACCGGCTCAAGGTTGACTTCCTTCCGAGGTGGGTGAAATGAGTACCCAGACTGTGGGGGCGATATGCTGACTCTGTAAACCGATTAGAGAGGGCTGAAAGCTCTATGAAGCGGTATATAAGTCTAACTCCTATTGCTATTGCTAACTAACAAACACAGCTGCTCTAGCTTGGAAGGTTAATAAAATTAAGCATAGATTCACAAAAATGTTTTGTTTTCACTTTTCTCTGGTTAAAGATATATTTCAAAGGGACATCTGTTTGCTTCCCTTCTTATCACTCTCTATAACCAAGCAGTGAGACCTTGTAGTGCCAAGCCAAAACAATCAGTGAAGAAAAAAGTGTTCCATTTCCAATACACAAATCTTCCAGCCTCCAAGTAGCAGTGTTATTGTTGCAAATTTCCTTATTTCTTTTTGTATCTTTTTTGTATTTCAAGTTAGAAAAAAGAGACCAATTTTTAAATGGGTTAGGAGAACACCCACAGTAATGAAAGAGGAAAATTTTAGTCCATAGGTTACAGAGAATAATAAAAGAAAAGAATAGATAAGAATCCATTCGTTTTAAAAGGCTTGCATAAATTCCATCCATGAAGATAGCAGTTTAAAAGTAAGATAACCATTCCAATTCCGCTTGATTCTTCTGTTCTCCAATTTAAATTAATTTTAAGTTTTTTAAGGGCAGTCTCTTTTTAAAACAGTAAAAGTTCCTCACCAGCTGGAAACACTTTCTCTTTCTGTATCCTTCTGTTTTGGAGCCTCCCCGACTTCGTCAGCCTTGGCTGGATTTTTTGTCGCCAGCTTGAAGAATTTCTCTTGCATCGATCAGGGACTTTGCGATGTCTCTGAGGTCAGCAAGACGTATTCTTCCTGTTCACTGTGTCTTCGGAACGGTTTAGGTCCGATTGGACCACCCAGCGACAAAAGTATCAGCTGCGGTCTCAGAGCATCAAGACCGCACATCCGCATTGCCACGACGTTGGCCCCTCCTCAAATTCCTCTACTTCTTGAATTGATATTTTCCCTGTTTCAAGGGGGTGTTCTATTATAAAAACCATATCGTCCACAAATGCCTGAGTTTTGTATTTTTCTTTTTTAATTTTTAACCCTTTTATTTCCTCTTTTTCCCTAATCCATGTTGTCTGACCCCTTAATTTATATTTATATTTGTCTGTTAGATCTCCATTTACCATTATTTTAGCTGTCTGGTTTGAATATATTGCCTTAATCATTCTAATAAATTTTTCTCCAAATTTCATATTAGCTAATTGTATAATAAGAAACTGCCAATTTAAATTATCAAAAGCTTTCTGCATGTCTACCAATACTAATACTAATTGTTTTTCTGGATGAGCTTCATAATATTCTAATACATTCATTATAATTCTTGTATTATTTCTTAATTGTCTTTTGGGTAGGAATCCGTTTTGATCTGAATGAATACTTTAATATTTTTTAAGTCTTTCCACGATGATTGACATTAATATTTTATAGTCAACATTTAGCAGTGAGATTGGCCTATAGTTTTGGATCAATTGATTATCTGTTTCTTCTTTTGGAATTAATGTTATAAATGCCTCAATCCATGAAGTTGGCATTTTTGCTTGTTCTAGTACTTCATTGTACAGTTCTAACATGATTTCCTCAAAAGTGACTTGAAATTTTTTATATATCTCTGCGGGGATCCCATCTGGTCCTGGTGATTTTTTTTGTTTTTGTTTTTTTGTTTCTTAATTGTCTCCTTTATCTCTGTTAGAGTTATTTTTTCATTTACCATTTCTCTTGCTTCCTCTGAAATACTTGGTAGGTTCCTCTCTTGTAAATAATTTTGGATTTCTTTTTCTGAAATATTTTCCTGACTGTATAAAGTTTGGGAAAAAAAATGGATTTTTCTTCTGTCTTATGGAACAAATTCCCATGTTCATCCTGTAATTGCTGTATTAGCTTTCTGTTTTTTTCTTTCTTCAATTTGTAGACCAGCCATCTACCTGGTTTATTTGCTATTTCGAAATAGTTTTGTTTCACAATTTTTATATTACGTATCATTTCTCCTTGAAGTGTTAGATTGATTTTGTGTTTCACCAAATCTTTCTCTTCTTTGATTTTAATATTTTGTGGTTCTTTCTGCAATACGGTCTTCAATTCTTTAAGCTTTTCCTATAATAATGTTTGCTGTTTCCTTTTTTTCTTATTTCTCCTTGCCATATATGTTTTTGTTATACTCCGCACATAGGCTTTTGTGGTATCCCATAGGTTTTGTAGTGTTGTTTGATCTTTCTTGTTTTCCTTAAAGAAAATATCTAATTCTTTATCCATCATTTGTATATATGATTTGGTTCACCAACAAAAGGGCGAACGACAAAAGCGCGCCCGACGAAACCGCAGTGACAAACTGCAAGTTCTAAACCACACCGATGAATGAGCGCTGAAGCATGCCGACAACAGCGCGCCGACAGAAGCGTGCTCTAAACCTAACCCTGACCCTAACCCTTACCTTAACTTAAATCGCGCTTCTGTCAGCGCGTTGATGACGTCGTGGTTTTAGCGCCGCAGTTTTGTCGGCGTGATTTTGTTGTGCACGCATTTGTCGGGTCACGATATGATTTTTCTTTTACAATTCTCTGATTTAGCATCCATCTGAATTTTTTCCTCTGACCTTTCCATTTTACCATTAGTGGATTGTGGTCTGCCCATGTATTTGGCGAACTCTCCATATATTCTATGTTATTGATCAATTCTGTGTTCATCCATGCCATATCAATTCGGGACCACGAATTGTGCGGATGGGAAAAGAAAGTGTGCTGTCTTTTTTTTTGGATTTATCTGTCTCCATGCATCCCTTAAATTTAATTCTTGCACCATTTCAAAGAAGGTACTCTGTAGTTGTCGTCTTTTCTTCTTCTTCTTCTTCTTCTTCTTCTTCTTCTTCTTCTTCTTCTTCTTCTTCTTGTCGTCTTTTCTTCTTCTTCTTCTTCTTCTTCTTCTTCTTCTTCTTCTTATTATTATTATTATTATTATTATTATTATTATTATTATTATTCTTTGTATTCCTATAATCTATTTTGTTGTCTACCACCGCATTGAAATTGCCTATTTTACAGACATTTTCCCAATCTGATTCAATTATTTTCTTACGTAATTTATTATAGAATTCTTTTTGGTTTATATTTGGAGCATAAATTGTCACTAACAGAATTCTTTTTTGATTTGTTGTTATTTCTGTCATTAAAAATCTACCTTTTCTATCACTAAATATTTTCCTCAAATTTAACCAATCTTTTATGTATACCACAATTCTTCTTTTCTTATTTTGTGCTGCCATATGCAGCTTTCCTAATTTGGGGCATTCTAAAACATTACCATATTTTTCTTTGATATGGATCTCCTGTAGGCAGACAATATCCATATTCTGTCTTTTGAGTCTTGTTAATGTTTGTTTTCGCTTGGCCGGTGAATTGATACCAGTGATGTTCAAAGATATCATCTTTATTTTATTTTCCATCTTATATGTATGTTGGTTTTGGTCCTTTCCTTGTTCTTGTCTCGATTTGTGTTCTTGTCCTGGCTCCTTCTCTCTCCTGACGTTATGTTTCCCTTCAGTCCCTTATATCCTGCTCCCTAAGTTTTTCTTCTGATGTCTGTTCTTCCTGACTCTTATTTTCTGCTTCCTCTCTTACTATCTTGTTCATCTTTCCCTATTATATAGTGATCACAAAATTCCTGTGCCTTTTCCAGCGAGTCAATATGGGGTTTTTTTTTCCTGCCAGGTTATTAGCATCCCCTCAGGGATAAGACATCTAAACATCACTCTTTATTTGAGCAGTTGGGTCGATAGGAAATTGTAGTTTCTTCTCCGTTCCCTTATCCGTTTTGGTATCTGTTTTAATGTTATGATTTCTTTTCCCTTATAAACCAAAGACTCTTCTCTTGTTTTGCTGTAGACTTCATCTCTTGTCTTTTTTCTTGTAAATCTTACATGTATCTCTCTTGGAAGTTTATGTCTGCATGCATAGTTTGTGTGGACTCTATATACATCGTCCAAGTCATTTTCCACTTCCTGCTTGCTTTTTTGCAGAAGTTCAGCCAGGAGTTTGACCATTAACTTTGAAAGATCTTCCTCCTTAGTATCCATTATATTTTGGAATCTAAGATAAAACCTTGATCTCTCCATCTCTAAATTTATAATGGCCTCTTCCGCTTCTTTGTTTATCGCCATCATTTTACTTTCTGTTTTATCTAGTTTCTTTTCCATTTGTTCCGTTCTAGTTTCCACTGTTTTTATTTTTTGTTCATTTTGTATTATCTTTTCCTGTGTTGTACCAATTTTATCATCTGGTTTGTATATCTCGCCTTTCACCTCCCCCATATCACTCTTAAGTTCTTCAAGACTTTTTGTCATTATCTCCTGCATCTTCATCATTGTCTCCTGAATTGATATTAGGGTTGATTGCACGTTCTATAGATTTAAAGTGGAGCCTGATTTCTCACCTCCTAGCATGCTTTCTACTGAACGTGGTCCTGATGGGGATGCTATCATTGTGGTCCCCCCCCCCATTTTGATAACTGGTGGCTGTACTCGTCATTTTAATGATTTTTAAAAAGTTTTTCCACAGAACCATACATCCCTGTTTTTTCCCCTTTATCTTTTTTTTTTGTCTTTACCTCACTTCCTCACAATTCTTCTACCTACTTCACTAAATATTATTGATGACCACAATATGGAACACCCTATGTTATAATACAATTTATACAATTTATAATACATATTTATACAATTGATCAATACAATTAATGATCTAATAATATGCTAATGATGGTCTAACAATTCTTACTAACATAAACAGTTATACTAATCTTAATCTACTTTTTATTTAATTATAAGAAATATAAAAATTATAGATATTGCATTTACTATGAGTAATACTTGTAATATAATACTTATATTGCAGGTTTAATACCTTAAGTCTATTTATAAGAATATAAATATAAATAAATATATGTAATTTTTTTTACTTGATTATTAAATTGATTATTGTTCTGACCCCCCCTCTTTGCTCGTTCACAAATGACAGCCACACACACAGCTTGCAAAAGGAATGCCTTTATCAGTCCTGGCTCAAGCTGGCTGCAAGCCCAAAAGAAACATAGATAAACGGCTCTTACAAAAAGTCTTCACTCAAACTAAATACCAAACAGAGTTACATGAATCCAGACACTTAGCTACAGGCTTCTCTCAAGGGTTACACACGAACGGAGAACGACGAACGCTGTTGACTTCTGCAGCTAAGGCGTGGCACCATCAGTCTTTTATCTGCAGGAGAAGACCCTAACGAGCAACAGCTGCTCATTATCCTGCATCCCGAAACAACTCACAGGTTTCTGCTGAGTCACAACACTATCCGTCACTGCAGGGCCCTTCCCCCGGGTCTGACAGTCCGGATGCGGTCAGAATGGGTTGTCCATAAGATAGGCCCGCAATCATTTCCTGTGTGTCCTCCTTTGTTCTTTATGTTGAGCAACCCCCTTGATCCAATGCTCCCCAGGTATCCGGTGGCCACCACGTCTCTTTCCGGCCTGCGCGGCGTCGACACCCTGTCCAGGGTCCTCCACCCTCTCCAAGGCCGACCCACCAGCCCCCGTGCTGTCGGAGACTGGCGGTGGCTCTAACAGCTCTGGACAAGCCCTAACACCCTATCCAGGGTTCTCCACTGCCTCCAAGGCCAACTCATAAGACCCCTCACCATCTGAGTCTGGCGGCAGCTCCACCGACTCCTGCCGGGCCACCACACTATCCCCCACCGCAGGGCCCATCCCCCAGTTCCGACGCTTGGAATGTGGCCCAGAAGGGTTGGTGATGGCCTCCATGGAACACAGTCCCAGACACTGGTACCCCGCCGGGATCCTAGAAACGAAGTTCTGTGCTGCGGGGACCGGGGTCGGCAAGGGCTGGAATCTTGGAGAAGCCCTCCTCGCAGACCTGGCCCATTGGCACTGGACACATGACTCCACGCACTTCTGCATGTCATTTCTTAAATGGGGTCACCAAAACTGATGGGATGCCAGGCGCAATGTCCAGAAAAACCCCCAATGTCTCACTGCAGAAGGGCCATGAACCTGAGAGAGCACCCGTCTACAGATGTGCCCTGCAATAGCATAGAGCCGGCCCCGATACTTCAAAAGATCCCCTTCCAAAGTCCATGGGGAAGCCGGCCCTACGTCCGCCTTTTGTCGCTCCACCCATTCGTCACCCCGCTGCGCATCCCGTATCAGAGACTGTATGCTCACGGGATGATAAACTGCAGTGCAGGATGCGACGGGTAGAGCAGTCCGAGGTGGAAGCGAGTCTGCAGGGTCAGAGTTCTCTGATTTCCTAGGCAGGCATCTGCCCGGTGATTCCACACCCCACGAATGCATGCTACATTGTGCGAACGGGGTATGAAAGCCGCACAAACGTGCCGGTTGTCTGACACAATAATTCGTTGCTGAGGGACAGCTGCAGTCCGTGCTACCCTTCTATTCTTCTTGGGGCAACTCCCTGCCAGGTGTCCAAGATCCCCACAGTAGAAACACAATCCCTCAGCACGTCGTCTGTCCATCTCTGTACGTGACACTCGAGGTCTGACAGCACCCAACTCCATGGGGTCCTCCCCGTCCACTGCAGTCTCTTGATAAACTGGCATGCTAGTGGTCTCCTGGAATGCACGGCGAGGCCTTCGCCTCTGCAGCCGGGCGTCTATCCGGAGGCACAAGTGGACCAACGCGTCAAACGTCGGTAGCCTGTCCACCCTTGCCAGTTCATCTTGCAAGGCATCTGACAATCCATCTTGGAAAGTGTTCATCAGAGCTGGTTCATTCCACGCTACACAGCCTGAATTCACTTACATAGTCTTGCAATGAACCACTCCCCTGCTGCAGTGACTTAAGACGTCTGGTTGCTGTTTCCCCCTTAAAGTATTGACAAAAACCCTGGAAGTCATCCAACAAAGGGCTCGGCTGAGTTAACAAGGGGGTAGCCCAACAGGCAGCTGTGCCTGAGAGCAAACTGATAATAAAACCCACCTTTGTCTAGTCAGTGGGAAAGTCCTCCGCTCTCAAACTCAGGAACAGCTGGCATTGTCCCAGAAACGCGGCAAACATGGCCTGATTCCCATCAAATTTATCTGGCATGGCTACTGGGCACTTCCTCCTTGGCTGGGAAGGTGTTGCAGCTCTCTGCAGCTGAGCAATTTGGTCAGCCAATACTGCTATTTGCTGGGTCAGTCTGGCGTTGTCAGCGTAAAGCTGCTCCATATTTTTATGAATGGAGGTTTGTTGTGGCAGAAGTCAAACTGTTCTGACAGCCCTCTTCGCTCGTTCACAAACGACAGCCACACACACATCTTGCAAAAGGAGTGTCTTTATCAGTCCCGGCTCAAGCTGGCTGCAAGCCCAAAAGAAACATAGATAAATGGCTCTTACAAAAAGTCTTCACTCAAACTAAATACCAAACATGAATCCAGACACTTAGCTACAGGCTTTTCTCAAGGGTTACACACAAACGGAGAACGATGAATGATGTTGACTTCTGCAGCTAAGGCGTGGCACCATCAGTCTTTTATCTGCAGGAGAAGACCTTAACGAGCAACAGCTGCTCATTATCCTGCATCCCGAAACAACTCACAGGTTTCTGCTGAGTCACAACAGATTATGTTATAAAAATATCTAGGATATATAAATATATTATATAAGTTTGCTTTCACATACGCATACGTCCACTGGGTATTATCTATAAGTATCTATGAGGATATATGAGAATCTATATGTCAGAGAGTATAAAATATGCAGATCTTTAAGGTATTCTATCTATGTAACATTTCAATTCTAGTTTTATATGAACAGCTATACAGTAAATAATATCTATACAGGATTTTATATAATTATATCAGGTTACTTAGATTGCACAGATTTTTCATTGTTACTGTTGCATCAGCTTCTCCCTTAAAGTCCAAGAGGTTGCCTTCACTATCATAGTTCTCTCACTTTCCCTGCCAGATCAAATTTCCACTGTCTTCTTCCCAGGCAGAGGCTTCTTGTAGCTTGTTCTTTCCTTTTCTGCAATCCACAACGTTTAGTCCCAGTCTAATCACAATCTCAGCTCGTGTTCTTTCTGCCTGTAATAATTTTCCAGCAAGTTCAAGCAGTCAGTACATTTCCTCCATTCCTTCTCTGAATGTTAACTCCATTTTCTCAAGGTTCCGCTCCCACTGCTAAAGTATTGCTTCCCCCCCCCCCCACACACAGACTTTGGAGACTCACTCAGCCATTAGGCTATAGGTTTATACTTCCTGAGAGTCACACCTGTAAATCATTCCAACTCCTAAATCCACCAAAACTTCCAGCTGTTTCCCTCTTCTCGCTTCCTTCTCCATTTAAAGGGCTGTCATGCCTCCGGATCCGGCCATAAAGGCCAGTTTCTCCCACACCAGATTTGAGAGGTTTCTCCTACTATAACAGGGGCTGGCACATCTCCGTTATCCTCCAAGCTTCCCCTCTCTGACACTGGTCCCTCCAAGACTCAGCTCTGCCTTTGCAAGCCTCCTGGCATGGGAAATCAGGCAGAGAGAACAAAGAGCTGTTTTCCTGCTCCGCACTGGCATGACTCCACCCCGAAAGTCCGATACAATGGTTCTGAGATAATATCCTTCAGAACTCTGGAATGTAATGTGTCAAATTCCAGTGATTTATTTTTGTCAAGGTCAGATAGGTGTATCCTTACCATTTTCTTGCTTATTTTATTGTTTATTTCTAGTTTGTCTTTTACAGTAGTTTTTTTTGGGAGGTTGGGAAGTTTCTGTTTGTGTGAAGACTGGTGCAAAGAATGAGTTAAGCAGCTCTGCTTACTTCCTACTGCCTGTTATTTTCTTCTCATCTTCTCTCTTTAGTGGACCAATTATTTCCGTGAGTTTTTTCTTGTTATTAATATGTTGAAAGAAACTTTTTTTTTGTTATCTTTGACTTTTGTTGCAAATATTTGTTCATTCTGTGCTTTTGCTTTCCTGGCTTCAACTTTGCAAGTTATACATGACCTATGTCTGGGATTATTTATTTAATGGATTTCTAGGGCTCCCCAATTCAAATAATGAATCTAATGTATGCGATATATAACAAAAACAAGTAGAAAATATTCTACATTTAAAGGTAACCAACCTAGTACTCCTCATTTGGTGACTACCTAAATTATCAACCTTGCAAATATAGTGGCATTAAAAATGTATTTTCTGACCAATGTATTTTCATAACCCATTTATGACACACTTTATGTGCCTGACAATGCATGCTGTAATAAATATAATACTGTTATAGCTCTTGAGAGAACTTTTGTCTGACTGTGTAATATGAGAATAATCTCGGAAGATAGTTGGGAGTGATTCTGTCTAGGGAATGAGAAATGGGCACAGAAAAAAGATCCATCCTAATTCATAGGCAGTAAAAAGAAACAGTAGGAGATCTGTCCTTTGAGATTCTATTAATGTAGCCTTACAATAAAGTGGGATTATCTCCAGTGGTGGGATTCAGCCGGTTTGCACTAGTTCAGCTGAACTGGTTGTTAACTTTTTGCACAGTTTGCAGAACAGGCTGATCCCACCACTGGCTTGCCTCGCCCCTCCCCTCCCAGTCACCCCTCGCCTGGCCTGAGTTGGTAAGTGTAATGGTGGGTGAGGGAGACTTGCTGCAGATGGGGCTGGAAATTGCTGCCATAGATGGTGGCACAAGAAGTACAAGGAGTAATGCAGCCCTCTAGCTGGAGCAAGATAATGGCAATGTTGTGGCAAGGTGGGATGACACAAGTGGCCGAAGCGGCTGTGGCAATGGCCAGAGTCTTAGTGCAGGAGCAAGTGCTCTTATTCTTGCCTTTGTGCAGCAACAGCAATCCACTTGTCGTGGTACATTTGCACTCAAGGCAGCCCTCACCTCCTGCTGCTTCGGGCTCAGAGCTGTAAGCCAGGTCCAAGAAGCACTGCAGTGGAGAGAAGCAGCCAACTCTGAGTCTCCTGTGCCTTATCTCTTGTTATGTCTCTCTGCCCAACTGTCAGGGTTTTTAAAAGCTTTTTAGAGCAGGAAATGGCTGGCAGCTATTTTGTTGGTGCAGCTGGGCATGCCTTAGTCACTCGGGAAGACACATGACCTCTCCGCCCCAAGACATGGCTGCTACGTTCGCCACCATGGCTGTCTCATGGCCTGCCTGCTGAGCCGAGTAGTGCTGTGGCTGCGGCTGCCTCATCGCCTACCTGCTGACCCAACCTGGACTTCACCATCTTATGTCCTACCGGCTGATCCAACCCACGCTGACATTGCTGCTGTTGCTGCCTCCGCTGCTGTTGCCGCCTCATGGCTGAAGGAGGCTGAAGTGGCCTCCCGCTGATCTCACAGCGTCTTGCCCAGCACAGTGAAAGTTAGTGCGCTTCACAATGTGGGAGCTGGGGTCCCCTCCTCATCCTGGTTCCCATTATGACATGGAGCCACAATGCGATCCTGTCCCACTTGCCCCTGCAACGATAGCAGCATCAGCCAGTCAGATCAGCGGGAAAGCCATGAGGTAGCCACACTGAACGTGGCAGGCCAGTATCTCATGGCAGAGAGCAGGTTGCACGTCTCCTCGAGTGACTGAGGCGTGCCCAGCTAGCTGCACCAACAAAGGTCCAACGTAGCCACCTGCCATTTCCTGCTGCAAAAATCTTTTTTAAAAAACCTGACTGTTGGGCAGCAAGACCCAGCAAGAGATGAGGTGCTGGAGAATCATGCCATGCCTCTTCTCTCCACTGCAGTGCTTCCTGGACGTGGCGTACAGCTCCAAGCCCAAAGTGGTGGGAGGCAAGGGATGCCTTGACACAAATTACCGCGATGAAGGCGGAATGCAGTTGCTGCACAAAGGCAAAAACAGGGGTGCTTCGCTCCTGCACTAAGACTTCAGCCATCGCCTGTGCCGCCCCATCTTGCCATGAGTGAACTCGAGTTGGCCATGCCCATTCAATCACATGACAACTCCTCCCAGCCACATCTAACCAACTGGTCAGTAAGGAGAATCAGTTGTTAAATTACTTGAATCACATCATTGATCTCATTTTGTCATGTTTCTCATGTGCTCCATTTGGGAGACTGACAAAATAAGATGACAATATCTAATGATCTTCACAACATCCTCCCCGCCTCTCTCTCTCTGTATGTGTGATGTGGTCACTTATTTTCCAATTCACTTAACAAACTGATCATTAATATAGAACTTAGTTTCTAAACAAGGAGTGAGTATATATAAAGTGTAAATATCACCTTTATGGTATTGTTCCTTTAATTTTAAACAAAGGATTCTATACTTATGTTTCTTTCTAAACAGTTATACAGTCATTTAAACTGACTTTCATTTTGAGAGCCTATGTTAATCTTCAAATATCTTCTTCTAATGTTATCAAAAGTCCTTGTTCTTCATAAACTTTCTAACAGAGCTGGCAAAATTTATCATTTATCTAATTCCTGGGAGGAGGAGAATGGTTTTGCTTTATTTCCCTTGTCCTAATTGGTGCCATAATGTCTCCTATTACTTAAAACAATTTATATTCTTTCAGTTGTGCATAACATGCAAAACATATCTGTAAAGGAAAATCACTGTGGAATGTTTCTATAATTCCTACATCTATAATTTCCATATAAGTAAAATTCAGTATTCATTATTTTCCCCATGGTATGACTGAAAAGTAATATAATTACTTTTTTTAGTGTGTAGCATTTCTGCATAATTTTTCTATCCCCCACCGAGAAATATGCATAGTTGTCTTGAAAAATCTAACTACATGAATGTCATTTCCTCTCCCCACTTTAGATTGCCTGTTCTTGCATTCACATAGAGTTATCAAGGAATGGTGCAAACAGCATAAAATTAACCAACATTTAGCTTTAGGACCTATTACTGTAATAATAGTGATGAAACAACAATAAAGAACAACTTGGTAACCTTGGGGAAATATTTGTGATTGTACATGCTTGCAGTTCAGAGTACAGATGGATGTTACTTCAGGGAGATAATTTTGGAATTCAATTGCTAATTTAAAAAGTCATGAATTTTCATAAATTAATTGCAATTGCTTATCAGTCTTAAAAGATCCTGGCAACTAATTAGAATCAGATATACAGGAAACCTAATAGATTTATTTACACAGTGCTCTGGATTGTAGCAAATATTTAAGTTAAGCAGGTTTTATGTTTAATATTCAGGAATAAATACAGGCTGTGGATGTTAAGATTTTTCATTTAGACATTATTCTACTGATATTTCTGTTAACTGTATATTTGCTCCAGTTGACAAAAACCATATTTTTTCAGTAAATATTTCCTTAAAATTCAACTTACTTTAACACAAATTTCCTTTTTGATATATACATAAAATTATTTTTATTCATTAATGTCCACATTCAATAAAAATATTTTCCTAAATCAGAATTCAAGATTCAGTATAGACTACAATTAGGCAGGTGCTGAACATAGAATAAAAAATAAGACATAGGTTGCCTCCAGGCTTATGAACTTAGAGAGAAGATAGAAAAAAGGATGGAAAGAAAGAAGGTCACATGTTTGAAAACACATGAATTCTTTATATTCTCATCCTGTTTATTGATGTGTTAGGGAATGGTTCATTGGCAAATAACAGTCTGGAGGACAGTCATTGTGGCTTCTATGATTACAGTGGATACTGTTCTTGCTGGGATAGATGGGAATCAAAATTACCTGCCTCATTTATTGGCTGATGATTGGACCAGGCTCATTTTTAGTTCCTAGTTTTCCTCTGGCTAAATCAGGGGTCAGCAACCTTAAACACTCAAAGAGCCACAAAGGTCCTAATAGGAAGTCCCCCATTTAATTCTGGAGCCGACTGGAAGTCCAGTTCCCCCACCATAGTCTCCTCCTAGTGTGGCATCCTTTTTCCTCTACCTATCCTAACCGAAAGCCCTATGTATTGTGCAGCTAACCAGCGACAGAGAGCTGCAGCAGAGGGATGAAAGAGCGACGTTCAGCTCCAGAGCCACGGGTTTCCCTTTCCATTGTAGCAATTGTAACACTTTAAATGCAATATTATTATTTAATGTAGAGTTTTTGGCCAGGCTAGGTTATTAAGTTCTCAGTGCAATATAAAGAATTAGAACTAAAAAAAGCTGTAATTAAGTTTATTCCCTTCCTCCCCTAGTATATTTATATTCAGTTAGGTTGCATTTTGTTTCCATACTTATTTTGTTTTGTTTTTTTCACAAGTAATGAGAAATTTGCGTTATAATTATGATTCAGTCAGCACAAAAGTATATATTCGCTTGATTTTTAATTCCTCCTGGATCATGAAAAATCTGTTTCTTGTTTGGTGGGATTACTTACGGAAGTGTCTGAAATGAAGATATTTCGAACAAGCAGATCAATATTTGTCTTCAGAAATAAGCATCTTGATAATATTCATACTCACTGGGTGGTAATAGTAGTTGTGCCAATGAAAGGAAGAGACTAAGGGAAAGTGTGACAGAACGTCGATAATATATTAATTAAATGAGTATTTTCATTTAATACCTTACGGCATGTTTTACAGTGAAATCCCAAAAGCCTATTACTAGAAAAAGAGGAGCACAAATTTGGAATACTTATATAATAAAAACGCTAATACATAACTTGAAAATCTTAGTTGTGAGGTTGATACATGACTAGTAACCTTAAAATTGATTAAACAATTGATGATCATTTAGAATTTGCTTGCTGTCTTCCTTCTACTTCTTGATCAAAACCATGCATACACCTTCACCAAGCCCTGCTAAATTATCTAGCAATGATCTTTCTCCAAAAATTAATACCAAGCAAAAGAGATAAAATAAATGAGTATTAGCTATACATTCTCCCATATCCCACTAAATTCCAAGATATGTAGTTTAGTAAACCAGAATTATACACAATTATATAAATAAAACTGATTATCCATGCAAATAAAAAAGAATCAGTCAAAAACAATATAATTTCTAAATACAGTAACAATGAATACTGCCAACAAAGGTAGGCTTAAATACCAAAGACTCTGTTACTTGTCCAAGCAATAGCCTGGTCCCCTAAATTCTGTCACGTTAACAACTTTATGTAATGTGATGCGCATACCATAGTATGTCCTGTCCTGAAACTATGTTTCTTTTAAACTGCCTTTAATGGGGTTGTATGGTAACAGGACATCGCCATAAAGGGAAATTGGAGGTTCCAGATCTTCTCTGACTCAGATGTGGCAAAAAGGTATCTTAGGATGTAGCAGAAGCTTTGTATATTCATTTTTTTTCTTATTCCCTCTCTTTTTTCCCTTCTACTCAAAGAAGTTGCACAAAATAGAATGCAATCTATTGGTGAGCTTCAGATGTTATTTATCTCAGTGTTGCTCAGAGTATTGGACTATTGTCTGTCCACTTTTGCTCTGTTCAGCATATTTTGAAGAGTGTGTCAACTCCACAGTGATTTGGAAGAAGTGCTTTGAAATTTGCCTGAGCACAGCATTTCTTTCTTAGTGATTAAAAGGCACTTTTTTATTTTCATGCGAATCAAAAACAGCAGCTCTTTAATGAAGTTTTAGGAAAGCTGCATCCTGTACTAGGTTTGGGCTGGTATGAGCAGCCCTAAAAAGTGTCATCAAATCTTTCTGATGCTTTAAAAATGAGCAGATATTTAATATTTAATCCACATGCAAGATTACAGTCTTGATTAGCAAAATGTGCTTATACTCAGAAATATTGTAAGTTGACTGACTAGTATTTTCTCAGGAAGGTATTGACTGGATTATTTTTTTATGTAATTGTGATGCTACACAATTGTAGCATCACAATTGTACAATGATCTTCATTATATAGTCATATGAAAAGAGACTCTGGACCTGTAATAATATAATTTGCTTCTTTTGGCTTAGAATGAGTGTGATTTCATCTATTATGGCCTAATAGGCTATTCTGTTAAGTTTGTTCAACAAATATTTTTAAAACACTTAATTGCACTTCATATGTAAACAAAGACAGCTACAAATCCCATAAAGCAATTATTTCCTTCTAGTTCCAAATCACTCTTAAGCTAATGACTCATTTTTATGCATGAGTTGCTGGTGTGGGGAAGATGGTTAATTCTCAATAAGGGTGGAGATAGCATCCATGCATGGGTTGACACTGTCCATGCTCTGATTGGACTGAGTCTGATTACTAATTAATTAACACGCTTTATAACCCGCCCTTGTGGTAACTCCACCCAGTTTTTCAATTCAGTCCACTCTGGGAGGGTCGTGTTATCCAGCTTTCCTTCTGTGCTTGGAACTATTTCCACTCTTTGAGAATGAACAAACACTGACAGGTGCTAAGCCTGGTAGACAGGGCCATGAATATATCTGACTTTCGGAGGCCCTCATTACATTGGCCATAGGGCTTCGGCTCATAGGCCCTCTACCTCCTCCCTCCTTTGCGTTGGGCAAGCACACTCCTCAGCCTAGCATGTATATCTGGGAGGCAAAGAAATAATTTGACAGCCAACCTAGCAGCCTTGCTGCGTAGCTTTCCGGCTCTAACTGCTGCGTGCAGAGAGAACTTCCTTGCGGCTAGAGGTTCAGGCACACGTTGCAGCAGTTTGGAAGCACCACGCGCGTCTGCAACACTACGCAACCAGCCCCTCGGTGTGCAGAGAAACACAGCTTGTCCCAAGGCTACTAGGCGCGATCGGCAAGCCAGAGCTATTAGCTGCAGCCAGGGATCGTAAGAGCCCAGAGAGTTCTTCCTCACCCAACAAGGCCTGGGCCACACAAATAAAGACGCGAGCACCATTTTGAAGAGGGCGGGGCCTGGAACAGAGGTTGCGGCTGCCATTTTGTCTTCCCAACCTTTCTAACCAGTGGCAATGGCAGACAGCAGCATACCCAAAATTAACACAGGCAACAGCAGGAGCATTTTGGAGGCCGGACAGGGCCTACTCTTGCTGGGGCAGGCCACCCCTTCCTCCCGCCCAGACAATCAATGTCGCAGAGCCAGTCGGTGGGGAGGGGAAAGACCAGTAATAAGAACTCTTCCTCCTCAACCTCCAAGGGCTCCACGTCCAAGAAGGACTCCAAATCAGCCACTAAGACCAAACATCGGGAGGAACCAGGGCCATCGCAGCAGCATCTGACAAGGTTCCAGTACCGGCCACCTCCCCAAACCCATTGCTACCTCTGCAACTGGTATTGAGCCAGAGCCCTTTCAGCCCTATGTTGTCATAGACACATCCGGGCAGTGCCGCCTCGCAGCCTCAGAGTACATCTGCAGGGTGACCTTCACCCCTACCACGGCCGGCCTTCGGCCAGATGGGTTTCTTTCCACTATGCCAGCCACAGACCCGTTGCCAAGCATTCCCTCGGTGGCGTCTGGGTTCCAAAACATCATCGCCGAGGCCCTCAAACTCTAGTGTGGGCCTACAGGAGAGGAACCAGGGGACACTGGCAGGGTCTTCCCGGTCTGCCTCTCAGGCGGGGTCAACACCAGAGGCGGTTGCCCACTTGTCTCCAGCCAGGGACGTGCAGGCAGGGGAGGCGGGGCCTCACCAGAGTCATGAGGAAAAGAAAAGAAAAATTAAAAGGAAAAAGGCTAAGGTAGTTGCTGCCAGAGTCACAGTGGATGACTCTGCTTAGTGCTAACTGCAGAGGGAGGCAAGAGAACTACGTGCCTCCTTTGCATAAGGAATTTTTCACCTTTTAACCCTTGCTCAGAGTTAAGCAAGGGTTAAAAGGTGAAAAATTCCTTATGCAAAGGAGGCACGTAGTTCTCTGCCTCCTGGTCTGGGAGCAGCAACTCTTGCCTAAGTTGCCTTTTTCTTTTTACATTTTCATCATGGCGGACAAGAGGAGAGTTGAAATGATTCTCTGACATAGCTGGAAAAGATATGTGGATCCGAGGGAGGGCGCGGGGGGGGGGGGAAATGCAAAATTATAAGTAATTGTAATTTGTTTTATTATAAGTAATTTTTGTTTGTGTGTGTGTGTTTTACCTGCCTGTGGTGGCGCGCAGGCTGGCACTTTTTTATTTTTTAAAGCCGCCGGCTTCTGGTCATACAGCGGGTCCCGTTGTATGGCCGAGCTGGTGGCATACACTTTAAAGTGCCGGTGGGCTATATGGCCGGGCCTGGGGCGGCGGCATGCACTTTAAAGTGTCAGCACACCTCCCGGCCATAAAGCAGGACATGTTTCACTCTATGTGGGGGGCGGCATGCACTTCAAAGTGCGGGCCTGGGAGGGGGAGGCGGAGTGGGCAGGAGGCGGCTTTTGCTCCCGCCTCATCCAGGCTCCTCGGTGGGCCAGCCAGAGCTCTCCAAGCAGCCCCGGGAGCAAACGGGCCAGCCCAGCTTCCCTCCCCGGACTTTCCGGGAGCGGAGGACCTGCATTCCGTTCCCCCTTCCAAGCCCTGAGTAGCCAGCCTTGGCTCCCGCAAGTTTCTCCCAGAGCTCCGGCAGGCCCGCTGAAGAGGAGCCCGGACGAGGCTCGAGCAAGAGCCGCAGAGGCGAAAAGCGAAGAGAGGTGGGGTGGGTGTTCCAAGAGGGCCCCTCCTTTTTTTGCACTCCGCAAGCTAGGCCCGCAGCGGCAAGAGGCTCAGCTCCGCTTCTATCAACCCCCCCTCCACTCCAGAGAAGCCGGCCGTGGGCGAGTCTCCGCAGCCCCGGTTCCCTCCCTGGACTTTCCGGGAGCGGAGGACCCGCATTCTGCTCCCCCTTCCAAGCCCCGAGTGGCCAGCCTTTCGCCTCCGCGGCTTTCGCTCCAGCCCGTCCGGGCTCCTCCTCGGCAGGCCTGCCAGAGCTCTAGGAAAAAGCGGTGGGAGTCGAGGCTGGCCACTGGCCAATACCACACTGCCTGGAGCACAGGAGGACATCCTCAAGCCGGAGGATAGGCAGGCCAAACAAATTCTTCAGCGGGGACACCAGGCGGTGGCCTGGGCAGTGCGGGCCTTGGCAGCCGCATCCTTTTCATGCTCTAGCCTCTTTTGGCTCCAACAGCTTCAAGAACACATTCCTGCAGGTGACTCTAGGGCACACCAGGACCTAAATAAAATGGTCGCCCCAGTGCAGTTTATCGCAGACGCCACACTGAGTGCCACCTGGTTCGCATCTAAGGCCATGGCCTCATCTGTGGCCTCCCGAAGGCTTCTGTGGCTGCGCCAGTGGCAATCCGATATGAGACATAAATGGTGCCTAGCGTCTGAGCCATACAAAGGGTGGGGGGATTTTCGGAGACTCGCTGACTCCATTGTTAATTAAGGGCAAGGATAAATGTAAGATCCTGTCCTTTAACCCAAAGAAGGTATTTGCCCGAGCTGCCCCCTACTCTAGAAGACAGCCCTGCAGGGCACAGGAGTATGGGGGGGCCCTTTAGACACACAGATTACTGATCCATGTTTAAGAAAGACAGTGATGATGTGATTTCATTATTTCTATTGTTCACTGATGACATAGCATTAACCACTAAAACTGAGCAAGAAACTATGAGGATTATAACACTCTTAAGGGCGCAGTTCAGTATAAAACATCTCGATGACATTAGGCAATATCTTGGTTCGAGGTTCATTTTATTTATATGCCGCCCTATTCCCAGCGGGACTCAGGGCAGCACACAAACCCAAGGAGGGGAAGGGAAACACAAAAACTACAACAAAAAGTACAGGGCATTTAAAACAACCAATAGCCACACGATTCGAGAGGGGAAGGGAACTCATCGACTCCATGCCTGCCGACACAGCCAGGGTTTAACGGCTTTTCAGAAGGCCTGGAGAGAGATGAGGATCCGAATCTCTGTGGGGAGCTCGTTCCAAAGGGCTGGAGCCGCCACAGAGAAGGCCCTCCCCCGGATAGTGGCCAGATGACATTGGCTAGTAGACGGAACCCGGAGGAGGCCTAATCTGTGTGATCTAATGGGTCTTTGGGAGGTAATTGGCAGCAGGCGGTCTCTCAAGTACCCAGGTCCAATACTATGAAGGGCTTTATAAGTGACGACTAGCCCCTTGAAGCGTATCCTGAGACCAATCGGTAACCAGTGCAGCTCGCGGAGGATAGGTGTAACGTGGGTGTACCAATCGCTCACGCGGCTGCATTCTGGATGAGCTGAAGTCTCCGAATGCTCTTCAAGAGCGCATTGCAGTAGTCCAGTCTTGAGGTCACGAGGGCATGGTTTACACATAGATAAAACTAGGGGAAGATACAAAATCTCACAAACAGAGAAAATTAACCAGCTACTCAGAAAATTTAGGATGGAACTGTGTAAACCGGCAAAAACTCCAATGGGCCAAGAGTTTAGCCACAATGACGTACAAAGCCCTGTATTTGATAAAGGTGTTTATCAATCATTAATTGGTAGCTTATTGTATCTGAGTACCGTATTTTCACGACTATAAGCCGCACTGAAAATCCTAAAATTTGATAAAAAACCGGCAGTGCGGCTTATAACACGGTGCGCTTTATGTATGGAAAAAGATCGAAAATCTCTCCCTCCCGATTTGATGCTCAAACTTGAAGCACGAGGACGGCTGGGCTGAGCGCCCGTTTCCGAACCCCCCCCCCCCCGCTTGGTAGGAAGTCCAGATCGAAAGCCAAGCCTGCAGCTGGCTGGCTGGCTGGCTGGCCGGACTACCAGCCCCAGCAGCAGCCCCCGGCCAGTTGGGGTAGAGGAATACAACCCCCATTAGCCCCAGCCCAGGCTTTCCCTCCACCCCTGCATTGACGCATCGTTCAACCGACCCATTTTCCCCCAGGGTTTTATTTGCCAGAGGAGCCCACCCACCAGACAGACCCTCGCCCCGTTTTCTCCCCCCACCCCACCCAATCCGGGTTAGAGGTGTCGTGCGAACGCGTCTCTCGGGACGCCCCCCCCTCCAATTCGGGTTCAAAGCATCGCGCGGATGCGGGAAGCCTCCTGCTTTCTCTATTCTTTCTCCCTCCCTCTTTCTCTTTCTCTCTTTTCCTCTCTGCCGTCTTTCCTGGACCGGGTCTGCTGGCGGGGGGGGGGGGCTGGGAGGGGCTGATGGATCCAGTACCTGCCTGAAAAGAGATAGAAGGGGGGGACGCAAGCTTGGAAGCCACCAGACCTTAGTTGATTAGGAGCGGCAGGATTCCCCCCCCTGCCGCGCCCCCCCCCCGCCGCGCCACCCCGCCTCTGTATTGCAGAAGGGACGAACGGTGTCCCCCCCTTATTATTTTTTTACCAAGCTCTCAGGGTGGAGCGGCGAACGAGGCAGCCCGTAAGAGCATCTTCGGAGCCAGAAATCCGGTTGCTGTGCCAGCCGACATTGGCCGTGGTCTCTCTCTCCCTCCCCCCCTCAAGCTTCTACGCCCCGCCGCTTGATCGTTCTTGCTTTGTAAGCAAAACGGTGTGGGGGGGGAGCAGAACGAAAGGAGAGCCGGAGAGAGAGGATGGGGGGGAGAGAAAGAAAGAGAGAGAGAGAAGAGAAGAGATCAGCTCCTTTATAAAGACTGGATAGCCTTCCACGCGGACGACGCTCTGCTCCAGGGGGCTGTTGCTCACTTTCTGCCAGCTCTCCCGGATCAGCTTCTGATACGTGCTGGAAAGTCCGTCACGCTCCATTTTTCTCCCAGAGCTAAGTGCCAAAGGGGAGCAGAAGCGCCGTTTCGGGAGAAAGCTCCGCTCCCCGCTCAAAGGCTTGGGCTGCCCCCGGAGGAACAGGTGGCCCGGATCCCCGAGCAAATAATAAATAAATCCACATGCGGGGCTCGACGGAGCTTTGAAAGCCGCTTTCTTGCCCGGAGCTTCCCTTCACATCTCTGGAACGGCTTGGCTCCTTTCTTTTTTTTTTTAGGGCGCCCCTCCGTTGGTGCGGCTTATAACCCGGTGCGCTTTATGTATGAAAAAAGTTTGAAAAATTAACGTTAACTGATACTGCGGCTTTTAACCCGGTGCGGCTTATGGTCGTGAAAATACGGTAATTGGTCAAGGTCCGACATAGCATATAGTGTAAATCAATTAGCCAGATTTAATGATGAACCTACTGAAAGGCACTGGCAAGCTGCTAAGAGGAATAGAGGATATTAAGATATCTTAAGCAAATAATGCGTTATGCATTGTATTTAGAACCTAAGGATGATCTGAGCCTAACTGCATATGCTGATGCAAGTTTTGCTACAGGTGTGTCTACATGGAAATGCAGGTGCTGGAGTTCCTGCAAGACGGACTGAAAATAGCCCTGTCCCCTAACACCATTAGGAGACAGATGGCGGCTATGGGTACCATACTTACCTGGGGGTGGGGAAGACAGACCCTTTCACATCACCCTACAGTCAAGAGGTTCTTGAAGGGGGCCACAAATCTGAGACCACCAGCTGTCCACCGGTATTCGACTTGGGACCTTACCACGGTTCTGGGGTCCCTTGTCGAACCACCATTCGAACCCCTGTGGGAGGTTTCCATGCAGATTCTTACCTGGAAGGTGGCCTTTTTGGTGGCAATAACATCTGCCAGGAGGATATTGGAACTGCACGCATTGTCCATTAGGGAGGATCTGTGTAAGTTCTATCTGGACAGGGTGGTTCTCAGACTGAACCCGTCGTTTGTCTCAAAGGTGGGGTCCTGATTTCACAGGGCCCAGGAGATTGTGCTACTTAACTTCTTCCCCTCGCCGTCCCTTCCCTTAGAGAGCCAATGGCACAATTTAGATGTGCGCCGGGCACTTAAATTTTACATCAACCACACGTCAGGAATAAGACAGTCAGAGGCTCTTTTTATTTCCTTTCAGCCCTCGTCCCTAGGTCAGAAGGTGTCGGTGGCTAGCATTGACAGATGGGTCAAATGCTGCATTGCAGCGGCGTATGAGTCACAATTCCGGAGGGCATTAGCACTCATTCCACGAGAAACGCCGCCGCCACCATGGCATGGGTGACGCAGGCCTCCCTGGACAAGATCTGCAGAGCTGCAGCATGGCTGTCCCCTTCGCCCTTTATTAGCTAGACAAATTCGCATTGGCAGATATGATCTTTGGCCGCCGGGTCTTGCAGGCGATTCGGACTGAGACAACATGCCCAGAACAGTCGGTATCCCACCCTTTCGGACAATTTGGCATGGATGTTATCTTCACCCTTATTGAAAAAGGGCATTGGTACACCTCTTCTAATAAGGTGGAGATAGCATCCAGCCCCTCCCGTATGAGGCAACTGTTCTCTCCAGTGTTCTTTCAGTTGGATCCTTTAGTTCTAGTTGGTCTTTCCTTTTCTCCATGTTGCTTTGTTATTGAGACTAATTACTAAAATCGTTGCTGAAAAACACCATTGAGTCTCTTCTCTTTTCCTTCGCCGAAAACTGGGTGAAGTTACCCACAAGGGTGGATTATAAAGCATGTTAATTAATTAGTAATCAGACTCAGTCCAATCAGAGCACAGACAGTGTCAACCCATGCATAGATGCTATCTCCACCTTATAAGAAGAGGCGTATCAGGTAAGTACCAATGCCCTTTTTATTGTAAGCCAAGGGAAAGTCAGATTCATGTTTCAATCTCAACCATAGAAATTCTGACTGATTTTTATCCAATAACTTTTCTTGATTCATCATACCTTCCAGGATGATAGTTGGGGGAAAATGGAAAAGGGAGTGCTGTGTGTCTTGCCTTGAGGCAATACTGTATAACAACTCAACAACTCAATAACAAATGAATTCAGCTAATCTAGTTCTTAAACTAATATTTTTGATAAAATACTTTTTTGCTGGAGGCTTTATTGTCAGCAGGTATAAAAACGGTGTGCTGATGCTATCTTTAGCTGCTTGGCAACCATTAAGTCAATGTGCATCTTGACAGAGGCACATTTTTAGAAGGCATTCTTCTCAGTAAGCTGAATGTAGCTTAAATGAATGGCATAAATTCTTTCTGAAAATTTAATTTAAAAAATCTTGGACATTATTATCTTTAAATAATGCATAGTTTCATGTTCACCATGCATTATATTGAATAACAGAAAAACTATGCCGAGTTTTTTGTTTTTCTATTTTTAATATAAATAAACTCAAATTTATAATACATTAATCAGCTTCTTGTCCGTAATGTTTATAATTGTATAAATCTTATAATCTCTTTAAATAAATAGGTGGTATATAAATGTATTAATGTAAGAAAATAAACAGTTCACTTCCTGTGTAGCGAAAGCCGAGTTGTAAAGTTTGAATTAGCAAACTATAAAACTTTGAATTTATTTTTTATGCAAATGAAAAAAGTGCGCACCCGAACCCCCAAAATGCAATGCTCAGGTGGCCCCCTGCATGGTCCCATCCCCCATCGCATGTGCAGCAGAGACCCGAAGACCAGTTGGCCAATGGGAGACGCACGTACATGCTCAGTGGAGCTAAGCTGGGGCAACAGCTCGCGTGTTCACAGAGAGAGCGATGCATGCCATAGGTTCGCCGTCACGGCTATTGTGTGTGTGTGTGTGTGTGTGTGTGTGTTTTTGTGTGTGTGTGTAAGATACAAAGCTGGCTTTCCTTAGCTCATAATAGAGAAGATGTGACAAAAAAAATTCTGAGACATGTAGTTAAACAATCAGTGACAGCTAACAATGTTACAAGTTAATGTAGGCAGTAAATAAAAATATGTGTCTGATACACAGTTCACTTGGGAGAACTTATTGACCTGCTCAGCAAGTTGCTTAGCATTCAATAACTTATCAAAAAAGCAATCAAGATGTCTTACAGAAAGAAATTCTGTGCTCAACACGTAGCCTTTGGATGGTCTGTAATATTTTTGCTGAGAAGAAATGCTTTTATTTGCTATTTAGGTGTCTCCAACTTTTTAATATATTCCTAAAAATAGTTTAGTATAGCCTGGAGCTTTTGTTCAATAACAGCTTAAGTGGTTTTTTTTTCACTTGCTACCCAAACATATTGTTTCTCACATTACTCAAGTTATTTTTAATTATTCTGCTTTGTGGAATTTTAGAGGGTCACACTTGAAAACTTTGCTATCAGCAACATAATTTTTTTTGGGGGGGTTGCATGTTTCTTAATATAAAACAAAAATAGAAATAAAGAATGGAAAATTTTGAAAGGAAAGAAATAAAGGTGATAAAATGCGGAAATGTGGGGAAAGAAATTAAAAAAACAAAAGCAGTAACTTCTGACTTTTTGCAGTGTAAAAAGATAAGTAAAGTTATGCCAACTTTTTAGTTTTGCCAAATTATAACCAGTAGCTGTTCATTTAACTCAGTTGTCAAAAACCAGACTCAAATTTCATTGATTTTCTTTTTCATACAGAAAGTCCAGAAGTGGATTCTAAATAACTACAATATTATTTACATTCTTGTTTCTAATAATGCAGTCAGCTTCATTAATCATCTTTTCGATCCATTCCTCCATTGTGGGAGGTAATACTTCTTTCCATTTCTGGGAATATATAATTCTTGCAGCTGTCATCATGTATAACAGTAGAGTTCCATCCCACCCCCTTCTTTAATAATTCTAAAGAGTTTCTAATTTCCATTGTAAATTCATTTTTAAAGCTTTCTGAATTAAACCATGATATTTCTTTGCCTTGTCACATATCCCCAATTTAGGATAAATGTTTGATTTTTAACTATTGGTTTTGTTACTAATGACAGGCAAAAATCAAAAACAATAATAAACTTTTAAAGGGCAGCTAGTACCTATTTTATTGAGAATGTTTTGAATTGTGTGGAATTTTACTATTCTTTCTTCTCAATTCCTCTGACTCTTATGTTCTAGGTCACTGACACCGTTTTACCAACTTACCAAGAAAACCTTAAGAATCCACCATTTCCAACATTTTTTGCTGATTCTGAAGAGCTGCCTGATGAGCTGTATGATGAAGAGCTTTTCCAGTTCACTGAACCCTCTATTGCACTCTCTGAGTCCTGAAGAATTAATAGCTATTCTACCTTCAGTCTTCAGAACTAAACATGAAGCCCTCACTGAAGGGCCCTATGACTTCTTTAAGATGGTATCCACATAACGTGGATCTTTATTGATTTCCAGATCCACTATTAAATGTAAACAGTTCTTTGAAACTGAAGAGAAGCATTCTGTAACATGTTAACAAATTAATATGATTCATATAATAAATATGTATTTTTAATGTTATAATTTAGAAATATCTGCTGGTTTGCACATACCACATTTCCTATTGTGTAAAGCCAACTTTTCATGACACATATCCTGAAGTCCTTTTTGATTCAAAAGACAACATCCAGTAGCTGAAAAGAAATAGAACTTGCCTAAAATAATATGAGATTGATATATGAATTCAATAAGAGTCTGTTTCAATGAACTTAATAGGGTTTGCTTCTGATTAACAGCCACATTTTTGTTATGAAAGAAACAGAAGATAATGTGTGAAACATCTCAAGGTTTACATCTGCTTTCATATGAAGACATATTTTACTTTTTGCAGAATGCACTTATTTCAACACAAAACAATCCTCAAATATGAAGGAAAATTGCTTTGAAATTATCAATATCATTCTAAAATTATTTCTCCCTAATCATTCATAGGGTCACCCAACCATTATGGGTGTGCTTTCTTGCTGAGATAGCTGTCATGTCTTGAGTGCTTATGAAAAATATCTGGGTAGTCCATATGGAAAAAAAAGATAAAGATCGGTATGACTCCTTAATCAGTTCCACCATAGCTCTTTGCATGAAGAACTAGGGTGGATCTGTGGCAGGCTTTTTTAAACTTTGAATCAGAAGGAAGTTGCTCTGGAAGACCAGCAGTAAAGAAAGATTTTTAATAATCTGCTTAAACATTGCTTTTTGAGAAACCTGTTGAACTTTCAAGCAATCCAAACCTACAATAAAAGGATCTTGTTGGAGCAGCTGCTTTTCTTTTGATTTATATCATTATTATTTTTTCTCCTTCCTCATTTTCCCCCTAAAATGAAGCTAGCTCAGGGCTGTCAAACTCCCGGTCCATGGACTAGACGCTCCTGAAGCCTCTGGAGGGCTTCCAGGGGGGCAAGGGAGGCTGTTTTTGCCCTCCTCAGGCTCCTAGAAAGCCTGGGGAAGGCAAAAAAAAGTGCACCAAAGGCGGGGGGGAGGTCTTTAAGAAGGGACTGGACAGCCACTAATCTGAAATGGCATGGGGTTTCCTGCCTGAGCGTGGGGTCGCATTAGAAGACTTTCAGGGTCTCTTCTAGCTCTATTCTGCGTATGCATGTATAGAAAAATTACCTACAATGGAATACCTTAAAATATATCTTAGTATGTGCACTAAGCACCCTTGAATAATATGCATTTATTTTTGCAACTTTAAAAAAAATCCTCAATTAAAATTTATTGTTTTCTATCACTGCTTGTTTAATGCTGAATCAAGCCTATTAATAAATGTCCAAGTTGTCAGCTTTGATCTGCATAAGTAGCATATCTATAATGAATGCCATGTCAGCAATGGTTATCCATTCTTAAAGTTTTAAATATGAGTTCCTAACTAAAAAATTTAAATGAAGTGTTTTGTCTTGTTAAAAATAATTACTTATTGATAAGTCTAATGAGATGTTAAATGAAAAATATTAAAAGATAAATGAGATTTTGAAAATCTATACCTAATTTAGTATAAGGGACAATACATTTGCCCTTATGATACTAGTGTTGATATTCATGTCATTTGATACTATATCCATGTCCCACCATCCTTTAAATCCATCAGTTATTTAATGTACAGTATGATTCTGTTGAATGCTAATATCTCAGTTGATTTTGGGGAGCTGTTGGGTGTTTCCAGATAAGGCTTATACTGAAAAATCATTCTGTTACAGCAGAAATGACGTTTGGGAGAGGACTTTTATAAAAGCAAAGATGGTGGCCACAGTTCTATAATAAAAGCCCCTCCCCCTTTTTATGCATCATGATTGTTTCGACCAATACGTTGATTTATTATTTGAGGGTAAACCAGATCAGGAAACATTCCACAGGAAGGTCTATGACAGTGATAGCAAACCTTTTTTGGGTTCCGTGCCAAAAGCGGGGGGAGCACGGGGGGTATGTGTGCACCGGTGTGCCACACCCATAATGCAATGTGCAATGCGTGCGATCAGTGACACCCCCCCCCCGCTTTTGCTGTTCTTTTGCATTCCTCAGACTCCAGAGGCTTTCTAGGAGCCTGGGAAGGGCAAAAACAGCCCCCCGCCACCTCCCTGGATGACCTTTGAAGCCTCGAAGAGGGCAAAAAACGGACCTATGGGAAATTCGGAAGTTCAGGAATGGTGACTTTTGGTTTGTCCGTAGGGCCGATTTTTGACCTTTGGAACCTTCAGGCCCTATGCCCATACAAAACAAAAACCACCCGGAGACGTGCTGACAAACAGGAGTCAAGGAAACAGCAAAATTTAAAAGGCAAAAGGTGGATTTCTCTCCCCTGCTCTTTAGAGAAATGCTCCTTTTTTCTTGTTCTTTCCTGAGTGTTTGATTAGTTAACTTTGGCAGGTGAGGGAGGGGCTGAGTGGATTCCCCACATCCCATTTGGGGAAACAGCGTTTTTCTTACTGCTTCCTGGGAAGTTTCTCTACTAAATTTGGGGACTGGGTCACAACATGGAGCATGTGAGGATTATCAGTGCTGGATGTAACTTCTACATTTCTTTGGAGTTATAAATCCTCACAAAGCACATCCATTTGCAGAAATCTCACTGAATCAAGGAAGGGATTCATTCCCCATTTGGACAAATCCACAGAAATGGGGAAACGGGCTTTCGGGGGGGAGGTGCTTGCCGCCGACGGTAGCTTAACGAAGCTGCCCTCAGAGTTTTGGTTCGTATATCTATTTAAGATCTTAGATATCTCTTTTTTCCAGGCAAGGAAAAAGTAGGGAGGGACCCCCAGCTAGTTAGAGTCCTCTTTGAAGTTCACAGCCTTTTTATCTTTTGGCTGTGAACGAAAGAGAGTGATTCAACGAAAGCTGAGTCATTTACTCCGGCCAAAGCTTCTCAGCTGTCTTTTTTCAGCTCAAGGCGAGTTACCCCCCTCCTCAGTACAAGATTTTGCAATTAACTTGTTAAAGATCAATCTGAGCAGCGACCATACCGGTGAACTTTTTTTTTTTTCTATTTAAAATACCAGCTTCAATTTTACCAAAGACTCCTTTGTTTAATTTTTTTTTTTTTAATGGCGAATTTATAGCTTCCGCATTTTTTATAACGATATATCTTCAGCTTCCTGGACAGAACTAAGGATATAACTCTTTACAAATCAATTAGCCCCGTTCTTTCGATGATTTCCTTTTATCAACTGCCAGGGGTTTGCTGAAATTACCTTATCTCAAACTAATGTGAGTAAAGATTCTGTTTTTTTTTTTTATCACGGCACCGAAATCGAAGCAGCCCAGACGCTCTTTTACATCGCAGGCTTTTGTTGCAAAGCCGCAGCTCTTATCTTCCACGCCCCCTACTGGAGAAGTGCTAACGAAAGAATTTCTTTTTGAAACTCTCAATGAATTTAGAGAGGAGATGAAGCAATTTGTTACAGATTTATATGGCAAGCTTGATGCTAAGATTGCCCAAACAAGAGAGGATGTCATGGGAGTTATGACTGTGATGACAGACTATGTTGCTGGAATTGAAGATAAGCTGGAACTCTTGGAGCAAACTAATTCTAACCTGATATCTAAAATTGAGGTGCTACAACAGGAAGTTGAAAATGCAGAAAAACAACTGGTTATGACAAATTATAAAAAGATGGAGCTGGCTTTAAGAGTTAGGGGACTACGTGAAAAGCAACAGGAGAACTTGAAACAGACTTTTTCAGAAGCTTTCAGTCGTTTGGTGGGAAGTCCGGGACTCAACTTTGATGGGCAGATTCAAAAAATTTACCGCCAGAATTCGTGGGCAGCAAAACAGAGACAGCTTCCGAGAGATATAATTATATATTTTGCTACAAGAAAATCCAGAAAGGCGATATTACAAGAGTTTTATAATACCAGGCTGCGAATTGATGGACAGGACTTGACTGTTTTTAAAGCAATACCACTTCAAATGTTGAGAGCTAGGAGAGACTATGCTTTTCTAACTAAAGAACTCAGAAACCGTCAGATACAGTATAGATGGGATGTGCCATCTGGTATTATAGTTACATTTGATGACCAAAAATATCACCTAAGCTCTGTTTGGGAAGCCCGAGATTTTTATTATGAGATCCTAAAGGCGGGACACCTTGAATCACCTGGACTTGAGGAAAAACAAAGAGAAGGAGAAGAGAAACAACAAAATACACCATTACAAGACAGAAAGTATCGCTTTCCCCTTCCGGAAAAGCAGAAGATCAAACAAGGATCCAGCCGTGTTCCCAGACGAATTGAAAATAAAGCGGATCGCAGCAACATTTATGAACACCAGCCATTGAATAAGGAGATATTCATGAAACCATTATAACAGTGAAAGTAAACATCTTGCTATATTAAATAGCATAAAAATGATATAATTTTTTTGTAAGGAAATTATATCAAATCAACTGATTTAAAATATTTGCCTTATTTTCAATTTGAACAATACTTTGTGACTTTTGTTTTGCATAAAATTGGTTTAGTTGTACATCGATGAAGAGACATTAAGGTTGAAAGAACTGATGCTGTTCTCCTTGGAAGATATTTTGTATGGGACTTAAAAAAGATTTGGTGGATAACTCTGAATTTTTATATAAGCTGTTGATGACTTATTTTCCAGGGTGAGGAGGGTGGAAACTGTGGTGTTCCTGGATTGGGGTTCAGGTTGAATGGAGTTGGGAGGTGTGGTGTAGATGGGAGGGTAGTGAAGGTTGAATTAGAGCTTACTTTGAGACAGAAAGTAAACTGATTTTTGTATAAACTGTTACTTGAATATAATGATTGGAAGGATATACCCGGGGAGTTTGCAGGAAGGCGGAGCAAATATGAGAGGAGTATGGATGAAGATAAAATATATCTATGTGTATGTATATGTGTGTGTATGTACATATATATGTGTATATGTATGTATATGGACACGGGTAGAGGCAGGACGAAGAGTTAGAAAAAGAAACCGAGAGAAGAATTTGAGAGGTGTTTAAATTGCTTTATAGAGAAGGAGGTATAAAAGGGACAAATTAAAGGTTTGGAAATAGACAGATATTTAGATAAAGAGATAAGGTCCATAGCTAGAGTAGAACTCTATTTGGATAATTTATTTGGTTTCAATAGAGTTTGAAATCCTGCAAGTAATTAATTAATTGTGATCAGGAATGATGTACATTGTTTAAGTCTTAATAATGATGGGAAGCTGAGTTCAATGAAAAGAATTTATTGATTTTTCTCATTTTTTTTTGTTTTTTTTTAATTTTCTTCTTTTTTTATCTTTTAATTTTTAACTTACTTGGTTTTATTAAATTCTAGATTGTGTTGGATAAAAAGCTATACCGGGTATGGGATCTGGGAAGTCAAAGGGGGGTAGGGAGGGGGGATTACAGGGGGGAGGGGGGAAACATAGTTTCAATTTTCAAAACAATAAGAATGCACCTGTATACTGTTGCTCCTTTTTCTTTTTCTTTTTCTTTTCCTTTTATTTTCTTTTTTTTTCTTCCCTTTTTTTTTCCTTTTAATGTTAGTATAAAATACAAATCAAATAGATTAATGAATAGTGGAAATACACCGAAGTAAGGAGTAGAGGGAAAGAAGAGGGAGGAGTAGAGAGGGAGTGAGAGGGGAATGTAAGGAGGGTGAGATGGGGGAAAGGGGAGAGAGGCATGTTAGAGGGGGAGGGGAAGTAGAAGAGGGGAATGTTGGAGGGGAGAAATGAAAGTTGGAGGGGGAGAAGAAAGGGTGTATGGAGGATGAAGTGTTATGTTGGTTTCCTATGGTGGAATATAAGATGAGTTGTGTTTAATCGTACAGTATACAAGTGATTGTAAAATGAAAATGAAAAATAAAACAAAGTTGAACAGGAGAAATGGGGAAACAAGGTGGAAATGGAGAAGAAGGAAGATATAAATAGAAAGAGGGCAAGGAGTATATTTTATATTTTCAGCAGTTCGACAGTTCTTTTGGTGACTTCCCCCCGCTCTCAAAAACAAAAAACTCTTAATTTGAGTTTGGATCCCAATATCCATCTCTACATCTCTGGTATTATTTTTGGAATAAGAGGCGAACTGGTTTACAGTTACATACCATGTTATACTTTATCCAGGTACTAAATTTTTAGATAATCACAATGTATTTAATAAAAGATCCCCCCCTTTTTCCCCTGGTTCTTATTCCAGCCACTTATTTCTCTTGCCCTATTTCTACATTAGTGTCAGAAAAGTCAGTGCATAAGACATGTACCAATTTGTTTTCTTTGATTTCCTAATTGGATATGTGCCATCCAACCATCGTTAAATTCATCAATGATCTGAGGGAGTTCCAAAAAGGCAGAGATGCGTTTTATGAATAGCTCTTTTCTAGACATGGCCCTCCACTGAAACTCAAGAAGTACCGCATGGCAAATGAACACATTGTCAGGATTGTAAGCGAATATGGCAATTGAAACCCTATGACTATTTAAGTGCCATAACACACAATTAACAATTGTGTGCTATAGCACACAAATTAACAATTTATTTCATACATGCCTTTTTATAATTTGTTGATGTCACAATGTGGGGGTAACTCTAATCGAGGGAGGGAGGGAGGAAGAGAGACAAAGTATTGGGAGTAAGAGAGCCTGTGATAACCTGTGAAAGTTTTAGCAAATGGGGTGGTTGAAATCCACTCAGCCCCTACCTACCCTTCCAAAGTTAGCAGAGAAACTTCTCAGGAAGCAGCAAGAAAAAAGGAGTGTTTTTCTAAAGGTGGGGGGAGGAGAAATCCACCCGTTGCTTTTCAAATTTTGCTGCTTCCTGCTTGCTAGCACATCTCCAGGTGATTTTTTGTTTTGGCAGGGTGCCAAGTTGGCTCCAAGTCCAGTTGTCTGTGGCAACTTGTTCTGTGCCCACCTGGCGATGTCCACCTGACACCCCCTAGCTTGCCTCACAATGTAGTTGTGTCCACTTAGCTACACCCACCCAGCTGCCCCAAGCCTTGAGTCATCTGCCCGAGTGGGCTACACCTAATCCTTTGCATTGACCTGGTCATGCCCACTCATGTCCACCCGGTTGCACTCAAATAGCCACGCCTACTCAGTCACACCCACTTGGTTGCATGAAGAAGGCTAGAACTGTATTGTGATAGACTAAAATAGAATCTTGGAAGCCTGACTTTGCTTTCTATTTTTATTTATTTATCCAATGTATGTGACCACCCACTTCAATGAGTGAGTGAGATTTATCTCCCCTAGGGTTCCTCTAACAAGGCCTTAAACAAACTTGGTTTGTTTGTTTATATAATGAGTTTTCTTTGCTTCTTTCAAGATCATCTCCTAATTCTCTGGGGAGAAGAATACAATTTTGTAATGCATAAAATCAGAAGCAGCCCCCTGCATAAAAATGCAGATCTTCCTATAAGTGTAAAGGTGATGAATATATTTTTAAAAAGCAGTTAAACTTCAATAAATTATAACACAAGTTATAAAAAAGATATTAAGACGGGAGAGAGTGCAGAGAACAACAAAGATGATTACATGAAGAACGATTGTAGAAATTGGGTATTTAATGAAAAGAAAGACTGATGCTGCCACAAAGAAGAGGGGGCCAACCTATTATTCAAAGCACCTGAAGGCAGGACAAGAAACAATGGATGGAGACTAATCAAGGACAAAACAAATCTAGAACTAAGGAGCAATTTCTTGACAATCAATCAATGGAAGATTTGCCTCCAAAGTTGTGGATGTTCCAACACTGGAGTTTTTAAAGAAGAGATTGGACAACCATTTCTCTGAAATAGTGTAGGTTTTCCTGCTTGAACAGGGTTGGACTGGAAGACCTCCCTAGGTCCCTTCCAACTCTGTTATTCAGGTGCTTGGGAAGTATTTAAAAGGACTCATATAAACCATGTTTTAAAAAGTTGAAGTGATAAATGCAAAGGCAATTTAATATTTAGATGAAGCAAAATCTGGACTTATAACCATTTGTTTAATGATGGTTCAAAATTATGATAGCCTCAGAAAAAGTGACATGACCTGTATTCACAATTAAGACTGCTGTACCACCTAGACATGTGATCACAATTCAGGCGTTTGACAACTAGCTCACCAGAGAGATGAAACAGCCAAGAATTAATCCTCTGCCGAAACCAGACTTACTAAAAAGTGAAGTCTGTGTCAGAGGAAAGCAAGAGGCTCTCGGAAAACCGATTATTCAGAAGAACACCGCTCCGAATGGCTCCGGGCGGCTCCGAACGGTGCCAAGTAGCCCTCAGGCGATGCCCCCCCCTGCAGACGGCAACTCCAGCTGACAGCAATTCCAGCTCCGAGCTCAGATCGCCGCGGCCCTGGTTCGCTAAACGAGGTGCCGCTGAACTGTATTGCTGCCTCGGGGGTTGGTGAGTGATGTTGGGGTGCTGTGGTCTGGGTGACTGGTCTCCTTTACCGTCACCGCTGCTGACCCAAGCGCCCCCCCTCTCCTTTTCCATTGTGGCCCTTTCTGCCTCTTTGCCACCACCGCTGCGGACCGGCTGCTGTAATCCCAGCTTTTTTTAGATACCATAGCCGGCCTCCTGGCTCCCCGCTGCTGTTTGCCGCTGCCATCCGCTATTACCTTGGGCGTGCCTCTTCGGACGACACTGCTCTCCGGCTGCCCTCGCCCTTCGACCGCCCCCACCTTCGTCCTCAGGACCACCATCTTAGAGGGAGCTGGGACACCTGAGATCAAGCGTCTCTTGCTCTTTGCGCCACCACCATTTGGTTCCTGGCATGCGTGACCTGTCAAAACCGCGCTCGACTAAGCCGCACCCGATTAAACCGCGTCGCTGACGTCATCAACAGGGCAACAACAGCCAACGCGGAGAAAGAAGGGCGCTTTAAATAGCACTTTGAAAGCAAGCTGATTCAACTTAAGGTAAGGGTTACGTTTAGGGTTAGGTTTAGGGTTAGGTTTAGGGTTAGGTTAAGGCTTAGGGTTAGGTTTAGGGTTAGGTTAAGGGTTAGGGTTAGGTTTAGGGTTAGGATTAGGTTTAGGGTTAGGTTAAGGGTTAGGTTTAGGGTTAGGTTTAGGGTTAGGTTAAGGGTTAGGTTTAGGGGGGTTAGGTTTAGGTTTAGGGGTTAATTTTAGGTTTAGGGTTTACAGCGTGCTTCTGTCTCCGCGCTGTTGTCGCCTATTGATGACATCAGTGATGTGGTTTAGTCATGCGCGGTTTAGTCGAGCGCGGTTTTGTGGTGGAACCCCTGGCATGACCCCTCCCTCCCTCTTCTTCTCCTCTGTTTTCTTGTCTCAATCTTGGACAACGCTGACGCAAGGGTTTTTCCTCCTCGCCATTCCGGCTGTTGTTGCTGCGGCCATGGAGACCTCTGGCCACACCGAGAGTCCTGCATTCTGTGTTATACAATCTTCTCAGAAAGAGAAGGCGGGGGACGAGGAGGACGTGGACAGGGAGCCTGCCCCCCTCCAGCTGGCGTCAACCCCCTCAGCCACCTCAAACTTTCAGACTTTTTCCTCTTTTCTGGACTCCTCAGGGGAGAAGATTAAGAGTGTAAAGACCCCCTCTCTCAAATTATTACCAACTCTATCCATTTTAAATCTGCGCCAACCACTTTTGCGGTTCAAGAACTGCGTCTAGTTTGTTGAGTGAAGGAGTGAATGTATGTATGAATGGGTGAGAGAGAGTTTTCCACTTTTAATTTGATTAATTTTTTATACTATTACTCTGTATTTTTAACGATTACTGTGGGGTGTATATGAGGAGAATGGCTGTTTGTAGTGTATGATAGGACCGGGTGTGCGACCTGGAGCCCCCTCCACTGAGTGCAAATGCAGAAGTGGATGGGGGCCCAGATTCGCCCCCCCGTCCTGGAATGAATGATGAGTGTGGCCTGCCAGGAAGAATGGGGGCCATGGGAGGGGGGTGGGGGTCTACGGCGATGGGGGTGGGTTGGAGCATTTCGGTTACGACCGGGAGGGGCAGATATAATGGGAGCTGTAGGGCTGGCCATTACTGGGGAAGAAGGACTCACTACCTCACAGTGATTCCTTGTTCCGCCCCTCCTGGCTCAATTCAAAGGCCTGGTGGCAGAGGAGATCAAGGCCCTGGTCTCAGGTTGCTGTTGCTAAATGCCAGGTCTGTAGTAAATAAAGCTCTCCTCGTCCGGGACTTAATATTAGACGGGGAGGCAGACCTGGCATGTATAACTGAAACCTGGCTGGGCCAAGAGGGAGGAGTCTCCCTCTCAGAAATGTGCCCAGATGGGTTCCAGGTGCTACACCAACCTCGACACCAAGAAAGGGGTGGGGGAGTGGCAGTTATTATCCGAAGGTCATTAGCTCCTCGCAGGATCCCTGCCCCAGAGATTGTTGGGTGTGAGTCTCTTCTCCTGAAGGTGGACCTAGGGGTTCAATTGGGCTTGTTTCTGATGTACCTACCTCCCAGCTGCATCACAACGGCCCTGCCTGCGCTCCTAGAGGCGATAACCGGGTTGGCGGTGGAGTTCCCCAGACTGATGGTACTGGGGGACTTTAACCTGCCATCCTTAGGCGAAAACTCTGATGGAGCGCAGGAGTTCATGCTTCCATGACAACCATGGACTTGACCCAAGTAGTTCTGGGTCCAACTCATAGACCGGGACACACACTTGACCTTGCATTTCTCTCGGAGCAGTGGAGACGTGATCTTGAATTAAGGGGAATAGAGATCTCACCCTTGTCATGGTCAGATCACTTCCTGCTGAGGCTTGACTTTAGGATGCTACTCCCCCATTGCAGGTAGGTGGAGCCAATTAAGTGGTTCTGCCCCAGGCACCTGATGGAGCCGGAAGGATTTCAGAAGAAGCTTGTAGAGATACCTGACTCCCTTGCTCACAACCCGACAGAGGCCTTAGTTGTGGCCTGGAATGTTGCAGCGGCTGAGGCTCTAGATCAGATTGTGCCTTTGCAGCCTCTCCACGGCAGTGGATCCAGGAGGGCACCTTGGTTTACCGAGGAACTCTGGGAGATGAAGCACCAAAAGAGACACCTAGAGCGACGCTGGAGGGCTAGTAACTCCGAATCTGGCCGAACACTATTAAGAGCCTTTATTAGGACTTATTTAGTGGCAATACAGGCAGCAAAATGTACATATTTTTCCGCTCTTATTGCATCCACGGAATCTCACCCAGCCGCCCTGTTTAGGGTAACCCACTCCCTCCTAAAAGGTGAGGAAGCGGGGGAACCCCTGCAGGGAAGAGCTGAGGAGTTTGTTCAGTTTCTGTCGGAAAAAATCACTCAGATTCGGGCGGACCTGGACTCTACTTGGGCAGCACCAGCTGAGATGCCGAGGCAGAGTCTTAGTCAGATTTGCTGGGATGAGTCCGAGTTTGTCACCCCTGAGGAAGTGGACAAGGCCATGGGAGTGATGAGTGCCTCCACCTGTTTATTTGACCCGTGTCCCTCCTGGCTGGTCTTGACCAGCAGGGAGGTAACACGAGGCTGGCTCCAGATGATTATGAACACATTTTTACAGGAGGGGTCTTTCCCGCAGCCACTTAAGGAAGTGGTGGTAAGGAGCCGATTCCTTAAGTGGCTGCGGGAAAGACTCCTTAAGAAGCCTTCTCTGGACCCAGCTATTCTTAAGAACTATCATCCTGTCTCCAACCTTCCTTTTTTGGGAAAGGTTGTTGAGAAGGTGGTGGCACTTCAACTCCGACGGACCTTGAATGAAGCAGATTATGTAGACTCCTTTCAGTACGGTTTCAGGCCTGGATACAGAACAGAAACCGCTTTGATCACACTGACCGATTTTCTCTGGCGAGCCAGGGATAGAGGACATTCCTCTATCCTGGTGCTTCTTGACCTCTCAGCAGCTTTCGATACCATCGACCATGGTATCTTTCTGCGACGGTTGGAGGAGGTGAGGGTGAGAGGCACCGTTCTACAGTGGTTCTCCTCTTACCTCTCTAACAGGTCGCAGTCGGTGTTGGTCGGGCGGCAGAGGCACTCTACATCTGGCTACCCTTGAAAAGCATTCAGAGACTGCAACTAGTCCAGAATGCAGCCGCGCGAGCGATATTGGCATCAAAGATTCACCCATGTTACACCTATCCTCCGCGAGCTGCACTGGCTACCTATTGGTCTCCAGACGCAATTCAAGGTGTTGGTTATTACCTTTAAAGCCCTGCATGGCTTAGGACCAGCATACCTACGAGACCACCTCCTGCCACACTCCTCCCAACGGCTGGCAAGATCCCACAGGGTGGGCCTCCTTCAGATGCCGTCAGCCAGACAATGTTGGCTGGTGGCTCCCTGGAGGAGAGCCTTCTCTGTGGCTGCTGCGACCCTTTGGAACGAACTACCCCCAGAAATCCGGACCTCACCCACTCTCATGGCCTTCAGAAAAGCTATCAAGACCTGGCTATTCCGGCAGGCCTGGGGCTGTTGACCCCATTGTTGAGGTCCAGCCCCGACTGAAATGAATGTATCTGTGTTGTTTTTAACTTGTCTATTTTAATTCTTATTTTATTTTATTGTTTTCCTCCCCTCACTGTAAGCCGCCTGGAGTCCTCTGGGATTGGGAGGCCTATAAATATAATTAAACTTGAAACTTGAAACCTTAGAACTGCAACATCTTATGTTATTTTGAATTGCCACTCTCTTCAGCAAAACATTCCAGCAAAAATCCACCCATTAGGCAAGCTGCATTCATTTAACAACTTCCATAAAAATAGTAAAGTCTAACTGGGTTTATATTCTTAATGACTTACAATAAAAATTCCAGGCTCCATTATAGTTGTAAACTGAGAACTATTCTGTATAACCCTCAACTTCAAGGTTTTGTGTATATACTGTATTTTTTGGATTATAAAACACACCTTAATTGGGGGGGGGGGGACACAAGAAAAAAAAAAGAATTCTGCCTCTGCCTACCAGCATCATGATCAGTGGCGTCCCCACTTCCAGTCAGATTTTGATAACGAGCAGCACAGATCTTTTTATCCATTTAAAACAAACCCTACCACACTATGCACATTTAACTGGAGTGAGTAGGATGGGGGATGATTTTCATGGGGGCAGAAAAGGGACTTGGCATCAAAGATTCTGCTCCCAAGATGTCTTCCTACCTATAGATGTAGACATTGAAAGCCTGGCTTTCTCACAGTAAGGCCCAATAGAGATGCAGCACTTCAGTCCTCCTAGATGCTGCCATCTCGTAAACACCGTGCCGGGCTTCCTGGCAAGCTCCCTGGGTCTTTGCTGCCTCAGTCAGAGCCTGATTCCGCAAGCAGTTTGGGGAAGCAGGCCGGTCGGGACTTGGTTGGTGAAGCCCCTGCATTTTCATGAGGGCAAATGGCTCTGCAAATTGCATTGGGAAATTGGACAGTGGTGGCTGGAAAGGAGGGACCTTTTGCTTTTGGGGCTCCCCCTCAGCTCAGCTCAGCTCCCAGGCATGGAGAGGGCTTAGGCAGTGGAGGATCCTCACATTGCTGGGGATTGAAGTCATAATGGCCATTGTCTTCCCTGAGCTGCTTGCTGGGTGGCCAGAGTGGGGATCAGCCACAAACCATGAGGCCCACCTTGTTCACTGAAGCTGCTGGGAGATCCCCCCAGACCATCCCGAAGAGTTTCGTTCCTCAGCTGTGCCCCAACCCTCCCCCCCAGACCATGCAAGGGGTCTCTGGGGAAAGTGAGTAGTCCCTGCAGATCACAGGAGCACCCCTCTTAGGGACAGTCTGCGGTGGATCTGCCTGGAAGCTTTGGCGAACAAGGTGGAGCCCATAGCTGCTTGCCCTCATGAAAACATGGGGGCGGTGGTTTACAGCATGTTCCAAGCTGCACCCTAACCCCTGCCACCACCAATGATCTCCCAGCGTGCGGAGACCAAAAAAGTGATGCTTGTTTTTGGCAATCCCTGTCACTGGAACAGCATTTTGGGGCAGTTAGCCACTTTGTTTGGCCTCTGTCCAAATCAGGGAGGAAACTGTTTTTGAGCGGCAGCACTGTGATCCCCTCCCTGAATCCAAAAACAGGTCATACAGCCAGTGGTGCCATCTGAAAATGTTTTCCTCCCCAATTCCCTGTTGCACATCGCAGAGCCACATGCCCTCATCCTCCTTCTCCACAGACTCACCTCTTTCCTCCTGGGCCAGGAGCAGAAGCCCACTGCACTCCACCTGGGTCACCTGGAAAAGGGGCAGACAGAGCTGCTAGCCACCTTGCCTTACACCTGTGCAGCACCCATTTCACCAACTGAGTCCCAACCTCCATGCTTTCCTGGGCCGCGTGTGGATGGGCATCCTTTGGAGTATAAGACAAACCCAGATTTTCACCCTCTTTTATTTGGGGGGGGGGAAGATCTGTCTTATACTCCGAAAAATATGGTAATCACAATCTGCTTGCTGAAATGAAGAGGAAGGTACTTGAAAGTTTTAGATGCTTGAGAATTTTCAATAGGCTGAAAAGGCTGAAAATGTCTAACTGAGAATGTCATGCCTACCTCTTTGCTTTTGCTTAGGAAGTCTCCAATACTTTTCCTCCAGCATTCTCATGTTCTCTTTCACTGACTCCCATACCTGACAGTCTCTTGACTGCTCATATTTCTGCTACCCCAGCTGATCTCCAAATAAGGAAGTGCTGTTCACATTTCCAAGCACAGTGTTGACAAGTAGTCTAGAAGTTGATAATGGCTTAATAAAAGGTTATAGCAAAAGCTTAGGGCAGAGGCCAGCAACCCATAGCTCTGGAGCCACGTGTGGCTCTTTGACCCCTCTGGTGCAGCTCCCTGCCAAACCGGTAAACTTCTGCAGTTTGGTAAACCAGCTGATCCCACATTGGCTGGCCCGCCCCTCTCCATTCCCCTCCTAGTCACTCCTCACCTGCCCTGAGAAGGTAAAGCTGATGGCAGGGGATGGAGAAGTGGCTGGGTCTTATCTCTTGCTGGGTCTCACAGGTGTTTCTTCCAGCCACCTGATGCTGGATGTGCCTCACTTGCTCAAGTAAAGACACTCAGGGCAGTGGTAAAAGAGGGATGGCTCTGCCAAAGCTCGACCACCCACCCTAGGGGGTCAGGCTCAAAGAAATCCAACATGCCTTTGTCAAAGACTCTCACCTGATCAACCCGCACACCCCGTGCACCTTTGCTGCAATTTGGCTGAACAAAGCCTGACCACAGCTGGTTAGGGGGTCATGTCAAAAGGAGGAGGAGGAGGGTCATCTTTGGAGAAAGCCTCCGCTGTGGCTTGCATTCGTTCCTCAGCCAGCCTGGATTTCTGAAAAGTTGACAAGAAAAAAGAAAAGGAGTAGCAGCCCCAAGGAGAGTGTTAGGAATATAATTCTAACGGTTGGGTTGGCAATATATAAATCATGTAACAATGTTGTACCTGTTTCTTTAAACCATACTGTTAAATGTGATTGGTTGCTGTTTTCCTCAATCAGCGATAAAAGGGAACCAGAACGACTGTTAGCTCTCTCTCTGTTTGTTAGATGCTGGGCTGATCTGATCTGAGTGCCGTGAGCTATTATAAGTTTTGCAACTGCTAGCAAATTTTGAATACTGAACTGATTATATGATACTGGACTAGGTTATTTGGATTATCCCTTAACTGAAGACATTGATGACTGACTGTCTTAACCGTGTATGACTTGGACTGTTTGATGGACTCTGATACCTCTATTTCCACGAAAGTAAAAGCCTATTTAAACTGCACTGTCTCTGTATACTGGTTTGTGTGTTCTCCAATACAACTCTCACAACGCTTCTCTGAACGTACTCGCTCTCCCAACAGAGAGCTTACCTAACACTGGTTATGGGCCCAGAATCTACTAGATGCAGCTAAAGAAGAGTTGGTGTTGATAAGCAATACCGCATATAGACAGCTATTTATTTAGTGAAAATGTGAAGTTACCCCCAGGTAAGCATGCCATAGGATGTAAATGGATTTACAAGATTAAAACAAGTGTAGATGGGACTGTTACCCATAAAGGCAGATTAGTTGCACAAGGATTTGCTCAGTCAGCCAATGATTATGATGAGGTATTTGCACCTAGTCTAAAGGTTACAACATTACGTGCATCATTAGTGTGGGCAGCTAAGCATGGATATGTAGTGAATCATTTAGATGTTGAGATGGCTTATACATGCACCATTGCAACATACAGTATATTTAAAGAAGCCTTTAGGGTTAAACACTGGTAATAACACTGATTGCTGGAAGTTAAAAAAGAGTCTTTAAGTCTTAAAGCAATCAGGCTATGAATGGAATCAATGCATAGTGAAGGAATTAGAATTTAAAGCTGGAATAGCTGATCCATGTTTGTTTTAAAAAAAAGTGATGGTGGGATTTCATTGTTGCTATTGTTCATTGATGGCATAGCATTAATCACTAAAACTGAACAAGAAGCTACTGAGATTATTACACTGTTAAAGACAAAGTTCAGTATAAAACATCTCGGTGAGATTAGGCATTATCTTGGTTTGGTTTGGTTTATTAGATTTATATGCCGCCCTTCTCTCAAGGACTCAGGGCGGCGTACAATATTAAAAGAAACACATAATACAAAAGTTAAAAAAATTAAATAGAATATCACAAACAAACCCAATTAGAATTAACAATAACATTTTTTTTAAAAAATGAATTAAAATTAACAGTGATCAATAATTTGTTTTGTTTTGTTCAGACCAGGCTGGCTTGCTGGAAAAGCCAACTTTTTAGGGCGCGTCGGAAGGACCGGAGGTCAGGGATTATACAAAGCTCCAGGGGCAGCTCATTCCAGAGGGAAGGCGCTCCCACGCTTCACTGAACATACTCGCTCTCCCAACGGAAAGGTATAGCCCAGGTATTTATGGCTTTTATGATATTTCTTCCAGTCAATTTGGACTTTAATATCTTGCGAATTCATCGAATGTACTTGGCTGAAATTAATTCCTTGACTTTATTATGCATTAAGTCAGAGGCCTCTAAAATCCCCAAGTACCTGTAGCCTTCTTCTGGTTTTACTGCCTTTATCATTTCTTCATTTTCAAGTTATATTCCATCATCTTCTATGACCTTGCCTGCTTTGGTTGCCATTGTTGCACATTTGTCAATTCCAAACTGCATACCAATGTCTTGGATAAATTCTTTTGTGCTTTCAATTAATACATTCAGTTCAGCTTTTGTTTTACCAAACAGCTTCAAATCATCCATGTACACCAAGTGCAAAGTTTTCAGTCCTTTCTTTGCAAGTTCGTATCCATAGTTCATCTTCTTCAAAATGATTGTCAGTGGTAGCACTGAGAGTATAAAAAGTAGGGGTGAAAGGAAATCGCCCTGGAAAATGCCTCATTTAATTTCAACTTCATCCAGTATTTCTTCATTAGCTATAAGCTTCGTTTTCCAGAGGTTCATTGAAGTTTCCATGAATTTTTGTATGTTACTGTTGATGCCAAAGATTTTCAGGCATTTCTTGATCCAGCTATGGGGAACTGAATCAAATGCTTTCTTATAGTCTATCCAAGCCATGAACAGGTTGGTTCGTCTTTTCTTTGAATTCTTTGGGATTAGTTTGTCAATCAGCAATTGGTCCTTTGTTCTTGGTCCTTTGGTCCTCTTGAATTTTTGCAGCATCCCTTCTGTTCTACAGGAAGCAAGTTATTTCGTTCCAAGTATCCATAAATTTGGTTTGCAATGATACCAGTAAGGAGCTTGTATGTTGTTGGCAAACAGGTGATTGGCCTATAGTTTCCAGGATCCTTTCCTTTTTCTTTATCTTTTTGGATCAAAAATGTCCTTCCAGTTTTCATCCATTCATCATTTTCAGGTGTTTTTAAGATCTGGTTCATTTGGGCTGCTAATCTTTTGTGCACACTTGTGAGCAGTGACGTGCAGTGAGGTTTATGGCTGGTGAGGCAGCAATTTTTTTAGACTTATGGACTTCAACTCCCAGAATTCCACAGCCAGGCATGCTCAGTTCTGATTTAAAGCAACAGCATTTGTTTTTCTCCTTTGCTAAATAAGTTTCCTTCTTTCTTTTTCTTTTTCTTCTCCCTTCCCCTCCTTCCTCCCTCTCTCTCTCCCTCCCCCTCTCTCAAACATACACACACACACAGTTCCACCAGGATTCAGAAAATTTAGGTTTTCCTCCTCAGCCCATGTTAGCAATACCACTAGCAGCATTTTGGCTGGCAGTTGTAAGTAGAAGTGGAAATTCATTCTATTGAAAACATTATTTTTGCTTATGATTGGATAATTAAAATTTCAGAAGAACCAAAGGCATAGTATTAGAGTGTTACATAGTGCATAAACTAAAACTGTCTCAATACGCTCCCTCCCCCCTCTCTCAAACACACACACACACACACACACAAAGTTGCACCGGGAGGATGAAGTTTGAATTCCTCCCCCCTCCCTCCGACCCACATGTACCTTTTCTAGCTGTTTCAAAGAGGATTTCAACTCTGCTCTTGCCTGCCATCATGAAAAGAAAAAAAATGTAAAACAAAAAAGGCAAGAGCTGAGGCCAGGCTGAGCTAGTTGCTGCCAGAGTCATCATGGATGACGCTGCTTAGTGCTTAACTGTTTAAAAAAGCCTCTAAAAAAGCACCTTCTACAGGAGGAGGCAAGAGAACGATGCCAGCATGACCCCAGCACACATGTGCTCATGACCAGTGCTCCCCCCATTTTTTGCATGCTTTTTTCGCCCTCCCCAGGCTCCAGAGGCTTTATAGGAGCCTCCCCTGCCACCCCCTGGAGGCCCTCCGGAGGCTTTAGGAGCTTTGCTGAAGCCTCCAGAACAGAAAAAACAGCCTTATGGGCAAATTGGAAATTCAGGAATGAAAAACAGCCCTAAGTGACTTCCGGTTTGTTCGTAGGGTTGTTTTTTGGCTTCCAGAGCCTTCAGGAAGCCTCTGGAAGGCCCCTAAAGTCTCCAGAGGACAAAAAAGGCCCCATGGACAAACCAGAATCCATTCCTGAATTTCTGGTTTGCCCGTAGGGCCGGGTTTTTTTTGTGCTGCAGAGGCTTCAGGGAGGCTCCTGAAGCCTCCGGAGAGCCTCGGGCGGGGGGGGGGGGGGGAAGGGCAGGGAAGGCTATTTTCACCCTCCCCAGGTTAAAGGCTCTGAAGCCTGGGGAGGGTGAAAAATGGCCTCAAAAAAGGCTGACGTCAGCTGGCCAGCACGCACACCCATGCCATAGGTTCGCCATCTCGGACTTAGGAGATGGGGAAGGCTTTTTAGGCATTATGTGCAATGTTTTAAGGATATAAAATGTATATCTTGAAAACTGCTTTTTGCTCTCCTTGTACTCAATCCATTTGGGAAGATCCTGGAGGCCGCACTTGCAACCGCTTTTCATCTTTCTTCAATAAACTTTTGAATTGTGAACCAGACTTGTTTCTGTGTTGTGAGGATTAAATTAATTGGCTTTTACATCTCACAAACAGTACCTGCAATGTTTTATCAACCTATCAGCAAGATAATTAGACTGACCTATTGATTAGGATTAGGATTAGGATTTATTTCATTTATATGCCGCCCTTTTCCCCGAAGGGGACTCAAGGCGGCTCACAACTCAGTCAAGGGAAAGGAAGTACAAACAGGGGATAAAGACAAACAAACAATACACAATTTAAAAACAAACAACAACCATACCATTCGAGAAGGGGGGGCAGAAGCTCTTTAGCCCCAGGCCTGCCGGAATAGCCAGGTTTTGAGGGCTTTGCGGAAGGCCTGGAGGGTGGTGAGGGTTCGAATCTCCACGGGGAGTTCGTTCCAGAGGGTCGGAGCAGCCACAGAGAAGGCTCTCCTCTGGGTAGTCGCCAGTCAGCATTGGCCGGCGGATGGAATTTGGAGGAGGCCTAATCTGTGGGATCTAATCGGTCTATTGGAGGTAATTGGCAGCAGGCGGTCTCTCAAGTACCCAGGTCCAATACCATGAAGGGCTTTATAAGTGACAACTAGCGCCTTGAAGCGTATCCGAAGACCAATAGGCAGCCAGTGCAGCTCACAGTGGATAGGTGTTACGTGGGTGAACCGAGGTGCACCCACGATCACTCGCGCGGCTGCATTCTGGACAAGCTGAAGTCTCCAAATGCTCTTCAAGGACTGCCCCATGTAGAGCACATTGCAGTAGTCCAGTCTAGAGGTCACAAGGGCACGAGTGACTGTTGTGAGGGCCTCCCGGTTCAGGTAGGGACGCAACTGGCGCACCAGGCGAACCTGGGCAAATGCCCCCCTGGTCACAGCCGACAGATGGTGTTCAAAAGTCAGCTGTGGGTCCAGGAGGACTCCCAAATTGCGAACCCTGTCTGAGGGGCATACTGTTTGACCCCCCAGCCTGAGAGATGGAAAACTTGGCCAATTATTGGCCAACTATTGCCATTTCCGGAAGTGGCGTACAACAATGAAGTACACAGTAGCACTGGTTTCACTCTGTTTCAAGTAGCTACTGACCAACAATTTAAGCCTATGCTTGAACTGCTCGTAAAGAATTCAGTAGTCCCTTCACTGAAGGAATGAATCTCACAGTTGCAAAACACTTGGCCAATTGTTCTTAAGGCCCTGGATGACACTAGAGCCAGTTACAAAATCCAAGGTGACAAGAAAAAAATTGAGCCTAAGGAGTTTAAAGTTGGGAATTGTGTTAATCTGTCCACATTGCTCCTCCAATCCTTACAACCCTCTAAAAAATTAGACTAAATTTGTAGGTCCCTTCTAGATCAAACACATTATCAATCCACAGTTATGTGGAACTGGAATTATCTAAATTGCTGAGGAATGTCCGCCCAATCTTCCATTGCAGCTTATTAAAACACCAGTGTCAACCCTGGAGCCATCTTTGAATGTCTTCAGTATTGCCACAGCAAGCCTGGCTGGAGCTGTGAGAAATGGTGGGGGAATAGAGATAGCTAAGGGGAATATGTAGCCAAAATAACATTCTTTCTTCTGGGAACCAAGGACACTGTCACCAGCACCTAGAGTGGCATGGATGGGAGGCATCTGGGATGGGGAGAGAGAGACTTGATTGGGACATGTGATGGTTGTGTGTAACATGGGGAAGAATTTTGGATTTTGAACTGGGTGGAGACAACCCAGGGTGCTTCAGATTCAGATTTTCACCAGCTGTGCCAATATGACATGCCTAATAAATCTATACTTTGTGGAACACTGCCTTGGAGTTTTGATTTCATGTGGGCTGTTATTTGGAACCCTGACACTCAGTCAACCTCATCTTTACAGCCAACTCCTCCTCTTTTTCCTGAACCTTTTATGATTGAAGGTGAACAGCATTTTGAGATTAAGCAGATTCTGGACTCATGGGTCCATAGAGGGTTCAATACCTGGTGGAATGGAAAGATTTCCTAGATTCTCAAAGTGAGTGGTTTGATAAATCTCACACCAGAGTCCCTACATTGCTCAAATATTTCCACACCCAATATTCTAACAAACTGAAATGATTGTATTTTCCTTGTTTTTTTATCTTTTCCTTTTACAGATGCAGATCTCATTCTTCTAGAGCAAAAGCAGGTCAGGTAAACACTATCTGAACACTAACATTCTGGATGAGAAGTGGGAGCCTGCCCAAAGACATATATGGTTTCGCTTTTGCTGTAACTGCTTGGGAGCTTGAGGGAGGAGAGTCTCACACCATTTCCATTGATTCCTCCCGACCATTGTGCACTATTGAAGGCTACAATGCTCCAGAGATGGCATCTTTCTACCATGCCACCTTGGTGAAGTCAAGATGTGAATAGCCAATCATCTTTGCAGCAGATGATTGGCTACTGATGGACACAGTGTTTCGGGGTGGGGGCTACAGCACCTGCCAGAGACAGGGCCCAAAGATCACCAGGCTTAGCCCATAGCCTGGCAACTGCAGCACCAAGTAGGCATGCAGGCCAGCACTCAGCAACCTGAAGGCAGCGGGAGGCAAGGTGACGTGGGCAGTGTAGCACCACCAGTGGCCACTGGCAAGGGCCCCTGGCTGGCCAGCGGGGGGAGGATGCTTTATAGGTAGTAGATGTGGGCTGATTCACTTTCACCAGGCAGGAGCAGTCCAGCAGGGTAGCCAAGGACAGCATGGCCAGGAGGGCAAAGAGCCCCTGCAAGCCCAGTAGCAGCAGAGGCAGCCAATTTGTGGGTAGCATGGTACCCACCACAACTGAGAAGTGTCCCAGCAGCAGGGCAAGCAGGCAGGGCAGGAGAAGACCTGGGGGTACTGAAAGCCTGTCCCACAGACATTGTGAGAACAGCAGCAGGGTGGCGGCTGGAGCTGAGGTCAGGCAGAGCAGAGGTTAGATGACCATATTCTACTGTGATATTAAAGGTACTTTCTTTTCAAGAACTGTACTAATATTCCTAGAAAGGAATTCTTGAAAATGGTGTATTCTTTAAATTCACTTTAATTGATATATTAAATGTGATAATACTAGACAACACATTATCAACAGTAGAGATCATCACGTTTCTAGGTTCTATCATATCTCAAGACTTAAAATGGATACCTAACATCAAAAATGTCATCAAAAAAGCACAACAAAGAATGTTCTTTCTGTGCCAACTTAGAAAGTTCAAACTGCCCAAAGAGCTACTGATTTAGTTCTACAGAGGAATTATTGAGTCTGTCATCTGCACCTCCATAACTGTCTGATTTGGCTCTGCAACCAAACAAGACAGACACAGACTTCAGAAGATAATTAGAACTGCAGAAAAAACAATTGCTACCAACCTGCCTTCCATCGAGGACTTGTATACTGCACAAGTCAAAAAGAGGGTTGTAAAAATATCTACAGACCCCTCACATCTTAGACATAAATTGTTTCAACTTCTACCCTCAAAATGATGCTATAGGGCACTGCACACCAGAATGACTAGACACAAGGACAGTTTTTCCCAAATGCCATCACTTTGCTAAACAACTAATCCCCACAACACTGTCAAATTATCTACTAAGACTGTATTATTATTATTATTCTCTTCCTTCCTAGTATCTCTTTCCTAGTACTTATCTATTTCCACTTATGACTATAACATGTTGCTTGTATCTTTAAAAATTATATTGTTTTAGTATAATTTGATTGCTTATTAGTAACCTATGAGTATCACTAAGTGTTGTATCTTATGATTCTTGATGAATGTGTTCTATTTTATCTTTCTTTATATATACTGAGGTTATATGCACCAAAGACAATTTTCTTGTGTGTCCAATCACATTTGGCCAATAAAGAATCAAGAATTCTATGTGTGGAAAAAGTTCATATATAAAAATTTAGGGTTTTTTCCTCCAATCCATATTGAGTAAGTTATGGGCATCACAGCCTAAACTGCTAAGCACAAGCCTGGCAATTATTTTTATCTTCTGTCCCTCACAACAAATCTTTCTCCAGGTGGGAAAAAAAACCAGTCCTTTCTATGATGAAAAGGAAATGATTATGTAGGAGTGAAATCAGCCTTCAAGAGCAGAGGCCTCTCAGAGGAAACAGGAAAATGTATCATAAATCATCACTTTCTTACTCATTGCAGCAGTTAATTATTCCATTTCACATTTAGAATGGTGTACCTGAGATTGCTATATTTCTTTCTTGTGTCCAATCAGGAAGGGAGAGCACTTATTTGAATGACACTCTGCTAGGTTTGGAGTACATTATGTGCAGTACACTGAAATGACCACTAAGTTTAAGATTGCAAGTAACTTCTAAAATTTCTCCTCAAATAGCAGTTATCTGAAACTACCCAGTGAGCAGAGTTGGGTGTTGATATTATTGTTTCTCTATATAAAGCCATGAATTTGTTATAAAAGGTCATAAACAAATAGCTGTCCTTTGGGGTCATTACAGGTGTCTGGAATAGAAGAACATGGGTGTTTTCTGATACGGAAGCATTTTGTATAAAATAGAGTGCAACATTGGCTAATAAACAATAGCTCCAAACTTAGTTTTAAATTCATACATTTAAATTCATTGCTATTTTCACATACTATGTGAATGAGACAGTTTTTATATTCCAACACTTCAGGATACAGTGTTAAGCTTATTGCATTAGGAGATTTTGTACAACATTTGCTTAAAATATTTAAGAAAAAAATGGTTGGATATTTTATTGTTTAGAATGCAAGGCAAGCACACTTCAATTTTAAGAGACTGGGATTATTTCCATATACTGTACAGCTAGACCTCGATTTACAACCACAATTGATCCTAAAATTTCCAAAGCAAGACAGTTCCTCATTTCATGACCTTTCTTTCCACAGTTGTTAAGTGAGTCACTGCAATTGTTAAGTGAACCATGCAGTCATTAAGCAAGTTTGGCTTTTCCCGGTCACTTTGCTTGTTGGAAACCAGCTGGGAAAGTAACAAATGGTGATCACATAATCCTGGATACTGCAACTATCATGAACACATGCCAGGTGCCAAGCAAATTTTGACCATGTGGTCATGAGGATGGTGCAGTGGTCATAAAGGAGAAAAACAGTCATAAGTCAGAAGAGCAACAAAGATGATTAGGGGACTGGAGGCCAAAACATATGAGGAACTGTTTCTGGAGCTAGGTATGCCTAGTTTAATGAAAAGAAGGACTAGGAGAGACATGATAGCAATGTTCCAATATCTCACGGGTTGCCACAAAGAAGAGGGAGTCAAACTATTCTCCAAGGCACCTGAGGGTAGAACAAGAAGCAATGGGTAGAAACTAATCAAGGAGAGAAGTTGTGAATGTTCCAACACTGGAAGTTTTTAAAAAGATGTTGGATAGCCATTTGTCTGAAATGGTGTAGGGTTTCCTTCCTAAGCAGGGGGTTGGACTAGAAGATCTCCAAGGTGCCTTCCAACTCTGTTACTCTATTTTAACATATACTGTTTTAAAGAAGCACAGAGGGAACAATCCTCCAGGCTTCAATTATGTTGCACTGTAAAGGGCTTCTGGTCCATTTAAGTGACCACTCTTCCTTTTCAGTTTGTCAGCTTTTATTTATTTTATTTGTTTATTTATTTGTTTGTTTATTTATTTATTGAATTTATAGGCCTCCTATTCCCGGAGGACTTTTGGTGGGATAGTCCTGCTTTTGAACAATTTGTCCCATGTCCCGCGGCTTTTTAAAAAAGTCCTGATTTTTAAAATTTTTTTAATTAAGAACACCCTCCCCCCCCAGTCAATGGTGTCCCTCTTTACCAATGTTAAAATTTGGCCACCTTAATTTAGAATGTAACAGCTCTTCTTGCTGTTTGCAATGGTGATTGGTACATTCTCCCTTTAACTGGCACCATATGGTTTATAGTGGTTTTTAAAGTTAGTTACTTAGCCAGTTTTGTTTTTTCGCAGCAGAGATTTTTTTCTTGGATTATCCTTCCTATTTTCACCAAGTATTATATATTGTTCTGATTAGAAAGTTAATTAAGAATGAGCTGCTTAGCACATCTATCAAGTTGAACCACACTTAGTTTGAAATCTCTATCAAAATAATGCATTCTCATCAAAGGAAATAAGATACATCCAACAATTTCAGTCCTGATCTCAGTACTCTGATATTTTCATGGAGTTTGATGAAGAGAGAAAGGGAATGTTTATCAAATGTGAAGCTAACACCAAATTCTTTGGGATAGTTAATGCAGGTAGCCCTTGAGTTAAAACCACAAAATTTGAGCCCAAAATTTATGTTGCTGTGAAACATTTGTTAAGTGAGTTTGCCACATTTTGCAACTATTTTTGTCGTGGTTGCCAAAGTAATCATTATATTTCTTAAGTTAGTAACAGGGTTGTTAAGTAAATCTGGCTTGCTCATTGACTCTGCTTGTCAGAGGGGTGCAAAGGTAATCGCATGACTCCAGGATGGTGCAACTGTCATAAAAATGAACCATTTGCCAAGCATCTGAATTTTGATCATGTGACCATATGCATGCTACAATGTTCATAAGTGTGAAAAATTATTAGTCACTTTTTTCAGTGCTATTGTAACTTTGAACAGTCACTAAATGAACTGTTGTTAGTCGAGGACTACTTGTACCTGTGAAGAGAGAAGCAACATTCAAAATGATGATATAGGTTAGGGAATTCAGACTGAAATTCAAATGTGCAAGGTTATTTTCTTACGAAAAAATTCCAAATGCAAAATTATAGGATGAAGGAATTCCTGATTTGAGAAAACTAAGTATGAAGAGAATCTTTGCTTTTTTAAAATCTGAAACTGGATAGTAATAGAGCTATGCAAAGCTGTTGATGGGCACTTCCATGAAGTGCATTGAACAAGTGAAGAGTTCTTCCCTTAATTGCTTTGGAAATTACATTCTCAGTGCTGCCTCTCTCATACTCTCATGCTAATAATGGCAAGAACAGTTGTTGTTTTGCTTTGTTGGTAACACATGCAAGGTGTGTGCATGCCTATATACAAGTTATTGAAAGAAATATCTCAAAGCAGTTGATCTCAATTTTCAATACATAACCTTAGCCTAATGCACATGACTGTATCAACACTTCCAGGAAGGATAGTTTTTGGACCACTTTATCCTGACAACGTCACACTGTGTTAGACTTTTAGCCTGTATCAATTTAAAAACAACATAACTTCAGTCCATCTAGATTGCTATTCTGATTCTGTATGCTTCTGATAGCTGAATGAAGATTCAGTCTGGTGTTTTATGATCACTCGAGCAGAGTTAAGCAAGGGTTAAAAGCTGAAAAAATTCCTGATGTAGATGAGGCACGTCATTCTCTCGCCTCCTCCTGTAGAGGGCACTTTTTTAGAGGCTTTTTTAAACAGTTAAGCACTAAGCAGAGTCATCCATAGTGACTCTGGCAGCAACTAGCTCAGCCTGACCTCAGCTCTTGCCTTTTTCCTTTTACATTTTTTTTTCTTTTCATGATGGCAGGCAAGAGCAGAGGAAATCCTCTCTGAAACAGCTGGAAAAGGTACATGTGTGGGTTGGAGGGAGGGGGAGGAATTCAAATGTCATCCTCAAGTGTAGATCCTCCCCAAGTGTAGTTTGATTGCATGCAGAGCTACGTTGCCTTTTTCACACACACACACAAACACACACACACACACCTGGATAAACCTGATTACAAGTTTGAAAAGGCAACGTAGCTCCACTTGCAATCAAAGGCTCGGATCGGAAGGCAGCAGGGGAATGGGAGGGTTTGGCAGAGGAGCTGCTTTCAAGCCATTGGAAAATATATCCAATCCAACTTCTGTGTTTGTGTTTGTTTGAGAGTGAGTGAGAGAGGAATCCAACTTCTCTCTGTGTGTGTGTCTGTTTGAGAGGGGGGGAGGGAGGGAGACAGGGAGGAAGGAGGGGGAGGGAGAAGAAAAAGAATAAAGGAAAACTTTTTCGCAAAGGAGAAAAACAAATGTCGCTTTAAATCGGAACTGAGCATGCCTGGCTGTGGAATTCTGGGAGTTGAAGTCCACAAGTCTAAAAAAAATTGAAACCCCTGTGTCAGTGCCTCACCAGCCATAAACCTCACCACATATCACTGTAACTGAGGAAAGTCTGACTTAGGGAAGTAGTTATTTTCAGCATTCAGGCAGAGGCGGCCAGTGCATATCCAAAGGTGATACTTTAATTTACATTCTAGCACTAAGTTGGCAGTTGTCCTTGATGACCTAATTTATTTCTTACAGTAATTATGATTTTATGATTTTCCTTTATATGGCTTTGGGAAATTTATAGAAATAATACAAATGACTGCCTAGCAAAATCACTTTCAAGTTGAAGCTTATGAACAGAATATCTGTCCTTAAAATTGCTTTCTTCCTTACTTCCTATATTCCAATCTTACAGAATAAGAGAGTTGGAAGGGACCTTTGAGATCTTCTAGTCCAACCCCCTACTCAAGCAGGAGACCTTACACTATTTCAGAGAAATGTTTGTCCAATCTCTTCTTTAAAACCTCCAGTAATGGGGACTCACAACTTCTGAAGGCAAGCCAGTCCACTAATTAATTGTTCTAACAGTCAGAAAATTTCTCCTTAGTTCTAGGTTAGTTCTCTTATTGATTAGTTTCCATCCTTCACATTTTGTCCTGCCTTCTAGTACTTTGGAGAATAGGTTGACCCTCTTCTTCTTTGTGGCAGCTCCCTCAGTATTGGAACACTGCTATCATGTCACCCCTTGTTCTTCTTTTCATTAAACTAGACATATCCAATTCCTGCAACCGTTCTTCAGAGGTTTTAGTTTCCAGTCCACTAATCATCTTTCTTGCTTTTCTTTGCACTCTTTCTAGAGTTTAACATCTTTTTCATATTGTAGAGACCAAAACTGGATGCAATATTCAAAATGTGGTCTTACCAAGGCATTAAATTGGTGCTAACACATGTTCTAGATTCTATTCCTCTGTTAATGCATCTTAGGAGTGCTTGGGTGTTTTTAGCTGCTTCAGTGCACTGTTCACTCATATTTAAGTGATTGTCCATTAGGATTCCAAGATCCTTCTCACAATTATTTTCAGCATTAATCCTTCTGAATTATTTTCACCTACTATTGAGCTAGGTACCCCCTATTTTATATATTTCATTTTTCTTGACTAAATATAGAACTTTACTTTTCTCACCATTAAATTTTATTTTGTTAGATAGAGCCCAGTGTTCAAGTATTTTGATATCTTTCTGTATCTCAAGTCTATCTTCTGGATTGTTGGCTATTCCTGCCAGTTTGGCTTTGTATGCAAATGTGATGAGTTCCCCTTCTATCCTCTCATCAAAATTGTTTATGAAGATATTAAAGAATATTGAGCTAAGACAGAACCTTGAGTTATCCCACTGCATACTTCCCTCCACTTAAATGCAGTTAGTTCCATTAAGGAATATTTACTGGTCGGTAAGTAAATTACAAATCCGTTTGACAGTAAGGCTGTCTAATCCACAATTTCTATCTTATCAAATAGTAGGTTGTGATCTATTTTATCAAATGCCCTGCTGAATCCCAGGTAAATTATATCCACAGCATTTTGTTGGTCTACTAATTTTGTCACATTGACAAAAAAAAATGCATCAAATTTATCTTGCATGATCTGTTTTTGACAAACCCAGGTTGGTTTCCCATTATAATTTTGCTTGCCTCTAGGTATTCACAGATTCATTGTTTGATTCCCCCCCCCCAGAATCTTCCCTGGTATTGATGTCAGACTGATAAATCTATTGTTTCTTGAATGCATTTTTCTTCTTTTTTGATCAGCCTTTTCCCAATCATTTGGTAATTCCCTGGTTCTCCAGGATTTTTGAAAGATAAGGTTCAGTGTTTCTGAGATAATGTCTGCCAGGTTCTGTCTTCAGAACCTTAGAGTGTAATCCATCTGGTCCTGGTGATTTAAATTCATCTAGAGTGGAAAGGTGTTCTCTTACTATTTTCTTACTTAACTTGCATTCCTAATCTGCATTTTATAGGATAGGTTGGACTGGTTAAACTGGATTCCCCCCTTTTGTGTAAAGACAGATACAAAAAATGAGTTAAGCAGCTTCATTTTCTTCCTGCTGCTTGTCATCTTCTTGTCATTTTCTCCCATTAATGGGCCAATTGTTGTTGTTTTTTGACATTTTTCTTGTTTTTTACATATTGAAAGAACAACAACAAGGTTTTTTGTTATTGTAGGAGGCTCATCCCCTTCCCCAGAGTAAAAATATTCTGCAGGATATTAAAAGATGCAAGATAGAATATTTCCCCTGTAGGAGAAGAGGGGGGGGGGAATCTTAACTAAGGCAGAAAGTAGCCCCAGTCTTCCTGCCATAGGAAAACAGTCTCAAGGAGAAGCTTGAAGAGGCTAGTCTTTAGGAATGGAGATTTTGTATCAATTCAGAAAGACTGGGCCAATCTATTCATATGTAAAGAACAACCAGAAACTCCAAATAAGCAACACAATAGGCAGGGAGCCAAAGCTGACAAAATTAGCTTACACAAAAACCTAGGATTTCTTCTTGCCTGTAGAGCCAGCTATGACCCTTTCATGATCCCATAAAAATCTGGTAACAGCCTGTTGAAAGAAATGTCCTTCTGGGTTCAGCTCCAAGTGGGGAAGAAGACACTGGAGACATGGAGGCTGTTTGGAAAAATGGTTTATTGTTGGACAGGGCCACATGGCTTGAGCCCTGAACAAAAAAGGTGATCACATGTTTCAATGTAGATGGAGAAGAAGAGAAGGGGCTGAGGAAGGGGCTTGCCAGGCTTTTTATACCCTGTTCAGTCCCACCTCTCTGTTTCCTGTTCCTGTGTAAGAAATGTATTCTGATTGGTTGTGAGACTCCCATGGTGCCATGCAGGGGGCTACTTTCTAGGCTGTTTTGAATCCAGGTATAGATGAGTTCTCAAATGCCATGTGGAGAGTTGAGTAATATCCCTTCTCCCTGCAGCTGCAGTGAGGGAGTCTTTATTATGTAAAGTGGGCTAGCCTGGCCTTCTCAATGGTCTATTGACAAAGTGTGGATGGGCAGGAAGTTACAGGCAACTATTCTGTCTTTTAAAGCATATTTCTTTCTTTTCACATCCAGAGAAATATTCTGCCTTTTCAGTATTTCCTAGTATATTTCATTTTTCTGGGAGAGGGCTGGATGATAACTTCCCACAAGCCTTTAAAATAAAGGACATATTCTTACCCAAGAATAGGCATCTCAATCACAAAGCCCCCAAAAATGTGTAGAAACCCATCTACTCTCAATTCTATTTTGTCAGCCACCCCAGAAACATGGTGCTGTCACTAGTTTCTGGCTACCAAACAAACAGAGACTTCTTTTCCTGCAGCCTGCCTCCATTTTATTTCCAGCGTCTTTTCCCCAGCTTGGAACCAGACTGGATTTTACTTCCAACAATTTGGCATGCCAGATGAGACTCAAGCTAATCTGACCAATGAACCTGATCCAGGTAAGTCTCCATCTTGCAGGCAGCAGACCCCTTGTGCTCTGTGGGTGGGTTTACCAAACCTTGCCTGTTTGGATCGTTAGTAAAGAGAGTTTTGACTTTTGAGCTCAACAGCTAACTTGGAAAGGAGGCAAGTACCTCTAAATGTTAACCTTTAAAGCCAATGAAAGCAAGGGAAGTATCTATATGCCTGTGTGTAAATGAGAGGACCTTTCTCCCAATCACAGCTGGATCCTGCTCCCTCTGTGCCTTTCCTAGCTGCCCCCAGGCTATTCACTAATCCCAAAGGACCATGACTGGCAAACTCTGGAAAGCCAGAGGATTTGATTACAGTACAATATCTTCTGTTAGGGAAAACTGTTCAGAAAAGAAATGTTCAGAATGATTGGTTATAATTGGTTCTTGGTTATTTGAACCAAGGCCACCATACCTCCCAAAGACCAATTCGATCGCACAGGCTTGGCCTTCTCCAGGTTCCATCTGCCAGCCAATGCCGGCTGGCGACCCCCTGGGGGAGACCCTTCTCTGTTGCTGCTCCGGCCCTCTGGAATGAGCTCGCCGTGGAGATCCGGACCCTTACTACCCTCCCGGCCTTCCGTAAAGCTACTAAATCCTGGCTGTTCCGGCAGGCTGGGGGCTGTTAAAGCACCCAGCCCCGTCTTAATTGTGACTGTTGTGGATTTTAAAATTGTTGTATTGTCTTATTTATTCCCTCCCCTGTTTATTGTGAGCCGCCTGGAGTCCTTCGGGAGTGGGCGGCATACAAAACCAATAAACAAACCAACCAACCATACCATAATCATCATGCAGATAAATATCCATTTCTTTAAGAAAAAGGATACTCTGTTCCAAAATAGAATGAAATGAATTTCAGTGACAATGCATTCAGCTGGTTGACCAAGATTCTTACCTGTTTTTAAATTATAAAGGGTATTAAGTAACATGTCTGTGAACAGCTGACACTCCCTGGAGTTTCCCAAGACCTTTTATAGCTGCTGTAGTGTTGGCTACTTCTTTTTCCTTCCCGGGGGGAAAAGATACAGGAGGGGACAATGATGCATTTTAATCATACAGACCGTGAATTTAGTGCATGTGTGGTCCAGCCAGCTGTATTGCTTCTGCTGTGAAGCACCCAATTTAGAATATAAAAAACATAGAATAATACGGTTGGAAGGGACCTCAGAGGTCTTCTAGTACAACTCCCTGCTTGGGCAGGAGACCCTATATCATTTCAGGCAAATAGTTGTCCCATCTCTTTTTTAAAGCCTCTAGTGATGGAGCACCTACAACTTCTGAAGGCAAGCTATTCCATTGGTTGATTGCACTCACCCTTAGGAAATTTCTCCTCAGTCCTAGATTGCTTCTCCCTTTGGTTAGTTTCCATCCATTATTTCTTATGCTTTTTGGTGCTTTGGAAAATAGATTGACCCCCTCATTTTTGTAGGAGCCCCTCAAATATTGGAACAGTACTGTTTTATTGAGCTACTGTATTTTTCAGAGTTTAAGATGCACCTTCCCCCCCCCAAAAGAGGGTGAATATCTGGGTGCATCTTTACTCTGAATGTAGCCACCTGAGCCATCTGGAGAAGGGGCAGGTGAAGTGGGTACTGCGCAGGATGCGTAAGGCAAGGCGACTCACCGCTCTGCCTGCTCCTTCTCCAGACGACCAAGACGGTGGCCATTCAGCTTCTGCTCCTGGCCTAGGAGGTGGATCTGCGATCCCCGCTGCCTGAAACCCTTTTTCCTCCCTGATTGCAAAAATGGGGCATGCATTCCTCCTGGCCAGATCCATCTCCTATTCCCAGCAAGCCCTTGTGCCTTTGCTGCCTCGGTCAGAGGCTGATTCCTCATACCCAATTTTTGGAATAGGAAGAAAAAAAGCATGCCCTCCTCCTCCTTCTCCTTCTTTTTAACTATTACGTGGGGATTGTTTGGGGGAGTGTATGAGTATGTGTGATTCGGAGGACCTGCCGGGAGTTGCGGGGGCTGTGGGGGTGGGTGAGGGGACCAGAGACACGGGAGAGGGTCGGGGTATTGCGGTCGTAACAGGGAGGGGCAGATACGGCGGGGACTTCAGGGCAGGCCATTACCGGGGAAGGAGGGTTCGCTACATTACAGAGATCCCTCCTTCCGGCCCTGGGAGTCCCACTCCAAGACCAGATGGCGTGAGTAGTCAGGACCCTGGTCTCAGGCTGTTGTTGCTAAATGCCAGGTCTGTTGTTCATAAAGCTCCTCTCGTCCGGGACTTAATTATAGACGAGAGGGCAGACCTGGCATGTATTACTGAAACCTGGCTGGGCCCAGAGGGAGGAGTCCCCCTTGTAGAGCTGTGCCCAGAGGGATTTCAGGTGCTGCATCAGCCGAGAGCCCAGGGAAGGGGTGGGGGTGTGGCCGCTGTTATCCGGGAGTCGTTAGTTCCTCGCAGGGTCCCTGCTCCGGAGATTGTCGGGTGTGAGTCTTTGCTGCTAAAGTTGGACCTCAAGGGTCAAGTGGGTTTGCTGCTAACGTACCTGCCTCCCAACAGCGTTGCAGCAGCCCTCCCCTCGCTCCTCGAGTCGGTAGCCGAGCTGGCGATTGAGTTCCCTAGGCTGATGGTCCTGGGGGACTTTAATCTGCCATCGCTCGGTGAAAACTCTGATGGGACGAGGGAGTTCATGGCTTCCATGACAGCCATGGGCTTGACCCAAGTAATTCGAGGCCCAACCCATACAGCGGGACACATGCTTGACCTTGTATTTCTCTCGGAGCAGTGGATTTATGATCTTGGTCTGAGGGGGAGTGACATCATACCCCTGTCGTGGTCAGACCATTGCCTGCTGAGGCTCGACTTCCGGAGGCCAAACCCCCACTGTAGGGAGGAGGAACCGACCAGGTGGTTCCGCCCCAGGCGTCTTATGGAGCCATCAAGGTTCCAGACAGAGCTTGGGGTTATTCCTGACACTTTCTCCCACAGTCCGGTGGAGACTCTGGCTGCTGCATGGCACTCGGCAGCATCAGAGGCCCTCGACCGGATTGCGCCACTGCGGCCCCTCCGAGGCGGCGGATCCCGGAGGCCTCCTTGGTTCACCGAGGAGCTCCGGGAAATGAAGCGCCGGAGGAGATGCCTAGAGCACCGTTGGAGGTCCGATAAGTCCGAATCGAACCGAGCAATGGTAACCACCTGCACCAGGGAATATACTAGGGCACTTAGGACAGCTAAAAGATCACACATAGCCTCCCTGGTTGCATCCGCTGAGTCCCGTCCAGCCGCCCTGTTCAGGATAACCCGCTCCCTATTAAACAAAAGGGAGACGGGGGAACCCCTGCAGGGCAGAGCGGAAGAATATGCCCAATTCTTAGCGGACAAAATTGCTCGGTTTCGGTCGGACTTGGACTCCACACCCGCAGTTCCAGCCGAGGCACAGGGGGACCAAGTAGAACAGCTCTGGGTTGAGTTTCAGGACGTTATCCCCGGGGATGTGGACAAGGCCATGAGAGCTGTAAGTTCCTCCACCTGTGTTCTGGATCCGTGTCCCTCATGGCTGGTTGCTAACTGCAGTGAGGTGACACGAGGCTGGATCCAGGCGGTTGTAACCGCCTCCCTTCGGGAGGGGAACTTCCCCGCCTCATTGAAAGAGGCGGTGGTGAGACCCCTCCTGAAGAAACCATCCTTGGATCCAGCTGTTCTTAACAGCTATCGCCCGGTCTCCAACCTCCCCTTTCTGGGGAAGGTTGTTGAGAAGGTGGTGGCCTTTCAGCTCCAACGGTCCTTGGAGGAAGCAAACTATCTAGACCCCTTCCAGTCTGGCTTCAGACCCGGTTACAGCACAGAAACCGCTTTGGTCGCATTGATGGATGATCTTTGGAGAGCCAGAGATGAAGGACATCCCTCCATCCTGGTCCTCCTTGACCTCTCAGCGGCTTTCGATACCATCGACCATGGTATCCTTCTGCGAAGACTGCGGGAGGTGGGAGTGGGAGGCACCGTGCTACGGTGGTTCTCCTCCTACCTCTCGGACAGGTCGCAGTCGGTGTTAGTGGGAGGGCAGAGATCGTCCCCAAGGCCCCTAAATTATGGGGTGCCGCAGGGTTCGGTCTTATCCCCCCTGCTATTCAACATCTACATGAAACCGCTGGGAGAGATCATCCGCAGGCACGGGATTAGATACCATCAATATGCGGACGATACTCAATTGTATCTGTCCGCCCCGTGCCAAATCAATGAAGCGGTTGACGTGATGGGCCGGGGTCTTGAGGCCGTTATGGACTGGATGAGGATTAACAAGCTTGTGCTCAACCCAGAAAAGACCGAGTGGCTGTTGTGTTTCCCTCCCAAAGATTTGGCCAACATTCCAACACTCAGGCTGGGGGGTCAAATTTTATACCCCTCAGAGAGGGTTCGCAATCTGGGAGTCCTCCTGGATTCACAGCTGTCATTCGACCACCATTTAGCGGCTGTGACCAGGGGGGCATTCGCCCAGGTACGCCTGGTGCGCCAGTTGCGACCCTACCTGAACCGGGAGGCACTCACAACAGTCACTCGGGCCCTTGTGCTCTCTAGGCTGGAATACTGCAATGTGCTCTACATGGGGCTGCCCTTGAGGAGCATCCGGCGACTTCAGTTAGTACAGAACGCGGCCGCGCGAGTGATCGCGGGTGCACCCCGATTCACCCGCATAACACCTATCCTCCGCGAGCTGCGCTGGCTACCTGTCGATCTCCGGATGCGCTTCAAGGTGCTTTTACTCACCCATAAAGCCCTACATGGCAGTGGATCTGGATACTTGAGAGACCGCCTTCTGCCGATTACCTCCCTACGACCTATAAGATCGCATAGACTGGGCCTCCTCCGCATTCCATCGGCCAGCCAGTGTCGGCTGGCAACTACAAGGAGGAGGGCCTTTTCAGCAGTCGCCCCGACCCTTTGGAACGAGCTCCCCGTGGAGATTCGTACCCTCTCCACCGTCCAAGCCTTCCGCACAGCCTTGAAGAACTGGCTCGCCCGTCAGGCCTGGGGATAAGGACCGTTACCCCCCCCGAATATTGAATGCATGGTGTTGATTTTATTATATGTTGTCGTCTTAATGTTGTATTCCCCCTCCCTTGGTTTTCTGTGAGCCGCCCTGAGTCCCCTCAGGGAAAAGGGCGGCCTACAAATGTCAATAAAATCCTAAATCCTAAAAAATCCTGGGGGAGACCCTTCTCTGTTGCTGCTCCGGCCCTCTGGAATGAGCTCGCCGTGGAGATCCGGACCCTTACTACCCTCCCGGCCTTCCGTAAAGCTACTAAATCCTGGCTGTTCCGGCAGGCTGGGGGCTGTTAAAGCACCCAGCCCCGTCTTAATTGTGACTGTTGTGGATTTTAAAATTGTTGTATTGTCTTATTTATTCCCTCCCCTGTTTATTGTGAGCCGCCTGGAGTCCTTCGGGAGTGGGCGGCATACAAAACCAATAAACAAACCAACCAACCATACCATAATCATCATGCAGATAAATATCCATTTCTTTAAGAAAAAGGATACTCTGTTCCAAAATAGAATGAAATGAATTTCAGTGACAATGCATTCAGCTGGTTGACCAAGATTCTTACCTGTTTTTAAATTATAAAGGGTATTAAGTAACATGTCTGTGAACAGCTGACACTCCCTGGAGTTTCCCAAGACCTTTTATAGCTGCTGTAGTGTTGGCTACTTCTTTTTCCTTCCCGGGGGGAAAAGATACAGGAGGGGACAATGATGCATTTTAATCATACAGACCGTGAATTTAGTGCATGTGTGGTCCAGCCAGCTGTATTGCTTCTGCTGTGAAGCACCCAATTTAGAATATAAAAAACATAGAATAATACAGTTGGAAGGGACCTCAGAGGTCTTCTAGTACAACTCCCTGCTTGGGCAGGAGACCCTATATCATTTCAGGCAAATAGTTGTCCCATCTCTTTTTTAAAGCCTCTAGTGATGGAGCACCTACAACTTCTGAAGGCAAGCTATTCCATTGGTTGATTGCACTCACCCTTAGGAAATTTCTCCTCAGTCCTAGATTGCTTCTCCCTTTGGTTAGTTTCCATCCATTATTTCTTATGCTTTTTGGTGCTTTGGAAAATAGATTGACCCCCTCATTTTTGTAGGAGCCCCTCAAATATTGGAACAGTACTGTTTTATTGAGCTACTGTATTTTTCAGAGTTTAAGATGCACCTTCCCCCCCCCAAAAGAGGGTGAATATCTGGGTGCATCTTTACTCTGAATGTAGCCACCTGAGCCATCTGGAGAAGGGGCAGGTGAAGTGGGTACTGCGCAGGATGCGTAAGGCAAGGCGACTCACCGCTCTGCCTGCTCCTTCTCCAGACGACCAAGACGGTGGCCATTCAGCTTCTGCTCCTGGCCTAGGAGGTGGATCTGCGATCCCCGCTGCCTGAAACCCTTTTTCCTCCCTGATTGCAAAAATGGGGCATGCATTCCTCCTGGCCAGATCCATCTCCTATTCCCAGCAAGCCCTTGTGCCTTTGCTGCCTCGGTCAGAGGCTGATTCCTCATACCCAATTTTTGGAATAGGAAGAAAAAAAGCATGCCCTCCTCCTCCTTCTCCTTCTTTTTAACTATTACGTGGGGATTGTTTGGGGGAGTGTATGAGTATGTGTGATTCGGAGGACCTGCCGGGAGTTGCGGGGGCTGTGGGGGTGGGTGAGGGGACCAGAGACACGGGAGAGGGTCGGGGTATTGCGGTCGTAACAGGGAGGGGCAGATACGGCGGGGACTTCAGGGCAGGCCATTACCGGGGAAGGAGGGTTCGCTACATTACAGAGATCCCTCCTTCCGGCCCTGGGAGTCCCACTCCAAGACCAGATGGCGTGAGTAGTCAGGACCCTGGTCTCAGGCTGTTGTTGCTAAATGCCAGGTCTGTTGTTCATAAAGCTCCTCTCGTCCGGGACTTAATTATAGACGAGAGGGCAGACCTGGCATGTATTACTGAAACCTGGCTGGGCCCAGAGGGAGGAGTCCCCCTTGTAGAGCTGTGCCCAGAGGGATTTCAGGTGCTGCATCAGCCGAGAGCCCAGGGAAGGGGTGGGGGTGTGGCCGCTGTTATCCGGGAGTCGTTAGTTCCTCGCAGGGTCCCTGCTCCGGAGATTGTCGGGTGTGAGTCTTTGCTGCTAAAGTTGGACCTCAAGGGTCAAGTGGGTTTGCTGCTAACGTACCTGCCTCCCAACAGCGTTGCAGCAGCCCTCCCCTCGCTCCTCGAGTCGGTAGCCGAGCTGGCGATTGAGTTCCCTAGGCTGATGGTCCTGGGGGACTTTAATCTGCCATCGCTCGGTGAAAACTCTGATGGGACGAGGGAGTTCATGGCTTCCATGACAGCCATGGGCTTGACCCAAGTAATTCGAGGCCCAACCCATACAGCGGGACACATGCTTGACCTTGTATTTCTCTCGGAGCAGTGGATTTATGATCTTGGTCTGAGGGGGAGTGACATCATACCCCTGTCGTGGTCAGACCATTGCCTGCTGAGGCTCGACTTCCGGAGGCCAAACCCCCACTGTAGGGAGGAGGAACCGACCAGGTGGTTCCGCCCCAGGCGTCTTATGGAGCCATCAAGGTTCCAGACAGAGCTTGGGGTTATTCCTGACACTTTCTCCCACAGTCCGGTGGAGACTCTGGCTGCTGCATGGCACTCGGCAGCATCAGAGGCCCTCGACCGGATTGCGCCACTGCGGCCCCTCCGAGGCGGCGGATCCCGGAGGCCTCCTTGGTTCACCGAGGAGCTCCGGGAAATGAAGCGCCGGAGGAGATGCCTAGAGCACCGTTGGAGGTCCGATAAGTCCGAATCGAACCGAGCAATGGTAACCACCTGCACCAGGGAATATACTAGGGCACTTAGGACAGCTAAAAGATCACACATAGCCTCCCTGGTTGCATCCGCTGAGTCCCGTCCAGCCGCCCTGTTCAGGATAACCCGCTCCCTATTAAACAAAAGGGAGACAGGGGAACCCCTGCAGGGCAGAGCGGAAGAATATGCCCAATTCTTAGCGGACAAAATTGCTCGGTTTCGGTCGGACTTGGACTCCACACCCGCAGTTCCAGCCGAGGCACAGGGGGACCAAGTAGAACAGCTCTGGGTTGAGTTTCAGGACGTTATCCCCGGGGATGTGGACAAGGCCATGAGAGCTGTAAGTTCCTCCACCTGTGTTCTGGATCCGTGTCCCTCATGGCTGGTTGCTAACTGCAGTGAGGTGACACGAGGCTGGATCCAGGCGGTTGTAACCGCCTCCCTTCGGGAGGGGAACTTCCCCGCCTCATTGAAAGAGGCGGTGGTGAGACCCCTCCTGAAGAAACCATCCTTGGATCCAGCTGTTCTTAACAGCTATCGCCCGGTCTCCAACCTCCCCTTTCTGGGGAAGGTTGTTGAGAAGGTGGTGGCCTTTCAGCTCCAACGGTCCTTGGAGGAAGCAAACTATCTAGACCCCTTCCAGTCTGGCTTCAGACCCGGTTACAGCACAGAAACCGCTTTGGTCGCATTGATGGATGATCTTTGGAGAGCCAGAGATGAAGGACATCCCTCCATCCTGGTCCTCCTTGACCTCTCAGCGGCTTTCGATACCATCGACCATGGTATCCTTCTGCGAAGACTGCGGGAGGTGGGAGTGGGAGGCACCGTGCTACGGTGGTTCTCCTCCTACCTCTCGGACAGGTCGCAGTCGGTGTTAGTGGGAGGGCAGAGATCGTCCCCAAGGCCCCTAAATTATGGGGTGCCGCAGGGTTCGGTCTTATCCCCCCTGCTATTCAACATCTACATGAAACCGCTGGGAGAGATCATCCGCAGGCACGGGATTAGATACCATCAATATGCGGACGATACTCAATTGTATCTGTCCGCCCCGTGCCAAATCAATGAAGCGGTTGACGTGATGGGCCGGGGTCTTGAGGCCGTTATGGACTGGATGAGGATTAACAAGCTTGTGCTCAACCCAGAAAAGACCGAGTGGCTGTTGTGTTTCCCTCCCAAAGATTTGGCCAACATTCCAACACTCAGGCTGGGGGGTCAAATTTTATACCCCTCAGAGAGGGTTCGCAATCTGGGAGTCCTCCTGGATTCACAGCTGTCATTCGACCACCATTTAGCGGCTGTGACCAGGGGGGCATTCGCCCAGGTACGCCTGGTGCGCCAGTTGCGACCCTACCTGAACCGGGAGGCACTCACAACAGTCACTCGGGCCCTTGTGCTCTCTAGGCTGGAATACTGCAATGTGCTCTACATGGGGCTGCCCTTGAGGAGCATCCGGCGACTTCAGTTAGTACAGAACGCGGCCGCGCGAGTGATCGCGGGTGCACCCCGATTCACCCGCATAACACCTATCCTCCGCGAGCTGCGCTGGCTACCTGTCGATCTCCGGATGCGCTTCAAGGTGCTTTTACTCACCCATAAAGCCTTACATGGCAGTGGATCTGGATACTTGAGAGACCGCCTTCTGACGATTACCTCCCTACGACCTATAAGATCGCATAGACTGGGCCTCCTCCGCATTCCATCGGCCAGCCAGTGTCGGCTGGCAACTACAAGGAGGAGGGCCTTTTCAGCAGTCGCCCCGACCCTTTGGAACGAGCTCCCCGTGGAGATTCGTACCCTCTCCACCGTCCAAGCCTTCCGCACAGCCTTGAAGAACTGGCTCGCCCGTCAGGCCTGGGGATAAGGACCGTTACCCCCCCCGAATATTGAATGCATGGTGTTGATTTTATTATATGTTGTCGTCTTAATGTTGTATTCCCCCTCCCTTGGTTTTCTGTGAGCCGCCCTGAGTCCCCTCAGGGAAAAGGGCGGCCTACAAATGTCAATAAAATCCTAAATCCTAAAAAATCCTGGGGGAGACCCTTCTCTGTTGCTGCTCCGGCCCTCTGGAATGAGCTCGCCGTGGAGATCCGGACCCTTACTACCCTCCCGGCCTTCCGTAAAGCTACTAAATCCTGGCTGTTCCGGCAGGCTGGGGGCTGTTAAAGCACCCAGCCCCGTCTTAATTGTGACTGTTGTGGATTTTAAAATTGTTGTATTGTCTTATTTATTCCCTCCCCTGTTTATTGTGAGCCGCCTGGAGTCCTTCGGGAGTGGGCGGCATACAAAACCAATAAACAAACCAACCAACCATACCATAATCATCATGCAGATAAATATCCATTTCTTTAAGAAAAAGGATACTCTGTTCCAAAATAGAATGAAATGAATTTCAGTGACAATGCATTCAGCTGGTTGACCAAGATTCTTACCTGTTTTTAAATTATAAAGGGTATTAAGTAACATGTCTGTGAACAGCTGACACTCCCTGGAGTTTCCCAAGACCTTTTATAGCTGCTGTAGTGTTGGCTACTTCTTTTTCCTTCCCGGGGGGAAAAGATACAGGAGGGGACAATGATGCATTTTAATCATACAGACCGTGAATTTAGTGCATGTGTGGTCCAGCCAGCTGTATTGCTTCTGCTGTGAAGCACCCAATTTAGAATATAAAAAACATAGAATAATACAGTTGGAAGGGACCTCAGAGGTCTTCTAGTACAACTCCCTGCTTGGGCAGGAGACCCTATATCATTTCAGGCAAATAGTTGTCCCATCTCTTTTTTAAAGCCTCTAGTGATGGAGCACCTACAACTTCTGAAGGCAAGCTATTCCATTGGTTGATTGCACTCACCCTTAGGAAATTTCTCCTCAGTCCTAGATTGCTTCTCCCTTTGGTTAGTTTCCATCCATTATTTCTTATGCTTTTTGGTGCTTTGGAAAATAGATTGACCCCCTCATTTTTGTAGGAGCCCCTCAAATATTGGAACAGTACTGTTTTATTGAGCTACTGTATTTTTCAGAGTTTAAGATGCACCTTCCCCCCCCAAAAGAGGGTGAATATCTGGGTGCATCTTTACTCTGAATGTAGCCACCTGAGCCATCTGGAGAAGGGGCAGGTGAAGTGGGTACTGCGCAGGATGCGTAAGGCAAGGCGACTCACCGCTCTGCCTGCTCCTTCTCCAGACGACCAAGACGGTGGCCATTCAGCTTCTGCTCCTGGCCTAGGAGGTGGATCTGCGATCCCCGCTGCCTGAAACCCTTTTTCCTCCCTGATTGCAAAAATGGGGCATGCATTCCTCCTGGCCAGATCCATCTCCTATTCCCAGCAAGCCCTTGTGCCTTTGCTGCCTCGGTCAGAGGCTGATTCCTCATACCCAATTTTTGGAATAGGAAGAAAAAAAGCATGCCCTCCTCCTCCTTCTCCATCTTCTCTTTCCTCCTGGCCAGATCTGTCTCCCAGGCAAGGAGCAAAAGCCAACCACCCTCCGCCTGGTCATCTGGAGAAGGGGAGGGTGAGCAGCGAGCTGCCTTAGCTTACACCTCTCATGCAGCACCTACTTCACCTGCTCCTTCTCAGGAGATTCCAAGTGGCTGAGATCGCTGCACTATCACGTGAAAAGGCGATCTCCGCAATCTCTGCAGCGTCTGCTTCACCTGCCCCTTCTCAGGCAGTTTCAGGTAACCAAGATCATGGTAACAGCATTTTTGGGTGGCAGCATAGCAATCTCGGCCACATGAAACTGCCCAAGAAGGGGCAGGTGAAGTGGGTGCTGCAGAGATCACAGTAAAGCCTTTCCAGGTGGCAGTGTGGCAATCTTGGCTGTCTGGATCATCTGGAGAAGGGGGAGATCGAGCAGCGAGCCACCTTGTCTTACACCTCTCATGCAGCATTCACTTCACCTGCCCCTTCTCGTGTGGTTACACTTTTTCTCTCTCCTCCTCTGCTAAGCTTCAAAGCAAGATCAGCTTCCCAAGGGTGTCACAAACCTCATGAAAGCAGGGGGAGAAATGAAGGGGGCAAGAGAGCTCATGGTGGGCTAGAAGGAGCACCTGTCAGCATTGGAGATGAGAAACTCCCCCTGAACCCAGGGAAAGGGGTGTGGAAAAGGAACTCCTTTGGGAGGAAAACCATCATGATCTTCCCCTTGGTTTTGCACCCCCCTGTTCCTCGGCAGCCCCTCTGCCAAGCCTCTACTGGCTGGAACTCTGTGTTTATTTCATTTTTTTCTTTTTTGAAAAGTTTTGTTTTGTTCTGTATATACAATTATTCACATAGTTATTATTCTTTTTTACATTTGATGTTCTTATACATTTGTCATTCCATTTACAGGGTCATGACATACCGTTTGGGTTGCTTTGTTTACCATCTCTTGCCTGTTTTATTTTTAATAATTTTTTTTATTTTCAAACAAACACAAACACACAACACATATAACATAAAAGCCTCTTCAACTACATACAGTATGTTGATTGGTTACAAGGTCTTTCTGCGTCCTTTCCATAGTCACAGATTTTTCATCTAGTACAACTAAATACCTCACTTTCATTGTACAGTATATGTTCAATTACATTTAGTATTATTGGTTTTTTTTCCCAATAAACCTAATTCCCTTACTTTCTTAATTGTCTATTTGATAACAGTATACCTTTATATAATCACAAATCCCAATATGAAATTTTTTTTTACCAACCATTTATATTTGTATGTCACTATTTTCAATTATGCATAATTCCACCAATCAACTATCGGGTATGCTTATGTTCATTATTGTCCTTGTACATCATACATTCAAACAGAAATCTATTCCTTCATTTTCAACAAAATATTCTAAATAGCCCTACATATATATACCAATTTTTAATTATTCCCTTATTAAAATTATTTATCAACAACAAGATATCATTGTAGTATGTTCTTAACGTTATACATTATATCACTAATCCTCTATCAAGTATACATAAAATCATTGCTATCCTTATCCATTTTAAAACAAAAAATTCTAAATTATTCAATTCATAGATGTATCAGTTTGTCATTGTATTGTTGTTAATCTATTTCACAGCATAATTGTGTTATCATTTAACTCCTTCAATTAAAACACGAGTAAAACATTTTTCATTTCCAAGTTTTTTCCCCCAGCCACTGATAAAACAAGTCCCATATCTTATAAAATTGCTCGTCTTCTTATTCTCTAATTTCAAATGTCAATTTACTCATTTCAGCACAGTCCATTATTTTTTGAATAACTTCTTCCTGTTTTGGTATTGTTTCATTTTTCCAGTTTTTTGCAAATACGATTCTGGCTGCTGTTAGCACTTTTACAATCAGATATTTTAAGTCTTTGTTATAGATTTCTGGTATAATTCCCGATAAAAAGAGCTCTGGTTTAAAGTCTATGTGTTTGTGTATCATTTTCTCCAACCACGTGTGAATTTTAGTCCAGTATCTTTTAGCTTCAATGCAAGTCCACCACATATGAGGTAATATGAGCTCGGTATCTGATGACATTTCCAACATTTTTCTGATTTATTCTTGGACATTCTTGCAATTTTCGTTGGGGGTAGATGCCACCTGTAAAATATCTTATACAAATTTTCTCTATACGCAGTAGACATTGTCATTTTATAGTTTTGAGACCACAGTTTCTGCCATTTCTCTAAATCAATCCCATACCTAAAATCCAAATCAGCTTGAGTAATTAAATCGATCCCAGCACTACCTGCTGTGACCGAGGAGGCCCCAGAGAGGGAGGAGGAACAAGAGAGGGGGGAGGGAGACTCACAATGGGAAAGGCACTCTTTGTTTTCTGGGTGGGTGCCACACCCACCTGGCCGTTTCCTGAACCCAAACGAAATCTACACTGATTTGCCCAAGGAAAACCCTTCTTGCAAATAGGACACTTCTTCACAGGACGCTCACCACCAGTTGGCGTTGAATGACAATCTTTCTGAAAATGACCTAATTTTCCACATTTAAAACAGTTTCCTGGAGGCTTTCTCCCTTTTTGAATCGCTGCAGCCAACAAATTCATTTTGTATGATTGAGAACCTACATCCTGACAAACACGTAACATGTCTGCTAATGTATATTGATTTGTGGCTTTTAAAGGCTGCAAAGCATGTTTACAGTCCACATTAGCATTTTCAATAGCCAACTGACGAAGCAACTCTGCAGCTGCTTCCTGGTTATCCAACTGTTGATGCAAAGCTTTTGAAAGTCTCTCCACAAAATCAGCATAAGGTTCATTCACTCCCTGGTGTATGTTAGAAAAGCTAACTTTAGGTTCTCCGGCTTGAGAAACCTTGAGAAAAGCCCTGAATGCACATTCAGAAACTACCGCCAAAGTTGCAGGAGGAAGTAAAACCTGATTAGGAATATCTACAAACTGACCTGATCCAAACAACTGTTCTGCTGTGTAGACTCCACCACTACCTATAGCAGCTGCCTGAGAATGACGCAAATACTCACTTTCCCAAACAACATACTGCATAGAAGTCAAAATCATTCTAAGCAATTGTTTCCAATCCTGCAGAATCATGGTATAGCCATTCTTAATTCCTTCCAAAAGACCTCTAGTAAAATTTCCAGTAATACCATAATCAGAAATAGCCTTTTTTAACTCCCTTAAAATCTGAAATGGCAAACCTTCCCATTCAGCAATCTGCTGACCTGGTTGTGGCCCTGGTTGATATTGAACCGGACACCCAGACGACAATTCAGCTAACTCTTCTCCAGAAATATTAACATCCGATTTACAATTTTCTACAATTTTCTGAAAAGCAGACCTTGGAAGAATATTAGCAGAAGGATGAGGAATAGGAGGAAGAGAAAGAGGAGGTGGAATAGGAGGAGGAGGTGGAGGAGGCTTTATCACAATGTCAGAAGAAGCAGAAGAAGGTGTTATTTCAGACTTAGATTTAAGATCAAAAGACTAAATTTCTTTTTCAGACAATGGAGGAAAAATCACAGTAGTAGAATGTTGAGAGGGAGGGGATGGTAAGAAAGAAACAGAATCTTCTTTCTGACCAAACATTTCTACAGCATGCCAACACAAATGCCAAGCATGCAAAACATCTATATCTTTCCTAGGCTCAGAATGCAAAACCTTGCCAACTTTTTCCCAATCTGACAACTTCAGAGAGCCTTGTACAGGATAGAAAGGACAATTTAAAGCAATTTCATGGACCAGCCGAAAAAGAGCCTTTTGTGAGACACATAACTCAGACTTCTTAAGAAGATACCCCAACTCATTAACATGCTTCCTTTGCTCTTAAGAAAGCAAAGATCCCATACTTACAGAAACCTTAGAAGGTTGAGAAGCCCTTGGGCCGACGATACATCTGTCCTTCTCTGGACGAAGTATGGGTCCCTGTTCGGGGCGCCAAAATGTAGCATTTAGGGTTCCCGAGGTGGAAGATGAAAGGAATGTCCACTCACAGATAGCTGAATTAACCAAAGTTTATTGAGCATCCAGAATTAACATGAGAATCAACAGCAAAATTATTAATCATGAAACATCATTCTTATAGTGTTTTCAGCTTCTTTGAGCTTTACTTATTATATCATTATTGGCTAACAAATCTCCAAGGCACAATAATTGGTTAGTCCTTACATCATTGGTGTTTGTGAGAATGTTCACGTTATAATAGCTAAGTAAATCAAGTGTTATCAAATGAGTGAATAAAATGTTGCAGGTTATTACTTTGTTTCATCCCGTGTCCTCGAACATGCCTGGGAACACTGCAAGCAAAGAATAGCTGACAGGCAAATATTTTCTGCAGATTGCTGCAGTTTCTACTTACACGCGTAACCTCAGTTCTAAGGACCATTCAGATGATTCACTGTAAAAACCCTACATGCCAGTTCGGCAAGGATTGGCCGAACCAGTAGTAGAGCTGGTGGGAGGCTCCACCCACCTGCCCGGACACTTCTGTGCATGCACAGAAGCATTGCACACATGCCTGAATGGTAATAAAAAATTGGCAACCCACCTCTGGAATGTAATTATGGGTACTAGGAAGTTCAGGAAAAGGAAAAAAGCTGCAAGGAAGAAAGTTTTTCCCTCTTTGCTTTAGGACAAACTCTGAATATTTCAGCCATTTATGATTAAGAAGACTGAGAAACTGTGATGGTTTATGCAATGGTGGAATTCAAATAATTTAACAACCAGTTATCTTTCCTAATGACCGGCTGGGTAGTAGTGGCTGGGTGGTCATGTAACTGGGTGGGCATGGTCAATTAGACATCACTCACTCCAAGGGGCACCTTGCTCGGCCTCTCCTCACCACGCCTGGCCATACCTCGCTCCTTCTCTCCAGGACACTCCTTGCCTTGCTGGAGTGAGTAGCTTTCAAATAAAAAGAATGCTCACCTTGTGCAAATAAATAACAAATATCTTGACTTCAGGTTTAATGCATCTTGCAAAGCATTATTGCTCATTCTAGTCTCCTTTCCCACTAACAGGACTATCTCAGATTGTAATTTGCTACAACCTCTCGTCTTCCATCATTCTATGGGAGATTATTCTGAAATGTTATCTGTGATGTTTGCAGCTTTATAAGTTTTTTTTATTATTAATGCTTATAAGCCGCCCTTTTCCCTGAGGGGACTCAGGGCGGCTTACATAAAATAAAGGGGGGGGTGTACAGACAGTAGACACAACAATACACAGAAATAAAATAGTAAGCAACATTCATTCATCATTCGGGTGGGGACAGTTATCTTTGTCCCCAGGCCTGACGGGCTAGCCAGGTCTTAAGGGTTATGCGGAAGGTCTGGACGGTGGTGAGGGTACGAATCTCCACGGGGAGATCGTTCCAAAGGGTCGGAGCTACTACTGAAAAGGCTCTCCTCCGTGTAGTTGCCAGTCAGCACTGACTGGCAGATGGAACTCGGAGGAGGCCTAATCTATGTGATCTAATTGGTCGCAGGGAGGTAATTGGCAGGAGGCGGTCTCTCAAGTACGCAGACCCACTACCATGAAGGGCTTTATGGGTGATAAGTAGCACATTCAAGCGCACCCGGAGATCAACAGGTAGCCAGCGCAGCTCGCGGAGGATAGGTGTTATGTGGGTGAACCGAGGTGCACCCACAATCATTCGCGCGGCTGCGTTCTGGACTAGCTGAAGTCGCCGGATGCTCTTCAAGGGCAGCCCCATGTAGAGCACATTGCAGTATTCCAGCCTAGAGGTCACAAGGGCCCGAGTGACTGTTGTGAGGGCCTCCCGGTTCAGGTAGGGTCGCAACTGGCGCACCAGGCGAACCTGGGCAAATGCCCCCCTGGTCACAGCCATCAAATGGTGGTCAAAAGTCAGCTGTGGGTCCAGGAGGACTCCCAAGTTGCGAACCCTCTCTGAGGGGTATAAAGTTTGACCCCCCAGCCTGAGCAATGGAACAGTGATCGAATTTTTGGGAGGAAAACACAACAGCCACTCGGTCTTCTCCGGGTTGAGTACAAGCTTGTTAGCCCTCATCCAAGCCATAACGGCCTCAAGACCTCGGCTCATCACGTCCACCGCTTCATTGAGTTGGCACGGGGCGGACAGATACAATTGAGTATCGTCCGCGTATTGATGGTATCTTATCCCGTGCCTCCGAATGATCTCACCCAGCGGTTTCATGTAGATGTTAAATAGTAGGGGGGATAAGACCGAATCCTGCGGCACCCCACATGTTAGGGGCCTAGGGGTCGATCTCTGCCCCCCACCAACACCGACTGCGACCTGTCCGAGAGGTAGGAGGAGAACCACCGTAACACAGTGCCTCCCACCCCCACCTCCCGCAGTCGTCGCAGAAGGATACCATGGTCGATGGTATCGAAAGCCGCCAAGAGGTCGAGGAGAACCAGGATGGAGGCATGGCCTCCATCTCTGGCTCTCCAAAGATCATCGGTCAATGCGACCAAAGCGGTTTCTGTGCTGTAACCGGGTCTGAAGCCTGACTGGAAGGGGTCGAGATAGCTTGCTTCCTCCAAGGACCGCTGAAGCTGGAAGGCCACCACCTTCTCGATAACCTTCCCAACAAATGGGAGGTTGGAGACTGGACGGTAGTTGTTAAGGACAGCTGGATCCAAAGATGGCTTCTTCAGGAGGGGCCTCACCACCGCCGCTTTAAGTGCGGCAGGGAAGTGCCCCTCCCGAAGGGAGGCGGTCACAGCCGCCTGGATCCAGCCTCGTGTCACCTCACTGCTGTTAGCAACCAGCCATGAGGGACACAGGTCCAGTACACAGGTGGAGGCACTCACAGCTCTCATGGCCTTGTCCACATCCCCAGGGGCAACATCCTGAAACTCAAACCAGAGGTGGTCTACCAATTCATCCTCTTGTGCCTCGGCTGGAACTGCAGGGATGGAGTCCAAATCCGACCGAAACTGAGCAATTTTGTCCGCTAAGAATTGGGCATAATCCTCAGCTCTACCCTGCAAGGGTTCCCCCGTATCCCTCCTATTTAGGAGGGAATGGGTTATCCTAAACAGGGCGGCTGGGCGGGACTCAGCGGACGCAACCAAGGTGGCAATGTGAGATCTTTTTGCTGCCCTGAGTGCCCTGATGTACTCCTTGGTGCTGGTTGTTAGGGTTGCTCGGTTTGATTCGGATTTATCGGACCTCCATAGGTGCTCTAGGCGTCTCCTCCGGCGCTTCATCTCCCGGAGCTCCTCGGTGAACCAAGGAGGCCTCCGGAATCCGCCGCCTCGGAGGAGCCGTAGTGGCGCAATCTGGTCAAGGGTCTCCGATGCTGCCGAGTGCCAGGCAGCAACCAGAGTCTCCACCGGACTGTGTGCGAGAGTATCCCAAGCTCCGTCTGGAACCTCAGAGGCTCCATGAGTCGCCTGGGGTGGAACCACCTGGTCAGTTCCTCCTCCCTACAGTGGGGGTTCGGTCTCCGAAAGTCGAGCCTCAGTAGGCAGTGGTCTGACCACGACAGGGGTATGATCTCATTACCCCTCAGACCAAGATCACAAGTCCACTGCTCCGAGAGAAATACGAGGTCGAGCATGTGACCCGTTGAGTGGGTCGGGCCCCGAATTACCTGGGTCAAGCCCATGGCTGTCATGGAAGCCATGAACTCCTGCGCCCCATCAGAGTTTTCACCGAGCGAAGGCAGATTGAAGTCCCCCAAGACCATAAGTCTAGGGAACTCAATTGCCAGCTCGGCTACCGACTCGAGGAGCGAGGGGAGGGCTGCTGCAACGCTGTTGGGAGGCAGGTACGTTAACAGCAGACCCACTTGACCCTTGAGGTCCAACTTTACCAGCAGAGACTCACACCCGACAAGCTCCGGAGCAGGGATCCTACGAGGTGCTAACGACTCCCGGATAACGATAGCCACACCCCCACCCCTTCCCTGGGCTCTCGGCTGGTGCAGCACCTGAAATCCCTCTGGGCACATCTCTACGAGGGGGACTCCTCCCTCCGGGCCCAGCCAGGTTTCAGTAATACATGCCAGGTCTGCCCCCTCGTCTAAAATTAAGTCCCGGACGAGGGGAGCCTTGTTAACTACAGACCTGGCATTTAGCGACAACAGCCTGAGACCAGGGTCCTGATTGCTCGCGCCATCTGGCCTCGGAGTGGGACTCATAGGGCCGGAAGGAGGGATCTCTGTAACGTAGCGAACCCTCCTTCCCCGGTAATGGCCAGCCCTAAAGTCCCCGCCATATCTGCCCCTCCCTGTTACGACCGTAATGCTCCGGCCCTCTCCCATGTCCCTGGTCCCCTCAACCACCCCAGTGCCCCCTGCATTCCTCGGCAGGTCCTCCGAATCATACATACTCATTCACTCGCCCAGGCAATCCCCACAAGGAGATTAAAAACACAAGAATACAACAATAATAATGATAAAAAGTGGGATCATTCATTCAATCTCATACATACTCCTAGCATGTCCCAAACACAGTAAGAAAAAGAGAAGTAGAAGAAAAAGGAAAGAAAAGATAGAATTGCGCAGTTAGAGCCAAGGTAGAGCCAAGTGGCTCTCAGTAATTAAAGTAATTAAAATAATTGTTGTGATTAGCGTCCAGTTATAGTCCGGAGGAGGTATACAGGGGGGTAGTTCGTATTCCCCTCTTCTGTTGGTCTGGGTAAGTCCAAAGAGTCCGGAACAGTTGAAGGGGGTAGGAAGCCTTCTTCCACAAGTGCTGCTCCAAATAGGGCCCCAAGAATAATAATGGCAGATAGTGATGTTGATGGTACTCGAAGCCAGGTGAAGCTGAGCTAGTGGGTCTGGAACCAGATGGAATTGAGGTAGCAGGTCCGAAGACAGATGGAACTTAGCTAGCAAGTTTGGGTGACCACAAACCACAATCAAAGGTGGCTGGAAGTTAAAAACCCACCATAAGGGGGCAGCAGATGGTACGTGGAAGGCACAGGGAAGAGCCTCACCGCAGCAAAGGGGGGCAGGAAGTAAAATGCGTCCAGGGGGCCACCTGACTGGGCAGGGATGAAGAAGGGAGGAGGCAATGCTGGGGGGGAAGTAAGGCTGGATGGAAGAAGGGGCCATCCGGAGGGGCTGATGCAGCGTCGGGGAAAGCCACCCATCCACTCTGCTCAGTCCCCACACTGCTCCGATGCGTTCTCTCTCCCTCCTAAGTAATGATGGTCTCACACAGCCCCAATGAGGCAGTTCGATAAGCCAAATAGAAATGCCAAAAGCCACCTCCGTTGCAGCCGACGTGGTGTTACTCCTCCCACCGCCAAGTAATACAAGCAACTCACGGCACCCAGATCCCCAGAGTTGTAGAGCCCGGGGGTATCCAGGAACGGCGACCCCCGCAAGGGACTGGGCTAGCTCTATAAATTCTCTCTCCTTCCAAGGCAATAATAGTCCCATAGAACCCCAGTAAAGTGGCTCGATGAACCAGATGAAATCGCCTGGGCCGAAAAACGCCGACGCGATGGTGCCCCCCCCCCACTGCCGGATAACGCAGGCGGCTCGCAGCTCACAGACCTTCGAGATCGTGCAGTCCGGGGTCGCTCAGAAACGGCGACCCCCGCAAAGGTCTGGGCTCCTCGGGTCCCCTGGATTCCGGACATCCCCGGGACCTTCTTCGGGCATAGAATTTTCAAGTTTTCAGATGTTTTTTCAGCGTTTGCTCTCCTTATCGGCTGGAGCAAAACGCCTGGGCGCCATCTTCTGTTCCCGCACACAAGTTTGTTTCCTCCAACCCTGTTTTCACATGTAAGTCATACAAGTGATTTTGACATTTCTTCCTTCTTTTAAAACAAATTAGTGGTTAAGGTGTTGGGCTAGAAACCAAGAGACTCTGAGTTCTAGTCCCATTTTAAACCTTAAAAATATAGCTGAGTGACCAGTCACTTTCTCCCAGCCCAACCACTTCTTAGATGATTGTTGTAGGGAAACTAAGAAGAGAAAGAAATATTAGATAGGTTCTCCACCTTGAGTTCCTTATAAAGTAATAAAGACAGGATAAACATCTAACAAAATAAATAAATCATTTGTGAGAATGATGTCCTTCTAAAGGAGATGGGGTGCTGACTGCCTTGTCACATGCCTTACACTACTGCATTTATTTCATTTTTATCCAACTTATTTTTCTCTACTTTTTGTATTGTATTGTATTGTATAGTATAAGTTTATTTATAGGCCGCCCTTTTCCCTGAGGGGACTTACAACTTATGTAGGAGGGGGATACATACAATGACATATAGGACAATACATAATTAAAAGAATAAAGCAACATTCATCATTCGGGCGGGAATGGATTATAATCTTTAACCCCAGGCCTGACGGGGTCTTGAGGGCTGTGCGGAAGGTCTGGAGGGTGGTGAGGGTACGAATCTCCACGGGGAGATCGTTCCAAAGGGTCGGAGCTGCTACTGAAAAGGCTCTCCTCCGCGTAGTTGCCAGTCGACACTGACTGGCAGATGGAACTCGGAGGAGGCCCAATCTATGCGATCTGATGGGTCGGGAGGAGGTAATTGGCAGGAGGCGGTCTCTCAAGTACCCAGATCCACTACCATGAAGGGCTTTGTAGGTGGTAAGTAGCACCTTGAAGCGCACCCGGAGATCAACAGGTAGCCAGCGCAGCTCGCGGAGGATAGGTGTTATGTGGGCGAACCGAGGTGCACCCACAATCACTCGCGCAGCCGCATTCTGGACTAGCTGAAGTTGCCGGATGCTCTTCAAAGGCAGCCCCATGTAGAGCACATTGCAGTATTCCAGCCTAGAGGTCACAAGGGCACGAGTGACTGTTGTGAGAGCCTCCCGGTTCAGGTAGGGTCGCAACTGGCGCACCAGGCGAACCTGGGCAAACGCCCCCCTGTTCACAGCCGACAGATGGTAGTCAAAGGTCAGCTGTGGATCCAGAAGGACTCCCAAGTTGCAAACCCTGTCTGAGAGGTGTAATATTTGACCCCCCAGCCTGAGTGATGGAACACTGGCCAAATTATTGGGAGGAAAACACAACAGGCACTCGGTCTTTTCCGGGTTGAGTACAAGCTTGTTAGCCCTCATCCAGTCCCTAACGGCTTCGAGACCCCGGTTCATCACGTCCACCGCTTCATTGAGTTGGCATGGGGCAGACAGATACAACTGCGTATCGTCCGCGTATTGGTGGTATCTTATCCCATGCCTCCAAATGATCTCGCCCAGCGGTTTCATGTAGATGTTAAATAGTAGGGGGGACAGGACCGACCCCTGCGGCACCCCATATGTTAGGGGCCTAGGGGTCGATCTCTGCCCCCCAACCAACACTGACTGCGACCTGTCCGAGAGGTAGGAGGAGAACCACTGCAGGACAGTGCCTCCCACTCCCACCTCCCGCAGTCGTCGCAGAAGGATACCATGGTCGATGGTATCAAAAGCCGCCGAGAGGTGAAGGAGAACCAAGGTGGAGGCATGGCCTCCATCCCTGGCTCTCCAGAGATCATCGGTCAATGTGACCAAAGCGGTTTCTGTGCTGTAACCAGGCCTGAAGCCGGACTGGAATGGGTCTAGGTAACTGGCTTCCTCCAAGGACCGCTGAAGCTGGGAGGCCACCACCTTCTCAACAACCTTCCCAACAAAGGGGAGGTTGGAGACTGGACGGTAGTTGTTAAGGACGGCTGGATCCAGAGATGGTTTCTTCAGGAGGGGTCTCACCACCGTCGCTTTAAGTGCGGCGGGGAAGTGCCCCTCCCGAAGGGAGGCGGTAATAACCGCCTGGATCCAGCCCTGTGTCACCTCTCTGCTGTTGGCAACCAGCCAGGAGGGACATGGGTCCAGTACACAAGGGGAGGCACTCACAGCTCTCATGGCCTTGTCCACGTCCCCTGGGGCAACATCCTGAAACTCAACCCAGCGATGGTCTGCCAAATTATCCACCTGTGCCTCGGCTGGATCTGCAAAAGTGGAGTCCAAATCCGACCGAAACCAAGCAACTTTGTCCGCTAAGAACTGGACATAGTCTTCAGCCCTACCCTGCAAGGGGTCCCCCGTATCCCTCCTATTTAGGAGGGAACGGGTTATCCTAAACAGGGCGGCTGGACGGGACTCAGCGGACGCAACCAAGGTGGCAATATAAGATCTTTTTGCTGCCCTAAGTGCCCTGATGTATTCCTTGGTGCAGGTTGTTAAGAGTGCTCGGTTCGAATCGGATTTATCGGACCTCCATAGGTGCTCTAGGCGTCTCCTCTGGTGCTTCCTCTCCCGGAGCTCCTCGGTGAACCAAGGGGGCCTCCGGGATCCGCCACCTCGGAGTGGCCGTAGTGGCGCAATCCGGTCAAGGGACTCCGATGCTGCCGAGTGCCAGGCAGCAACCAGAGTCTCCACCGGACTGTGGGCGAGAGTATCAGGAATAACCCCAAGCTCCGTCTGGAACCTCACGGGGTCCATCAGTCGCTTGGGGCGGAACCACCTGGTCGGTTCCTCCTCCCTACAGTGGGGGTTTGGTCTCCGGAAGTCAAGCCTCAGTAGGCAGTGGTCTGACCACGACAGGGGTATGATTTCGTTACCCCTCAGACCAAGATCACAAGTCCACTGCTCCGAGAGGAATACGAGGTCGAGCATGTGACCCGCAGAGTGGGTTGGGCCCCGAATTACCTGGGTCAAGCCCATGGCTGTCATGGAAGCCATGAACTCCTGCGCCCCATCAGAGTGTTCACCGAGCGAAGGCAAATTGAAATCCCCCAGGACCATAAGCCTGGGGAACTCAATTGCCAGCTCGGCTACTGATTCGAGGAGCGAGGGGAGGGCTTCTGCAATGCTGTTGGGAGGCAGGTACGTTAACAGCAAACCCATTTGACCCTTGAGGTCCAACTTCACCAGCAGGGACTCACACCCGACAAGCTCCGGAGCAGGGATCCTACGAGTGCTAAAGACTCCCGGATAACAATAGCCACACCCCCACCCCTTTTCTGAGCTCTCGGCTGATGAAGCACCTGAAATCCTTCTGGGCACATCTCTACGAGGGGGACTCCTCCCTCTGGGCCCAGCCAGGTTTCAGTAATACATGCCAGGTCTGCCCCCTCGTCTAAAATTAAGTCCCGGACGAGGGGAGCCTTGTGAACTACAGACCTGGCATTTAGCGACAACACCCGGAGACCAGGGTCCTGATTACTCGCGCCATCTGGCCTCGGAGTGGGACTCATAGGGCCGGAAGGAGGGATCTCTGTGACGTAGCGAGCCCTCCTTCCCCGGTAATGGCCAGCCCTAAAGTCCCCGCCATATCTGCCCCTCCCCGTTACGATCGTAATGCTCCGGCCCACTCCTGTGTCCGTGGTCCCCTCAACCACACCTATAGCTCCCGCATTCCTCGGCAGGCCCTCCGAATCAAACACACTCATTCGCTCACTCAGACAGTCCCCACGTAATAGTTAAAAACACATAAAAATACAGCAAAATAGGGCAATAAAAGTGGGCACATTCACACAATCACACGCATATCCCATACATATCCCATACAAAAGGAAGAAAGAAGACAAGAAGAGAGAAAAAGGTAGAAAGAAAAATTGCGCAAAAATTAAAGTGCGAAATCAGGCAAGGCCAAATGGCTCTTAACATTCAGGGTGGCTGAAGTCCAGCTATGGTCCGGGCGGGGTGTACAGGGGAGTGAGTCGTATCCTCCTCTTGCAGGCCTAAGAGGTCCGGGACAGTTGGAAACAGTCGGAGGCCTTCTTTCATAAGTGCTGACCCAAATAAAGCCCCAAAGGCAATGCCGGGTAGTGATGGTAATAACAATCAATGTCAGGTGGGGCTGTGTCAGTAGGCCAAAAAGTCCAGAGGCCACGGTTGAAGGAGGCCAGATGATAAGGTACCGCAATAGGGGGTTGCCAGGTGTCAGGCGAAGGAGCACCAGGGGAGAGACAGATGGTAAAGATGACAGAGAAAGGGAGATAATCTCCATAGTCGTTAGAGTAGTATAAGGGAGGGGTAGGCGCCTGGGGGGGGGTGTAACCACGACACCAAGGCCTGCCAAACGATCCCCTCTGATGGCATCCAAGGCAGCTTTTTGGTTTATTCTTTAATGATGACATAGTCTGTGAAATTCTTACATGTCTCACATGCCAGGGTTATGTGGGAAACATCAGGTAAACACATCCATGTGGCTGATGGGCAATGGCAGCAGAAATCACAAAGCAGCTACATTAAGACAGAAAGGTGGAGGCACCAGGGTGTAAAAAGCAGAAGATCTCAGGGAGAAAATAGCTGAGACAACCACCTTTCATCAAACTGGCATAACCTAGTGTAAGATAAAAACCCAATTATTAAATCCTCACAACACAGAGATAAGTCTGGATCACAATTCAAAAAGGTTTATTTACAGAAAAATAAAAAGTGTTTGCAAAGGCGGCCTCCAAGTTTCCTCCCAAGTGGATCAAGTACAAGGAGAGCAAAGAATAGCATTCAAACAATACATTTTATAGATTCTACTCCTCAGAAACTCTTTCCCTCCTGGTCATTCATTTAAGTCACTTCTTTCATCCTTCCATTCTCTAAAGGGTCAACTTGACAATTTCTTGAGAGGCCTCTAATTCTTATTTGGTTTTTTCTGGTGCCTTTCATCTGAGCAGATGGCTTCCTATCTAACTTGTACATAGGCACCTGTAAACAACTTGGAATAACAAAGGTATCTTGTCCTGTTTACTGAACACATTTTGTGGTTAGCAAAAGCACAGTAACATTACACATTTTAGGCAAGAATAAAATGGCTTATATATTTAACACTGTAAAAGAATACAAAAGCAACCCTTTAACATTTTATAAAAGAGTAACTTAATATCATTTTCTTAACTAGTCAACTCCAGAAAAGTACAAAAGTTGTACATGCCTCATGTGCTCTTTCCATTGGAAATTTTGAGATTGTTTCAAATTAACAGTGCAAAAATTGCCCTAGCTCTATAATACTGATGATCAGCTTCAGCAGCCTGATTCAGCAGGAGTAGCTGATTGGCGGGTGGAATACCCCCAATCAGCTGTTCCAGGTTGCAGGGATTACCACAGACCATCATCATCTGTGTGCCTCGCATTTTGGGGCAATTAAAGGCGGTGGGGATCCTCACTTCCACCCAAGCAGCACAGGTCATTTAAAACAAACCCTCTCACCTACGGGCATTTAACTGGAGTGCATGTGGTAGGGATATGATTTTCATGGGGCAGAAGAGGGACTTGGCTGCTTGAAGAGGCTGGCCCACTTTGGGATCATGGAAGCCCTCTTGGAGGAACACCTGCTGCGGGGGCACAGGCCCTTCACAGAGCTCTAGCACTTGCTCTCTCCTCTAGACCCCCATGAAGGGCAGATTCAAAGGCAGTATGACCAGGCTTCATAACGTCATTGCCTCCTGCATGCTCTCTCAGCCTCGCTTTACAAAATCGGTTCCATCCTCCTGTACAAGGGTATTTAACAATGCATTGGTTAACATCACCTCCCACAGCCATTTCCTCCTCCCCTTAAATCATCTCTCCTCTGCATGAGCCAAACTTTTGCAGCATAAAACTGAAACCAGATGCTCTTGTGAGGTGGCACAGGAGCTCCTTGGGAGAGGCAAGGACAAACTTGGTGTTTCCTCTCTCCCAACCCCCTTTCTCTCCCCCCCCCTTTTCCCTGGCCTGTCTGTGATCTTAGCTTGTGGCTCCTTGGCTTTTCTTTGCCTTTCTCTGCCCACCCCGTTCTGTGAGCTGGAGCGCCAAAGAGGTATGGCAGAAACACGTAAAATTGAAAAGTAAAAAACAAACAAACAGAAAGGCGGTCTTGATGTCACAACAACATGGCATGCAATCTTGGGGCTCCAGGATTGCTGTCGATATCTCTGTTCCTGGACAGTCCTTTTGGACCTAAACTGTTCTGAAAGAATAGTGATAGAAAAGAGCATGTCTTATTGATCTCAGGGACATTGCAATGTCCCTGATTGATCCAGGGGAAAGCTCTTTTTGTCAGCTACAAGAGAAGCAGCCAAAATGGCTGCAGAAGGTTGTGACAAGCCCCTGAAACAGAAGCAGTACAGGAAAGACAGTATGTTGAAATGGTGAGAATTTTTTATTATTATTAGAGAAGGGAAAACCCAAAAGACTTTGAGTTTAAAATAAAATTGAAGACAGAAGAAAATAAGTGGCGAATTAAGCCTGGTTTAAAACCATCATGTTATCTTTTCTACCTTAACTTTGTTTATTTTCTATGGATGGACGTTTTAGAAATGCCTCTTACTTTTAAACTGGACAGGTCTCTTTTTTTTCCTTCTTCCTCTATACTTTTTCCATTTTTTTGTATTTGTGGATTAAAAGTTTCTTCTCTCGTAAGGCTTAGTCGGAGTGTAATTTTTAAACATTTTTTTCCTCTTCTGGAGCTTGGAGTTTACAGAGAGAGGCAAAAACAGATGGAAAAGAGGTAACACTGCCATCTAGTGGCTAAGGGCTTGGCAATATCTGATATTACAAAGCTATAGGCTTTGTTTACTGAAAGGGTCAGTGGAAAACATTTTGTTTATACAGGTTTTCCTTTGAAGGAAAGAGAAAGCTTTGATTTGAAAAACTCCACTGAATTTGTTTGAAACCTAAAAAGTCTTGGATGTTTTGGCAGTGTTTATAACATGGAAAATGGCACAATGTGAAAAAGAAAAGGCACTAACTTTACAAGAATTTTCTTAGAAATTCAAAAAGTTTTAATAATCACAGAGAGAATTGAAAAGAGACTTGAAATTATAGATCAAAATACAGAAAGTACGGGGACAGTGATGAAGTTTGAGGACAGAGCTCAAAAAAATCACAGAGACATATGAAAGTGATAAGAAAATTGTTGACACTCACAGGAAACTGAGAGTGTAGGGAAATGACAAGTGTGAAATATGGAGAGATCGATGAACCAGAACTTTATTTCAGATGTCAGAACATAGATGAAGAAAAGAGAGAAAATTTGGCAGAAATAATGAGAGTAATCTCAGAAGAAGCACTAATGATAACAAAAGTTAAGCTGATAGAGGGTTTCGAATCCTTATAAGACACATGCAATGAACAACAAGTTCTTAAGAAAGTCCACATAACACTTATCAAGAAAATACTTAGAATACAGGAGGAAGAAGGTGGGGCTTGGCAGCCTGAAGACGAACTTTCAGGCTGTTCCTAAATGTCCATCTAAACCGGATCATCGTGACCCGTCAAAAGCGCGGATGGCAAAAGCGCGATCGACAAAATCGCGCCTTTGACGTCATCACAGCGCGACGAAAAAGATCGAAAAATTCAAATAAAAATTAATAAAAATTAAATTAAAGCAAGCCGATTCACATAAAGGTAAGGGTTAGGTTTAGGGTTAGGTTTAGGGTTAGGTTAAGGGTTAGGGTTAGCTTTAGAGCGTTAGCGTTAGGGTTAGGGTTAGGTTAAGTGTTAGCGTTAGGTTTTTCGTTACTTTAACGGTTAGGTTTAGGGTTAGGTTTAGGGTTAGGTTAAGAGTTAGGTTTAGGGTTAGGTTTAGGGTTAGGTTTGGGGGGCTTAGGGTAAGGTTTTCGCTTTATTTTTACATTTTTCGAACTTTTTCGTCGCGCTGTGATGACGTCACAGCGCGCTTTTGTCGAGCGCGATTTTGTCCTACGCGCTTTTGTGGTGGAACCCCGGATCATCTGGATGGTTCTTTTTGGACCTAAGCTGTCCCGAAGAGACAGTGAAAGGTAGGGGAAGATCCAGTGGTCCCAGAGACACCCGCCAAGTCTCTGGGAAAAAACCCTTTTGCCAGCGATCCTGAATCAGCCAAGGGTACTGAAGCTGCTGATAGCCCCTAATGTAAGTGCTGGAGAAAAGCGTGTCGTGTTGATGAGAGTTTTTTTAACCTTTTTTCTATCGGAAAAAGAACACCCTAAATTTGGAAACTCAATTTAAAATAAGGCTGACTAGTGAGAAAAGTGGCGGGTATAAATATTGCCAATTGAAGGATCTTTTTTTCATTCTCCTTTTTATTTCCGGAAGCAGGGCAGGACATCTTTGTAATGTAGATCGGCTTTCTGTGTTTTTCTTTTTCGCTCTGATACTCTTAATTCTGGGCCTTGTGGGGACATTGAATTTAAACCTAAAATGCTTTGAAGATCTGCTTTTTCTTTTTTAGATTGCTTTTTAGTAACTTTTGCTATTTTGTTATTTTTATTTTTTTTAAAAAAGTTTAAACAGTTTGGGTATTGTTTCATTTTCCCAGTTTTTTGCAAATATGATTCTGGCTGCTGTTAACACATTTACAATCAGATATTTTAAGTCTTTGTTATAAATTTCTGTATGATCCCCAATAAAAAGACCTCTGGTTTAAAGTCTATTTGTTTGTGTGTCATTTTCTCCAACCACATGTGGATTTTAGTCCAGTATCTTTTAGCTTCAATGCAAGTCCACCACATGAGGTAATGTGAGCCCGGTATCTAATGACATTTCCAACACTTTTCTGATTTATTCTTGGACATTCTTGCAATTCTGGTTGGGGGTAGATGCCACCTGTAAAACATCTTATACAAGTTTTCTCTATATTTCTCTAGACATTGTCATTTTATAATTTTGAGACCACAGTTTCTGCCATTTCTCAAAATCAATCCCATACCTAAAATTTTTCCCCCAAGCTATCATAATTTCTTTGACTTGTTCTTCTTGTAATTTCACCTCCAATAAATATCCGTATAGTTTTTAAATTACTTTTTCATCAGTACCTGTTAAAATTTTGTCTAACTCAGTCATTTTATTGTAAAAACCTTTGGATTTTCTATCTTCATTATATCTAGATTATATCTGTACATATGAATACCAGTTCATTTCTATCCCTTCTTGTTTCAACTCTTGGATAGATTTGAGTTCACCCTCTGCATTCAATATTTCAACATATCTAACTGTTTGTTGCTTTTTATATATTATTGGATATGAAAATGCTTCAATTGTTGATATCCAGACTGGAATTTTTAAGTAGTGTAATCTTTTTACCTTTTCCCAGTTTAATAACAACGCCTCCCTTATATAATGTCTTCTAAAATAACCATGTGCTTTAGTTCCCTTATACCATAAGAAAGCATGCCATCCCAACAGTAAATCATGACCTTCTACATTCACTAATCTAGAATTTTTTAATGATATCCACTCCTTAATCCACATCAAGTTTGTTGCTTCGTAGTATAGCTCCCAATCAGGTAGGCCCAATCCTCCTCTAATTCTAGCATCTTGTAACAATTTAAGTTTTATTCTAGCTTTTTTCCCTTGCCAAATAAACTTCAAGACTATTTTGTTTAAATCTTGAAAAAAGTCCTTACCCAATCTGATTGGGATTGTCTGGAACAGGTAGAAAATTTTAGGTAAAATGTTCATTTTATTTGTAGAAATTCTTCCCATCATTGATAGATGCAAATTTTCCCATTTCATCAGATCAATCACTATTTGTTGTTTTAGTCTAGTCTAGTTGTCCTCCTTAAGAGTACTGCATCTAGGTGATAAGTATATCCCCAAATATTTAACCTTACTTGTAATTTGAATCTGCAAAGTTTCTGACAACTCTTCCTTTTGTGTTGCTGGGATATTCTTTGTCATAATCTTTGTTTTGTTTTTGTTTATTTTCAAGCCTGCTACTTTTCCATATTCCTCTATTCTTTCTAGCAGTTTGAGTGCTGTTTCTAATGGATCTTCAAGAATAAAAACTAGATCATCTGCAAAAGCTTGTAGCTTATACTCTTCTTTCTTAATTTTCATTCCTCTTATTTCTTCTCCTTCTCTGATCTTTCTGTTTAGGACCTCTAATGTTAAGACAAAGAGTAATGGTAATAATGGGCAACCTTGTCTCGTACCTCTCTTTATTTCAATAGGATCTGTTAATTCTCCATTTACCATTATCTTTACTGCTTGTTTCTGATATATCATTCGTATAGTTTGAGTAAATTTCTTACCAAAGTTCATCTGCTCCAGTTGTAAAAACATAAATTGCCAATTCACATTGTCAAAAGCCTTCTCCGCATCAAGAAACATCAAAGCCATTTGTTTTTCAGGGTGAGCCTCATAATATTCCAAAGTATTCAAAATCATTCTCAAATTATCTTTAATTTGTCTCTTAGGTAAGAAGCCATTTTGATCTGAATGGATGAAGCCATTTAAATATTTTTTAAGTCTCTCAGCTAGTATAGATGCAAATAGCTTATAGTCTGAATTTAATAAGGAAATTGGTCTATAATTCTTAATTTGTGTTAGATCGGTCTCTTCCTTGGGTAGCAATGTAATATATGCTTCTGACCATGACTTTGGTATTTTGCTCTCAGACATCACTTCATTCATGACTTGTAAGAGTGGGAGAATCAATGTTTCTCCAAATGTTCTGTAAAATTCCACAGGTAGTCCATCCGGTCCGGGGGCTTTCCCATTGTTTTGTTTTTTAAGTGCATCTGTTAGCTCTATCATTGTTATTTTACTTTCTAGCATTGTTCTAATTTCATCTGATATCTGGGGAAGATTGGCATCCTGTAAGTACTTTTTGACTCCTCCCTCCTCCACCTTCTCTTGTTCGTAGAGCTTAGCATAGTAGTCTTGTATAATTTTTTTTTCTCAGTGTTTCCATACTGAATTTGTCCTTGTTCATCTCTTAATAGAAATATTTTCTTTGTTTCTCTCTCTCTTTTCAGCTTATATGCCAACCACCTGCCTGGTTTATTCGCATTTTCAAAATAGTTCTGTTTAGCACCTCTTAATTTTTTGTGCCAGTTCTTCCTTTTCCAGTAGATCCATTTTATGTTTAATTATGTCCATTTTTATCTTGACATCTTTTTTTTGTGATGATCTCTGTAATTCTCTTTCAAGTATTTTATAATCATTATCTAAAGCTTTATGCATTTGTCTCTTCCTTGTATAGTCTATTATCAGACCTCTAGTAACAGCCTTCATTGTGTCCCAAAGATTCTGCACTGATGTATCTTCTTTCCTATTTTCTTTAAAGAAAAGGACTAACTCTTTTTCCATTTCTTGTACAGTCTTTTTCTTTCAATATAGTATTATTTAATGTCCATCTGGATCTTGCCCTTTGGCCTTTCCATTTAATTGGAATTGGGTTGTGGTCCGCCCAAGTGCTTGCTCCAATCTCAATTTCTTGTACATTGCAGCTCAACTCTGCTGAAGCCCATATCATATCTATTCTAGAAAATGATGAATGTCTATTTGAATAAAAAGTGTATTGTTCTTTTTTGACATTTCTTTCTCTCCATATATCTTTTAGATTTACTTCATCTATCATCCTAAAGAAGGTTTTCGGCAGCAACTTTCTATTTAACTTTTTTGTTTTGTGTGTTTTATAGTCCATATTTTGGTTCACAATGCCATTAAAGTCTCCCATCATACAAATATCAACATAGTCTAAGTCCAAAATTATATTATGTAATTTTTTATAGAATTCGTCTTGTTTTTCATTGGGGGCATAAATTCCAATTAGGAGTGTTCTTTTAGTATCCATAATTTCCACCATCAGAATTCTTCCCTCTTCATATGCATACATTAGTTTTGCTGGAGTATTGCCTTTAATATAAAAGATCACTCCTCTTTTCTTGCAGTTTGCCAGTGTTGAAAACATTTTCCCAAGCTTTGGTTGAATTAGTAGATGTTCATATCTCTTTTGGATATGTACTTCTTGTAGGCAAATTATGTCAAGTTTTAACTTCTCTAATTTATGGAATGTTTTCTTTCTTTTAGTTACCGAATTAAGTCCATTAATGTTAATTGTAATTATTTTTCTTTCTTCCATGTTTATACTTTATATACAGGGTTTATAGTTCTAGTAGATCTGGGTACTCATTTTTCTCTGTAGCTTACATCCCCCACTGCACCTTCTTCTTTCTCAATTCCACCTACAGCTCCTTCTGCTTTTTCAGTCTCAGTTGTAGGAGCCTCCAGTAGTTGTGCCACAAAATCATCTTTCCCAGTTTGCTCAGCCATTTCTCTGAAATATTCTGCATAGAAAGCTTCTGCCTTATCAATTGTATCTATCCTGTGTCTTTGTCCCAGCCATGTACATAGACCTTCCGGTATGAGCCATCTGTAATTAACACCTTTTTAAATCAGAACTTTGGTCAGGAATTGGTATTCTCTTCTCCTCTCTCTCACCTCTCTCGGGATTTGTTTGAGAACTACAGTCTCCTTGCCTTTGTATTCTAATTTTCTCTCTCTCATTTTCTGTAAAATTTATAATTTGGTTGTTTTCTTAGTAAATCTTACATGCACTTCCCTTGGGAAAGCATTTCTCATTGCATATCTTGTATGTACTCGAAAGGATTCGTCTACCATATCTATCATCTTATCTTTGGATATCTCTAATACATCTATCAGGATCTTGGATATTATCTGTACTAAGTTCTCTCCTTTTTCTTCTATGTTTTGAAATCTTAAGAAAAATTCAGACCTATCCATCTCCCATCTTAGTATTCCACTACTCTCCCTTTTCATGTCACTCAGTCTACTGTCTAACTTCTCAGCTTTCTTCTCTCCTTCTTGAATTTTACCTTCAACTTTTTGAATCCTGTCTTCATATTTCATCATCCAGTTGTGCATATTTTCCATTTTTCCTTCCATTTTGTCAACTTTTTGAACTATGCTTTGATTTTGTTGTTCTATTGTCTCCATTCTTTTTTCTATACTCTCAGACTTCTTTACAATGGTGTCTAACTTATCATCCTTGTTATCAACTCCTGCTTGCAATTTCTGTATAGCTTGCATGATTGCCCCAAAGTTTACTTCTTTCTCTTTTTCTTGCTAAAGCATTGACCTCTGACCTCCTGCAAGTGAGGAGGCAGGGGTTGTTGTTGTAGAGCCAACAGGAGGTACTTTTCTACTCATGCTCAATGATTTTTGAAGATAAGAGCTTACAAATGCAATGAGAAAAGGGCATAAGAAAAAAAGGGGGGAAAGAAGAGTGAAAATCTCACTTAAGAAAAAAGGTAAAGAAGTAAAAAAGAGAAGAGAGAGGGTGAGGGAAGAGAAAGGAAAAAACTCTTCAATCCAATTTGCTCAAAATTTAAAATGAGCATCCATTGATGTCCCAATATCTTCAAAAGGAAAAGAGTGCAAAAAGAAAACATAAGGTAAAAAACAAAAAACAAAAATACTTCAAGCCACAAAAAAAGGGGGGGGAAGCGGGGGAGTCAAAAAGTCAAGGGAAGTATAAAAAAAAATCAGTATCTCCCCAGCAGGATAATATAAGAGTAATATAAAAACTGCCACCAAGCTAAAATAAATAGATAGTCTTTTTTCCCCTTAAGATAAAAGTTTTTCCAAGATCATTCTTAGCTTCCTTTACTTCTTGTTATTTAGTCTAGGATAGATTTCCAAATATTAAAAAGCTCCAGCTGTGTAAACAAAGCCTGCTTTCCCTTAAGAGCTTAACCAAATGATTTTCAGGGGAAATTTCTGATAACAATGTTTCAAGTCCACTAGATGGCAGCATTGGCTTGTGTTAGCTTGTATCAACTCGGTACTTAAATCTTCCGTTTAAACTTTTTTTTTTAATTTTTAATTTTTATTTTTATTACATAAACATCACATACACACACCAATACCCCCCCTCCAAAAAAAAAACATCATCACATACAGCATGTTGTTTGGTTACAGGTGTTTTACCATCCATATTCTCAAATAATATTTACCATCTCAGATTTTTCATCTAGTATAACTAAATACCTCACTTTCACTGTACAGTATATGTTCAGTTACAATTAGTATTATTTTTTCCAGTAAATCATGATTCTCTTACATTCTTGATTGTCTATTTGATAACAGTATACCTTTATATAATCCCATGTCATAGAAAAAAAAATTTTTTTTACCAACCATTTATATTTGTATATCACTATTTTCAATTATGCATAATTCCACCAATCAACTATCAGGTATGCTTATGTTCATTATTATCCTTGTACATCATACATTCAAACAGAAATCTTATTCCTTCATTTTTCAACAGCATATTCTAAATAGTCGCTACATTTATATACCAATTTTCAATTATTCCCTTATTAAAATTATTTATCAACAACAAGATATCATTGTAGTATGTTCTTAACGTTATACATTATATCACCAGTCCTCTATCAAGTATATATAAAATCATTATTATCCTTATCCTTTTTAAAGCAAAAAATTCTAAAGTATTCAATTCATAGATATATTAGTTTTTCATTGTATCATTGTTAATTTATTTCACAGCATGATTGTGTTATCATTTAACTCCTTCAGTTAAAGCATGAGTAAAACATTTTTCATTTCCAAGTTTTTCCCCCCAGCCACTGATAAAACAAGTCCCATATCTTATAAAATTGCTCATCCTCTTGTTCTCTAATTTCAAGTGTCAATTTACTCATTTCAGCACAGTCCATTATTTTTCGAATAAGAAGAAGGCTGGGCTTAGCAGTGTGAAGATGGACTTTCAGGCTGCTCCTGAATGTCCATCTAAACCGGATCATCTGGACGATTCTTTTTGGACCCAAGCTGTCCCGAAGATACAGTGAAAGGTAGGGGGAGACCCAGTGGTCCCAGAGACGTTCGCAAAGTCTCTGGGGGACCCAGGAAAAACCCTCTTTGCCAGTGATTTCCAGATTTGTTGCAAGGCTATTGAAACTACTGACAGCCCTAAAGAGACTAGATAAGAACATGTCGTTTGGTGAGAGCTTTAAAATCTTTTTTTATTGGAAAGAGAACACTCTAAATTTGGAAACTTAGTTTAAAATAAGGCTGACTAGTGAGAAAAGCGGCAGGTATAAGCTTTGCCAATTGAAGGATTATTTTTTATTTTTTCTGTTTCTCTTTTTATCTTTGGAAACCAGGCTGGACTTTCTTGCAATTCAAATTGGCTTTCCGTCTTTTTTCTTTTTACTGTTGATATCTTTAACTTTGGACCTTGTGGGGACATTGAATTTACCACCAAATTACAAGCTTGTACTCAACCCGGAAAAGACCGAGTGCCTGTTGTGTTTTCCTCCCAATAATTTGGCCAGTGTTCCATCTCTCAGGCTGGGGGGTCAAACAGTACGCCCCTCAGACAGGGTCCACAACTTGGGAGTCCTCCTGGACCCACAGCTGACTTTTGAACACCATTTGTCAGCTGTGACCAGGGGGGTGTTTGCCCAGGTTCGCCTGGTGCACCAGTTGCATCCCTACCTGAACCGGGAGGCTCTCACAACAGTCACTTGTGCCCTTGTGACCTCTAGGCTGGATTACTGCAACGTGCTCTACATGGGGCTGCCCTTGAAGAGTATTCGGCGACTTCAGCTTGTCCAGAATGCAGCTGCGCCAGCGATCATGGGTGTGCCTCGGTTCACCCACGTAACACCTATCCTCCGCGAGCTGCACTGGCTGCCTGTTGATCTCCGGGTATGCTTCAAGGTGCTAGTCGTCACCTACAAAGCCCTTCATGGTATTGGATCTGGGTACTTGAGAGACCACCTACTGCGAATTACCTCCACTAGACCAATTAGATCCCACAGACTAGGCCTCCTCCGAATTCCATCAGCCGGCCAGTGTCGACTGGTGACTACCCAGAGGAGGGCCTTCTCTGTGGCTGCTCCGACCCTCTGGAATGAACTCCCCATGGAGATTCGTACCCTCACCACCCTCCAGGCCTTCCGCATAGCCCTTAAAACCTGGCTGTTCCGACAGGCCTGGAGCTAAAGACTCGCTGCCCCACTTCGAATGGTATGATTGTGGTGCTTTTAACTATGTATGGTTTTTATGTTTTTATGTTTTTTGTAACTCTGTTTGTATTCCCCTCCTTTCTTGAGTTGTGAGCCGTCCTGAGTCCCTTTAGGGAAAAGGGCGGCATACAAATAAATTAAACCAAACTAAACCAAACTTCTGCCCCCTCACCTGCGGGAGGCCAGATACAGCCAATGCTTCAGCAAGAAAAAGAGAAAGGAGCAAACTTTGAGACAATCATGCAAGCGATACAGAAAATGCAAGCAGGACTTGATAGTAGGGATGACAAGCTAGACACCCTTGTAAAGAAGTTTGAGACTATGGAAAAAAGAATGGAGATAATGGAACAACAAAACCAAAGCATATACAAAAAGTTGATAAAATGGAAGGTAAAATTGAAAGTATGCATAACTGGATGATGAAATATGAAGACAGGATACAAAAAATTGAAGATAAAATCCAAGAAGGAGAGAAGAAAACTGAGAAGGTAGAGAGCAGACTAAGCGATGGTGAAAGAAAGAGTAGTGGAATACTAAGATGGGAGATGGATAGGTCTGAATTTTTCTTAAGATTTCAAAACATAGAAGAAAAAGGAGAGAACTTAGTACAGATAATATCCAAGATCCTGATAGATGTATTAGAGATATCCAAAGATAAGATGATAGATATGGTAGACGAATCCTTTCGAGTACATACAAGATATGCAATGAGAAATGCTTTCCCAAGGGAAGTGCATGTAAGATTTACTAAGAAAACAACCAAATTATAAATTTTACAGAAAATGAGAGAGAGAAAATTAGAATACAAAGGCAAGGAGACTGTAGTTCTCAAACAAATCCCGAGAGAGGTGAGAGAGAGGAGAAGAGAATACCAATTCCTGACCAAAGTTCTGATTTAAAAAGGTGTTAATTACAGATGGCTCATACCGGAAGGTCTATGTACATGGCTGGGACAAAGACACAGGATAGATACAATTGATAAGGCAGAAGCTTTCTATGCAGAATATTTCAGAGAAATGGCTGAGCAAACTGGGAAAGATGATTTTGTGGCACAACTACTGGAGGCTCCTACAACTGAGACTGAAAAAGCAGAAGGAGCTGTAGGTGGAATTGAGAAAGAAGAAGGTGCAGTGGGGGATGTAAGCTACAGAGAAAAATGAGTACCCAGATCTACTAGAACTATAAACCCTGTATATAAAGTATAAACATGGAAGAAAGAAAAATAATTACAATTAACATTAATGGACTTAATTCGGTAACTAAAAGAAAGAAAACATTCCATAAATTAGAGAAGTTAAAACTTGACATAATTTGCCTACAAGAAGTACATATCCAAAAGAGATATGAACATCTACTAATTCAACCAAAGCTTGGGAAAATGTTTTCAACACTGGCAAACTGCAAGAAAAGAGGAGTGATCTTTTATATTAAAGGCAATACTCCAGCAAAACTAATGTATGCATATGAAGAGGGAAGAATTCTGATGGTGGAAATTATGGATACTAAAAGAACACTCCTAATTGGAATTTATGCCCCCAATGAAAAACAAGACGAATTCTATAAAAAATTACATAATATAATTTTGGACTTAGACTATGTTGATATTTGTATGATGGGAGACTTTAATGGCATTGTGAACCAAAATATGGACTATAAAACACACAAAACAAAAAAGTTAAATAGAAAGTTGCTGCCGAAAACCTTCTTTAGGATGATAGATGAAGTAAATCTAAAAGATATATGGAGAGAAAGAAATGTCAAAAAAGAACAATACACTTTTTATTCAAATAGACATTCATCATTTTCTAGAATAGATATGATATGGGCTTCAGCAGAGTTGAGCTGCAATGTACAAGAAATTGAGATTGGAGCAAGCACTTGGGCGGACCACAACCCAATTCCAATTAAATGGAAAGGCCAAAGGGCAAGATCCAGATGGACATTAAATAATACTATATTGAAAGAAAAAGACTGTACAAGAAATGGAAAAAGAGTTAGTCCTTTTCTTTAAAGAAAATAGGAAAGAAGATACATCAGTGCAGAATCTTTGGGACACAATGAAGGCTGTTACTAGAGGTCTGATAATAGACTATACAAGGAAGAGACAAATGCATAAAGCTTTAGATAATGATTATAAAATACTTGAAAGAGAATTACAGAGATCATCACAAAAAAAAGATGTCAAGATAAAAATGGACATAATTAAACATAAAATGGATCTACTGGAAAAGGAAGAACTGGCACAAAAAATTAAGAGGTGCTAAACAGAACTATTTTGAAAATGCGAATAAACCAGGCAGGTGGTTGGCATATAAGCTGAAAAGAGAGAGAGAAACAAAGAAAATATTTCTATTAAGAGATGAACAAGGACAAATTCAGTATGGAAACACTGAGAAAAAAAAATTATACAAGACTACTATGCTAAGCTCTACGAACAAGAGAAGGTGGAGGAGGGAGGAGTCAAAAAGTACTTACAGGATGCCAATCTTCCCCAGATATCAGATGAAATTAGAACAATGCTAGAAAGTAAAATAACAATGATAGAGCTAACAGATGCACTTAAAAAACAAAACAATGGGAAAGCCCCCGGACCGGATGGACTACCTGTGGAATTTTACAGAACATTTGGAGAAACATTGATTCTCCCACTCTTACAAGTCATGAATGAAGTGATGTCTGAGAGCAAAATACCAAAGTCATGGTCAGAAGCATATATTACATTGCTACCCAAGGAAGAGACCGATCTAACACAAATTAAGAATTATAGACCAATTTCCTTATTAAATTCAGACTATAAGCTATTTGCATCTATACTAGCTGAGAGACTTAAAAAATATTTAAATGGCTTCATCCATTCAGATCAAAATGGCTTCTTACCTAAGAGACAAATTAAAGATAATTTGAGAATGATTTTGAATACTTTGGAATATTATGAGGCTCACCCTGAAAAACAAATGGCTTTGATGTTTCTTGATGCGGAGAAGGCTTTTGACAATGTGAATTGGCAATTTATGTTTTTACAACTGGAGCAGATGAACTTTGGTAAGAAATTTACTCAAACTATACGAATGATATATCAGAAACAAGCAGTAAAGATAATGGTAAATGGAGAATTAACAGATCCTATTGAAATAAAGAGAGGTACGAGACAAGGTTGCCCATTATTACCATTACTCTTTGTCTTAACATTAGAGGTCCTAAACAGAAAGATCAGAGAAGGAGAAGAAATAAGAGGAATGAAAATTAAGAAAGAAGAGTATAAGCTACAAGCTTTTGCAGATGATCTAGTTTTTATTCTTGAAGATCCATTAGAAACAGCACTCAAACTGCTAGAAAGAATAGAGGAATATGGAAAAGTAGCAGGCTTGAAAATAAACAAAAACAAAACAAAGATTATGACAAAGAATATCCCAGCAACACAAAAGGAAGAGTTGTCAGAAACTTTGCAGATTCAAATTACAAGTAAGGTTAAATATTTGGGGATATACTTATCACCTAGATGCAGTACTCTTAAGGAGGACAACTAGACTAGACTAAAACAACAAATAGTGATTGATCTGATGAAATGGGAAAATTTGCATCTATCAATGATGGGAAGAATTTCTACAAATAAAATGAACATTTTACCTAAAATTTTCTACCTGTTCCAGACAATCCCAATCAGATTGGGTAAGGACTTTTTTCAAGATTTAAACAAAATAGTCTTGAAGTTTATTTGGCAAGGGAAAAAAGCTAGAATAAAACTTAAATTGTTACAAGATGCTAGAATTAGAGGAGGATTGGGCCTACCTGATTGGGAGCTATACTACGAAGCAACAAACTTGATGTGGATTAAGGAGTGGATATCATTAAAAAATTCTAGATTAGTGAATGTAGAAGGTCATGATTTACTGTTGGGATGGCATGCTTTCTTATGGTATAAGGGAACTAAAGCACATGGTTATTTTAGAAGACATTATATAAGGGAGGCGTTGTTATTAAACTGGGAAAAGGTAAAAAGATTACACTACTTAAAAATTCCAGTCTGGATATCAACAATTGAAGCATTTTCATATCCAATAATATATAAAAAGCAACAAACAGTTAGATATGTTGAAATATTGAATGCAGAGGGTGAACTCAAATCTATCCAAGAGTTGAAACAAGAAGGGATAGAAATGAACTGGTATTCATATGTACAGATATAATCTAGATATAATGAAGATAGAAAATCCAAAGGTTTTTACAATAAAATGACTGAGTTAGACAAAATTTTAACAGGTACTGATGAAAAAGTAATTTAAAAACTATACGGATATTTATTGGAGGTGAAATTACAAGAAGAACAAGTCAAAGAAATTATGATAGCTTGGGGGAAAAATTTTAGGTATGGGATTGATTTTGAGAAATGGCAGAAACTGTGGTCTCAAAATTATAAAATGACAATGTCTAGAGAAATATAGAGAAAACTTGTATAAGATGTTTTACAGGTGGCATCTACCCCCAACCAGAATTGCAAGAATGTCCAAGAATAAATCAGAAAAGTGTTGGAAATGTCATTAGATACCGGGCTCACATTACCTCATGTGGTGGACTTGCATTGAAGCTAAAAGATACTGGACTAAAATCCACATGTGGTTGGAGAAAATGACACACAAACAAATAGACTTTAAACCAGAGGTCTTTTTATTGGGGATCATACAGAAATTTATAACAAAGACTTAAAATATCTGATTGTAAATGTGTTAACAGCAGCCAGAATCATATTTGCAAAAAACTGGGAAAATGAAACAATACCCAAACTGTTTAAACTTTTTAAAAAAAAATAAAAATAACAAAATAGCAAAAGTTACTAAAAAGCAATCTAAAAAAGAAAAAGCAGATCTTCAAAGCATTTTAGGTTTAAATTCAATGTCCCCACAAGGCCCAGAATTAAGAGTATCAGAGCGAAAAAGAAAAACACAGAAAGCCGATCTACATTACAAAGATGTCCTGCCCTGCTTCCGGAAATAAAAAGGAGAATGAAAAAAAGATCCTTCAATTGGCAATATTTATACCCGCCACTTTTCTCACTAGTCAGCCTTATTTTAAATTGAGTTTCCAAATTTAGGGTGTTCTTTTTCCGATAGAAAAAAGGTTAAAAAAACTCTCATCAACACGACACGCTTTTCTCCAGCACTTACATTAGGGGCTATCAGCAGCTTCAGTACCCTTGGCTGATTCAGGATCGCTGGCAAAAGGGTTTTTTCCCAGAGACTTGGCGGGTGTCTCTGGGACCACTGGATCTTCCCCTACCTTTCACTGTCTCTTCGGGACAGCTTAGGTCCAAAAAGAACCATCCAGATGATCCGGGGTTCCACCACAAAAGCGCGTAGGACAAAATCGCGCTCGACAAAAGCGCGCTGTGACGTCATCACAGCGCGACGAAAAAGTTCGAAAAATGTAAAAATAAAGCGAAAACCTTACCCTAAGCCCCCCAAACCTAACCCTAAACCTAACCCTAAACCTAACTCTTAACCTAACCCTAAACCTAACCCTAAACCTAACCGTTAAAGTAACGAAAAACCTAACGCTAACACTTAACCTAACCCTAACCCTAACGCTAACGCTCTAAAGCTAACCCTAACCCTTAACCTAACCCTAAACCTAACCCTAAACCTAACCCTTACCTTTATGTGAATCGGCTTGCTTTAATTTAATTTTTATTAATTTTTATTTGAATTTTTCGATCTTTTTCGTCGCGCTGTGATGACGTCAAAGGCGCGATTTTGTCGATCGCGCTTTTGCCATCCGCGCTTTTGACGGGTCACGATGATCCGGTTTAGATGGACATTTAGGAACAGCCTGAAAGTTCGTCTTCAGGCTGCCAAGCCCCACCTTCTTCCTCCTGTATTCTAAGTATTTTCTTGATAAGTGTTATGTGGACTTTCTTAAGAACTTGTTGTTCATTGCATGTGTCTTATAAGGATTCGAAACCCTCTATCAGCTTAACTTTTGTTATCATTAGTGCTTCTTCTGAGATTACTCTCATTATTTCTGCCAAATTTTCTCTCTTTTCTTCATCTATGTTCTGACATCTGAAATAAAGTTCTGGTTCATCGATCTCTCCATATTTCACACTTGTCATTTCCCTACACTCTCAGTTTCCTGTGAGTGTCAACAATTTTCTTATCACTTTCATATGTCTCTGTGATTTTTTTGAGCTCTGTCCTCAAACTTCATCACTGTCCCCGTACTTTCTGTATTTTGATCTATAATTTCAAGTCTCTTTTCAATTCTCTCTGTGATTATTAAAACTTTTTGAATTTCTAAGAAAATTCTTGTAAAGTTAGTGCCTTTTCTTTTTCACATTGTGCCATTTTCCATGTTATAAACACTGCCAAAACATCCAAGACTTTTTAGGTTTCAAACAAATTCAGTGGAGTTTTTCAAATCAAAGCTTTCTCTTTCCTTCAAAGGAAAACCTGTATAAACAAAATGTTTTCCACTGACCCTTTCAGTAAACAAAGCCTATAGCTTTGTAATATCAGATATTGCCAAGCCCTTAGCCACTAGATGGCAGTGTTACCTCTTTTCCATCTGTTTTTGCCTCTCTCTGTAAACTCCAAGCTCCAGAAGAGGAAAAAAATGTTTAAAAATTACACTCCGACTAAGCCTTACGAGAGAAGAAACTTTTAATCCACAAATACAAAAAAATGGAAAAAGTATAGAGGAAGAAGGAAAAAAAAGAGACCTGTCCAGTTTAAAAGTAAGAGGCATTTCTAAAACGTCCATCCATAGAAAATAAACAAAGTTAAGGTAGAAAAGATAACATGATGGTTTTAAACCAGGCTTAATTCGCCACTTATTTTCTTCTGTCTTCAATTTTATTTTAAACTCAAAGTCTTTTGGGTTTTCCCTTCTCTAATAATAATAAAAAATTCTCACCATTTCAACATACTGTCTTTCCTGTACTGCTTCTGTTTCAGGGGCTTGTCACAACCTTCTGCAGCCATTTTGGCTGCTTCTCTTGTAGCTGACAAAAAGAGCTTTCCCCTGGATCAATCAGGGACATTGCAATGTCCCTGAGATCAATAAGACATGCTCTTTTCTATCACTATTCTTTCAGAACAGTTTAGGTCCAAAAGGACTGTCCAGGAACAGAGATATCGACAGCAATCCTGGAGCCCCAAGATTGCATGCCATGTTGTTGTGACATCAAGACCGCCTTTCTGTTTGTTTGTTTTTTACTTTTCAATTTTACGTGTTTCTGCCATACCTCTTTGGCGCTCCAGCTCACAGAACGGGGTGGGCAGAGAAAGGCAAAGAAAAGCCAAGGAGCCACAAGCTAAGATCACAGACAGGCCAGGGAAAAGGGGGGGGGAGAGAAAGGGGGTTGGGAGAGAGGAAACACCAAGTTTGTCCTTGCCTCTCCCAAGGAGCTCCTGTGCCACCTCACAAGAGCATCTGGTTTCAGTTTTATGCTGCAAAAGTTTGGCTCATGCAGAGGAGAGATGATTTAAGGGGAGGAGGAAATGGCTGTGGGAGGTGATGTTAACCAATGCATTGTTAAATACCCTTGTACAGGAGGATGGAACCGATTTTGTAAAGCGAGGCTGAGAGAGCATGCAGGAGGCAATGACGTTATGAAGCCTGGTCATACTGCCTTTGAATCTGCCCTTCATGGGGGTCTAGAGGAGAGAGCAAGTGCTAGAGCTCTGTGAAGGGCCTGTGCCCCCGCAGCAGGTGTTCCTCCAAGAGGGCTTCCATGATCCCAAAGTGGGCCAGCCTCTTCAAGCAGCCAAGTCCCTCTTCTGCCCCATGAAAATCATATCCCTACCACATGCACTCCAGTTAAATGCCCGTAGGTGAGAGGGTTTGTTTTAAATGACCTGTGCTGCTTGGGTGGAAGTGAGGATCCCCACCGCCTTTAATTGCCCCAAAATGCGAGGCACACAGATGATGATGGTCTGTGGTAATCCCTGCAACCTGGAACAGCTGATTGGGGGTATTCCACCCGCCAATCAGCTACTCCTGCTGAATCAGGCTGCTGAAGCTGATCATCAGTATTATAGAGCTAGGGCAATTTTTGCACTGTTAATTTGAAACAATCTCAAAATTTCCAATGGAAAGAGCACATGAGGCATGTACAACTTTTGTACTTTTCTGGAGTTGACTAGTTAAGAAAATGATATTAAGTTACTCTTTTATAAAATGTTAAAGGGTTGCTTTTGTATTCTTTTACAGTGTTAAATATATAAGCCATTTTATTCTTGCCTAAAATGTGTAATGTTACTGTGCTTTTGCTAACCACAAAATGTGTTCAGTAAACAGGACAAGATACCTTTGTTATTCCAAGTTGTTTACAGGTGCCTATGTACAAGTTAGATAGGAAGCCATCTGCTCAGATGAAAGGCACCAGAAAAAACCAAATAAGAATTAGAGGCCTCTCAAGAAATTGTCAAGTTGACCCTTTAGAGAATGGAAGGATGAAAGAAGTGACTTAAATGAATGACCAGGAGGGAAAGAGTTTCTGAGGAGTAGAATCTATAAAATGTATTGTTTGAATGCTATTCTTTGCTCTCCTTGTACTTGATCCACTTGGGAGGAAACTTGGAGGCCGCCTTTGCAAACACTTTTTATTTTTCTGTAAATAAACCTTTTTGAATTGTGATCCAGACTTATCTCTGTGTTGTGAGGATTTAATAATTGGGTTTTTATCTTACACTAGGTTATGCCAGTTTGATGAAAGGTGGTTGTCTCAGCTATTTTCTCCCTGAGATCTTCTGCTTTTTACACCCTGGTGCCTCCACCTTTCTGTCTTAATGTAGCTGCTTTGTGATTTCTGCTGCCATTGCCCATCAGCCACATGGATGTGTTTACCTGATGTTTCCCACATAACCCTGGCATGTGAGACATGTAAGAATTTCACAGACTATGTCATCATTAAAGAATAAACCAAAAAGCTGCCTTGGATGCCATCAGAGGGGATCGTTTGGCAGGCCTTGGTGTCGTGGTTACACCCCCCCCCAGGCGCCTACCCCTCCCTTATACTACTCTAACGACTATGGAGATTATCTCCCTTTCTCTGTCATCTTTACCATCTGTCTCTCCCCTGGTGCTCCTTCGCCTGACACCTGGCAACCCCCTATTGCGGTACCTTATCATCTGGCCTCCTTCAACCGTGGCCTCTGGACTTTTTGGCCTACTGACACAGCCCCACCTGACATTGATTGTTATTACCATCACTACCCGGCATTGCCTTTGGGGCTTTATTTGGGTCAGCACTTATGAAAGAAGGCCTCCGACTGTTTCCAACTGTCCCGGACCTCTTAGGCCTGCAAGAGGAGGATACGACTCACTCCCCTGTACACCCCGCCCGGACCATAGCTGGACTTCAGCCACCCTGAATGTTAAGAGCCATTTGGCCTTGCCTGATTTCGCACTTTAATTTTTGCGCAATTTTTCTTTCTACCTTTTTCTCTCTTCTTGTCTTCTTTCTTCCTTTTGTATGGGATATGTATGGGATATGCGTGTGATTGTGTGAATGTGCCCACTTTTATTGCCCTATTTTGCTGTATTTTTATGTGTTTTTAACTATTACGTGGGGACTGTCTGAGTGAGCGAATGAGTGTGTTTGATTCGGAGGGCCTGCCGAGGAATGCGGGAGCTATAGGTGTGGTTGAGGGGACCACGGACACAGGAGTGGGCCGGAGCATTACGATCGTAACGGGGAGGGGCAGATATGGCGGGGACTTTAGGGCTGGCCATTACCGGGGAAGGAGGGCTCGCTACGTCACAGAGATCCCTCCTTCCGGCCCTATGAGTCCCACTCCGAGGCCAGATGGCGCGAGTAATCAGGACCCTGGTCTCCGGGTGTTGTCGCTAAATGCCAGGTCTGTAGTTCACAAGGCTCCCCTCGTCCGGGACTTAATTTTAGACGAGGGGGCAGACCTGGCATGTATTACTGAAACCTGGCTGGGCCCAGAGGGAGGAGTCCCCCTCGTAGAGATGTGCCCAGAAGGATTTCAGGTGCTTCATCAGCCGAGAGCTCAGAAAAGGGGTGGGGGTGTGGCTATTGTTATCCGGGAGTCTTTAGCACTCGTAGGATCCCTGCTCCGGAGCTTGTCGGGTGTGAGTCCCTGCTGGTGAAGTTGGACCTCAAGGGTCAAATGGGTTTGCTGTTAACGTACCTGCCTCCCAACAGCATTGCAGAAGCCCTCCCCTCGCTCCTCGAATCAGTAGCCGAGCTGGCAATTGAGTTCCCCAGGCTTATGGTCCTGGGGGATTTCAATTTGCCTTCGCTCGGTGAACACTCTGATGGGGCGCAGGAGTTCATGGCTTCCATGACAGCCATGGGCTTGACCCAGGTAATTCGGGGCCCAACCCACTCTGCGGGTCACATGCTCGACCTCGTATTCCTCTCGGAGCAGTGGACTTGTGATCTTGGTCTGAGGGGTAACGAAATCATACCCCTGTCGTGGTCAGACCACTGCCTACTGAGGCTTGACTTCCGGAGACCAAACCCCCACTGTAGGGAGGAGGAACCGACCAGGTGGTTCCGCCCCAAGCGACTGATGGACCCCGTGAGGTTCCAGACGGAGCTTGGGGTTATTCCTGATACTCTCGCCCACAGTCCGGTGGAGACTCTGGTTGCTGCCTGGCACTCGGCAGCATCGGAGTCCCTTGACCGGATTGCGCCACTACGGCCACTCCGAGGTGGCGGATCCCGGAGGCCCCCTTGGTTCACCGAGGAGCTCCGGGAGAGGAAGCACCAGAGGAGACGCCTAGAGCACCTATGGAGGTCCGATAAATCCGATTCGAACCGAGCACTCTTAACAACCTGCACCAAGGAATACATCAGGGCACTTAGGGCAGCAAAAAGATCTTATATTGCCACCTTGGTTGCGTCCGCTGAGTCCCGTCCAGCCGCCCTGTTTAGGATAACCCGTTCCCTCCTAAATAGGAGGGATACGGGGGACCCCTTGCAGGGTAGGGCTGAAGACTATGTCCAGTTCTTAGCGGACAAAGTTGCTTGGTTTCGGTCGGATTTGGACTCCACTTTTGCAGATCCAGCCGAGGCACAGGTGGATAATTTGGCAGACCATCGCTGGGTTGAGTTTCAGGATGTTGCCCCAGGGGACGTGGACAAGGCCATGAGAGCTGTGAGTGCCTCCCCTTGTGTACTGGACCCATGTCCCTCCTGGCTGGTTGCCAACAGCAGAGAGGTGACACAGGGCTGGATCCAGGCGGTTATTACCGCCTCCCTTCGGGAGGGGCACTTCCCCGCCGCACTTAAAGCGACGGTGGTGAGACCCCTCCTGAAGAAACCATCTCTGGATCCAGCCGTCCTTAACAACTACCGTCCAGTCTCCAACCTCCCCTTTGTTGGGAAGGTTGTTGAGAAGGTGGTGGCCTCCCAGCTTCAGCGGTCCTTGGAGGAAGCCAGTTACCTAGACCCATTCCAGTCCGGCTTCAGGCCTGGTTACAGCACAGAAACCGCTTTGGTCACATTGACCGATGATCTCTGGAGAGCCAGGGATGGAGGCCATGCCTCCACCTTGGTTCTCCTTCACCTCTCGGCGGCTTTTGATACCATCGACCATGGTATCCTTCTGCGACGACTGCGGGAGGTGGGAGTGGGAGGCACTGTCCTGCAGTGGTTCTCCTCCTACCTCTCGGACAGGTCGCAGTCAGTGTTGGTTGGGGGGCAGAGATCGACCCCTAGGCCCCTAACATATGGGGTGCCGCAGGGGTCGGTCCTGTCCCCCCTACTATTTAACATCTACATGAAACCGCTGGGCGAGATCATTTGGAGGCATGGGATAAGATACCACCAATACGCGGACGATACGCAGTTGTATCTGTCTGCCCCATGCCAACTCAATGAAGCGGTGGACGTGATGAACCGGGGTCTCGAAGCCGTTAGGGACTGGATGAGGGCTAACAAGCTTGTACTCAACCCGGAAAAGACCGAGTGCCTGTTGTGTTTTCCTCCCAATAATTTGGCCAGTGTTCCATCACTCAGGCTGGGGGTCAAATATTACACCTCTCAGACAGGGTTTGCAACTTGGGAGTCCTTCTGGATCCACAGCTGACCTTTGACTACCATCTGTCGGCTGTGAACAGGGGGGCGTTTGCCCAGGTTCGCCTGGTGCGCCAGTTGCGACCCTACTTGAACCGGGAGGCTCTCACAACAGTCACTCGTGCCCTTGTGACCTCTAGGCTGGAATACTGCAATGTGCTCTACATGGGGCTGCCTTTGAAGAGCATCCGGCAACTTCAGCTAGTCCAGAATGCGGCTGCGCGAGTGATTGTGGGTGCACCTCGGTTCGCCCACATAACACCTATCCTCCGCGAGCTGCGCTGGCTACCTGTTGATCTCCGGGTGCGCTTCAAGGTGCTACTTACCACCTACAAAGCCCTTCATGGTAGTGGATCTGGGTACTTGAGAGACCGCCTCCTGCCAATTACCTCCTCCCGACCCATCAGATCGCATAGATTGGGCCTCCTCCGAGTTCCATCTGCCAGTCAGTGTCGACTGGCAACTACGCGGAGGAGAGCCTTTTCAGTAGCAGCTCCGACCCTTTGGAACGATCTCCCCGTGGAGATTCGTACCCTCACCACCCTCCAGACCTTCCGCACAGCCCTCAAGACCCCGTCAGGCCTGGGGTTAAAGATTATAATCCATTCCCGCCCGAATGATGAATGTTGCTTTATTCTTTTAATTATGTATTGTCCTATATGTCATTGTATGTATCCCCCTCCTACATAAGTTGTAAGTCCCCTCAGGGAAAAGGGCGGCCTATAAATAAACTTATACTATACAATACAATACAATACAAAAAGTAGAGAAAAATAAGTTGGATAAAAATGAAATAAATGCAGTAGTGTAAGGCATGTGACAAGGCAGTCAGCACCCCATCTCCTTTAGAAGGACATCATTCTCACAAATGATTTATTTATTTTGTTAGATGTTTATCCTGTCTTTATTACTTTATAAGGAACTCAAGGTGGAGAACCTATCTAATATTTCTTTCTCTTCTTAGTTTCCCTACAACAATCATCTAAGAAGTGGTTGGGCTGGGAGAAAGTGACTGGTCACTCAGCTATATTTTTAAGGTTTAAAATGGGACTAGAACTCAGAGTCTCTTGGTTTCTAGCCCAACACCTTAACCACTAATTTGTTTTAAAAGAAGGAAGAAATGTCAAAATCACTTGTAAGACTTACATGTGAAAACAGGGTTGGAGGAAACAAACTTGTGTGCGGGAACAGAAGATGGCGCCCAGGCGTTTTGCTCCAGCCGATAAGGAGAGCAAACGCTGAAAAAACATCTGAAAACTTGAAAATTCTATGCCCGAAGAAGGTCCCGGGGATGTCCGGAATCCAGGGGACCCGAGGAGCCCAGACCTTTGCGGGGGTCGCCGTTTCTGAGCGACCCCGGACTGGACGATCTCGAAGGTCTGTGAGCTGCGAGCCGCCTGCGTTATCCGGCAGTGGGGGGGGGGGCGCCGTCGCGTCGGCGTTTTTCGGCCCAGGCGATTTCATCTGGTTCATCGAGCCACTTTACTGGGGTTCTATGGGACTATTATTGCCTTGGAAGGAGAGAGAATTTATAGAGCTAGCCCAGTCCCTTGCGGGGGTCGCCGTTCCTGGACACCCCCGGGCTCTACAACTCTGGGGATCTGGGTGCCGTGAGTTGCTTGTATTACTTGGCGGTGGGAGGAGTAACACCACGTCGGCTGCAACGGAGGTGGCTTTCGGCATTTCTATTTGGCTTATCGAACTGCCTCATTGGGGCTGTGTGAGACCATCATTACTTAGGAGGGAGAGAGAACGCATCGGAGCAGTGTGGGGACTGAGCAGAGTGGATGGGTGGCTTTCCCCGACGCTGCATCAGCCCCTCCGGATGGCCCCTTCTTCCATCCAGCCTTACTTCCCCCCCAGCATTGCCTCCTCCCTTCTTCATCCCTGCCCAGTCAGGTGGCCCCCTGGACGCATTTTACTTCCTGCCCCCCTTTGCTGCGGTGAGGCTCTTCCCTGTGCCTTCCACGTACCATCTGCTGCCCCCTTATGGTGGGTTTTTAACTTCCAGCCACCTTTGATTGTGGTTTGTGGTCACCCAGACTTGCTAGCTAAGTTCCATCTGTCTTCGGACCTGCTACCTCAATTCCATCTGGTTCCAGACCCACTAGCTCAGCTTCACCTGGCTTCGAGTACCATCAACATCACTATCTGCCATTATTATTCTTGGGGCCCTATTTGGAGCAGCACTTGTGGAAGAAGGCTTCCTACCCCCTTCAACTGTTCCGGACTCTTTGGACTTACCCAGACCAACAGAAGAGGGGAATACGAACTACCCCCCTGTATACCTCCTCCGGACTATAACTGGACGCTAATCACAACAATTATTTTAATTACTTTAATTACTGAGAGCCACTTGGCTCTACCTTGGCTCTAACTGCGCAATTCTATCTTTTCTTTCCTTTTTCTTCTACCTCTCTTTTTCTTACTGTGTTTGGGACATGCTAGGAGTATGTATGAGATTGAATGAATGATCCCACTTTTTATCATTATTATTGTTGTATTCTTGTGTTTTTAATCTCCTTGTGGGGATTGCCTGGGCGAGTGAATGAGTATGTATGATTCGGAGGACCTGCCGAGGAATGCGGGGGGCACTGGGGTGGTTGAGGGGACCAGGGACATGGGAGAGGGCCGGAGCATTACGGTCGTAACAGGGAGGGGCAGATATGGCGGGGACTTTAGGGCTGGCCATTACCGGGGAAGGAGGGTTCGCTACGTTAAAGAGATCCCTCCTTCCGGCCCTATGAGTCCCACTCCGAGGCCAGATGGCGCGAGCAATCAGGACCCTGGTCTCAGGCTGTTGTCGCTAAATGCCAGGTCTGTAGTTAACAAGGCTCCCCTCGTCCGGGACTTAATTTTAGACGAGGGGGCAGACCTGGCATGTATTACTGAAACCTGGCTGGGCCCGGAGGGAGGAGTCCCCCTCGTAGAGATGTGCCCAGAGGGATTTCAGGTGCTGCACCAGCCGAGAGCCCAGGGAAGGGGTGGGGGTGTGGCTATCGTTATCCGGGAGTCGTTAGCACCTCGTAGGATCCCTGCTCCGGAGCTTGTCGGGTGTGAGTCTCTGCTGGTAAAGTTGGACCTCAAGGGTCAAGTGGGTCTGCTGTTAACGTACCTGCCTCCCAACAGCGTTGCAGCAGCCCTCCCCTCGCTCCTCGAGTCGGTAGCCGAGCTGGCAATTGAGTTCCCTAGACTTATGGTCTTGGGGGACTTCAATCTGCCTTCGCTCGGTGAAAACTCTGATGGGGCGCAGGAGTTCATGGCTTCCATGACAGCCATGGGCTTGACCCAGGTAATTCGGGGCCCGACCCACTCAACGGGTCACATGCTCGACCTCGTATTTCTCTCGGAGCAGTGGACTTGTGATCTTGGTCTGAGGGGTAATGAGATCATACCCCTGTCGTGGTCAGACCACTGCCTACTGAGGCTCGACTTTCGGAGACCGAACCCCCACTGTAGGGAGGAGGAACTGACCAGGTGGTTCCGCCCCAGGCGACTCATGGAGCCTCTGAGGTTCCAGACGGAGCTTGGGGTTATTCCTGATACTCTCGCACACAGTCCGGTGGAGACTCTGGTTGCTGCCTGGCACTCGGCAGCATCGGAGACCCTTGACCAGATTGCGCCACTACGGCTCCTCCGAGGCGGCGGATTCCGGAGGCCTCCTTGGTTCACTGAGGAGCTCCGGGAGATGAAGCGCCGGAGGAGACGCCTAGAGCACCTATGGAGGTCCGATAAATCAGAATCAAACCGAGCAACCCTACCTGTTGATCTCCGGGTGCGCTTGAAGGTGCTACTTATCACCCATAAAGCCCTTCATGGTAGTGGGTCTGCGTACTTGAGAGACCGCCTCCTGCCAATTACCTCCCTGCGACCAATTAGATCACATAGATTAGGCCTCCTCCGAGTTCCATCTGCCAGTCAGTGCTGACTGGCAACTACACGGAGGAGAGCCTTTTCAGTAGTAGCTCCGACCCTTTGGAACGATCTCCCCGTGGAGATTCGTACCCTCACCACCGTCCAGACCTTCCGCATAACCCTTAAGACCTGGCTAGCCCGTCAGGCCTGGGGACAAAGATAACTGTCCCCACCCGAATGATGAATGAATGTTGCTTACTATTTTATTTCTGTGTATTGTTGTGTCTACTGTCTGTACACCCCCCCCCCCTTTATTTTATGTAAGCCGCCCTGAGTCCCCTCAGGGAAAAGGGCGGCTTATAAGCATTAATAATAAAAAAAACTTATAAAGCTGCAAACATCACAGATAACATTTCAGAATAATCTCCCATAGAATGATGGAAGACGAGAGGTTGTAGCAAATTACAATCTGAGATAGTCCTGTTAGTGGGAAAGGAGACTAGAATGAGCAATAATGCTTTGCAAGATGCATTAAACCTGAAGTCAAGATATTTGTTATTTATTTGCACAAGGTGAGCATTCTTTTTATTTGAAAGCTACTCACTCCAGCAAGGCAAGGAGTGTCCTGGAGAGAAGGAGCGAGGTATGGCCAGGCGTGGTGAGGAGAGGCCGAGCAAGGTGCCCCTTGGAGTGAGTGATGTCTAATTGACCATGCCCACCCAGTTACATGACCACCCAGCCACTACTACCCAGCCGGTCATTAGGAAAGATAACTGGTTGTTAAATTATTTGAATTCCACCATTGCATAAACCATCACAGTTTCTCAGTCTTCTTAATCATAAATGGCTGAAATATTCAGAGTTTGTCCTAAAGCAAAGAGGGAAAAACTTTCTTCCTTGCAGCTTTTTTCCTTTTCCTGAACTTCCTAGTACCCATAATTACATTCCAGAGGTGGGTTGCCAATTTTTTATTACCATTCAGGCATGTGTGCAATGCTTCTGTGCATGCACAGAAGTGTCCGGGCAGGTGGGTGGAGCCTCCCACCAGCTCTACTACTGGTTCGGCCAATCCTTGCCGAACTGGCATGTAGGGTTTTTACAGTGAATCATCTGAATGGTCCTTAGAACTGAGGTTACGTGTGTAAGTAGAAACTGCAGCAATCTGCAGAAAATATTTGCCTGTCAGCTATTCTTTGCTTGCAGTGTTCCCAGGCATGTTCGAGGACACGGGATGAAACAAAGTAATAACCTGCAACATTTTATTCACTCATTTGATAACACTTGATTTACTTAGCTATTATAACGTGAACATTCTCACAAACACCAATGATGTAAGGACTAACCAATTATTGTGCCTTGGAGATTTGTTAGCCAATAATGATATAATAAGTAAAGCTCAAAGAAGCTGAAAACACTATAAGAATGATGTTTCATGATTAATAATTTTGCTGTTGATTCTCATGTTAATTCTGGATGCTCAATAAACTTTGGTTAATTCAGCTATCTGTGAGTGGACATTCCTTTCATCTTCCACCTCGGGAACCCTAAATGCTACATTTTGGCGCCCCGAACAGGGACCCATACTTCGTCCAGAGAAGGACAGATGTATCGTCGGCCCAAGGGCTTCTCAACCTTCTAAGGTTTCTGTAAGTATGGGATCTTTGCTTTCTTAAGAGCAAAGGAAGCATGTTAATGAGTTGGGGTATCTTCTTAAGAAGTCTGAGTTATGTGTCTCACAAAAGGCTCTTTTTCGGCTGGTCCATGAAATTGCTTTAAATTGTCCTTTCTATCCTGTACAAGGCTCTCTGAAGTTGTCAGATTGGGAAAAAGTTGGCAAGGTTTTGCATTCTGAGCCTAGGAAAGATATAGATGTTTTGCATGCTTGGCATTTGTGTTGGCATGCTGTAGAAATGTTTGGTCAGAAAGAAGATTCTGTTTCTTTCTTACCATCCCCTCCCTCTCAACATTCTACTACTGTGATTTTTCCTCCATTGTCTGAAAAAGAAATTTAGTCTTTTGATCTTAAATCTAAGTCTGAAATAACACCTTCTTCTGCTTCTTCTGACATTGTGATAAAGCCTCCTCCACCTCCTCCTCCTATTCCACCTCCTCTTTCTCTTCCTCCTATTCCTCATCCTTCTGCTAATATTCTTCCAAGGTCTGCTTTTCAGAAAATTGTAGAAAATTGTAAATCGGATGTTAATATTTCTGGAGAAGAGTTAGCTGAATTGTCGTCTGGGTGTCCGGTTCAATATCAACCAGGGCCACAACCAGGTCAGCAGATTGCTGAATGGGAAGGTTTGCCATTTCAGATTTTAAGGGAGTTAAAAAAGGCTATTTCTGATTATGGTATTACTGGAAATTTTACTAGAGGTCTTTTGGAAGGAATTAAGAATGGCTATACCATGATTCTGCAGGATTGGAAACAATTGCTTAGAATGATTTTGACTTCTATGCAGTATGTTGTTTGGGAAAGTGAGTATTTGCGTCATTCTCAGGCAGCTGCTATAGGTAGTGGTGGAGTCTACACAGCAGAACAGTTGTTTGGATCAGGTCAGTTTGTAGATATTCCTAATCAGGTTTTACTTCCTCCTGCAACTTTGGCGGTAGTTTCTGAATGTGCATTCAGGGCTTTTCTCAAGGTTTCTCAAGCCGGAGAACCTAAAGTTAGCTTTTCTAACATACACCAGGGAGTGAATGAACCTTATGCTGATTTTGTGGAGAGACTTTCAAAAGCTTTGCATCAACAGTTGGATAACCAGGAAGCAGCTGCAGAGTTGCTTCGTCAGTTGGCTATTGAAAATGCTAATGTGGACTGTAAACATGCTTTGCAGCCTTTAAAAGCCACAAATCAATATACATTAGCAGACATGTTACGTGTTTGTCAGGATGTAGGTTCTCAATCATACAAAATGAATTTGTTGGCTGCAGCGATTCAAAAAGGGAGAAAGCCTCCAGGAAACTGTTTTAAATGTGGAAAATTAGGTCATTTTCAGAAAGATTGTCATTCAACGCCAACTGGTGGTGAGCGTCCTGTGAAGAAGTGTCCTATTTGCAAGAAGGGTTTTCCTTGGGCAAATCAGTGTAGATTTCGTTTGGGTTCAGGAAACGGCCAGGTGGGTGTGGCACCACCCAGAAAACAAAGAGTGCCTTTCCCATTGTGAGTCTCCCTCCCCCCTCTCTTGTTCCTCCTCCCTCTCTGGGGCCTCCTCGGTCACAGCAGGTAGTGCTGGGATCGATTTAATTACTCAAGCTGATTTGGATTTTAAATTTCCTTTAGAAGTGAAATTGGTTGCTTTTCAATACACTGGTCCTCTTTCTTCTGGTTTGGTTGGCATAATCTTACCACGTTCTTCTGCTCATAAATTGGGATGTTTTGTGGTTCCAGGAGTTATTGATTCTGATTACACTGGAGTGATTCTTATGCAAATTTGGGTTAACATTCCACAATTTCTTCCTAAAGGATCTTCTGTAGCACAACTTCTTTTGCTTCCCTATAAGGTACCTAACCCAGGTACTGGAAATCGTGGTGATTCTGGATTTGGTTCAACTCTTACTTCTATAGGACTCCTGCAGTCTATTAATTCTCATAGGCACTTCTTACTTTGTATCTTAATGAGCAACCGTTTCAAGGTTTGTTGGACACAGGAGCCGACGTTACTGTGATCTCCTTTTTACAGTGGCCTGTCCAATGGCCTAAACGTGATGCTAATTCCTTGTGGGGCATTGGTGGGTCTACAAATGCTTGGCAAAGCATTCATTCCATAGCCATCACAACCTCTGCTGGTAAGTCTGTATCCTTACATCCTTACATTTTAGATATTCATACATATTTGGGGTAGGGACCTTCTTTCTCTTCTTAATGCTCATTTGATTTTGGATGATGGTGCTTCCGCTTAAATGGCTTTGTTCTACACCTGTTTGGAGCAATTGGCTGCTGGTCATATTGAACCTTCTACTAGTCCATGGAACACTCCTGTCTTTGTTATTAAAAAGAAAAGTGGAAAATGGAGATTTTTATCTGATCTTAGAAAAATAAACGAATGTATTCAACCAATGGGGCCTTTACAATGTGGTCTTCCTAATCCTAATTTAATCCCACAGTTTTATAAACTATTAGTTGTGGATTTGAAGGATTGTTTTTTCACTATTCCTTTGCAGTCACAGGATAAAGAAAAATTTGCTTTCACTGTGCCTGTTTTAAATAATAGTCAACCTACACAAAGATTTCATTGGTGTGTCTTACCACAAGGTATGCACAATTCTCCTACAATTTGTCAATATTTTGTGGATCAAGCTTTACAACCTTTTCGTGATCAATTTCCTTCTTATCTTGTTTACCATTATATGGATGATATTTTAATTGCAGGTGAAGATATTGATGAAGAACAAGTGCTACAAACATTGACTACCATTGTAGCAAGCAGAGGGCTTTTCATTTTTTTTCCTTTGCATAATCATTTTATTTCCTTTTCCTTTTCCTTTAAACAATCACTTAAATACTGTGCAGTTAAAAAAAAGCAATAAACACAACTCATCCTTCATACACCCTTTCTTCTACCCCTCCAACTTTCATTTCTCCCCTCTGACCATCCCCTCTTCTACTTCCCCTCCCCCTCAACCATTCCTTTCTCCCCTTCCCACCATCTCACCCTCCTTACATTCCCTTCTCACTCCCTCTTAATTCCTCCCTCTTCTTTCCCTCTACTCCTCACTTTGGTGTATTTTTACTATTCATTGGTCTATTCGTTTTGTAATTTACACTAAAATTATAAGAAAAAAAAATTTTAGGGAAAGAAAAAAAAGAAAGAAAGAAAAAGCAACAGTATCCAAGTGCATTCATTGTTTTAAAAATTGAATCTATATTTCCACCCTCCCCTCCCATGAACCCCCCTCCCAGACCCCCTTCCGACTTCCCAGATCCCATTCCCGACATCGTTCCTTATCAAGCAAAGTCTGGAGTATATTGAAACCAGATAGATTAAAAGTTAAAAAATAATAAAAAATAAAAAGTAAAAAATAAAGGAAAAAAGAAAAGAATAATTAAAAAATAAAAGGGGGAAACCCCCCCCCAAAAAGAAAAATCAATAAACTCTCTACCTTAAACTCAGCTTCCCATCAACATTAACACTTAAACAATGTACATCATTCCTAATCTCAATCAATTTATTACTTGCAGGATTTCAAACTATGTTGAAACCAAGTGAGTTAATCAAATAAAATTCTACTCTAGCTAGGGACCTTATCTCTTTATCTAAATATGTATCCATTTCCAAACCTTTAATATATCCCTTTTACCTCTTTCTCTATAAAGCAACTTAAACACCTCAAATATTTCTCTCGGTTTCTGTTCCAACTCCACTCATCCTGCCTCTACCCGTGTCCATATATATATTTTATTATCATCCGTACACCTCCCCTATTTGCTCCGCCTTCCTTCAAGCTCCCTGAATATATTCTTCCAAACTTATGTTCAAATAAAAATTACTATAAAAGTCAGCTTACTTTCTGGCTCAAAATAATCTCTAATTAAACCTTCACTACCCTCCCATCTGCGCCACCCTTCCCAACTCGATTCAACCTAAACCACAATCCGAAAGCGTCACAATCTCCGCCTTCCTCACCCTAGAGAATAAAACATAAGCAGTTTATGTAAAAGTTCCAAGTTGTCCATCAAGTCTTTTTTTTTTTAGTCCCATACAATATAATTTCCGAGGTGAGCAGCATCATTTCTTACAGCCTTAATGTCTCTTGATCGGTATAGCGCTATGCCATTTTCTACAAGACATAGTCACCGAGTGTTATTCAAGTTAAGATTAAGCAAATGTTTTGAAAGCATAACTAAATCCTTGTTCTCCGCTCTGCTGCCCTTCCGAAGGGGAAAAACAATAGCTCCCACCTTGTAGTTGTGTGATTGGTTATTTCTCTTGTACTTCTCCTTGTATTTGTCCAAGTCCGGGTAATTCAGGAAGTCCCGCCTTTAAAATCTTGTAATAAAAGTCTCGGGCTTCACAAGCTGAGTTGAGGCGATGTTTCTGATCGTCAAGTGTGACTGTAATACCAAATGGCGCTTCCCATCTGTACTGTATCTGATTATCTCTAAGTTCTTTAGTTAAAAAGGCATAGTCTCTCCTGGCTTTTAACATCTGGGGAGGCACCTCTTTAAAAACAATCAAATCTTGTCCATCAATTCGCAGCCTGTTCTTGTAGAACTCTTGTAGTATCGCGTTTCTGGATTCTTTTGTAGCAAAATATATAACCACATCTCTCAGAAGCTGTCTCTGTTTTGCTGTCCACGAATTATGGTGATAAATTTTTTGGATCTGCCAATCAAAGTTGAGTCCCGGACCTCCCACCACACGACTGAAAGCCTCAAAAAAGGTCTGCTTCAAATTCTCCTGTTCGTTTTCACACAATCCCCTAACTCTTATTGCAAATGCAGTCTTTTTATAATTTGTCATAACAAGTTGTCTCTCTGCCTTTTCAACTTCCTGTTGCAACTTTTCAATTTTAGATGTCAGATTAAAATTGTCTTGTTCCAAAAGTTCCAATTTATCCTCCATTCCTGCAATGTAATCTGTCATCACGGTTATAACTCCGATTGTATCCTTCCTTGTTTGGGCAATCTTAGCATCAAGTTTATCACATAGTTCCGAAATAAATTGCATTATTTCCTCTCTAAATTCTCTGAGAGTTTCAAAAAGAAATTCTTTCGTTAACAGATCTCCAGTAGGGGGCGTAGAAGGCAAAGACTGTGGCTTTATAGCGATTACTTGGGATGTATTGTTAAGAAAACGCTTAGAATTTTTTGACTTGGGAGCCATTATAAAAGAACAAAAGCGAACAAACAAAGTCTCTACACACCTTGATTTGCAATAAAATACTTTGAGTAAACTTTGGCAATTAGTAAAGAGAAGTCTTCAGAAAAGCAGGGCTGATTAAATATATCAACTGCGAAGGCTATAAAATCGCCATTTTGAAAAACAGTTTTTGGTAAGATTGAAGCTGGTATTTTAAATAGTAATAAACAAAAAAGGTTTTCAGGAATGGTCACTGCCCGGACCGATTTTAAATAGCTTAAGTTTGTTCTTGGGGGGGGGGGGAGGACGACCTGCCTTGGGCTGAAAAAAAAACAGCTGAGAAGATCTGGCTGGAGTAAAAAAAAAAAAGCTCAGCTTTGTGTTGAACCTCTTCTCCGTTCACAGCGAAAAACAAAAGGCTGTGAATTTCAAAGAGATTCTAACGACTGAGCTCCTCCCTGCCCCTTTCTGCCTAAAAGGGGAGATATCTATAGATCTTTTAGATATACAGACCAGAACTCTGAGGGGAGCTCCGTTGAGCTCCCGACGATGACAGCTCCTCCCCCGGAAGTCAAGCAGAGGGCTTTTCATGGCTCCTGAAAAAATACAACGTTCTGAACCATATTCAACTTAGGTTTTAAAGTTTTACAATCTTTTTCCATTCCTATCTTACCTGAACTTAAGGTGCAATCTTCATACACTTTGGTTCAGTGGCAAAAACTTTTAGGTACAATCAATTGGGCTCGTCCATATTTTAAAATTTCTACAGGAGAAATGTTACCACTTTTCTCTCTATTAAAAGGTTCCAAAAAACCTGGAGATTTGGTTTCACTTACTGTTTTGCAAAAGAAATGTCTCCAAGACATTCTAAATAAACTTAAATAGGGATACGTTGATAGAATTGTTTCTATAGCTAAGAAATTATGGTTAGCAATTCTTCCTACCTCATCTTTACCTACTGGATGTCTTTATTCTATTTTGGATGAAAAAGTGATTCATATTCATGAATGGTTGAATTTGTCTGCTTCTCCTCCTAGAAACATTTTTCCTTATCAACAGGCTTTAGAAGAATTGATTATGAAAACACGATGAAGATCTTTGCAATTAATAGGTCATGACCTGGATGGAATAGCTTTCACTCGTACTAAACTTGAACATGAACATTTGATGACCGTTTCTGATTCATATCAAATTGCATTTTCACATTACCTTGGTGATATTCAATATTCTTTACCTAAAGATCCTAGAATAGTTATTACAAATACATTGAATCTTTCATTTTCTTCTATTTTTACTCGTTCTCCTCTTCCTGAAGCATTAACAATTTTCACAGACGGATCACCCACTCGTGGAGTTGTGGTTTGGAAGGATGGTCAACAATGGTTTTCTAAATTCACTTCTGTTCAGACATCTGCCCAATGTTCTGAGTTGGCAGCTGTTATTTTGGCTCTGAGATTATTTTCTGATCAGCCTATTAACTTGATTGTTGATACCAAATATGTTTTTCTTGCAATGCAATCTCTTCCTTATGCTTATTGTGCTGTTTCTCTTGACATTAATCTTTTGTCTTTATTTTTATCTTTAAAACATGTTTTGGAAGAACGTGTCTTTCCTTTATATGTTGAGCACACTAGGAGCCATTCTCCTTTTCAAAATCCTTTGACAGAAGGAAATAGACAAGCTGATGAGACTCTCAAAGAAGTTACAACTCTTTTTTCAGATCCTGTTGCTAGTCATTCATATTTTCATCAAAATGCAAAATCTTTGGCTAAACAATTTTCTGTTCCTATGTCTCATGCTCGTGACATTGTTCGAGGATGTACTTCTTGTCAACAATTTGCTGTTCCTTTTCCTATGGGAGTAAATCCTCGAGGAACCAAGGCTAATCAAATTTGGCAAATGGATGTCACATAATTTGTTACCTTTAAACCATACACTTATTTACATGCATCCATTGATACATATTCTCATTTTTTATGGGTTACTGCTGCTAGATATGAGCGCACTTTTGATGCAATGTCTCATTGTCTTTCTACCTTTTCCGTAATGGGACGACCAATTCAATTAAAAACAACAGACACCCCTCATACATTCATTCTAGTTGGGGCCGGACCTCAACAGTGAGGTCAACAGCCCCAGGCCTGCCAAAACAGCCAAGTTTTTACGGCTTTCCTGAAGGCCATCAGAGTGGGTATGGTCCGGATTTCCAGGCGGAGCTGGTTCCAAAGAGTCAGAGTAGCCACCGAGAAGGCTCTCCTCCGAGGGCCCGCCAGGTGATATTGTTTGGCCGAAGGCATCTGAAGGAGGCCCAATCTATGGGATCTTACTGGCTGCTGGGAGGTATGTGTCAGTAGGCGGTCTCGAAGGTATCCTGGCCCTAAGCCATGTAGGGCTTTAAAGGTAATAACCAACACCTTGAATTGAGTCCGGAGACCAATAGGTAGCCAGTGCAGCTCATGGAGGATAGGTGTAATGTGGGTATATCTCGGCACACCCAATATCACCCGTGCGGCCGCATTCTGAACTAACTGCAGTCTCTGAACGCTTTTCTAGGGTAGCCCCATGTAGAGCACATCCCGGTCCAAATAGGGCCACAATTGGTGCACCAGATGAACTTCAGCAAAGGCCCCCCTGGTCACAGCTGACGGATGATGTTCCAATTTCAGCTGCGAATCCAGGAGGACTCCCAAATTGTGAGCCCTCTCTGAGGGGTGTAAATTTTCTCCCCCCAGGGTTAAGGATGGACTGCCCAAACAGTCCTTCAGGGGCAACATCCAAAGCCACTCAGTCTCTCGGGATTGAGCACAAGTTTGTTCGCCCCCATCCAGACCCTAACAGCCTCCAGGCATCGGCACATCACGTCCACCGCTTCACTGAGCTGGCAAGGAGCAGAAAGATATAATTGAGTATCATCGGCATATTGATGATACTTTACCCCATGCTGTTGCATGATCTCACTCAGCGGCTTCATGTTGATGTTAAATAAGAGGGGGGACAAGACCGAACCCTATGGCACACCACATTCTAGGGGCCTAGGGGTCAACCTTTGCCCCCCCAACCAACACCGACTGCAACCTGCCAGAGATGTAAGAGGAGAACCACCGTAAAACAGTGCCTCTCCTCTCACCTCCCCCAGGCGTCGCAGAAGGATACCATGGTCAATGGTATTGAAAGCCGCTGAGAGGTCAAGAAGCACCAGGATAGAGGAATATCCTCTATCCCTGGCCCGCCAGAGATCATCGGTCAGGGTTTCTGTCGTGATGGACTCTTGTGACGAGCCGATTGACAGAGAATGGAAGCAGTTAGCTTCCTCCCATAATTGGGGCATACCAGGGGTTGTGACTTTAAATATATACCTTTCCCCCTGGCTCAGCTGATAACGGATCAGAGCCTGTGGCTTAATGGATAAGACGTCTGCCTAATATGTAATATAGCCCAGGTTCGAATCCCAGTAAAGGTATGGCTAGCTGATGAGAGCTAAATAGCTTGAAATAGATCTATACTAGTCTCCCTTTATTTATTTATCAGCACAAATATAACAAATGTAACAAAAAGGCAACAGTAAAAAAATATTGGGTTCTGTCTGGATGATCTCTTGTGACGAGCCGAAGGACAGAGAATGGAAATAGTGATGTTCCTCCCATATTTGGGCATACCGGGGGTTGTAAAATATATATGTTTTCTGAGGTTTTCGCGGGTGTTAGTATGTAGGTCTCTAGTTATTTGGGTTTTCTCCCACGTAAAATTGGAGATGTCTTAGATCAGCTAATCTCCCATGTAAAATCATAGATCGGCTAATCAGAAGATATAGATTGAATACAAGAAACGTCAATGAAGCTTTAGAGATTGTAAAACAGCAGATAACAGCAACAGCTAGAAAAATTGAAAGATATGAGGCACAAATCATCCAATATAAACAAAATCAGCAATTTCGATCAGACCAACAGTGTTTTTATCAAAGTCTTAATGTGAATGGTGACTCCAAAAGTGGAAAACCAGAAAAGCAGGCCACAGTTGAATTCTGGAAAGAATTGAGGGAAAATGCAAAGGACTACAATAAGGAAGCAAAGTGGATACATGACTTTGAGAAAAGCATTGGCAACAACAAACAAATGCAAGTATTAGAAATAACAACTGAGATGGTCAAAAATCGAGTAAAAAAGGTAAAGAATTGGACATCACCTGGAAAGGACCAATTACATGGTTTCTGGCTCAAATATCTGACCAGTTTACATGCAATATTGGTCAGGCAACTGAATGAAATTTTACAAAAGTGCCAAATTGATGAATGGTTGACAACTGGAAAAACATACTTGATTCAGAAAGATGCAACTAAAGGAACAACACCTGAAAACTATAGACCAATAACATGCTTGCCAACAACCTTCAAATTACTCACAGGCATTATTGCAGATAACATGATGGATTATTTGGAAACAAACAACATCTTGCCAGTAGAGCAAAAAGGCAACAAAAGAAGGAGCAGGGGCACAAAAGATCAGCTCCTAATTGATAAAATGATATTAGAAAATTGTAAGAACAGAAAAACGAACTTGAATATGGTCTGGATTGATTACAAAAAGGCATTTGACTCACTGCCACATAGTTGGATTATAAAATGCTTAGAAACAACTGGCATTAGCAAAAATATTACATCCTTTACTGAAAAGGCGATGAAACAATGGAGAACTGAGTTGGCAGTAGGGAATGAGATTTACGGAATGGTTAATATCAAGGGAGGAATTTTCCAGGGTGATTCACTTTCACCTCTTCTCTTCATCATCGCAATGATCCCACTATCAGTAATCTTAAAAAAAAATGAAGTTAGGCTACCAAACAGCCAAAGAAGCTGAAAAAAATTCGCATTTACTATATATGGATGATTAGAAACTCTATGGAAAGTCAGAAATAGAAATCCAATCATTGACAAACACAGTCCGAGTATTCAGCACCGATATTTCAATGCAGTTTCAATGCGAAAATCAGGTGGCAGAGGATTATTACAAGTGAAGCAAACAGTTGAAGAAGAAAAACATGCACTGGCTGATTATTTAAAAGAAAGTCAAGAACATCTATTAATCGAAGTAAAGAACAAAAATCTACTGAAGGCCCAACAGACAAAACAAAAATACAGAAAAGATGTGATAAAATCAAGAATGGAGAGTTGGCAGAACAAAGCACTGCATGGCCAATTTCTGGAAAAAATAAAAGATAAAGTGGACAGTGAAAAAACTTGGTTATGGTTTACAACAGGTACATTAAAGAAAGAAACAGAATCACTAATCCTGGCTGCACAAGAACAAGCTATACGCACAAATGCCATTAAGGCCAAAATCGAAAAATCCTCTGATGATGCCAAATGCAGACTTTGCAAAGAAGCTGATGAAACTGTTGATCACATACTCAGCTGCTGTAGAAAAATCACGCAGACTGATTATAAATTGCGGCACAATTCAGTAGCACAAATGATTCATTGGAATTTGTACAAAAATTATAATATTAAAACAGCAACAAACTGGTGGGAACATCAGCCTAAAAAAGTCACCGAAAATCAGATGGTCAAGATCTTGTGGGATTTCCGTATACAAATGGACAAAATACTGGTGCATAATACACCAGACATCACACTGGTTGAGATAAATAAGGTCACAATCATAGACATCGCAATACCAGGTGATAGCAGGGTCACCGAGAAGGAACATGAAAAAATCGCAAAATACCAGGACTTAAAAATCGAAATTCAACTACTATGGCACAAACCAGCAGTGGTAATTCCAGTGGTAATTGGCACACTGGGTGCTATTCCAAAAGCACTGGAATTAAATTTAAAACAGTTAAAAATTGACAAAATCACCATCAGTTAAATGCAAAAAGCTGCACTGCTTGGATCTGCACGCATATTACGAAAATACGTTACGACGTCCTAGGCCCCTGGGTGGGGTCCAACTAGTAATCAATGCCAAATCTGTCAAAACAACTGGCCGCTGTGATACAATTGTAATAATAATAATAATTGTAGCAAAAGAAATCAAATGTAGTAATGTTTGAAGAAATGTCCATCTGGGTTCAGTTCCAAGTGGGAAGAAAGACATTGGAAACATGGAGGCTGATTGGAAAGATGGTTTAATGATGGACAGGATCACATGGTTTGAGGTCCTGGGCAATCGAGCACATGGGTGTATGAGAGAGAGATTTATACTCTCTCTTGAGCTTTGAACTTGTTTCCTGTTCCTGTGAAAGAAATGTATTCTGATTGGTTGTCGGACTCCCATGGGGCTAGGCAGGGGTAACTTTGTAGGTTGTTTTGAGTCCCAGGCTTGGTTGAATCTTGCTAGGTGATGTAATGAAGGAGCTTTGGGCAATTCCTATTATGGCTTAATGGCTTTGTCCTGGTTTGGATCTTGAGTGAGGGCTAATCCTATCATGTCCTGAGGGTGAAGGTCTTTTGTTTTGTAGATAAGGTGACCCAGCCTTTTGTCTTGTAGATAGATTGGCACCAGTCTTTCTGGGGCTATTAACAAAGGTGGGGGCTGCTTTCCAAGAGCATGTTTCTCCTTTTCTCATCCAGGAGGTATAATATTCTGCCTTTTTAATATTTCTAGAATATTTCATTCTTCTTCTAGGAGAGGGGTGGGTGCTAACTTCCTACAGTAATAATAGTGATGGGAGTTTTGGGTGCAATCCCCAAAAAGTAGAGCATCACTTGAACACCATCGGCATTGATTAATTCATCACCAGTCAATTGAAAAGGCAGCTTTACTTGGAAAAATTTACATCCTATTATGATATCTGTAACACCATCAACCATACACATCTTCCTACTCCAGGTACTTGGGAACAACTCAATAGGGATACAAAAATGTCAAATCTAATCTGAACATCTGGCCAACTCTGCTATGAATCATAATATTACAAACCCATTTGACAAGATTATAATAACAATTAAATCACAAGGTGATTAATGTTTGAAACAATTTATTAATAATATTTTATATATGCCAGTGTGGTCATATAGGAAAAGAGATTGATCTTCATTAAAGAACATTTAGAATGGCTATATCAATTATCTGAGAAATAACTCAAAAGTAATGTCATTCTTGAAGTTCCCTCTAGTGGCACAGTTACAATTAGGCACAAAAAAGGATGCAAAGGTCAGTACTGTAATCTTACGCATTTGATCATTTTTTCTCTCAAAACATTCTTTAATGTAGCATTTTTCCTGTACAGAGATCAGGTGGATTAAAAGAGTTGAGAAACCTATAGAGGATGGAAATTAAATGTATCTTTAAAATTATATCCTATAGAAAGACCGTCTGTATATAATATGAGACCAGTCCAGCATGAATAGTATAAATCATTTATATTTAACATTTCAGAATGCACAGATCTATACATAGTTTCCCAAATGTAATTTTAAAAAACTTTTTACAGGCTTGATTTCTTTTTCTATGTAACACAAAATCTAATTTGTCTCAGTACCAATTTTATCCACTCCATCTCTTCCTAGGAATTGTATTCTGAATTGTGGCACATGAATCTGTTCAAAAATGTCAGAAGCTTTTTAAATATGCCAAAGATCATCAAAGTGCGAGTGGTTTTGTTAATTATGTCACCTTTCATAGAAAGTATAAATTCTTTACACAAAATGTAATATAGGAAACATAAATATTTAATCCTTGGCAGTGAAGCAGACAAGCTGCTCCTTAAGTTGTTATCCACATGAATCTTCCAATTCATCTCATTCAGAACTAATACTTTCATATGCCATCTGTAATTTCTTGACTTTACACAAATGGGTCTTCCTTGTGCATCCCATCATCTGCTCTAATTTCTCTCCTTTGTACACTATTGCTTGTAATCGCAAGCTCTTAGCATTCCAAAAGCAATTACCATGTTCTCCCTAGTACCTTAGGCATATTTTGCTTCTATCATGTCACTTAACATTGTACAATTAAAGCAATTATATGAAACTAAAAGCCACAGTGAACTTGAATTAAACACCTGAGGCTGGGGAAAGTTATCATCTCTTTGTGCAGGCCTTACATTATTATGTAAAGAGAAGATGGAAGCCCAAACATGAATCTGGGTGCTACAAAGATAATCCTCAATTTATAACCATTCATTTAACGACCATTCAAAATTACAACTGTGTTTAGTCCTCATAGCTACGGCTGAGAACCAGCAACAGCCAGGCCACGCCTGATTGGCTATGGCGTGGCATGGTTGTCAGACACACGGCTATTGGCCACCCTGCTTGACAACTCCATATAAATAGCTGTCAAGCAGGGGGAGGTCCCTGTCTACCGCTAACTTGTCTGCTGTACAGATCTGTTAATAAACTGCTGTTGACTTACCTCAGGAGCCTTCTGCCTCATTCCTTCAGGGAACTTATCACTGGCGACAAGCTGGTGGGATCTACAGGCCCTGAGCAACAGCCTAAACATAGACAGACAAATCAATTCTTTTTGCTCTCCGCACTGCCAAGAGATCTAACCACGTCAAACTATGGCTGCTATTCCCCCATTCGCTCCTTTTGGAACCGCTGGTGAGTCATGGCCGGGTTCCTGGAGCACTTTGAGTGTTTCTTAATAGCCAACAACAGACAAGGGTACTCACAAGCACGGAAGTGTAGTTTTTTTCTGAATGCCCACAGCCAGATTGACAAGGAGTCTCTGGCTGTGGTGCCCAGGATGAAAAAATTCCACGATTATTTGTATGGTTGGCACTTTACTCTCTACACCAACCACAAGCCACTCCTTGGGCCGGTGATAGGCCAACTCCCCCCATCCTGTCTCCCAGGATGACCCGTTGGATGGAGTTTCTCACAGCGTACTCCTACACACTGAGATACCATCCTGGCAAGCAGCTGGGACACGCCACTGCCCTTAGCCGCTGCCCCCTACCCTACACTGACCCACAACCAGTCTTTCCTCTCCATTGCTGAGTTGGACCTCCCGCTTTCAGCCACTGATGTGGCCGCCCACTCTGAAGCCAACCCTGTCCTATCGCAAGTCATGGCATGCATCCTGAGGGGCTGGCCTACAGGCGGAGTCTCTCCGGAGTTCTGCCCCTTTAAGACACATCAGCTGGAGCTGTTGCTCCATTGTGGTTGCCTGTTGTGGGGCAACTGGGTTGTCATCCCCCCTCCCTCCAGCCACAGGTCCTCTCTTGTCTCCATTCAGACCACCCTGGGGTCGCGTGCATGAAGGCATTCACCCGGAGTTACATCTGGTGGCCACACCTGGATGATGAGATTGAGGGCTGGGTGGGGAGGTGTGTGCCCTGCCAGGTGTCCCGCCCTGCACCCCCCTCCGCCTCCTCTTGGGAGTGGGAGTTGCCTAGGGGGCCCTGGTCCTGCCTACATCTTGATTTTGTGGGTCCCTTTCACAGCCAGGTATTCCTTGTGGCCGTGGATGCCTACTCTCACTGGGTGGAGTTGGTCCTTCTGTCCTCCACCACTGCCGAGAGTACGGTGTGGGCCTTGCGGTGCCTATTCACCATCCACAGCCTGCCAGACGTTGTGGTGTCTGACAATTTTCATCCACGGCTTTCCAGTCCTTCCTGGCCACCCAGGGAATCCGCCAGTGGCCCCTTACCATCCGGCCAGCAATGGCCGGGCAGAGAGGGCGGTCCAATCGGCCAAGGGGGTCTTGGGCTGAATGGACCATGGTGACTGGCAGGCAAGGGAGCTTCTGATGGGCTGGTGCCTGCGGACCACCCTGGATAGATTGCACCTTCTCTATTCAGGAACACAGCCTGGCATTTGTCAGCTGTGACCAGGGGGACATTTTCCCAGGTTCACCTGGTGCACCAGTTGCGCCCCTATCTGAACCGGGAGGCTCTCACAACAGTCACTCGTGCCCTTGTGACCTCTAGGCTGGAGTACTGCAATGTGCTCTACATGGGGCTGCCCTTGAGGAGTATTCGGCGACTTCAGCTAGTCCAGAATGCAGCCGCGCGAGCGATTGTGGGTGCACCTCAGTTCACCCACATAACACCTATCCTCCACGAGCTGCACTGGCTACCTGTCGATCTCCGGATACGCTTTAAGGTGCTACTTGTCACCCATAAAGCCCTCCATGGTAGTGGATCTGGGTACTTGAGAGACCGCCTACTGCCAATTACCTCCACACGACCTATTAGATCTCATCGATTAGGCCTCCTCCGAGTTCCATCTGCTGGTCAATGCCGACTGGCAACCACGCGGAGGAGAGCCTTCTCAGTGGTAGCTCCGACCCTATGGAACGATCTCCCTGTGGAGATTCGTACCCTCACCACCCTCCAGACCTTCCACACAGCCCTCAGAATCTGGCTATCCCGTCAGGCCTGGGGCTAAGATTGTAACCCGCCCGAATGGTATGAATGTTGTGTTTTAATTATGTATTTTCTTATATGTAAAAAGTCTGTTTTCCCCCCTTTCCTTTGGATTGTGAGCCGCCCTGAGTCCCCCCAGGGAAAAGGGCGGCATATAAATAAACCTTCTAAATCTAAATCTAAATCTAACCTGGGGTCCCCTTCCCGTTTCTTCCGGGTGGGAGATTTGGTATGGGCCAGGAGCTATACCGGGGACCATCGGTGGGTGCCTGCCACCATCACCGAAATAACTGAAATAACTGGCCCCTGTTCCTACAGGGTCCACCTACCCGATGGCAGTGAGTGGCAGCGCCATGTGGACCAACTAAGGCGCCACCACCCTCTGGAAACCTCCACTCCATCTGATATGCAGAGGCCAGCTGCTGTCGCCTTGCAGCCAAACCCAGGCTCGCTGCCATCGCACACCGACATTCCATTTACGGCATTCCCAGAGTCAGGCCTCCTCTATCTAATTGCTAGAGCAACCCATCACACCATTTCAATCCGTTCCCGCTATTCCCAGTTTCTCCCAGTTAGGCCTTCCATTGTCAGGCCTCTCCAACCCCCTTGTCACCTACCGGCCAGTTCATATTTCCCCGCCTGTTCAGGCCATGTCCCCTCTGCCCAGCATACCTATTCCGGTGTTTCTGTTGTCTGGACTAGGCCTCGGTGATGTCACCCGGAGCGCCACTCCCTCCAGGGAGGAGCTACTACGGGGACGTCTTACCTCTCCAGCGCTGCCTCTCGAACTGAGGCATTCTGGGCGTGTCCACCATCAGCCTGCCTACTTACACGAGTACGCCTGGGCCACGTCTGGCGCATGTGCCCTTGCTGGGAGGGAAGAGGTGTTTAGTCCTCATAGCTACGACTGACAGCTAGCAACAGCCAGGCCGCAACTGATTGGCTATGTCTTGAGTCGGCATGGCTGAGCGCAGGCTGTCAGATGCACGGCTATTGGCCACCCTGCTTGACAGCTTCATATAAATAGCTGTCAAACAGGGGGAGGTCCCTGTCTACCGCTAACTTGTCTGCTATACAGATCTGTTAATAAACTGCTGTTGACTTACCTCAGGAGCCTCCTGCCTCATTCCTTCAGGGAACTTATCGAACTGCTTCTTTCACTTACAACGACCATAGCATCTTCATTGTCATGTGATCAAAATTTGAGCACTTGCAATTGGCTTGTATTTATTATGGTTGTAGTGTCCCAAGGCCATGTACAATCTTCCCAGCTGGCTTCTTATAAATAAAGTCAACAAGACAAGCAAGCCATTTTTGATTAATGACCACATGATTCACTTAACAACTGCAGTGATTTGATTAACAACTAGTTGTTCTGGCAGCCAGCAGTCTGGAACAGAAGCTGGTAACAAGTTTCCATGTGAATGAACTTGGAAGCAGGTTTTAAAATCAAGATGAGCTTTGTCATAAAAGGGATTTGCTTTAGTTGACATCGTAGATGAGTATATTAATAAATGAAGGCAAAAATCATTTGGATGGTATAGGCAGTTCAATACATTAATTTCTGTATGAAAAAAATTATTAGACTAAAAAAATGTCTACTTCTCATAATTTCCTTTTATTTGTTATCCAGGATTCTGTCATGTTACCCTGCCTGTGTGTTCAAAGCTAAGTCTTGCGATTACTCACTGTGCTTGAGCACAAAAGCACTACATGTAACTGCTCTCAACTCTGTCTATTTCAGTCCAGAATTAATGTGCTATAGAAGAAAGCAGAGTTTCAGAATCCTTGTATTCTCTGCTGGGAGAAAAGATGCTCGCATACTGGTATACTACATATAATCCCACTTCCTGAAGAGTGCCTTCATTTAAAACTGTGTTCACATTTATGCATTGTAGAAATCCAGTCTGTCTCTTGGCCCCAAACAATGCACTGTGTTTTTAAGCTGTGGTTTGCATTCATCAAGCCATGTTCTTTAGAATTACATTGTAGGAAATTCTGCTAACCTAAAAAAAACAAAAAACTAAGTTATTGATACCTGAAGGGTATCCTGATGGAGATGGCTTACTGTATGATCTGTTTATAGAAATCTGTTCTCTAAGAGGATCATGTTTCTATATTTGTCAAAATGTCAACTTAACAACTTATCACAAAAGCAAATACCTTGTTAAGTCTTGCATTTAACAAGCACTTCAGTTCACAGGATTATTAATGCTTGTAAAAACTGTGTACAGAGTTTTGCCCTTTTCTGCTTGTCTGTAAAAAAAGAAAACACTAAGATTTGGAGAACATTTCAAAACAACTATGAATTGAACTTAACCTTTCCATTACTTAAACACACACACCAACATTTAGATGCCATTGACCTATCAGAGAATAGTTTCAGTCTGCTTAATGCCTTATCTCAGTTGGCATGAGACTGAAACCCCAGGGTGACTCACTCTTCTGGATACCTTTTAAGCCAAAGTTATGTCACTTTCACCATATAGAGATGTAAAGGGATTTGAGCAGAGGTGATAGTGGGTCACATCAACACATCATCTTCCAGAAAAGACAAATAAATTAACTTATTATCTCAGAGGTACTCCCCCCCCCCAAAAAAGGCAACTGAACTTTTTTCCCCCTTCAAAATGTTTCACTTCCCACCCAAGAAGTCATGCAGTCCTTAACACTCTGAAGAAAGTCAAGGCTTTTGGGGGACAAAAAAACCCCAGCATCTTTGGGACAAATATGACCTGGATGATTAAGAATGTCCATAGACATTTATTAACTAAAGCACTTACTCCCTTTTTGTTTAATGTCATTACGAAATAAAGGAATGCAGACTCTGCTTTTGATCTAGATGAATGTCTTGAGTCTAACATGAAATTAGAGAAAAAATTGCTTTGGCCATCAGAAAGCTACAGCACTGGGGAAGGCATTTCAGCTGAAACTTTGCAGTCAGGGCAACATCAGGCAGGATTGCTCAGGTTCAAAATGGTACAGATAGTCCTCAACGTATGACCATAATTGAACCCAACATTTTTGTTGCTAAGTGAGACAATTATTAAGTGAATTTTGCCTCATTTTATGACCTCTCTTGCCACAGTTGTTAGTGAATTACTGCAGTTGCTAAATTAGTAACACAGTTGTTAGAAGAGTCAGGCTACCCCATTGACTTTGTTTGTCAGAAACTTACAAAGGTTGGTCGACAGGAAGTGCTTCAGCTGGACAGATGTGGGGAGTGTGGGCTCTCAACAGCCTCACATGAACACTGCCTGACAAACCAACTTCGGGGTCCATTTGGACCGGAGCCCCTCCTGGAGGAGTGTGTGTGAAGAGGACAGTGTCTCCTTAGACCCAGGGGGAGGCAACAGAGCCCTCGCAGTTCGAGATTTGTCTTTTGAATCGGAGTCATGGTGACAGCCTATAAATATGGCTGACAAGACGCTGAACTTCTTGTCAAAGCAAAAGAAAACAGAAGCGTTCAGAAGGGATGAAAGGCCAGTAAGATAATCTATCTAACCCACAGACATAAATTAAACCTGGAAAAAAGCAAAGAAATCTTGAGAACATAAATAATATTGATGGTCAGATCGGGACTTTTTCCAAAAAGAAGGAAAGAAAGAAAGAAAGAAAGAAAGAAAGAAAGAAAGAAAGAAAGAAAAAAGGAAAGAAAGAAAGAAAGAAAGAAAGAAAGAAAGAAAGAAAGAAAGAAAGAAAGAAAGGGAAAATGGAGGGTTGAAACATCAGCCCCCACAAAAGCTATTTATTTGAATCAATTTTTGGACAGAAAGGAGGAAGCAGAGAAATGACAAGCCAAATAAAATTTTAACCTTGGTTTTGGATTTGAAAAAGAAAAGAAACCAAATACTTTGAAAGATTTATTTTGTTTGAACTCTTTCCAATTGATTAAGGTGACCAGATTTTCAGATTGGTAAAGAGGGACACCTTTGACTGGGGGGGGGGGGCTTGATTAAAAATTTTATACAGAAAAATTATACAGAAAAATTATGGACTGTGCTGAAATGGATAAATTAATGAAAGAAATACAGCTGGGTGAGCTCTCCGGTGCCCCGCGCTTTCATGCCTTCTTCCATCACGAACCGGATCTCAGACAGTGGTCACATTGAGGAAATGGGGATTTTATAGTATCCTTCCCCTGGAGTGGGGAGGGAATGGGGATTTTATAGTATCCTTCCACTGGAGGGGGGAGGAAATGGGGATTTTGCAGTATCCTACCCCTGGAGGGGGGAGGGAATAGGGATTTTATAGTATCCTTCCCCTGGAGGGGGGAGGAAATGGGGATTTTGCAGTATCCTACTCCTGGAGTGGGGAGGGAATGGGGATTTTATAGTATCCTTCCCATGGAGGGGGGAGGAAATGGGGATTTTGCAGTATCCTACCCCTGGACGGGGGAGGAAATGGGGATTTTGCAGTATCCTACCCCTGGAGTGGGGAGGAAATGGGGATTTTATAGTATCCTACCCCTGGAGTGGGGAGGAAATGGGGATTTTAAGGATGCAGAGGACGTGCCTCTTGTCAGTCGAGGCATCGGCTGCCCTCCCTTCTCCTCCCTTATTTCTCCGTCTGTTTACCTTTGCGTTGAGTGGGAAAGCAAGACGGATTGCCATTGTCAGTTGCCAGGCTTCCAGCAGGTTGGCTGGACGCCGCCCCTGCGCTCCCTCCCAGTAGCAGCAGCAGCAGGGCTGGTGCCTGAATGTATGGCGGAGACACCCACAGCCTTCTCTGGCTCATTGATTCTCCCCAACCTCACGATTTTCCTCCTTTCCATCTGGGTGGTGGGAGCGCCTGGGATCTCCCTAGGTCAAAGCCGAGAGGAAGGGGGGAGATTCCATATGAAGGCATCCCGAGGCTCTACTTTAACCCATGCGGGGATTTTGGGGGGATGTTGCATCTTTTCCTTGGCTTCTCCGAGCTTCGTTCCTCCCGCTTCTGCTCCTTCAGCTGGGGACAATTACACACACACCCCCCAAAGAATCCCAGGCACACAAACAAGCAGCTTCCCCACTGTGGGCTTTGTTCTTAACCAACAGTGGGCAAAAGGAATAGAGAGAGGTGGCAGCGAGGCTACCTTTTGCGGGGAGAGTAGGAGCTTGGCCAACCATGGAAAGGTGCCCCGGGGCTGGGATCCAAGGCGTGCTTAACTAGGCGAGGAACTTGTGCAGACCCGCCGGGGCGTGGGAACTGAGGAAAAGAATAGAGAGGGGGGCGTGTGGAGAAGAAGAAGTATGCCGAGCTGTCATTGGGCTGCTGAAGCTTGCGAGGGAGATCTAGAAGCAGATGGGATGGGACTTGGGGTCCTACGATCTTGGCGAGTGAGGATTCCTGCAATGGGATTTGGAGTCCTAAGACACTGGCCATTGGGGGCTGCTGCGATGGGATTTGGAGTCTGATGCCTCTGGCGATTGGGGGTTCCTGCAAGGAGATGCGGGAATAGGGGGAGGGGTCTGTACAAGCCCCCCCGGCCCCCTTCTTTAGAAGAGCCGGAAGCATTAGAGGAGGGGGCTTTGCACATCCCCCCTCCCCTGAAGCCCAGCACCTGCTTACAGAAGCCCCAGATCGCCAGTGTCTTAGGACTCGGCACGCTTCTTCTTCTCCACACGCCCCCCTCTCTTTTCTTTTCTTCAGTTCCCACACCCCGGTGGGTCCGCACAAGTTCCTCACCTAGTTAAGCATGCCTTGGATCCCAGCCCCAGGGCACCTTTCCACGGTTGGCCATGCTCTTGCTCTCCCAGCAAAAGGTAGCCTTGCCGCCGCCTCTCTCTATTCACTTTGCTCGCTGTAAATTAAGAACAAAGCCCACGGTGGGGAAGCTGCTTGTTTGTGTGCCTAGGATTCTTTGGGGAGTGTGTGTGTAAATGTTTCCAGCTGAAGGAGCGGAAGCAGGAGGAACGAAACTTGGAAAAGCCAGGGAAAAGATGCAACCCCTCCCCAAACTTCCCACATGGGTTGTAAATCCCTTGTAGGGGAAGGGAGGGGAGGGGAAGAGGCTCCGAGGGTGGGGGAGGGGAGGGGAGGAAAATGGGGGACACTGCGGAGGTCAAGGAGACGAAGAAGACCTTCATTGTGCCAGCCATCAAACCCTTCGGATCACTACGATTTCACCGCCGCCAGTTGCAAGGAGTGGGAAGGAGAGGAAGGAAGGAGGGAGGGGGAAGGAAAAGAAGAAGGGATCTACATGGCTCTCCGGCCGGAGGAAGCCGCGGGGGGGGGAAACTGTCAAAACCCCGAATCTCGTCTTGGCCTCAGGTGGCTGCGGCAGAAGGAGCGAGCTTTCCCTGCTGCATAGGGATGTGGGGAAAGGGCTTGGGCATGCAGGGGGGAAACGGGCATCTGTCAAAAGCCCGAATCCCGTCTCAGCCTCGGGTGGCTGTGGCAGAAGCAGCGAGCGCGGGGGCAATGCTTCACCGGGAGTGACCTCTCTTTCCCTGCTGCATAGGGATGTGGGGAAAGGGCTCGGGTGCCCAGTTTTCTCTTCCCCCTTCTTTCCTTCTCTCTCTCTGCTCTGGGAAAGGAGCAGCGCTCTGGTGAACCCCGAGAGATTCCCCCATTCTCTCTCTCTCTCTTGCTCTCCTGGTGCTTCCAAGCTGGTGGCGGGGGTGGGAAGAGGAGTCCGAGGGGGAGGGAGGGAGGAAGGGGAGGTGGCTGCGGTGGCTGGGCGATGGCCAGCAGCAGCCAAAGCGGGGGGAGGGAGAGCGAGATTTTGGCAAGGCGGCCGTGGGAAGGACCGAGGGAGGAGGAGAGGACAGGGCTGCTTGGGAATGGAGAGGACCAGGGCACGGTGGGAAAGAGCAGCAAATACCCAGCTGCCACCACCACCTCCAGTTCGGAAGGTTCCTCTGGTGGATTGTCTTCCCCGTGCCGCCCTCACTTTGGGAAAGGAGCAGCCCTCCGGCAAGCCCCAAGAGATCCCCCCATTCTCTCGCTCTCGCTCTCTCGCTCTCCCGGCCCTTTCAAGCCAAGGTGGCAGGGGCGGGAAGAGGAGTCTGAGGGGGAGGGAGGGAGGAAGGGGAGGCGATGGCGGCGGCTGGGTGATGGCAGGATGGTGGGAAGCGAGGCGCCACCAGCAGTGGGAAGCGACCATGAGTCAAAAGAAGGGAAGCAACCACGAGGGAAAGAAGGCGGCAGGGGGACACGCAGCTCAGTGGGCATCGCAGGATGGAACCTCTCTCTCTTGCTCTCTCTCTCTTGCTGCCACCCCATCCTGTGGCTGCCACCATGGATGGGGAGGAGGAGGAGGAGGTGGAGGAAGAAGAAGAGGAGGAAGCGGGACGAATCCTTTGGAGAGGGGATGGGCATGACCTGGGAGACACAGGGAAACTCCGCAAAGGGGGAGAAGGAGAGGAGGACCATCTCCTCCCCTCAGCGCCTCCTGATTCCCACCGGTAATGTTACTCACCAGTTAAGCAGCAAGCAAAAGACAAAATGAAATGGAGCATGCTAAGCTAAGCGGACTCCAGCCAATCAGTGAGCTGGCTGGGATGGAAAATTTTAAGCACGCCGTGTGCTTAAAGTTTTCCATCCCAGCCAGCTCACTGATTGGCTGGAGTCCCGGCCAATCAGTGAGTGGCAGACTGGGCTGGCTTAGATTTTTAGTGTAGAATGGAACGAGCGAGCGAGCTAGCAGCTTATGGGTGGGGGAGCGAGCGAGCTGCAAGCGCCAAAATAAAGCGGGGTTTTTTGAGAATGGCCTGGGCCGCGGGAAAAATTATGGGAAGGCGTGCCTGTCCCGCCAAATGCGGGACGTCTGGTCACCCTACAATTGATAAATCTTAACTCCAAAAAAAAAATAAAAGCACTTCTTCTTACTTAGCTTTGGCCTAACTTTGACTGTGAGGGAGATTTTAATTAACTAACTGGTATAAATCAGAACTTTGGAAAGTACATCACCGATTGCAAGCCTGTCTTCAAGTGATATATTGCGAGCAGCTACAGGAGACTGGACCTGGTAAGGGAAAGAATAACAACAGAATAATAATGGAATCCAAATTGGGAAATAAGAAGGGTTTTTTTGTTTCATTTTGCTTTCTTCTTCTCCTTCCTTTTTTTCGTTCGGCAAAAGAGTAAGAAGGCCCCAGCTTCTCTTCCAATTTGAATTTAAGGTGGTCCAGAGTCTTGAAGTGAGATTTGTATAACTAACTGCAATTTTGGATCTGGACATTAAGGTAGAACAAAAGACTAAAATGGCCACCATTGATTTTCCCCATAGCAATTGAAGCATACAAACTTAAGGTGGAACAAAACTCTGAAATAATGACTGCATAACCGTATAATTAACTTTAGAACTGGACATCATGGAAAACTGGGAATTTGAAGAACTATGTGGAATTTTAAAGAATATACATGAATCAGTAAAATCAGTAAAATCAAGCCTAATTATAATTTTGACTCCAGAGAAGCAGATAGCTATAGAAGAACTCAAAGAAGGAGGAGGACAAGGGGGGCAAGGCTTTGAAGGGGTAGAAACGGAGGGAAATAAAAAGCAGACAAAAAACTCTTTTGGTCCCAGCAACGATGTAGAGAAAATTATGAAAAGGACAGGTGTCCCAACAAAAGGGAAAACAAAGCTGACAAAAGTGATTTTGGAGGCTGTTAGTGGTATAAGGAAAATTGAAGCAGGAGGTTACCCCCCACCCAACAAAGAGAAATAAAAATTATTCACTTGGTCATCTGGGGAAACTTGATGGGAGTGGATCTGTTAAAATAAAGAAAAGGGAGAAGACAGGGACAAAAGACTTACCAGGGAAAAAAACCAGATAATTAGAAACTACTATATGGGAAAATATAAAGTTAAGATAAGGACTTTATTCCTAAATATGATGATAAAATGGAGTTGCTATCTAGTTCAACATGATAATTGGAAGATAACTAAATAAAGGTTAAAATATATGGGATATGGATAAATATGAAAGTGATATAGGGAGCTTGTAAAGCAGAGGTTTGTGATTTATCTTTTTAACATTGTAATTAAATTGAGTTGCGAATTGACAATAGAAGGACAACTAAGCATGGGTCAAAATCTATGTAACATGGACATATATAGAACCTTTAGGATGATGAACAAAGTGAGATGTTTGTGAGGGTTGGAAGTTCAGCCCTGTATTTAAAGGAGGTTGAACCGTGGTTTTTCCTTGGAGTATACTTTACAATTAAGAACAATAAACCCAAGGTATATTCTAAAAAAACATATTTTATTGTAAAATAAATAACAAACAAACTTACTGGCTAATAACTACATTTTGTAAAGTTCCTAGCCTACCTCCTCATGGCAAGCAAGCAAAACAGAAACAGAAAGAAGAAGGCAAAAGGACATGCATAGTAGGCTTACAGAGAAGAGTCAGTCTATTGTATGTCTTAGAATATAAGCACAGCTGGCAAAACAAAAAAACATCGTGACAATGTTTACCGCTTGTTACTTTATATAATACATTAAGGAAAGTGTAATGAACACTGAACAGTGAAGATTGTCATTTAGAGATAACTAAGGGTAATTTAATTCAAGGTATAGAAAAATAGAGGGAATATGAAATATACTTACAATGGGAAACTATTGTGATAAAAAGACAGAATCACAAATTGGAGGCATGTAAGGATGTATAACTATATAAAGATAATGATGAGAATAGCTGGGAACTGTAACCAGGTCTACATCACGACCAAAATTAGGTTGGGGGAGTGTTTAAAAGCACAATGACTATATATGTATACTTTTCTGTTATATCACTTTTTATTTAAAAAAGAGGATAAAAATTAAATATGCATATTGAAAAAGAATTATAAATATCATCAACTTAAAAGGAAGCTTGCTCAGAAGCTGAAATATACCAAGTAAATTAGATGAAGAGTGAGAAGTAGAGGAGAAAGATAAGGGAAGAAGAGAGGTTTAGGAGAGAGGACAAAGGGGGGGAAGAGGAGGAGAGAAATGAGGAGTGGTAAGGGGAGGGAGGAGAAGGAGAGAGGAAGGGGAAGTTGAGAAGAGAAGGACAGAAGAAAGGAGATAGGGAGGAGAGAGGAGAGAGGGAGAACAAACAAACAAACAAAAGTGATGGATAAAGCACAAATATGGAGTATGGAGAGCAGAAGAGCCAATAATTGGTTTTTGGGAGTTGTTGGTAAGACGAATTGATGTAAACATTTAATAATACAATATGATGTTGGTTATGTAATAATATACATGTGATTATATGTTATGAAAATGGAAAAATAAAAAAAACTTTAATCAAAAAAAGTTGATCACATGACCCTGGGACCCTGCAGCTGTCATAAACACGAATCAGTTGTCAAGCGGCTGAATTCTGATCATGTCACCAATGGGGATTCTGCAATGCTTGTAAGTGTGAAAATGATCAAAAGTAACTTTTTTTCAGTGCTGTTGTTACTTCAAACTATCATTAAATAAACGGTTGTAAGTCGAGCACTACCTATAAAGGAATCTTGCTTTTTAAATATAACATTTGAAGAAAGATTTTTCCAACAACTGCCATATCTGCCTTAAAGCTATGTAAACTCCTGATTACTATATTGGATAAAAACAAACAGCTCCCTCTTGGAAGAGAATCATTGCGTTTGTTTGTTGAGTCATTGCAATTGCTCCCTGTAAGGGCTCTTCTCCTAACTTGAGAAAGTAAAGACTCTTGAAATGGATTATTTCAAAAGGAATCTTTAATCAAGCAGGATGGAAACGATTAAGTGTGAAGATGCTTCCTTAACTCTTCTGCCCTGGGAGTCAATAAAGCACACGTTCCCATGGCTATCTCTAGTTAGACATCAAAGTTATATATCCCACATGGCTATCATAAACATCCCAACATCCAGAGATGTTGGGACCTTCAGCCTCCCGGTGACAGGAAACCAATTGTAAAGTTGTAAAACTCAGTTGTTTCAGATGTAGCTAATGATTTAACTTCGAGGCTTCCCTCCTCTCAACTGAATGGCAGTATCACTTTTAGGGATCTGACATGCTGCCGTTCTTTAGAAAAAGGAGAGATCTACCTGTGAAAAAACAGAAAAAGAAATTGCATCATAGTATTTTAACAAGGTTTGTCAGGGTATTGGGAGTGAATTTTTTCAATAGGGCAGGGGCCCTAACGTGGTATTTCTCTACCCATTCATTTTGGGCTGAAGGTAAATGCTTCCAAGCAGCTAAGTATTGGGTTTTCCCCCTGTGGGTCCTAGAGTCCAGGATTTCCTTAATTTCAAAATGTTGTTCGCCTTCTATCAAGATAGGAACAGGAGCTGTAGGTCCATGTGGTCTGAGTTTTGAGATAACTTCTCATTTGAGTAAACTAATGTGAAACACTGGATGGACTTTCCTGAGTGTCTTTGGTAGGAGTAATTCTACTGTTACTGGGTTGATCAGGAAAGATCCGATGAAATGTGGCCCTAATTTCTTTGATGGTTGCAACGACTTCAGGAATTTTGTCGATAGGTATACTCTATCTCCAACATGGAAGTGTTTGGGATCTACTGTTTTTTTGTCAGCTCGAGTTTTGAAAGCCTCTCTAGTTTCCTGTAATGCTAATCTAACCACTGGCCATGTGTTTCGTAGGTTGTCTATCTATTTTTTTAGTGAGGGAGTGGTGGGTTCCTCTGTGGGTAGTTCAGGCATGGGGTTGAAATCCTGGCCTGTTGCTACTCTAAAAGGGGTGAACCCAGACCTTAAGTGCACAGCGTTATTGAAGGCCACTTCTGCAAAAGGATCAACCCAGTTGTCCTGTTGAAAATTAATAAAACATCTTAGGTATTGTTCTAAAACCATGTTCCAATTTTCAGTTTGACCATTGGTGCACAGATGGTGACTGGAGCCCAGTCCTTGGGTTGTGCCTAGTAACTTTAAGAATGCCCCCCAAAATTTTGAGGTGAATCGGACCCCTCTGTCGAGATGATTCTCTGCGGGGCTCCATGAAGGCAATAAATGTGTATGAGGAATAACTTGGCTAGACTTTTGGCAGTTGGGATTGTTTGGCACGGTATAAAATGTGTCTGTTTGAAAACAAGTCTGTTACAACCCAAATGACAGTATTCCCTGCACTTTGTGGTAGTTTGACAATAAAATCCATAGCTATCTCCTTCCAGGGTGCTGAGGGCTCGGCTACCTTCTATAACAGTCCTGGTATTTTGCCTTGGCGTCTTTTGGCTGCCGCACAAATTGGACAGCTAGCTACATTGCTCTCTATGTCCTTTTTTAGTGATGGCCACTAAAATTGCCTTTTAATTAGATGTAAAGTTTTTACAAACCTAAAGTGTCCTGCTAGTTTGGAGTCATGGCACCTTTCCATTAAGTACAGTCTTTGGCTGGCTGGAACATAGAACTTCCCTCCCACCCAAGCTAGGTTATCTTTCATCAGGCAGCTGTCTTTGTGGCTCAAAAACCATTCGTCGGTGGTTAAAGCTTGTTTAAAAGTTTGGGTGGTGTCATTGTTCCCCAGAGTGTCTCATTTTCCCTGGGATCTGGTGGTTACTCTAGCGGCTAGTTGATTGTCTTGTATCATGGGTTTGATTACATTTGGCTTCAAAGTATTGTATTACGGTTTCCTGGATAGTGCATCTGCCAGGAAATTCCCCCACCCCCAGGAGGTATCTGAGTGTAAATTCAAACCTTTTAAAGTACTGTGCCCATCGTACTTGTTTTGGAGAGAGTTTCCTTGGGGTCTTTAGGGCTTCTAAATTTTTATGATCCATCCAGACTTCAAAAGGGATCTTACTCCCCTCTAGGAAATGTCTCCAGGTTAAAAGAGCCCATCGAACTGCATAAGCCTCTTTCTCCCAAATGGCCCACCTTTGCTCAGATTCATTCAATTTTTTGGATGTGTAAGCGCCTGGTTGTAATTGGTCTTGCTCATTTTTCTGAAGTAAGACAGCTTCTATCGCCACATCACTAGCATCTGCTTGTATGATGAATGATTTCTCTATGTCCAGATGCTTTAGGATTGGTTCTGCCAAAAACAGCCTTTTAAGTTTTTCAAATGCCACTTGGCATTCCATTATCCAGTTCAAAGGCTGCTTCGGTTTCGGATTTCCCTCCCCATTCGTTTTTAAGGGCTTGGTGATGGGAAGAGCAATTTGGCCAAATGGGGATAAACTGGTGGTAAAAGTTGGCAAATCCCAGGAAGCTTTGCAACTGTTTGCATGTTCTGGGTGGTTCCCAGGGAAGTACCGATTGCACTTTCGAAGGATCCATTTCTATGCCCTGGTGTGAAATGCGGTATCCTATGTAATCAATTTTTTCTTGGTGGAATTTGCATTTGGAGAGTTTAGCATAAAGTTTTGCAGAGTGAAGTTTGTTCAGAACTGCCCAGATTAGTTTTACATGTTCTGCCTTGGTCTCAGAATATAATAAAATGTCATCAATATAGACTATGCAGCAGTGATGTGCAGTGAGGTTTATGGCTGGTGAGGCAAACAAGCAAAAGCCACCTTGCCGCCCCGTGGCTGTGTCCGACATAGTGGCAGGGCGGCTTTTGCCTGCTTTCAAGAAAGCTTTCTTGAAAGTGGGCAAAAGCCGCCCTGCTGCCCCAGCGCTATGTCCGACGTAGAGGCGGGACACCATGTCCGATACAGAGGCATCCCGCTTACAGAATGAGAAGGAGCAATAGCAAAAGAACCCAGAGAAATAAGAGCAACCAGGAGTACAAGGCCTCTATATAAGTAAAACAATACAAGAAGAAATAAACATGTTATCAGTCAATATAAATTGACTGAATTCCCCTATGAAAAGAAAAATATATATAATATATGGAAAATATCTGTAAGTAAAACTAACCCCACCCCCAATCTCCAACAATCTGGAGAAAATAGAACAGGACCGGCAAAAAGATATGACAAATCAGCATTTACTAGACTTTTCCGATCTGGTGGGGGGGGGGGGACAAAATGAAAGCCAGCTCTTCTCACAAACAACTAGTCCAATAACTTCCTTTATGGAGTCTAAGTTAAAGACTAAAAAGGCAAAGAACAACCAGATAATTCAGAGTATGGAGCGTTTACCCTGGGAAAATTCAACCAAGTTTATGGCAAAGCAATGCCTTCTCACAGCGCAAATGGTGGTTTCAATATTTGAACAATTAATTGCCATTCAACATGATGTAGAGTCATTGAAAAAAGATTTAGCTTTTTTTCTTCAAGTACAATATTGGGCCCCAAGTACTCCCACTAAAGTTCTGGCAGAAGATTTGATTAACTTCCTTTCGCAGGATAAGGAAAAGGAAATAGAGCAAAGAACCAGAGAAACAGTTAAAGAGACAGTTAAAAGGAGGCAGTCCTCTCAGAAAATCATTCCCCCCCCCAGTCAAGGCAACGAGAGGAAAAGGTATCAATAAAGAAGAAATCAGGAAAGCATCCTCCCTCAATTACAACAATCACATCGCTCACTACAAACAAAAAGGATAGCTCTTAGAATCCATTTGAATGGACTTAATTATGGACGTTGGAATTCCAGTAGTGCAATATTAAATTCCTGAAGTCAGCTTCTTCACTGTCACAAGGGCATGATTCATCTCTGTGCTGTGGAGTGGTTACCTGAGGCCCCAAATTGGAAGCGGATCCTTCTGTCTTTCAAACAGCCCACCATACCACAGATGTTATTCAAGATGAAGGCATATTTAGCCTCCTTCCAAATCTTTCCCATCATAGTTTTTGGTGAGGAGGAAAGGGTTACTCCGTTAATAGCTAACATGCGAGCCTCCAAGGTGACTGACAACACCTCATTTTCAACCTTGGAAAAGAAAGAGAATGATAGAGGGAGTCAACCAGTCTTGCCCGGAGAAGATACTTAACAGCACAGAAGCTGGCCTCATTAACGCTTTTGGTGCGTTTGGTATTATACAAGTTAGAAAATTTAAAGAAATCCTTATTGGTCACAATGGACACAGCAGAGTCACTTATAGACCTGGTTTCCCCAATAATTGAGCCTCTCACTCCCCCCCTCCCCCGAGGACAAGAGATTACATGAATACAAGATCATATAAAATAGAAGCCAAGACCCAAAGGGGGTATTAGAGACCCCAGTAGAGATGGAGATGTTTTCATCCCTGTGTGAAAATCCCATGACACCTTCAGCACCACCAGCTCCAAACCAAGATACTAAGAGTTGACCTACGTCAGAGCCACCATTGCAAAGAATGAAAGATGACATAATAATGCCTTGTCCTACAACCAGAGAAGAGGCTTCGGAATGGCAAGCTCTGTTAGTTGGTGCTAAAACCTCTTAACCTGAACTAGTTTCTCAAGAGTCTACACATGACCTAGATGGGGCCTTTCCTATTTTTAAAGAAGGCCAATTCGGTGTGTGATGACACCTCAATCCATGGTAACAACCAGACAACTTCCCTTTGTATAAATCAAGTTTCCTGATGAGCTCCAAAAGTTGACCCACTTTCCCTTATAACCTGGAATATAGCAGGTTGGTCCATCCCATCAAAAGACCAATTCTTTTTTGACTATATATCACAATTTGACATCCTCTTCTTGCAGGAAACCTGGGCCTCCACACAGTTAGATGGCTATTGGGTTAAATCAATTCCAGCTGTCCCAAGCAAGGTGGGGGGGAGAGCTAAAGGGGGTATTGTGACATTAGTTAATACATCCTTGCATTTTAAATGTGTACCATTGCCATCTTTCCAGCCATGGGTTGAGCCAAGGTGGCGCAGTGGTTAAATGCAGCACTGCAGGCTACTGCTAGATCAGCAGGTCAGCGGTTCAAATCTCACCGGCTCAGGGTTGACTCAGCCTTCCATCCTTCCGAGGTGGGTAAAATGAGAACCCAGATTGTTGGGGGCAATATGCTGACTCTCTGTAAACCGCTTAGAGAGGCCTGAAAGGCCTATGAAGCGGTATATAAATCTACTGCTATTGCTATTGCTATAACTACATTACTCTTATTTAAACAGGTGGAGATTTTGCTTTTTAATATCTATATTCCTCCACTTAATAAGAATAATGTGATTAACAAGATTTGGGACAGCATAGAAGATTTTATTCTTGGCTGTTCAGCCAAATTCCCCAAAGCTGCAATAATTATAGGGGGGGACTTAAAAGCTAGGATGAGGCCAAATGATCAAGCATTATAAAAGCAGTTTACGATTCACTATAATGAAAATGTAACAGATGAATCTTTGCATGCCAGACAATTTAAAGACCCTAAAGCTAATCAGGCAGGCTTATGTGTAAGACAAATGACTGAATGTTTGGATCTTTGTCTCCTTAATGGGTCCCCATGGGGTGACTTCCCAGCAGAATATACTTATCGGGGAGCAGGAAGAAAATCCACAGTTGATTACTGGATAATATCATATGACCTCTTGAAGTTCTTACAGAAGATTGAAGTAGACTCATGACTGGAAAGTGATCATAATACAAAACTCCTTGCCAATTACCTCCATTAGACCGATTAGATCCCATAGATTAGGCCTCCTCCGAATTCCATCCGCCGGCCAGTGTCGACTGGCGACTACCTGGAGGAGAGCCTTCTCTGTGGCTGCTCCGACCCTCTGGAACGAGCTCTCCGTGGAGATTCGAACCCTCACCACCCTCCAGGCCTTCCGCACAGCCCTTTAAACCTGGCTGTTCCGACAGGCCTGGGGCTAAAGAGCTGTTGCCCCCGTCTCGAATGGTATGACTGTTGTGTTTTAAATTATGCATTGTTATGCTTTGTTTTTTAAAACTTTTTGTCTGTATCCCCCTCCCCTGGTTTGAGTTGTGAGTCGCCCTGAGTCCCCTTCAGGGGAAAAGGGCGGCATATAAATACAATAAACTGAAACTGAAATTGAAACTACTCTCACATTGCACCAGAATTCTCTAAGGGCAGGCACAGCCTACTTACCTAGGTTAGAGACTCAAAATACCCAGGTAAAAATTAAATGGAATGAAAAAAACGCTAAGGAAGTTACCAAATGGATATTAGCCCCTGAAACCATAGAGTTATGCACATCTCTTTTAAGAAATAACTGTGGGGGATCTTACATAGAGGGGTTTGAATCCTTAATTTTACCTTTGAATTCGGTTCTCAGTAACAGATCACTAGCTCACCACAAAATGCTAGTTTCAAAAAACAAAAATGGACTGCTGAATGGTGACAATGAGGCAGGGGTGGGTTGCTGCCAGTTTTACTACCACTGCGAGCTTGTGCACTGTTCAATGTAAATAGCAGCAGGGGGGCTTTTGCCTCTTGAAAGAGCTCCTCAATTCTTGGTTGTTTTTCTGTCTTCACTGGAGGGAGAGATCCTGGGCTGGTGCCATGGTGTTTCTTTCTTTTTCTCATGCTTATTTAATTCTTTGGCAGCAACAAAAGTTTTTGTTTGTATTATGTTCTGTGCTGTTATCTCCACCAAAAAAATTTAATTAAATAAAAAAGAATCCAGTAGGACTACTAAAAATTGATAAAATAAAATAAAACTGGGAGGCACTACTGCAAACACTCTCCAGCTGCACCGGCTACAGCTCTGCCCCCCCCCCAATATTTTGAAAAATTCAAAATATGGATGAAAAACTCGAGAATTTCCAACAAATGAGCAAAGAATCCAGAAAGTGGAAGAAAAATCAGAAAAATATAGAAAAAAGTGGATAAATTATAGACACAAGCAATTAAACAGCTAGAAAATACTGTGATAATGTTGGAAACAGAAAAAACTGCCCATTATCTGAGATTTCAAAATATAGAAGAGGATACGGGAGAGGACTTACCAAAGATAATGGAAGAGTTGCTAGTGAAGGCGCTAGGAATAGACAAGCAGGAAATGGAAATAGAAATTGACAAAACTTTTAGAATGCATGCAAACTATGCAAGAAGATATAAGCTTCCAAGAGAAGTGCACATAAGGTTCATGAAGAAATCAATAAGAGATGAGATACTCAACAAGGCAAGGGATGAACCACTGAAATACAAGGAGAAACAATCGGTAGTCTTGAAACAGATTCCTAGGAAAGTAAGGGAACTTTGAAAACAATACCATTTCTTGACTACAGTGTTGACCAAATACAATGTAAATTTCAGATGGTAGATACTGGAAGAAATTTTAGTTGCTTGGCAGTAAAAAAGACATAGATTAGACTCATTTGATAAAGCAATGGAATTTTATGACAACTACTTTAACACAGAAGAGGATCAGGAAATAAAAGGAGAAATAGTGCATAAAGGCCAAGAACTACCAACAACAGAAGGAAAAAAATTACAGCAGAGAGAGTGGAAAAGAGAAAAAAGAACGTACAGAATGAGAAGGAGCAATAGCAAAAGAACCCAGAGAAATGAAAGCAACCAGGAGTACAAGGCCTATATAAAAGTAAAACAATGCAAGAAGAAATAAACATGTTATCAGTCAATATAAATTGACTGAAATCCGCTATGAAAAGAAATATATATATATATTCCAAAGTACAAAGGCTAAAATTGGATATAATATCACTTCAAGAAGTACATATCAAGCAACATCATTATAAATTACTGGAATATTCTAAACTGGGAAAATTATTTTACTCGCTATCTCAACAAAAACAAAGAGGGATGGTACTATATGTTAAAGAAACAATAAATGCCAAACAAATTTTCACAGATGAAGAAGGGAGAATTTTGATGTTGGAGATGACTTTAAATCAAAAACTCTTGGTCGCCAGACATCCTCCAAACAATGGATAAGAAGAATTTTACAAAAAACTCCATAGGAAGATATTGTAAACAGAATACAAAAATATTTGTCTTATAGAAGATTTTAATGCAATAGTTGACATAAAACCTGATTACAAAAGTAGCAAAGTAAATAAAAAAACAAGAAGGACCTTATTCGCAACCTTTGTTAAAATGATAGAAGAACTACTGATACAAGATATATGGAGAGAAATGAAACCAGTATACATTCTAATGTGCATCAATCTGAGAATAGACATGATTTGTATAACTCTGGAACTTAATATAAACATGCAAGAAATAGAAATAGAAACAAACCTATGGGATGATAACAATCCAGTCAAAATCTGTTGGAAGGGACAAAAAAAGTAAGGTGGATTTTAAATCTATCTATAATAAAAGACAAATAATTTATACAGATGATGGAAAGAGAACTGGAGTTTTTCTTTAAAGAGAACAAAAAAGATGAAAGATCACTACAGACTGTTTGGAGCACAGCCAAAGCATCTATCAGAGAATTACCTATAACTTACATAGCAAAGAAAAATAAAAAATAAACAATATCAAAAGACTTTGGAAGAAGAATGTAAAGGATTAGAAATAGAATTACAAAAAGAACCCCACAAGACCTGCTTAAAAAAATCAAATGGAGATGATTAAGTTAAACATAATGCAAAAAGATGAACTGGCACAAATAAAAAGAGAAAAACAAAACTTTTTTGAAAATGCTAACAAACCAGGAAGATGGCTAGCCTATAAACTGGAGAAGGAAAAAGAGAAGAAATGGTTAAGTAAATTGCAGGATGAGGAAGGTACATTATAATACTAAATGGAAAAGAAAAAAGATATAATACAGCAGTTTTATAAGAAACTGTATGAATATGACAAAATATCAGAGGAAAAAATAATGCATTATTTGTAAAAAGCTAATTTACCAAACATTCAGGAAGCAGTGAAGAATAAGTTGAATGAAAGAATAACAATGGCAGAAGTAACAGAAGCAATCAAAAAAAAATAAAAAAAAATAAAACACCAAGTCCAGATGGTTTATCAGCAGAAATCTATAAAAACTTGCAAGTTTCCTTGACCATGACAATGTTAGAGCTGTATAATAAGGTCCTACTATAAGCCAAGGTATCAGGTATGTGGACAGAAACCTATATCACTTTGATTCCAAAAGAAGATTCAGATGTAATACAAATAAAGAACTACAGGCCAATATCTCTATTAAATACAGATTATAAAATATTTGCCTCAATAATCACTGAAAGATTAAAAATATTTCTGATTGAGTTCGTACGTTCTGATCAAAATGGATTCCTACCCAAGAGACAAGTAAGAAACAATGTTAGAATAATATTGAATATATTGGAGTACTATGAAATACATAGTGAAGAACAATTACTATTTTTTTGGATGCTCAGAAAGTGTTTGATCATGTCAATTAGCAATTTATGTTGCAACAACTAAAAAGCATGGACTTTGATGAAAAATTTACAAATATGATAAAAGCAATTTACACACACCAGAGAGCTAAAGTGATGGTAAATGCAGATGTGACAGAAAATTTTAATATAAAAAAGGAACAATACAAGGCTGTACACTATCTCCATTATTATTTATATTAATACTAGAAATTTTAACCAGAGGTATTAGACAAGATCTAGAAATAAAAGGAACAGAAATCCAAAAAAGAAAAACATAAATTACGAGCATTTGCAGATGAGTTAGTTTTTATATTGGAAGGTCAACTAGAAACTGGTCCTAAATCAATAAAGAAAATTGAGGAATATGGAGAAGTGGCAGGACTGGAAAAAAAAACACCAAAGTAATAGTCGAAAATTTTACAGATAAACAAAAAAAGAATTGAAAGAGAAAATAGACTTGCAAATAGTAAAGAAGATTAAATAGGTATCTACTTAATAGCAAGATGCACAATAATCAAAGGTGATAAAGATAAAGTAAAGGTAAAGGTTCCTCTCACACATATGTGCTAGTTGTTCCCGATGACAACTATATAAAACTAATGCAACAAACTATGTTCGACCTGGAAAATTGGAAGAACTTACAGCTATCTTTGATAGGGAGAATAGCTTCCATAAAAATGAATATACTACCGAAATTACTCTTTTTATTCCAAACAATGCCAATAAACAAAGAAAACAATACTTGAAAGAACTAAATAGAATAATTTTGAAGTATATTTGGCAAGGCAAAAAGGCAAGAATAAAATCAAAAATGCTGCAGGAATCTAAAAGTAATGGGGGCTTTGGACTACCAGATTGGCAGCTATATATCAGGCATCAGTACTTACATGGATAAAGGAATGGATAAACTTGAAACATAGATTATTACTATTAGAGGGACATGACCTACAATTAGGATGTCTTGTTTTCCTATGGTACGGAAGGAGTATGGTACATAGCAAGGGTGGGTTGCAAAAATGTTTACCACCTATTCTGTGGGTGTGGCCTATTTTGTGGGCATGGCTTGGCAGTCATGTGACTGGGTAGGCATGGCCAACTTGATGTCACTCACTATGAGATGTCATAGATTGGGTAAAATGTGGTGAAGCTCACTTAACAATGGTCTTGCTTAGCAACCAAAATTTTGGGCTCAATTGTAGTCATAAGTCAAGGACTATCTCTGCCTTCCTCTGCATGGCAGTTACTTGTCCTAGTAAACTCCTTCTCCTTTCTGGCAATTTTCCTCTCTGTTAGAGGCACCAAAATAATCCAGATAATGTAAGGTTTCCTGCTGCAGCAGGAGGTTCGACTAGATGACCTCTGAGTAGCCTTCTAACCCTAAATTCCTGTGCTTTTTTCTTTCTTTCTTTCTTTCTTTCTTTCTTTCTTTCTTTCTTTCTTTCTTTCTTTCTTTCTTTCTTTCTTTCTCCCTTCTCGCAACCAACCTCCACCCCCCCCCCCAATAAAATATTAGTCCCAGAAAGGCTCATTCTACATTCCTGCCAGATAGAGATAATGAGATAATGAGCCTTTAGAAAGTTTGGCTCCATTTACAAGCAGGGAATGATCCAAACCCTTTTAGAAACACAAAGCCCATATTGCACAACCCCCAAAACTTCAAAAACATAGAGCCATATAAGAATCCTACTTTTTATCTAGTTTGTTGTTCAGTTGACCCAGAAACAAACTGCTGAATGTCATTTTGCAAACTTAAAAAGGATATATAATATGGAGTACAGGAAAAGTAAAAATGCCCCCTTTGAGGATCACACTCAGTACTTAAAGAAGTTGAAAACACTATATAAGACCCTTCTAAAAGAAAAGAAAAGTGCGGCTCTGAAGGAGTCTTGGCATAGACTAATCACTTCAGTCAGGACAAAAAATACATCCCTTTTTTGGTACATCACCAGAGGATTGGGGAAACCTCCCCTACTCCCAACTAATCAGGTACCAATTCATGCCTGGGAAGAATATTTTAGGGAGCTTTATACAGACCCTATAACCAAGGAGAGCCAAATTAATTTGGACCAAACTTCTTACTGCCCCCCCCCCGTTACACCAGAAGAGATATCCCAGTGGATCAGAACCCTAAAGACTAATAATGCACCTGGTGCTGATAATGTCCTGCCAGAAATAATGAAAAATAACATCAGTTGGTGGGCTCCATTTTTAGCATCTCTGCTTACATTTATACATAAAACAGGCCATATGCCAAGAGATTGGGGCGTAGCAATTATCATACAAATTTATAAAAAAGGTAATAGAAATGACCCAGGCAATTATAGATCCATTAGTCTTCTGAGCATTATTAATAAACTGTATGCTAAACACCTAAATTATAAACTTCAGTATTGGGTAATTTAAGGGAGATAATGAAAGATGAACAAGCCAGGAAGATCAACGGTGGATCATATCTTGGTACTCCACCATTTAGTACAAAAATACATGTATTAAAAAAATCCTCTCTTTTTGTGGCCTTCCTTAATTTTAAGCAGGGCTTTGATTCAATATCAAGGAACACCCTCTGGGAGAAATTAAAATGCACTACTATCGATAAGTGCCTCCTCTTCCTCATACAAAAATTGTATGCCAATTCCACCTTGAAAGTGAGGTGCAATACTCAAGGGACTTTAACCAGCTCAGTAAGGGGACAAAATGGGATATGACAGGGTTGCATCCTGTCTCCCTCCCTCTTTAACTTCTATATCAATCCCCTGATCCATCTCTTACAAAACCCTGATCTCCATCCTCCTAACCTAGCATAACACAAAATTCTGATTCTCATATTTGCTGCTGCTGCTGCTAATATTTCACAAACTCCTGTAGGACTGAAGAGAGAAATTAGGGCAACACTTGGCTATTGCAGGCAAAACAAGCTGGTCCTTAACTTTGATAAATCAAAAATTTTAGTTTTTGCTAAAAGACCAAGCAATACGCCTGGAAAATAGAAGAACATAGTTTGGAACAGGTTAGAATATTTAGATACCTTGGGGTGGTTTTCCACTGCAGGGACATGGAAGGCACACCTGGATCATACATTGAAAGCAGCCAATAGGTCCTCATATACAATTAAACACTTCTTTTACACAGGCGGAGGGCAGTTAGTACCTGCTGCCTTAAAACTTTTCAAGGCCAAAACATTGGCGCAAATTCTGTATGGGGCAAAAACAGGAATCACATGTTCTATTATACTGTGAAATGAGTACAATGGTGCAATAGTTTGAACATTCTTTGGCATTGCCTTTCTTTGGAATTGGAATGTAAACTGACCTTTTCCAATCGTGCAGCCATTGTTGAGTTTTCCCAATTTGCTGACAAATTGTGTTCAGCACTTTTACTGCATCATCTTTTAAGATTTTGCTATAACTATTTACTAAGTTACAAAATGAAAGAGGAACAAAGAAGCAATGATTGTATGGGCAATTTTTTTGGCTACACTATAGAATTAGGTATTTGGCAAAAATTTTGGGATAGGAACTATAAATTGACAATGGCCACTGCATATAAGGAAAATCTTTATAAAATGTTTTACAGGTGGCATTTGCCACTGGCAAAATTGGCAAAAATGTTTAGTAATATACCTCCCAAATGTTGGGAATATAATCAGACCCTAGGCATTTACTATCATATGTGGTGGACTTGTATGAAAGCAAGAAAATATTGGAAGAAAATTCACATATGGTTGAAAAAGATGATTAAACAACGTATAGACCTGAAACCAGAAATATTTCTGCTGGACATAATGCCAGAGGGTTATGACAAAGAAACCAGATATTTAGTTTTGCATGTATTGACAGCAGCAAGGGTTGTATTTGCAAAATATTGGAAAAATGAGAACACTCCATTAGATGAGGATATAATTAGGAAAATCTTACATTGGGTTGAGATAGACAGATTAACTTTAAAAATAAAAGACAAAGAAGACACAGAATATTACTTGATATGGAATAGATTTTATGAGTGGTTAGAGACAAGAGGTAGAAATTAGATGAAGAAAGATCACTGCTATGTATGAATTAAATATAAAGATGATTCATAATTATAAATATGCCAATATAATCAAGAAAAGTATAAATAAGCCAATATAAAGATAAATTTAGCTAAAATTACTCTGTTACATTACTACTATTGTTACCAGTATATGTATTTTTTTCTTTACTTCTTTCCTGTAAATGATATACCATGAAAATGCACTGTATTCAAAATGTTTATGAAAACAACAACAATAACACAACTAAGGCAGAATGTCAGCAGATAGCCAGAATCTGCCCAGACAATCAAGAAAGCAAAGTCTCACAATGAACTTGTAACAAAAGTCAAAGATAATAATAAAAGTTTCTTCCAACATATAAATAACAATCAAGGAAACAGTTCACTAAAGAGAGTAGATAGCAAAGAAGTAACAGGCAGCAGAGAGAAAGCAGAGCTGCTTAACTCATTCTTTGCATCAGTCTTCACACAAAAAGAAACAATAGTCCAACCTACCAAAAAATAACTATAAAAGACAGACTAGAGATAAAAGTTAAAATAAGCAAAATAATAGTCTGACCTTGATGAATGTAAATCACCGGGACTGATGGATTACATCCCAGAGTTCTAAAGGAGCTGGCAGATGGAATCTCAGAACCACTGTACCACATCTTTCAAAAATCCTGCAGTACCGGGTAACCACCAGAGGACTAGAAAAGTGTTGATGCGGTTCCCATCTTCAAAAAAGAGTGGGAAAATACAGACTACATACTAATCAGTCTAACAGTCAATACTAGGGAAGATTCTGAAAAAAATAATAAAAAACAGATCTGTAAGCAACTAGATGCAAATAAAGTTATAATTAGTAGCCAGCATGCGTTTGTTAAAAACAAATCATGCCAAACCGATCTTATTGTATTCTTTGATAAAGTGACTAAATTAGTAGACCAGCGAAATGTTGTGGACATAGTATACGTACTTCGATTTCAGTAAGGTATTTGACAAAGTAGATCACAACCTACTTCTTGGTAAGCTAGAAAAATGTGGAATAGGCAACATCACCACTAGATGGATTTGTAGCTGGCTGACAAACTGAACTCACTAAGTAGTCCTTAATGGTACTACATCCACATGGAGGAAAGTAAGCAATGGGGTAAGCATTCAGCTTCCCCTGCTCACTGTTTTGCTCGGACATGGTTTGCAGGGTCCACCTTGGGTGCACTGGGGCCCATTCCCAAACAACCCTGAGCCCTGCAACTAGAAAGAAAAACTCCTTCCCTTGGGGTGAAGTTTGATAGGGATTTGCAACAATTGGGATTCTTTGTGGCACATGTGCTCACCTACATAGAAGAGTATGGGCATGATTTTCAACCCAAGAGTCCTGAGTGTGAGTTGTTACTCTAGCCCTGGAAGGAGCCGCTGCCAGATGGATGGTGACACTACATAATGCTGATGCACCAGAACTGTGGAACTTCAACTGTTTCATGATGGCCCTGTGATGATATTTTGAGGACCCCCCCCTCACAGAGCGCAAAGCATGTGATACCATTAAAGTTGCGAAGCAGGGACGGCGGCCAGTGGCAGAGTGTCAGGCCTGCAGCTATATTCCTTCGGGATCTTTGGCCTGCCACACTTTCTATTATTCTACTATACCTTTTCTATTGTGGGAAAATGGGAGGAGGGATTGTACAGTTAAATGCTATGTAGCCAAAATAAAATTCCTTTTTTTAGAAAGGATGGGTGGAACTGCCAGCATGGCAGTGGAAGATTGGACCATGAAATGGACTTGTGGGTGTGGGGCAAGATCGTGAACTTTCAACTGAGTGGGGAAAACCGGGAAGCTTTCAGATTCAGGTTTCCCCAGATGTGCCAACATGGCTCTCTTAATAAATTGAAACTTTGAGCAATACTTTGCCTTGGACTCTGATTTAATTTTGGATGCTATTTGGAACCCTGACACAGAGTACGCTGAAGAATTGCAAGACCTCATGTGTCATGTGAACTGGATAGAGGATATCCAAGTAAGCTGTTTCAAGGATGAGCTGAGTGATGAACTCTACAATGCCTGCATGGTCAGAGGTGCACCAAATCACCTACATGAATGGTAGCTCACTGCCGAAAAGGCTGAGACTGATATGGCCAGAAACCAATACTGAGTAGGATGAGCGTGGAAGAAATTCCCACTCCAATGGAAGCAAGAGTCTTTCAAACCACAAACCGCATTTTCTCCACAACCCTCCATCTGTTTCAAGTACAGAAAGGAGGGGCACCAAACTGCAGAATGTCATTCTCAAACACCCGCTCAGAAACCAGAGTGCCCATTGGGGGAAACCTACGAAACCTGGCCAGCATGGGAAGGAGACTGTCCTGAGGAGCATAGAGACCATAGAGTTTCCATTCCACCTCCTCTTTGAGGAGAAAACTTTGGCATCTCAGCAGGAGGAATCAAATTCATTCGGAAGAGATCCAGAGGATAAACCACTGGTAAGCAAACTAATTAAACTGCTTACACTCCCCTTAAGACTGTTTATCCCCAACCAGGAGAGGAAGATAAAAATCTCCAGTTTAGTGACTCAGGGTTCCCCCCGCTGTTTGATCAGCCCAACCCTGGTAGGAAAATTGAGGATTAATGTAAGAAAGCTGAAAAGCCCCGTCGCTTTTTGCCAACTAAATGGGTCAATAGCAGAGGGGGAGCCAGCTTCTTTTGCCACTGAGCCTCTACAGATAGGCATCAGGAGCCACAAAGAAATACTTACATTTATAGTGGCACCTGGCATGGAATGACTGCTAGTTTTGAGCCTTGCATGGCTGAAAAAATGGAGCCCCCAAATTAATTGGAAGCAAGGCACCATAACATTTCAGATGCACGTGACTTTTTCTGAGAATCCACATAAAGAAACTGAGGGGACAGAGCACCGAGAAACAGTTATGCTTGCTTACACCATGCCAACCGAGGGCATATCCAAAGAATAAAAGGCTTGGCTGAGGTTTTTAGTGAAAAAGCCTCTGATGAGGGCCCCCCCCCCCGCTCCACTGACTGTGCAATAGAAATTCAAAATGTCTCTGTGTGGATTTTAGAATTTTTTTTATATTGAAATTTTTAAAAAGCTTTTACAAATATTTACCTCCCCTCCCCCACCCTCCCCACCCAACCCCAACCCCCTCCCAACGTTCCCCCCCCGACTTCCCAGAGCAAATACAGCATATAAATCTTTAACAAAACATATTTTAAAATAAACTAAAAGAAAGTTAGTATCCTCTTTCATTTGTACTTTAACTCCTCTTTGTTGGGCTAAACAGATTATATCATTCCTCGTCTTTTCAGTCATAAACTATCTGGAATTTCTTAGTCCTGTATTTATTTTGAATATAGTCAATCCATCTTCTCCATTCCAGTTTATATTTCACATCTGAATGATCCTTAAGATATGCTGATATTTTAGCCATCTCTGCTAAGTTTGTTACTTTTAATGTCCATTCTTGAATAGTAGGCAAATCTTCCTTCTTCCAGTATTGCGCCACCAACAGTCTTGCTGCCGTTATTAAGTACAAAATCAAGTTAGTCTCTATAGCAGTACAATCAATAGTTATACCTAACAAGAATAACAGTGGGGTAAATTTTATCCTCTTTTTAAAAATATTTTGCATAATCCACCATATTTTTATCCAGAATGTTTTAACCTTCTTACAAGTCCACCATATATGGTAATATGTAGCATCAACACAATCACATCTCCAGCATTTAGGTTGTAAATTCGGATACATACAAGCCAGTTTTTTAGGATCTAAATGCCATCTATAAAACATCTTATAAAAATTCTCTCAGATTTTGGGCTTGCGTGAATTTTACATTCCTTACCCATATCTTTTCCCATGTATCCAACATTATTGGTTCTTCAAAATTTTGTGCCCATTTTATCATACAATCTTTAACTAGTTCTGTTTCCAAATCCATTTCTATTAATACATTATATAACCTTTTTATATGCATTTGACTTTGATCCCTAATTTGTTTTAGTAAATTGTCCTCATTTTGCATAATACCAATTTTCTGATCTTTTTTCCATCTGACCTGTAACTGTCCATACTGAAACCATGTTTGGATTACATTTTCCTCTTTTAGTACATTCAAGGATTTTAGCTGTAATACACCTCTTTCTATAGTAAGAAACTGTCTATATGTAGTTACATCCTGTTTTTGTGCTATACTTATGTTCTCTATTGCATGTCTGGGAATTGCCCACATAGGTATCTTGTCGTTTAGTTTATGTTGATATTTTTTCCAGACACGCAGTAGAGCATTCCTTAAAATATGACTTTTAAATTTTTTATCCACCTTCTTGTCATATAACAGATAAGCATGCCAACCATATACCAAATCATGCCCTTCAATGTTAAGTGTTCTATCATCTGTTGAATTGATCCAATCACTGATTAATGATAAAACTACTGCTTCATAGTATAATTTTAAATTTGGCAATTTCAAACCTCTTCTGTCATGTACATCTTGCATTATTTTAAGTTTTATTCTTAGCTTCTTCCCTGTCCAAACAAATTTGTTAATACCATTCTGCCATTCAAGGAAATTTAAATCTTTATAAAGTATTGGTATCATTTGAAAAAGAAATAGGAATTTAGGCAAGACATTCATTTTCACTGCTGCTATTCTTCCCAACAAAGATAATTGTAGTTTTTCCCAATTTTTCATCTCTGCCTGTATGCTATGCCATAGTAACTCATAATTATACTTATATAATTTCCTGTTTGAAGTTGAGATGTAAACTCCTAGATATTTAACCTTTTTAACTATTTCAGATCCTGTCATTTTTTTCTAAGTCTTCCCTTTGATTGGTATTCATGTTTGTAACTAGCATCTTTGTTTTCCCTAGGTTTATTTTAAACCCAGATACTTATCCATACTGATAAATCATATTCATTAAAACCTTGATAGATTTCTCTGGTTGAGTTAAAGTTATAACCAAATCATCTGCAAATGCATATATTTCTTGCTGCCTAATCTTGATTCCCTGTAAATCATCTGATCCCCGTATTTTATTCAACAATAATTCCAGAGTTACAATAAACAATAATGGTGATAGGGGGCAACCCTGTCTTGTACCTTTCTCGATTTTAAATGGTTCTGTTAAGCTTCCATTGACTATAATTTGTGCTGTTTGTTCCTGATATATTGTTTTAATTGATTGTAGAAAATACTCTCCTATTTGCATCTTTTGCATTGTTTTCATTAAAAATTGCCAATTCACTCGATCAAAGGCTTTCTCAGCATCTAAAATATAAGCACAGCAGGGATTTGGTTATTCTTTCCCAAATATTTTAGGAATTTAAATATAATCAGTGTGGAGAACATGTATCTCCCCCTTATGAAAGACATGATAGCACACCTCGCTAAAGGGAAAATGGTGTTTAACACACACACCCCTTGGGTGCTACCAATTCAAAGTGCTACCAATTCAAAGTGCTCCCATTTGGGCTACAAGCTCCCCCACAGTGTTTATGCAATTAATACATGAAGTGCTACATGAGCACTTGGTCATATGAAAATGACCCAATGGTGAGAGGACCAATTCACCCTTTCCTTTTTCCAATACAGTTCACAGCCCCAAAATCAGGATGCCAGGGGGATTTTCAAGCCCTAATAGACTCAGGCTGCACTAGGTGCTTGATCAGCCTTACCAAAGTCCTGAAACTGGGGATCAGAGCAAAAAAATTGGCCCACCCAATCCAGTTCAAACAGGTCAACAGGTCCCTAATGGGGGGAGCCTATGCCATCCACCTGACAGAACCAGTGAGACTAGAGCTAATGGATTACCGGGAAGTAATTTGATTCATAATAGCTCCCAAAATGACAAATGCAGTGATACTGGGACTCTCCTGGCTAGACAAGTGGGGACAGACCATCTGGTGGAAAGGGGGTACCCACAGACTTAAGATAGCAAAGGGGCCCAAATCCCTTCCACGCCCACAAGCAAAAACACCACCCAAACAGGGAATCCCCCCAAAAGAGCCCATCAGAACAACTGGCAGCCACATTCGACAAAACCCCAGAGACCAAACAGATCCCAGGGGAATATCAGGATCTTGCAGAAGTATTCAATGAGGCAGAATGCAACATTCTGCCCCTGCCCCACTGTGAGGCAGATTGTGCCATTGAAATCACCCCCGGGGCAAAACTACCAAACCCAAATTGTACGCCATGATGCCCAGGGAAATGCAAGAAATGGGCAAATAAATAGACAGACACCTAGCATGTGAGTTCATCGAGCCAGCCAAGCCACGGGTCCTGGCACCAGTTCTCTTCAAAGAGAAAAAAGACAGAACTATGAGACTAGGTGTGGACTTTAGAGGAATCAATGTGGTATGCATATACAACCTATACCCTTTCCCCCTTTTGAAGGACATGCTATCTCACTTGGCCAAGGGAAAAGTTTTCCCAAACTAGATCTCAGAGAGGTCTATCAAATACGGATCAGAAAAGGAGATGAGTAGAAAAGAGTGTTCAACTGCCCCCTAGGGAGCTTTCAATTCAAAGTGATGCCTTTCAGACTGCAGACAGCCCCAGCAGTGTTCATGCAGTTAATAAACAAAGTGCTGCATGAAGACCTCTACAAGGGGGTCCTCATTTACCTGATTGACATCCTTATTTACACAGAAACTATGAATAACCATATATCCCTGGTTTGATAGGTATTGGAAAAACTTCTGGCAGCCAATTTGTACATCAAGCTATCAAAATGTGAATTCCACGGTGCACGACTAGACTACCTGGGCTACTGAGTGTCAAATGAGGGAATAGAAATGAATCCAGCAAAAATACAAACCATCCTAGGTAGCAATTCCCTCACACCTGCAGACAGCTACAAAGCTTCCAAGGGTTTGTAAACTTCTATAGGCAATTCATCCCCTCCTTTGCGAAGATTGCCAAACCTATGACAGACCTCTTAAAGATGGAATCTAGGAACAAAACTTCACCCGGGACAACCTCTACAGTGGGTCCTAACCTGCCAAAATGCATTCGAGACACTAAAAGAAACGTTTGCAAAGGAATCGGTGCTGAAGCATCCTGACCCCAAGCAACTCTTCGTGACCCAAGCAGATGCCAGCAAAATGGCAATGGGGGTGGTGCTACTCCAAAGAAACAATCAAAGAAACTTACAACCATGTGCCTATACCTTTCACAAGCTCACCAACACAGAGAGATGATGGGCCGCAAGCGAAAAGAATGCTTTTGCAGTGAGATAGGCACTGCTAACCTGGAGACACCTGTTGGAAGGAGACCAGAAACATTCGAAGTCTGGACTGACCCAAAAAATCTGGAGGCTCTCAGGACCCCATGGAAACTATTACCTAAACAAGTCCAATGGGCTCAATATTTCAACCTCTTCAACTTCGTACTAAAGGGCAGAGGAACTTTCTAGCTGATGCCCTCTCCTGCATGACCCAGTACAAATGCGAACAGGAGCGGTGGTGGATGCCATCATTCTCTCTACTGAAATAGCTGCCCAAGTGACCACCAGACAACAATGCCATGACCAGTATGACCAACCAGCAGGCGGCCTAACCACGAGACTCAAAACTGAACTGCTAGCAGACCCCTGGTTCTGAAACAACCAACACATCTTGACAAAAAGAGATGACCTTGCATGGAAGGGGATGAAACTCTACGTCCCATAATCCCTACACCCCCTAATTCTCCAGAAGAGTCATGATGCCAAACCGGAAGGCCACTTTGGATACCTAAAGATGTTACACTTAGCATGGAGGCAGTTCTGATGGTCTGAAATAAAGAAAGATGTGGACAGTTACATGAAAAGTTGCATCATCTGCGACACAATGAAGAGGTGACTGGGAAAAACCTCTGGACTGCTGCAACCAGTAGCAGAGCTGACAAGGCCATGGGAGGTGATCAGAATGGACTTTATGGTAGAGTTGCCGAAAAGTGGGGGAAACATGATGATTTGGACTGTAATAGACCTGTTCTCCAAACAGACACGCTTCATACCCTGCAGTAGACTACCCTCAGCTCCCAAGCTGGCTAAACTGTTCCTGAAGCACATCTACTGCCTGCAGTACCTCAAAGAATTATCTCAACAGAGGGGTCTGGTTCACGACTAAGTTCTGGAGGGAGTTCCTGTGGTCCATTGGATCATCTCAGGGCCTTAGCTCAGCTTTTCACCCAAGCACCAATGAGGGGGCAGAGAGACTGAATGCTATGGTAGAGCAGTACCTGAGGTGCTATGTGAACTATCAGCAATTGGGCAGAACTATCATTCAATTGGGCAGATCTTCTGTCGTTAGCTGAGGTTGCATACAATAATGCTGTTCACAGCAGCACAGCAGCACAGTTCAAAGTAGTGAGCAGCATGGATTTCGTTCCAGTGCCTTAGTATCCAAGAGATCCCCCTTCTTCAGTCAGCTTGACTGACTGGTTGTCAATGCTAAAAGCAACCTGGGAGAATATCAAAAAAGTGCTAGCTAAAGCAGCACAAACCTATAAAAAACAGGCAAATAAACACTGAGCTCCACAACGACCATTCTCGGTGGAAGAGAAAGTTTACCTCTCCACAAAATATTTGAGATTAAGACTCCCTAGCAAGAAACTGGGATGAAAGTTTATGGGACCATTCCCCATAGTAAAGATCATCAACCCAGTCTCAGTGCAACTGAAACTGCCTGACTGCTAGGGAAGATATACTCAGAATTCCATAGTAGCCTCTTAAAACCCATGATCGAATCCACTCTGAGACCACTGCCCCAGGAGCCCTCACACCCTGTTGTCATAGGAGCCAAATGCATACTTTATTCGAGATGGCACAGGAGACAACTCCAGCATTTAGTCAAGTGGAAGGACTACCTCTTGTCAGAGGTATGTTGGGTAAAGAGTAGAAATATCCAGGCTGATCACCTTATAGAAAGATTCCATGAAAAAAATCACAACAAGTCTGGAGGGAGGACATAGCCTTGAATCCTATACTTGTACTCAAATTGTTTTTGCTTGCAGAGATTGCTTTTGAAAAGTGAGGGGAGCTGGATGTCAACTCTCTGTGTTGACATTCCATGCATACAGTCAGCAGAGCCAGATCTCAGATTACAGTAGCTGGGTTAAGATAGGTGTATCTATTGGGTGACATGATTTATGACACAGGCTGAGGGGAGGAAAGGAACAGGGGCAAAGTTCAGAAGCAGATAAAGAAAGCAAATAAATGGCTGCGAATAAATATTGCCTAATGAAGAATGCCTAATGAAGCTATTAATAAATCACGGTTTTTGGAGACTTCTGGGGAGGGGCTGCCGCCGCCGGCAGCTTATCTGAGCTGCCTCCAGAGTTCTGGTTCGTTATCTATTTAATACCTTAGATATCTCTTTTTTCAGGCTAGAAAAAAGCAGAGAGCAGTCGATTCAGTCGGTGAGAATCTTCTTTGAAGTTTGCAGATTTTTTTTGGGCTGTGAACGGAGGAAGAGATTCTGCCAAGGCTGAATCATTTAACTCCGGTCAGATCTTCTCAGCTGTTTTTTACAATACAAGGCAAGTGACCCCCCGCTCAGAACAATCTTTTGAAACTAGGCTATAGAAAATTAACATGAGCAGAGACCAACCTGAGAACTTTTTTTTTGTTTGCTCTATCAAAAATACCAGCTTCAATGTTATAAAAACTCTTTTGAAAAAACTCCTTTGTTTAATGGTTTTTAAAATGGCGATTTTACAGCTTCCGCATTTGTTATAATGATATATTTCCAACTTCTTGGCACAGAATTATATCTCCAACTTCCTGGCACAGAATCAAAGGAATAACCTCATATAAATTAATTAGCTTCACTCCCTCGAAGATCTTTTCTTATCAACTTCTAAAAGTTTACTGAAATTATTTTATCTGAAATCAACGCAAGCAGAGACCAGACTTGAAAATTTTGTTTGCTTTCTTTCTATTATGGCACCGAAATCAAGGTCGGGGAGACGTACTTTTAGCAATATATCTCAAGCATTTGTTACAAAGCCGCAGTCCTTACCTTCTACGCCCCCTACTGGAGATTTGTTAACGAAAGAATTTCTTTTTGAGACTCTTAAAGAATTCAGAGAGGAGATGAAGCAACTTTTTTCAGATTTATGTGATAAGCTTGATGCCAGGATTGCTCAAACAAAGGATGATATGATTGGATTTGTAACAGTATTGACAGATTATGTTGGTGGAATGGAAGATAAGCTGGAGTCTCTGGAGGAAGCCAATGCCAACCTGACATCCAAAATTGAAGTGCTGCAACAGAAAGTTGAAAACGCAGAAAAACAACTTGTTATGACAAATTATAAAAAGACAGAGCTTGCATTAAGAGTTAGGGGATTGCATGAAAACAATCAGGAGAACTTGAAACAGATTTTTTCAGAGGCTTTCAGTCGTTCGGTGGGAAATCCGGGACTCAAATTTGATTGGCAGATCCAGAAAATTTACCGTCATAATTCGTGGGTAGCAAAACAGAGACAGCTCCCGAGAGATGTAATTATATATCTTGCTACAAGAGAATCCAGAAACGCGATGCTACAAGAGTTTTATAATACCAGGCTGCAAATTGATGGACAGGACTTGATTGTTTTCAAGGAAATACCACCTCAAATGTTAAGAGCCAGGAGAGACTATGCTTTTCTAGTTAAAGAACTCAGAAATCGTCAGATACAGTATAGATGGGATGTGCCTTTTGGTATTATAATCACATTCGGTGAGCAAAAATATCGTCTTAACTCTGTATGGGAAGCCCAAGATTTTTACCATAAGATCTTAAAGGCGGAACATCTTGAATCACCTGGACTTGGAGAAAGACAAAGAGAAGGACAAGAGAAACAATGTAACACACAATTACAAAACAGAAAGTATCGTTTTCCCCTTCCGGAAGAGCAGGAGACCAGAGAACAAGGACCCAGTCGTGCTCCTAGACGAATGGGAAAATAAGGTGGATTGCAGCAACATCTATGATCATTAACTATTGATTAAGGAGCCATATATGAACTCATTACAAAAGAGAAAGCAAATGTTTTACTATATCAAACAGCTTTAAAATGATATAATTCCTCTGTAAGAAAATTATATTTAATTAACTGACCCAAAATATTGGCTTAATTTTGAACTTGGTTAACATTCTGTGACTTTTGTTTTGCATAAAATGATATAGTTGTATACTGAGGAAGAGACATTAAGGTTGAACGAACTGATGTTGATTTTTTTTTTTTTTTGGAAGATATATTGTATGGGATCTAAAAAGACTTAATGGATAATTTTGAATTTTCCTTTATATAAATTACTGATGACTTATTTTCCAGGGTGGAGGGCGGAGATCGTGGTGGCTCTCTTGGATCGCAGCCCAATTTGGATGGAGTTGGGAGGGGTGGTGTAGATGGGAGGGTAGTGGAGGTTGAATGAGAGCTTACTTTGAGATGGAACTGTAAAAATTGCTATCTGAATATACTGCTTGGAAGGATACATCCAGGGAGTTTGCAGGAAGGCGGAGCATATATGAGAGGAGTACGGATGAATATAAAATATATGTATGTGTATGTATATGGGCGTGTATATATATGTGTGTATATGGATGTATATGGATACAGATAGAGGCAGGGACGAGAAGAGCTGGAAGAGGAAACCGAGAGAAGAACTTGAGATGTGTTTAAATTGTGTCAGAGAGGAAGGAAGCATAAAAGGGACAAATTAAGGGTTTGGAAATAGATAGATATTTAGATAAAGGGATAAGGCCCCTAGCTAGAGAAAAATTCTACTTGGTTAACTTACTTGGTTTTAATATATGTTGAAATCCTGCAGGTAATTAACTAATTAAGATTAGGAATGATGTAAACCGCTTAGGTTTTTTTTCTTTCCTTTTTGTTTAATGATAAGAAGCTGAGCTCAATGTAGAGAGTTTATTGATTTTCTTTCTTTTTTTTAGTACTTTTTTCTTCTATTCTTTTCCTTTTTCTTTTCACTTTTAATTTACTTAGGTTTTTTTTTAAGATTAATCTTTTATTACATTTTCATTTTCCTTTATACAATCACTTAAATACTGTGCAGTTAAAAAAAAAGCAATAAACAACTCATAACACTTCTATCCTACATACACCCTTCCTTCTACCCCTCCAATTTTCATTTCTCCCTTCCAACAATCCCCTCTTCTACTTCCCCTCCCCCTCAGCCATTCCTTTCTCCCCTTCCCACCATCTCACCCTCCTTACATTCCCCTCTCACTCCCTCTTAATTCCCCCCTCTTCTTTCCCTCTACACCTCGCTTCGGTGTATTTCTAGTATTCATTGGTCTATTTGTTTTGTACTAAAACAAAAGAAAAATAAAAGAAGAAAGAAGAAAAGAAAAAAAAAGAAAAGAAAAAAAGCAACAGTATCCAAGTGCATTCATTATTCTGAAAATTGAGTCTATATTTCCACCCTCCCCCCCATCCACCCCCTAAACCCCCCTCCCTGACCCCCTTCCGACTTCCCAGATCCCATTCCCGGCATCGTTCTTTATCAAGCAAAGTCTGGAGTATATTGAAACCAAATAGATTAGAAGTTACAAAATAAAAAAAATAAAAAAAAAGAACAAAAAAGAAAAGAATAATAAAAAGAAAAAAAGGGGGGGAAACCCCCCCCAAGAAAGAGAAGTCAATAAACTCTCTAACATTAAACTCAGCTTCTCATTATTTTTAAAATCTTAAACAATGTCTTTACCCGCTTCCGCATATAAATTTTATACCTCCCATCCTGCTTTTACCCGTGTCCACATATATATTTTATCCTCATCCATTGCTCCTCTCATATTTACTCCACCCTCGTGTAGACTCTCCAGATAATCTTTCTTAATCTTGTATTCAAATAACAATTTATACAAAAATCAGCTTACATTCTGGATCAAGGTAATCTAATTGAACTTTCACTACCCTTCCATCTACCCCATGCCACCCAACTCCATTCATCCCAAACCACAATCCAAGAAAACTACGATCTCCGCTCTCCTCGCCCCAAAGAATAGATCATGCGCAGTTTAAATTAAGATTCAAACAAGTCTTCTATAAGTCCCATACAATATATGTCCAAATTCAGCACCGCTTCTTTCAATCTCAATATCTCTTCATCGGTATACAGCTTTGTCATTTTATACCAGACAGGAGTCCTGAAATTTTATTCAGATTAAAAATTTAAGAAGTATTTTAAAGGCATAGCTGTATCTTTATTCTTTACTCTTCTGCCCTTCCGGAAGGGGAAAGCAACACCCTCCGCCTTGTAGCCACGTGTCCCGCTGCTTATCTTCTCCTTCTCCTTGTCTTTCTCCAAGTCCGGGTGAATCAGGAAGTCCCGCCTTCAGAGTTTTGTAGTAAAAATCTCGGGCTTCGCAAACAGAATTGAGACGATATTTTTGGTTCTCAAATGTGACTGTGATACTAGATGGCACTTCCCATTTATATTGTATCTGAGAATTTCTGAGTTTTTCAGTTAAGAAAGTGTAGTCTCTCCTTGCTCTTAATATTTGAGATGGTATTTCTTTAAAAACAATCAAGTCCTGTCCATCGATTCGCAGCCTGTTATTGTAGAACTTCTGTATTATCGCATTTTTGGATTATCTTGTGGTGAAATATATAATTATGTCCCTCGGAAGCTGTCGTTGTTTTGCTACACATGAATTCTGGCGATAAATTTTTTGAATTTGCCAATCAAAGTTAAATCCCGGACTTCCCACCAAACGTCTGAAAGCCTCAAAAAAGGTCTGTTTCAAATTCTCCTGTTCCTTTTCACGCAATCCTCTGACTCTTATTGCAAACGCAGTCTTATTGTAATTTATCATAACGAGTTGTTTTTGAGCATTTTCAACTTCCTGTTGTAACGTTTGAATTTTAGATGTCAAATTAGAATTAGCTTTTTCCAAAAGTTCCAATTTGTCCTCCATTTCAGAAACATAGTCTATCATAACAGTCATAACTCCAATCATATTTTCCATTGTTTGAGCAATCTTGGCATCCAGTTTATCATATAAGTCCGATAAAAGTTGTTTAATTTCCTGTCTGAACTCTTTAAGGGTTTCAAAAAGAAATTCTCGCGTTAAGAGATCTCCAGTAGAGGGCGTGGGAGGCAAGGGCAGCGATTTTGTAACAATTTCTTGAGATGTATTATTAAGGAAACGCTTAGACTGCTTCGATTTGGGAGCCATTATAAAAAACGCACAAACAAACAAGCAAACAAACAAAGTCTCTGCTCCCCTCGGTTTTAAATGGGATACTATTTATAGACTTTTAACAGTTAATAAGGAGAAGTCTTCAGGAGAATAGAGCTGATTGAGTGTGTCATATATCAAACGCAGAAGCTATAAAATCGCCATCTTGTAACGCAGCTGGATAAGAAAGCCTTTTACAAAATTGAAGCTGGTATTTTGAATAGTAATAAGAAAAAAAATTACGACTTCAAGTTAATATTTGGTTTTGAAGCCATTTCAAAATTTATCTGCCTGCAGTTAGTAAAACTATATTGCCTGAATATGCAGCTTTAAGTAAAGAGGCTGAGTTCCCCTTTTATTTTGAAGTTTAAGGCTTGGCAAAACTTTCAGTGAGTAAACATTGTAACAAGACCGTTCAGCAGATTCATCACCATTTAACTTCCAGATAAGCAAAGTTAATGAAGGAGTAAAATTCTTGTAGAAATGAAACTAATTAAAAAGCTTCTGCTGGCCTATTGTGAAACCAAAACATATGATAAGCAATCTCTTTTGTTTTGAATTCTTGTGAGAATCAACAAAAAGTGTTCATTATTACCGGAGAAACCAGCCTGCTCGGCGCCATTTTAAAAGCCTCTAAGTAAATAATTTTTCGGAGGAGAAAAAGAAAAGAAGCTAAAATGTTGATAAACAATTATTGTCCACGGAAACAGATTCAGCTCGTGATAAGATTAAATCAAACAAAACTTTGAACTGAGTGGGGGAGACCTACTTTGTCCTGCACAAGGCAGTTTGAAATTCCCAGCACGGACAGCCGTTCTGCCTTGGGCTAGCCCCCCTTTCCCTGCAAGCACAAAAGCTGCAAAAATCGAAGAGCATTTGCCAGCAAAACAATTTCTTCTTTCCTTCTTGCCTGAAGGATAAGAAAACCTGATAAGACGTCAGATGGAAGATCCTCTAAACAGGTACATAGCCAGGAATTCGGAGGCAGCTGATTTTTTTGCTGCCACCACCAGCAGGCTCCTCCCAGGAAGTTACTTAGTTTTAATATACTCGAGACTGTGTTTGATAAAAAGCTACACCGGGTATGGGATTTGGGAAGTCGGAAGGGGGGAAGGGAGGGGGGATTATAGGGGGGAGGGGGGAGGGGGTAATATAGTTTATGTTAATCTTTAGAACAACAAGAATGCACTTGTATACTGTTGCCTTTTTCTTTTCCTTTTTTTAATTTTAGTATAAAATAAGAAGCCGAATACATCGATGGATAGTAGAAATACACCGAAGTGAGGAGTAGAGGGAAAGAAGAGAGAGGGGTAGAGAGGGAGTGAGAGGGGAATGGAAAGAGGGTGAGATGGAAGGGAGGGGGAGAAAGGAACGTTAGAGGGGGAGGGGAAGTAGAAGAGGGGAATGTTGAAGGGGAGAAAAGAAAGTTGGAGGGGGGAGAAAGAAAGGTTATGGAGAGTTGAAGCGCTATGTTGGTTTTGTATTTTGGAATATAAGAAGAGTTGTTTTTATTGCTTAATGTTATATGGCCTTAATCATGCACAGTATATAGGTGATTGTATAAAATGAAAATGAAAACGAAATAAAACTTTTTTTTAACACAAAATAAATCACGGTTTTTGTATCAAGACTTTAGCTCGCTTATTATGAATCAGAAATGGCATTGTTAGGAAATTTTACATCTGGGCTGTTCTAAACAAACTTCTCTCCACCAAACTTGGAAGTCAGTTAGTACCTGCTGCCTTAAAACTTTTTGAGGCCAAAACATTGGCACAAAGTCTTTATGGGGCACAAACAGGAATCCTTGCAATGAGAGACTTGCTAGAAACCATACAAACTAAATTCCTGCAAGTCATCTTAGCTGCACCCAATGGAACTCCAAATGCCCAGTTAAGAATTGAGACAGGCATGCCTCAAATTCAGGTAAGAGCCTGGAAGATGATGATCATTTATTGGCTTAAAATACATTTCTTTCCAGGGGGACTGTTCCCACTAGTGTTGACTGACAATTTCCCTTCCCCCTAAAAACAGGCAATTGATCACAAGCTGGACTCTTATGGGCTCTCACCATTATGCTTAATGTCCCTAGGCTTTGAGCAAGCAAAGCAAGTAGTAATTAATAGAATGAGGACAAGAAGAACCAAAAAGGTTGCTTCTCCACAGTAGGAACAGAATCAAACAGGGTGTGTGGGAATCTAAATGACCTGATCTTCCCAAAACAAAGAATAGCTTTCTTCAGAGCCAGATTTAACATTCTTCCTTCAGCACTCCTCCAGGGCAGGTAAAAGAGAACACCTATAGCAGAACGGGTTTGTATATGTGGTAAAGGAGAAGTGGAAGATAATTCACATGTTCTATTACACTGCGAGCTATACAGAGCTTGTAGGTTTGCACATATTCCCCCCTTATTAGCGAGATTGCCAGGGAGGGCAGACAATTTTTATCTAGGCTTTCTCCTCCAGGATACTAAACCGGTTACCACGTATGCAGTGGCAAAGTTCTGTGCTGCTGCAATGTCCATAAGAAAAAAATTGGCTACAGAAGTATAATACCATCTTGTACCAATTATCTGGACATACCTCTAACAATCTTTGGACCATTATGTAATTATCCACTTTTAATGTCAATACTTTTAAATTATATTTTAATGATAGTATTTTTTAATATAGTGCAAAAACTAAAGTGTATTGCTAGTCTTTGACCGTAATAAAGATTTTACTTACTTACTTACTCCACCAAACTTTATGCTAAACTCTCTAAGTGTGAATTCCACCAAGAAAAAAAACCAATTATTTAGAGTATCGCATTTCACACCAAAAGTTCAGGCGGTAATTGATTGAGAACCACCCTGCACACATAAACAGTTACAAAGCTTCCTGGGATTTGCTAACTTTTACCGCCAGTTTATCCCCGCTTTCACTTAGATTATAGTTATAGTTTATTGGTCTTGTATGCCGCCCACTCCCAAAGGACTCTGGGCGGCTTACAATAAAAAGGGGAAGGGGATAAATAGACAAAACAACAATTTTAAATACACAACATTCATAGTTACCATGGGGCTGGATACTTCAACAGCCTCCCGGCCTGCCGGAGCAGCCAGGATTTAGTGGCTTTGCGGAAGGCTGGGAGAGTAGTAAGGGTCAAGATTTCCACAGGGAGCTCATTCCAGAGGGCTGGAGCTGCAACAGAGAAGGCTCTCCCCCGGAGGGGTTGCCAGCCAACATTGGCTGGCAGATGGAATCTGGAGAAAGCCTAGTCTGTGCGATCTGATCAGTCTTTGGGAGGTAATTGGCAGGAGGCGGTCTCTCAGGTACCCAGGTCCGATGCCATGTAGGGCTTTATAAGTAATGACTAGCACCTTGAAGTGAGTCCAGAGACTAATGGGTAGCTGGTGCAGCTCATGGAGGATAGGTGTAACGTGGGTGTACCTAGGTGCACCCACAATCGCTCGCGCGGCTGCGTTCTAGACTAGCTGAAGTCTTCGAACGCTCTTCAAGGGCAGCCCCATGTAGAGCGTGTTACAGTAATCCAGTCTTGAGGTCTGCTGGGTCCAGAGAAGATTGACCTCCCCATCACCAAGCTTTTAAAAATGAAGGGGAAGGGTAACCCAAAACCAAAGCAGCCTTTGAACTGGACAATGGAATTTCAAGCTGCATTTGAAAAACTTAAACAACTGTTTTCAGCAGAGCTAATTCTAAAGCACCCAAACACAGAGGAAACCATTAATCATATAAGCAGATACCAACGATGTGGCATCTAGGGGTGGTCCTGCTTCAGAAAAATGAACAAGACCAATTACAATCATGTGTTTACACATCCAAAAAGTTGAATGAACAAAGGTCGGCCATTTTGGAGAAAGAAGCTTATGCAGTTCAGTGGGTGCTTTTAACCTGGAGGCATTTCCTAGAGGGGAGTAAGATCCCTTTTGAAGTCTGGACTGATCATAAAAAATTAAGAAGTCCTAAAGACCCCAAGAAAACTTTCCCCAAAACAAGTATAATGGGCTCAGTACTTTAAATAGTTTGAGTTTACACTCAGATATCTCCTCAGGGGAAAAATCTTTCTGGCAGATGCACTATCCAGAAAACTGCAATACAATAGTATGAAGCCAGACGTAATCAAACCCATAGTACAAAACAATCAACTAGTCACTAAAGTAATCACCAGATCCCAGGCAAAATAAGAAAAATTGATGGACAATGACACCACTCAAACTTTTAAATAGGTTTGACCACCAATGAATGGTTTTTGAACCACAAATCCAGCTGCCTGATGAAAGATAACTTAGCTTGGGTGGGAGGGAAGTTGTATGTTCCGACTATCCAAGGACTGTGTTTGATGGCAAGATGCCATGACTCCAAATTAGCTGGACACTTTGGTTTTGTGAAAATTTTACACCTAATTAAAAGACAATTTTGGTGGCCATCACTAAGAAAGGACAAAGAGAGCTATGTAGCTAGCTGTCCTATTGTGCGACACTTAAAGATGTCAAGGAAAAGTCCCAGATCTTTTACAGAAGGTAGCTGAAGCTTCAGCACCCTAGAGAGAGATTGTTATGGACTTCATTGTAGAACTGCCAGAAAGTGCAGGGTGTGCTGTCTTTTGGGTCATAACAGACTTGTTTTCTAAACAGGCACATTTTATACAGTGCCAAACAATCCCAACTGCCAAAAGCCCAACCAAGTTTTTCCTGATATACATTTATTGTCTTCATAGAGCCCCGCAGAGAATCATCTCCAACAGAGAGGTCCAATTCATCTCCAAATTTTGGAGGGCATTTTAAAACTTACTTGGCACTGCCCAGGGGTTGAGCTCTTTGCACCAGGTGCCTACTAATGGTCAATATGAGAGGACTAACTCAGTAATAGAATAATATCTAAGATGTTTTGTTAATTTTCAACAGGATAACTGGACTGAACTTTTACCTTTTGCTGAAGTAGCATTCAATAACTCTGTACACTCAAGTACTGGTTTTACCCTTTTTAGAGTAGCAACAGGCCAGGACTACCTACAGAAGAACCCATTACCCCCTCACTTAAGGAGTGGATGGATACTTTACAAAACGCATGGCCAGTAGTTAGATTAGCTTTAAAGGAAGCTAGAGAGGCTTTTAAAATTCAAGCTGGCAAGGAAAGAATGGAACCCAAATCTTTCCATGTTGGAGATAGAGTATTCTTAGCTACAAAATTCCTGAAATAATTACAACCATAAAAGAAATTAGGGCCAAATTTCATTGGACCTTTCCCTATCATTAGGGTCATCAATCCAGTAACAGTAGAACTACTCCTTCCAAAGACACTCAGGCAAGTCCATCCAGTATTTCAAATTAGTTTACTCAAATGAGAAGTAATCTCATCACTCAGACCACCTGCACCTACAACACCTGTTCCCATCATGATAGAAGATGAACAACACTTTGAAATCAAAGAAATCCTTGACTCTAGGATCCAGAGGGGAAAACCCAATACTTAGTTGCTTGGAAGCATTTACCCTCATCCCAAAATGAATGGGTAGCTAAGCACCATGTTAGGGCCCCTACCTTACTGAAAAAAATTCACTCCCAATACCCTAACAAACCTTGTTAAAATACTATGATGGAATTTTTGTTTCTATCTTTTCACAGATGGATCTCTCCGTTTTCTAAAGAAGGCAACATGTCAGATCCCTAAAAGTGATACTGCCATTCAATTGAGAGAAGGGGGGGGCCTTGGATTTGATTTATTAGCAGTGCCTGTGACAATTGATATTTTACAACTTGTTTCCTGGTGCCAAAGCACCCTTAGATCTCATCTTTTGGGGAATGTTTTTGATGGCCATGAGGGATGGTTCACTTTAATGTCTAGCAGAAGATAGCCATGAGAATATATGCTTATCTGGTTCTCAGGGCAGTTGGTAAAGGAACCACTTTCAAACTTGTGTATTGGCTAAAATCTGCATTCTGACTAATGGGAGGGGTCTTGCCTAAGTGAATTCAGATGTTGCTTTGAACCTATTGTTTTCACTTCTGATTAATAAAAGCTTCCTTTTGAAATTCTTCATTTCAAGAGTCTTCACTTTCTTAAGTTAGAAGGAGAGGCAATCCTTACAGCACCGTCTTAGGCCAAGTACTCTTCAATATCTTCATAAATGACTTAGATGAGGAAATAGAAGGGGAAGTGATCAAATTTGCAGATGACACTAAAATGACAGTGATAACAGCTGCACTCCTGTCTTTGCATTGGAGTACCATTGGATGCTGATTAAGTGCTGGTATTGAGGAGCTGCAGTGCTAATGGTGGGAGTAAGAAGGTATTGTTAACAAAATCAAATACATGTGATAAGCGTAAATTCTCTGGTGGAAGAGGGTCTTGGAGAAGAGTTATTGGCTAAGCTTCATATGGCAATTTGAGATGGAGACCTCTGCTTCAAAATGTCTGTAATTTAGGTCCAAACTATTAGAGGTGGTCATTGACTTACTGCTGGTCATTTAATGACCATTCAAAGTTATGATGACTCAGAAAAGGTACTTTATAACCCATAAAGCACTTTGGGTCATCATAAAATATCCCTGTGCAGCAGTGGTGGGTTTCAAAATTTTTTGGAACCTCTTCTGTAGGTGTGGCCTGCTTTCCGGGTCCATTGGTGGAACCTCTTCTAACTGGTTCAGTAGATTTGACGAACCAGTTCTACCGAATAGGTGTGAACTGGTAGGAACCCACCTCTGCTGTGCAGTCATGTGATTGCGATCTGGGTACACGGAAACCTATTCACACATACGACCAGTTGTCAAGCAAAAATGTAATTGCAATCTTCACTGCCAGCTTTTCCAGAAAGACAATGGGGAAATTGGCTTGGAAGATTGCAAGCTGCTGCTGCCTGCCAAGAGGACTCTCTCTTTCTCTCTTGTGCCTGGAATCTGCAGCTAAATACCAACAGGAATTGAATTCCTTCACTGCACCTCACTGAAGGTATTCCTTTCCACACATGGAAAAGAGATGACATTTTTCTGTGGGGTGCAGAGATGGAGCTAGATCTTCATGATCTGATCTTCATTTTTACACCCCACCAAAGGTGTTTCTTTTCACACATGAAGAAGCAATACACTGAAATACTTAAATCATCCTTATCCTCACCATCAACAGGATTAGGTTGCAGGCCTTACTAACTTTGAACATGAACATTTTAAAAAAGAAAATCCATTATCAGGCCCATTCTATAGAAAAAAATGAAACACTGCAGCTTAGAAGAAATATATTTTCTATTTAGCTATTTCAATATTATTGGGTTTTTTTTGAACCACTGTGCCTTTTAATAATTGTTTCTATATATTGTGACAATGCTATTGTAAACTGCCAATAAACAAATTAATAAATATATAAAGAAAGAAATCCATACACTTGCACAACCATTTGGGTTTTTTAATGAGGAAATTAGCAGGTTCCCATGCCTGAACTTTTTTTATGTAGCTTCTCCTCTTCATTAAGACTGAGAAGGCAGTGATAGGAGCATATAGAAAGAATTTCCAAAGCTACTCAGATGACCTGGGGTGCAAAAGGCAGTGTAGAATCTATCACATGAATGCTTTTCCTCCATCCCACTGTGGCTCCAAGCAGGGTTCCAGGAGAGCTGCTCATAAATTTGAAGAGGAAAGAATTTCTGGAATTCTTGTAAAAAAGATACAACTAGTTATTCTTGTTATAGTTTGGGGTTCCTCTTAGGCTAGGTACATATGTACCAAATAATGTCCAAAGTAATTGTTTCAATTCAGTGGAAATACCAGGTCCAGGAAGGTCTGCAACTGTGTTTAAACTCTCCATTTAATTCACTGAGTTATCACAAAGGTGTTTTCACAAGGGACACTGCATTTTGAACAGAAATATGACTGTGAAAGTGAAATGTTTTCAATAGTAAGAAAATGTTTTTCTAACCCTTCCAAGTGGTGCTACTAATGAGATGGGGACCGAAATGGAGATGGAATTGATAAAGTGGTTAATCTGATTGTGTTGCTGCTGCCAGAGGAGGCATTGGGTTTTATGGCTTTTATGTTGTGGATTTTTAATATTGCAAGCTGTTCGGAATCACCAAGGTGTGAGTTAGGCAGTTATACAAATTTGTTTAAGAATTCTATTAAGTTCTGTTCTGTTTCATTCTGTTGCATTCCAATCCATAGTGTTGTCTGTGCTTTTGGAACTTCAATAATGTATCCCAGTGAAGGGAATCACTTTGAAGAGTAAAATAGAGATCTCCAGTCAGTTTTTAGTCTATTACATACATGTAATCAGGAAATCCAATTTTTCTGAAAGCTAGTATGATCAGTGAATGTATATATTCTATATATTCTTTTTATCTATGAATAGAATAGGGAATCAAATAGTCTGTTGAAAATAAAGAATAATAAGATTTATCAATTGCTGCATAAACGAAAAAAAAATCTAGTTTCCATCATTGTGTGAAGATTAAAAGAAATGGGTCACTGATCTAATCCAATGTAATTTTTCTTATGTTTACATATAATTATGGAATTATCATTGAATACTGAAATAAAATTGATGTTCTCTTGCTTAGATGCCAGTTAAAGATTTAGCTTTCCTGCTTTCCAAAAAGTTGCACAATTCTAGATGAATTTTACCTAGGCATTGTGGATGCAATTCATCTTTTCTGTCTTCTGTTTTCAATAGAATTTTTAAATCAAGCACATTTCTGTCTTTGACAACATTCAGCATAGTAAGAAAGTAATCAGAGCAAGGATATCTTCATAAACAAGCATGCATGAATTTGTGCATAATGGCAAGGAGCAAAAATCTAATAATATATGTATATTATTTAAATTAAACCACAGTAAATACCACAGACTCAGCTAAAATGGAACATTATAAACTAGCCTCATTTTGGATTAAGGTAACAGAAAGTGATGATATCACAATTTCCATTACAACTAAAAGATACAAATAATATATTTCTAAGATTAACTATTGTGATTAAGCTTTCTAAGAGGACATGGTAATGAGAATACTTTAACCTTCTTGGGACACAGTACAGATTGTGCAGGGAGAATTAGAGGGTGGGAGCACAATGTATCTGGTTTTCTGGCTCTTAAAAGGATTTTGGTATGACATCAATCACATTATTATCCTGGACTACCTGGCAGGTTTGGAGTATTTGTGTTGTGGTCAGCCGGCAGCCTGCAGAGCTGGCAGCCAAGTCAGAGAGTGAGGAGGTTGGGGAGGAACATGGGCCAGCCCTGGAGTCTGGGGAAGTCTTGGATGAGGGCTCTGTGTGAGAGGCACAGGGGTCCTGGGCCATCTGGGAATTATGTGCTACCTCCGGAGTCTCCAGAGTCAGACAGCAGTGAGGTAGAGGAACAGGCGCCTTCTGTGCGTGCATGCACAGAGCTGCCAGAAGGCAAAAACAGTTAAGACAGAAGGGACGACTCGGGAGTAAGGCTTGGAGATGATTGGCCCCTCCCATAGGAAATAAAGGAGGAGTAAAGGCATATGAGCCTTTGCAGGAAGCAAAGTTCATGCTGGTCAGTTTACCTTCTGAAGCTCCATTCTGACTCTTTGCTCCATGTGGCCTTGCCAAACTAATTGCCAATTAAGTTTTTGGAAATGTTGCCAGGGAGATAAAGGTGGGTGCTTATCAGCCTTATCCCAAAGGACTTTGGCAGCCTACTGTAGGACTCACTACAACTATTTGGGACCCATTATGGGATATGAATGAACATAATTCACAGTCTTTGAAATAAAAAGAGGTTTGGGGGGACTAAGTGTGTTTGTTCTATTCCTTATTATGTTAAATCCAGAAATTAATGCTTGGGAATCTGTAGTGCTGATTTTGTAGTTTTACCAGATTGACGAGGATAAATTAGATATTGATATATACCTTTCCCTTAGATATATAGAACTTTATCTTCCCATGTAATGGCTGAGTATGTACTGTATTTTTTCTATACTATATGCACCTACCAAAAAGGTAGGTGCATCCAAAGTCGCACATCCGCGACTATAGGATGCACCTACCTTTTGGGGGGAGGAAAACAAGAAAAAAATGCCTTTGCCTCCCAGCATCCATTTGGTATTCATCTGACCCATTTGCCACAGCCCATTTGGCCCGCTGCCCATTTGTTGCTGCTGCGGTCCATTTGGCATGGCCCATTCACTGCTGCTTGTTTGCTGCTCTCCATGGCTCATTCGGCATAGCCCATTCACCTCCTCCCATTTGCCACATCCTGTTCACTGCCACTATTTGGCACAGCCCATTTGGCAGAGCCCATTCGCTACTGCTGTGGCCCATTTGGTTTGCCCCATTTGCCACCGCCAGTCCCCACTGCCTGGAATGGGCCTAAAATGTGACACACAGAGGCCAAAAATGTGGTGTGCAGAGGTTGAAAGTGTGACGCGCAGAGGCCGAAAACAGTTGAAGGGTGGGGCCCGTGGGTGGGTGGGACTTCGGCAACATTCAGTGTATAAGATGCATCACAGGGAGTATGTCTTATACTTAAAAAAAACAGTAATGCAAAATTAAGCAAGCAATTATTTTAGTTACTGAAGGATTATGCTTGGGTTAATGGGGGTGGGGGAGGAGTTGTTGCCCTATTCTTGAGATACCAGTATAGAGTAGGATGACATTTCTCAGCTTTCTCATTTCAAAGCCTTGAGAAATACATATTCCTTAGTTTGGAAAGGTGTCTTTACCACCTGCTATAAACAACTACTTCTTTACTTTGATAGTTTCATTTTTGATAGTAATAGATGAAGCATTCCAGGCATAAGGTAAGAATAAGTTGTTCTTGGTAAAGTTCAGGGAAATGAAACCATTAAAAAGGAGGGTAATGATGGATCAGCACCTTCTATAAGCTAGTCAGAAACTCCCATAGAATGCAAACCTAACTGTAATGGTACAGTTTTGATGGCTTTGGGAGCATCACCCTCCTTTACAATGGCTTCATTTAACAGTTCATGCAGTACCTTCAATTCTCTGGGGTTCCCTGACTGGCAAAAGGAGTGTTATGGAATCTTCAGTATTCATGACTAGGCTTTGCTCTTTCACGTTATTTATTGTGCAAATTTCTTATTCTGGCTTGGAGTAAAGGCTTAAGTAGTCATACTCTGTGAACTTTGCTTATGAACCTCTGATTTGTCCCTAACCTCTGATCCATGGATCAGCACCAGTTTGCAGCATGCCAGAAACAGTGCTGTGCAAACAAGCAAAGTCCCATCTAGGGATGCAGGCAGAACATTAAACCACTCCCTCACTGGTCAGTGGAAAAACCTCTCTCCACAAAACCAGTCCTTGGTGCCCAAAAGATTGGGGGCCATTGCAATAGAATATGTGACCCAATTCCGTTGGACTGGAGACAGAGCAATTCAGGATTATATTTGATATTGTGACTTTTAGCCTTTTCTATCCCACTAATATACATCCATACAAAAAGTGCTGGGCAATGAATGAGGTGCACATGTTTATGATGCCCAACTAGATTGATTTGTTACACATCCAATTCCAATTTAGTTGGCTGAACATTAAATTCATAAAAATTGAGCACTCTTGGAATAAGTATTATGTTCAGCTCTATTGTGGACGGGCTTATATCATACTGAAACAAGTCCACATTCTAAATACTTTTTTTTAAATTTTATTTTATTTTTGTTACATAGACAACATAATCACATAACAATAGAAAAAGAGAGGCAGAGGGAAAAGAGAAACCCCCCCCCACACACACACAAAAAGGGAAAAAAAAACCATCATCCCATACAGTATGTCATTTGATTACAGGTGCATCCCTACTACGTTTCCCCCCATACACACACTCCGTATCTCTCTGTTATATATTTAATAGACACCACAATAACCTAGGGTTTAAAAAAAGAGAGAAAAGACCCAAAAAAGGGTGGGGGAACCATCATCACATGCAGCATGTTGTTTGGTTACAAGTGTTTTAACATCTGCATCTTCAAATAATATTTACCGTCTCAAATGTTTCATCTAATATAACTAAAGGCCTCATTTTCATTCTACAATATATATTCAGTTAACATTAGCATTATTTTTCCCCAGAAAGTATACTTATATTTATTGTTAACCTTGCATTTCATACCTTCAAACAGAGATCTTATTCCTTCATTTTTCAACAAAGCATCGCTGCCTATATATACCAGTTTTCATTTGTTCCCCTATTAGAATTGCTTATCAGCAGCGAAATATCATTATAATAAGTTCTTAACCTTATACATTATATCACCAGACCTTATATTAATTCTTCATTGTGTCATTGTTAGATTATTTCACAGCATAATTATATCATCATTTACTTTCTTCAATTAAAGCATAAGTATATCATTTTTCATTTCCAAAGTTTTTTTTCCCCCTAGCCACCGATAAAACAAATCCCATATCTTATAAAATTGTTCATCCTCTTGCTCTCTAATTTCAAATGTCAATTTACTCATTTCAGCACAGTCCATTATTTTTCGGATAACTTCTTCCTGTTTTGGTATTGTTTCGTTTTTCCAGTTTTTTGCAAATACAATTCTGGCTGCTGTTAACACATTTACAATCAGATATTTTAAGTCTTTGTTGTAGATTTCTGGTATGATCCCCAATAAAAAGACCTCTGGTTTAAAGTCTATTTGTTTGTGTGTCATTTTCTCCAACCACATGTGGATTTTAGTCCAGTATCTTTTAGCTTCAGTGCAAGTCCACCACATGTGGTAGTATGAGCCAGGTATCTGGTGACATTTCCAACACTTTTCTGATTTATTCTTGAACATTCTTGCGATTCTGGTCGGGGGTAAGTGCCACCTGTAAAACATCTTATACAAGTTTTCTCTATATGCAGTAGACATTGTCATTTTGTAATTTTGAGACCACAATTTCTGCCAATTCTCTAAGTCAATCCCATACCTAAAGTTTTTTTCCCCAGGCTATCATAGTTTCTTTAACTTGTTCTTCATGCAATTTAAACTCCAATAAATATCCATATAGTTTTTTAATTACTTTTTCATCAGTGCCTGTTAAAATTTTGTCTAACTCAGTCATTTTATTATAAAGACCTTTAGTTTTTCTATCTTCATTATATCTAGATTGTATCTGTACATATGAATACCAGTTCATTTCCATCCCTTCTTGTTTCAACTCTTGAATAGATTTGAGCTCACCCTCTGTATTCAATAATTCTATATATCTAACTGTTTGTTCCTTTTTATATATTATTGGATATGAAAATGCTTCAATTGTTGATATCCAGACTGGAATTTTCAAATAGTGTAATCTTTTAACGTTTTCCCAGTTTAACAACAACGCGTCCCTTATATAATGTCTTCTAAAGTAACCATATGATTTAGTTCCCTTATACCATAAGAAAGCATGCCATCCCAACAGTAAATCGTGACTTTCTACATTCAATAATCTAGAGTTTTTTAATGATATCCATTCCTTAATCCACATCAAGTTTGTTGCCTGATAGTATATCTCCCAATCAGGTAGCCCAAATCCTCCTCTAGATCTAGCATCTTGTAGTAATTTAAGTTTTATTCTAGCTTTTTTCCCTTGCCAAATAAATTTCAAAATTATTTTATTTAGATCTTGAAAAAAGTCCTTACCCAATCTGATTGGGATTGTCTGAAACAGGTATAGAATTCTAGGTAGAATGTTCATTTTAATTGTAGAAATTCTTCCCATCATTGATAAGTGCAAATTTTCCCATTTCTCCAAGTCAATTGCTATTTTTAAGTTTAAGTCTGGTATAGTTATCCTCTTTAAGAGTGCTACATCTAGGTGATAAATGTATCCCCAAATATTTAACCTTACTTGTATTTTCAATCTGCAACATTTCTGACAGCTCTTTCTTTTGTGTTGCTGGGATATTCTTCGTCGTGATCTTTGTTTTATCTTTGTTTATTTTCAAGCCTGCTACTTTTCCATATTCCTCTATTCTTTCTAGCAATTTGGGTGCTGTTTCTAATGGATCTTCAAGAATAAAAACTAAGCCGTCTGCAAACGCTTGTAATTTATACTCTTCTCTCTTAATTTTCATTCCTCTTATTTCTTCTTCTTCTCTGATCTTTCTTTTTAAGACCTCTAGTGTTAGGACAAAAAGTAGTGGTGATAGTGGGCAGCCTTGTCTCGTACCTCTCTTTATTTCAATCGGATCTGTTAGTTCTCCATTTACCATTATCTTTGCTGCTTGTTTCTGATATATCATTCGTATAGTTTGAGTAATTTCTTGCCAAAATTCATCTGCTCCAGTTGCAAAAACATAAATTGCCAATTCACATTGTCAAAGGCCTTCTGCACATCGAGGAACATCAGTGCCATTTGCTTTTCAGGATGGGCCTCATAGTATTCCAAGGTATTCAAAATCATTCTCATATTGTCTTTAATTTGTCTTTTAGGTAAGAAGCCATTTTGATCTGAGTGGATGAAGCCATTTAAATATTTTTTAAGTCTCTCAGCTAGTATAGATGCAAATAGCTTGTAATCTGAATTTAATAAGGAGATTGGTCTATAATTCTTGATTTGTGTTAGATCAGTCTCTTCCTTGGGTAGTAATGTGATATACGCTTCTGACCATGACTTCGGTATTTTGCTCTCAGACATCACTTCATTCATGACTTGTGGGAGTGGGAAGGTCAGTGTTTCTTCAAATGTTCTGTAGAATTCCACCAGTAGTCCATCTGCTTTCCCGTTGTTTTGTTTTTTAAGTGCCTCTGTTAGCTCCATCATTGTTATTTTACTTTCTAACATTGTTCTAGTTTCGTCTGGTACCTGGGGGAGATTGGCATCTTGTAAGTACTTTTTAACTCATCCCTCCTCCACCTTCTCTTGTTCATAGAGTTTAGCATAATAGTCTTGTATAATATTTTTTTTCTCAATATTTCCATACTGAATTTCTCCTTGTTTATCTCTTAGTTGAACTATTTTCTTTGTTTCTCTCTCTTTTTTCATCTTATATGCCAACCACCTGCCTGGCTTATTCGCATTTTCAAAATAATTCTGTTTGGCACCTCTAATTTTTTGTGCCAGTTCTTCCTTTTCTAATAGGTCCATTTTGTGTTTAATTATGTCCATTTTTATTTTGATATCTTTTTTTTGTGGTGCTCTCTGTAGTTCTCTTTCAAGTATTTTATAGTCGTTATCTAAAGCTTTATGCATTTGTCTTTTCTTTAAGTTTCTCTTCCTTGTGTAGTCTATTGTCAAACCTCTGATAACAGCCTTCATTGTATCCCAGAGATTCTGCAACGATGTATCTTCTTTCCTATTTTCTTTAAGGAAGAGGACTAGCTCTTTTTCCATTTTTTGTACAAACTCTTTTTCTTTCAATATAGTGTTATTTAGTGTCCATCTAGGTCTTGCCCTTTGGCCTTTCCATTTAATTAAAATTGGATTGTGGTCCGCCCAGGTGCTTGCTCCAATCTCAATTTCTTTTATGTTGGAGCTCAATTCCACTGAGACCCATATCATATCTATTCTAGAAAATGAAGAATGACTGTTTGAGTAGAAGGTGTATTGTTCTTTTTTAGCATTTCTTTCTCTCCATATATCTTTTAGATTTACTTCATCTGTCATCCTAAAAAAGGATTTCAGCAGAGGCTTCCTATTTAATTTTTTTGTTTTATGTGCTTTATAGTCCATATTTTGATTCACAATGCCATTAAAGTCTCCCATCATACAAATATCAGCATAGTCTAGTTCCAAAACGTTTTTGTGTAGTTTTTTGTAAAATTCGTCTTGTTTTTCGTTAGGGGCGTAGATTCCAATTAGGAGCGTTTTTTTGGTATCCATAATTTCCACCATCAAAATTCTTCCCTCTTCCTCTGCATAGACTAGTTTTGCTGAGAAGTTGCCTTTAATATGAAAGACCACTCCTCTTTTCTTGCAATTCGCCAATGATGAAAACATTTTCCCAAGCTTTGGTTGAGTTAATAAGTAATCATATTTCTTTTGGATATGTACTTCTTGTAAGCAAATTATGTCAAGTTGTAATTTCTCTAGTTTATAGAATATTTTCTTTCTTTTAATTACTGAATTAAGTCCATTAATGTTAATTGTAATTATTTTTCTTTCTTCCATGTTTATACATTATATACATGATTTATCGTTCTAGTAGATCTGAGTTCTCGTTTTTCTTTACAGCTTCCATTCCCCATCGCCCCTTCTTTCTCACTTCCACCTACTGCTCCTTCCATTTTTTTGGTCACGGTTGCAGGTGGTTCCAATATTTGTACCGCTGAGTCGTCTTTCCCAGCTTTCTCAGCCATTTCTCTAAAGTATTCTTCTGCCTTCTCAATTGTATATATCCTGTGTCTTTGTCCTTGCCATGTACATAGTAAACCTTCCGGTATGAGCCATCTGTAATTAACACCTTTTTTATCAATACTTTAGTCAGAAATTGGTATTCTCTTGTCCTCTCTCTCACCTCTCTCGGAATTTGTTTGAGAACTACAATCTCCTTACCTTTATATTCTAATTTTCTATCTCTCAATTTCTGTAAGATTTGTGATTTAATTGTTTTCTTAGTAAATCTTACATGCACTTCCCTTGGGAGAGCATTTCTCATTGCATATCTTGTGTATACTCTAAAACTTTCATCTATATTTTCTATTATTTTGTCCTGGGACAGCTCCAGGACGTCTATCAAAATTATCTGAACTAAGTCCTCTCCTTTTTCTTCTTCTATGTTTTGAAATCTTAAAAAGAATTCAGACCTATCCATCTCCCATCTTAATATTCCACTGCTCTCTCTTTCTACATCACTTAGTCTGGTCTCTAGCTTCTCAGTTTTCTTCTCTCCTTCTTGGATTTTGTTTTCAATTTTTTGAATCCTGTCTTCGTATTTCAACATCCAGTTGTGCATGCTTTCAACTTTCCCTTCCATTTTATCAACTTTTTGCACTATGCTTTGATTTTGTTGTTCCATTACCTCCATTTTTTTCCATACTCTCAACCTTCTTTATAAGGGTGTCTAACTTGCTATCTTTACTGTCAATTCCTGCTTGCATTTTCTGCATCATTTGCATAAGTGTTTCAAAATTTGTTTCCTTCTCTTTTTCATGCTGGGGCATTGTCTGTGTTGTCCTCTGGCCTCCCGCAGGTGAGGAGGCAGAGGTTGATGTAGAGCCAAAAGCAACTGCTTTTCTACTCATAGCCAATTAGTATTAGAGGGTGGAAGGTTATAAGTACAATGGATGAAGTACGTAGGGTACACAAGGGAGAAGAGGGAGAGATGAGGAAAGGGAGGGAGAGAAAAAGGAAAAGAGAGAAGGGGGGAAAAGAACGGAAAAAAAGGAACTCTTCCAACTATTTTGTTCAAGATTTAAATTGAGCCATCTATTGATGTCCCAATTTCTTCAGAAAAGAAAGAAATACAGAGAGAATACAAAAGAAGATATATATATGTATGTATGTATGTGTATGTATGTGTGTGTGTATGTGTATGTGTGTGTATATGTGTGTGTGTGTGTGTGTGTATGTATGTATGTATGTATGTATGTATGTATGTATGTATATATATATATATATATATATATATATATATATATATATATATATATATATACACACACACACATACATACATACATACATACATACATACATACATATATATATATATACACACACACATACATACATACATACATACATACATACATACAAAGAAACCCCCCCTCCAAAAAGAAAAGGAGAGGTGCTTCAGCTACAAGTGGGAAAAAGAAAAAAAAGGTGTAGATAGTCAAAGGGTCAAAAAGAATGATCCAAAGGTTAAAAGGAATGATCAAAACAGAAAAAAGGTGTAAAAAATCAAAAAGTCAATAAGGATGATCAAAAAAGAAAAAATCAATGTCAATATCTCTGCAGCAGATGGTGTGAGAATAGTATTGAGAGATGAAAGGATGCCAACAAGCTAAAACAAATGGTTTTTTTGGACTCTTTTTCCCCTCCTAAGATAAAAGTCTTTCCGAGGTCATTCTCAGCTCTGCTGTTTTGTCTAGCAAAAATCCAGCTGCGTAAATACCGGTTTCAAATGCATTACAGGAGGGATTTTGATAACAAAGTTCAAGTCCACTAGATGGCAGTGTTAGCTTGTGGTTTGTAGCTTATAGCTTGCTTTAGCAAGCGATTGTTAATTAGCGATTGTTAATTACTAATTGTTAAAATACAACCAAAAAGCTAAAAGAAAACAAAAAGCAGATCTTCAAGGCACTTTAGGTTTAAATTCAATGTCCCCACTAGGTTCAAAGTTAAAAATGTCGACAGCAAAAAGGAGGAACACAAGAGGCCGATTTAAATTACAAGAAAGTCCAGCCCGGCTTCCAAAGATAAAAAAAAGGAATAGAAAAATAATCTTTCAATCGGCAACATTTATCCCTGCTGCTTTTCTCACTAGTCAGCCTTATTTTAAACTAAGTTTCCAAATTTAGAGTGTTCTCTTTCCAACAAGAAAAAAAGATTTAAAACTCACACCAAACGACATGTTCATATCCACTCTCTCTCTGGGCTTTTGCAGTTACAGTCAGCATCGGCTGATCCGGAAATCACTGGCAAGGAGGGCTTTCCTTAGGTTCCCAGAGATTTTGCGAACATCTCTGGGACCACTGGAGTTCCCTCCATCTTTCACTGTCTCTCCGGGACAGCTTAGATCTAAAAAGAATCGTCCAAATGACCCAGTTAGATGGTCTCTCAGGAACTGCCTGAAAGTCTGTCTTCTCACTGCTAAGCTCCGCCTTCTTCATTTCTATCCCACTAATATACATCCATACAAAAAGTGCTGGGCAATGAATGAGGTGCACATGTTTATGATGCCCAACTAGATTGATTTTTTACACATCCAATTCCAATTTAGTTGGCTGAACATTAAATTCATAAAAATTGAGCACTCTTGGAATAAGAATTATGTTCAGCTCTATTGTGGATGGGCTTGTATCATACTGAAACAAGTCCACATTCTAAATACTTTTTTATCATCAGATGTCTGTGTGTTCCCTGGTGCCAACAGTGACTAGAAAGATGTTTCCCCTACTATGCCAGCTGTAGCCACTCCTGAACTAGTTAATGTGCAAATTAATAACTACACCATGACAGCAACTACAGTACATCAGGATGTTTTACATGGGACTATCCTTGCTAACAGGTTTAACTCATTCAAAATGCTACTGCTGGCTTGCTAATTGGTACAATTAGATTGAATTATGATTGCATGATAGTTATCCTGCACTTTGCAGTTTTCCAACTGCAATTCAATTCTTGTTTTAATTTCTAAACAACTCCTTGGTTCTCTACCCACCACAAAGATAATTATCATGTTACGATAGCCTGAATAGTTAAGGTCTGATTCTCTGTTCATCAAGACAAGAATCCATCTGAGCATTACAGTCAAAAGGGGAAGTCTTCTAAAAGGGTTTTCCTAATTTTAGAAGATTATTTCTTTATTAGGGCAAGGCAGGATCTTTTCTTTTATTTCTCCAAACAATATCTCAGAAATTGTTCTTAGACTCTGTTATTAGGAAATAATCTTTTTCGCCTTAATCATTTTCACTTAGACATTTTTCATTTAAGTTGCTCTTAATGTATTTTATTTTGCAATTTTATTTCCTACCTGCTTTATCTCTTGCTTTAACAGTGCTCATCCTAGAATTTTCTTTAGATGAGTTAAATATGCCTACTAAAAAAGAGCAATGGATGAAGAGAGGCAGACACAATTTGATCTAATGGTTAAAACACCAGGCTTTAAAGCAAGAGACCATGAGTTCTACTTCCGCTTAGTCATGAAAGCCAGATGGGTGACTTTGGGTCAGTCAGTGTCTCTCAGCCCAACTCACTTACTGTTGTTCAGGGGAAAATAGGACGAAGAAGATGTGTTGGATATTTTCACCACTATAAATTTTAATAAAGTAATAAAGTCAGGAAAGAAAGAAAGAAAGAAAGAAAGAAAGAAAGAAAGAAAGAAAGAAAGAAAGAAAGAAAGAAAGAAAGAAAGAAAAAGAAAGAAAGGTTCTTTGAAATTCACCCCAGCTTTCTTGGACAGGATACAAGACCATATTCACAATTCATCTTGTCCTGACACACTAGTATTAATGCAGCAGGGCAGACTGACAGAAGGGCACAGTTAATAGCCACAATCTGTACCTGTTTGCTTTATTAAGATTTTGTAATGCTATTTGCCTCCAGCCCCTTATATTTGAATTAAAGTAAAAAGACCTACAATAAAAATGCAGGTAATGCCTGGTATTGGAAGTGAGATCCTCTGTAGCAAAAGCATAGGAACTGGCAATGGGCCGGAAGAATCAGCACATGAAGGTAGGCCTCCATCAAATCAATGGAAGCAAGGAAGTCACCCCCCCAAATCCCCTCCAGGATGAATTGGAGGGAATGTATTTTGAACCTCCTGTAGACCAGATGTGCATTTAATCTTTTTAGATCTAAAATAGCTCTCTACACCACACCCTGAATTCTTTGGAACAATAAAGAGAATGGAGTAGAACCCCTGTTCTCTTTGGCTCTCTGGAATCGCCCTGATGGCCTGAATATCTAACAGGTGTTAGATGGTGGTCTCCATGAGACCCTGCTTTTCATTGTTCTTTGAGGCAGGGCAACAAATATGGAAATTTGGAGGTGTGGAAAGGAATTCCAGACTGAGGCCTAGCCTCATTGTGTTGAGTACCCAATTGTCTGTTATTATCGTCTCCCATTGGGCCCCAAATAGAGCTAATTGGCCATTGATGGGAGGATTGGTTTGGAAGTCATCTTGGTCTACTAAAGGAACAGCTTCCTGCCTCATGAAAGGGCTGTCTGGCCTGGAGTTGTTGTATGGGCTGGTTGTAAAACCCCGCTCTGGTGGCTGGCATTCAGACCTCTGAGAGAGGAACTTCTGGTGCTGGGGAAATGCTCTGGAGACATACTTTGCTGCATTCAGGGCAGTGGTGGGTTGCAGACAGTACGCCTTGGTACAAACATACCAATGCCTGCTGGGAGCACCAGGTACCATTCTGGTATAGTGCTCCAGAGGGCCCACCCGCCTGTCCACTGTTCCTATCTGTATTTGCTCTTTGGCATTTCCGCGCATGTGCACGGTGTGTACGGCGCCTGGGCGATGCTCCACCGAACAGCTGGAGCATCGCAGAGGCATCACAGAGCATCACAGGAGGTAAGGATGCATGCACGTGCTGCACACGTTCATGTGGTGGCCACTGGGCCCCATTGCACTGTACTGGTTGCACCGGGATCCAGAACCCACCACTGATTCAGGGTGGCATCCACTGAGAAATGAGTAGCTGCAATTAATTTATAGAGGTCTTCTTGGAGCCTGGCCTCATGTGGTGGACTTCTCTGTTGCATCTGGTGAAGGTCTGATTAAAAACGAAGCTGCAGAGGCCGCCTTGATCATCCAGGCTGAAGATTGCTGCATCTTATGCATTGTCAATTCCACTTTTTTATTCTCTGCCTTTAGCCCTTCCACTATGCTTCCTGATACAAGGGAGGAAGAGATGAGGGACGCAACAGGATCATCTATCTTGATTATCTCAAGAGCATCTGCCAGGTTGGGAGTCAAATTATAAAACATCTGTCATTCCTGCTTGGGGTCGGAAATGAACTTGGCTGGGCCCACTGTTTCTGCACTACATCTACAAAAAGCTGTGGTGCAGGTATCTCCTTCTGCTCCATGGCTGGCTCAGAGAAAAGGTGTTCACTGGGATCCCTGAGGCCTGAGGGTCTTGAAGTGGGATTAGCTCCTATGCCAGATGTCATCTTTGCCTTATGCAAAAGTGACTTACAGGTAGCAGGGGAGAACAGCCTGGTGAAAGCCTGAATATCTGGAGTTAAACCCTCATCCTCTGATTGATCTGCTTCCCTTTGGCCCTCATCTTGAAATGAATCCTCATTATCAGAAGAAGGTTGTGTGTTCCAAGCCAGTGAGGATGGACTTCTGTTGATTGGGGGCCCTGTTGGAGGCTGGTAGAGGGCTCAGAAGGCATGGTTATCTGGGTAAGAGATTGTTGCAGTGCTGCAGTAACCCCCTGAGAAATAGCCTGGGAAATCAATAATTTTATATCTCCAGTCAAGGAAGATCTCAAAGAATCCTCTTGGCGAAATCCAGCTGCAGTAGGTGTAAAGGTAGCCTCTAGAATGGGCCTTCTAACACTGGAGATCTGCTGCCATTGAGTTGTTGCCGGGCAGAAAAAGGGGATTACTTCAGCTGCATTGCACACTTGAGAAGACAAATGAAGAGTGCTCACTTGTTCCCTCTGGTGATCATGCCTCTGGTATTACACCTCCTGAGTGAGGCAACTGCTCAGTCTGAAAATGGCAGGAATTTGCAGCTTCTGTCAAAGGGGAAGTTGTTTGAATTTCTGACACCTTCTTCTTAGCTCTAAAAAATTGCTTTTCCAAGGCTTTTTGCCTTCTGCTGGTGTCTTTTTCAGAAGCCTTAGAGTACTCCTTAATAATGGAAGCCTTAGAGATTGACTTTGCCTTCCTGGAATCTGAAGTTTCCACAGAAGAAAAAGATCGTTCAGGGAGCAGAGCCCTGTCTTCCTGTTCTACAGCCTGATTCTTCATTTTGTGTCTAAACAGACAAAGCAGCTGCTGCAGCTGCTGCTGTGTGGGTGTGCCTAGCTGAGACTAGGCAGGGACTCCAAGCCTTTCTAGGCCAGCAGGGTGTGAGGCTGTAGCATTGGGCAGAGCGGAAACTGCCACGGTTTGACACACCACAATGGGAGTGCCTAGGCAAAACTAGGCAGGGACTTCCTGTCTCAAACAAAAAACCAGGTATGCCAAGCCTAGCCTAGGCAGATACTCTGTACCCCTACTGAGGCTCTTGCAATTTGCGCTGGAGACAGTGGCCGCTTTTTAAGGGGACTAGGTGAACCAGACAGCACTAAATAGGTTTTAAATTAATGTTCCAGCTGGGCTGGTGAGCCATGAAGTGAAGCCCCATGGAAATCGATCTGCAAGCACTTTTGACAGCCGAAAGGGAGTATAGGGCAGCAAGCCATCACCACTTGCAAATTCGCTAGACCGAATCGCAAGACAAAAACCTGTTCCTGAGAGTGCAAGAAGTTTTGAGAAAGTTGACACGTCTGATCTACATCATGGACCGAGCCGGAACTGGGCCAGACAGGGTGATGATGGGGGCATGGCCACAAAGCTGACAGCTTGGTCTCTAGGCAGAATAGACAAGACAACCCACTCTTGCACTCTCCCGGAAGTTCTCAGGAAAAACATCTATTTCTGCTTCACTGACTATGTTAAAGCCTTTAATTGGATGGATCACAACAAATTGTATTAAGTTCTTAAAGAGATGGGAGTACCAGAGCATCTTATTTGTCTCTTAAGAAACCTATATGTGAGTCAAGAGGCAACAGTGATAACTGGACACGGAACCACTGATTGGTTCAGAATTGGGAAAGGAGTCCGGCAAGGCTGTATACTGTCACCCTGCCTATTTAACTTATATGCAGAGCACATTATGAGAAATGCGGGGCTAGATGAATCAAAAGTTGGAATTAAGATTGCCGGGAGAAATATCAACAACCTCAGATATGCAGATGATATAATTCTAATGGCAGAAAGTGAAGAGGAACTAAAGAGCCTCGATGCGGGTGAAGGAGGAGAGTGGAAAAGATGGCTTGAAACTTAACATTAAGAAAATTAAGATCATGGCATCTGGCCCTCTCCATTCCTGGCAAAGAGATGGAGAAGAAATGGAGGTAGTGACAGATTTTATTTTCCTGGGCTCCAAGGTCACCGCAGATGGGGACTGCAGCCAAGAAATTAAAAGACACTTGCTCCTGGGGAGGAAAGCTATGGCAAATCTAGACAGCATACTAAAAAGCAGAGACATCACTCTGCCAACAAAAGTGCATATAGTCAAGGTTATGATTTTCCCAGTTGCAATGTATGGTGGTGAAAGTTGGACCATAAGAAAGGCTGAGCACTAAAGAATTGAAGCCTTTGAACTATGGTACTGGTGAAGACTTCTAGGAGTCCTTTGAACTGCAAGGCGATCAAACCAGTCAGTCCCCAAGGAGGTCAACTCTGACTGCTCTTTAGAAGGCCAGATCCTGAAGATGAAACTCAAATACTTGCCCACCTAATGAGAAGGAAGGACTCACTGGAGAAGAGCCTAATGCTGGAAAAGATTGAGGGCAAAAGAAGGGGACAACAGAGAATGAAGTGACTATATGGAGTAACCAAAGTAGTAGGCGTGATCTTAAATGGACTCCAGAGAAGGGTAGAGGACAGGAAGACCTGGAGGAATGTTATCCATGGAGTTGTGATAGTTGGACACAACTTCACAACTAACAACAACAAGAGACAACTTGCTTCTGAAATGAATGAGTCAGTCATGTGTGTTAGAAGAGAGTTTGCATGTCTAAATGTGGCTCTAAATCAGTGGCAATTATAGGAAATTAGAGAGAATAAATTCTGAAGTCTTAGTTTATGTTGGATAGCTGATACATACACATATACATACAAACATGCACACATATTATGGGATGACATTTCATCCAATATGCCAATAAGTTTTGCATTCCTAAAATTATTCCCAGAAGACAGAGTGAATGGCTTGAACATGATTTTGAGACAATAAACATTATTAGCAGTACATTTTATAAAGTTTGAATGCTGCAAGCTATATTATTCACTCAAATAATATTCTTTTTTTTACATTATAATGTCAAAACTCCAGTAATTGATGAATCTGTCACTGAAATAACTACTCCTTAAAGGAGGCTACTGTAGATTATCAATCTCTTTAGCAAATAAGTTTAATTCACATGATCTCAAAATGTAAGGTTCTGCCTCACCAGCTTTCTCAAAAAAGCAGAACCCTTGAAAAAAACATCATTTCAAAAATAACTTTTATTGGAAGGCAGTGATAGCAGAGAGAGTGTAGGCAGAAAATGAATTTTGCGCAGTGGAGCATTAGTTTAAACCACTCCTTTCGAAGCCCCTCCCAATGTCCAGTTCACCTTTGAACCAATTCCAAGATGTAAAGATGTTGTGAGAACTTTGGGCTGACAAGGTGATAGCAGGTGGTTCCTAGGCATTATGATCTCACTCCTCCAGTGATGAGACAAAACAGATGGGTCAAGCACATTCTCCCCCGCTCCACCCCATCCAATATCCCAAAGTTACATCAAAGCAGAGAGAAAAAAACAAAGGAAAACCCCATGCAAGCATAGCCCAAATCTTCCCTCTTCCCTCCAGAATGGCAGGTCCTAATAGAGATCACTGGGATCTGACATGCTGCTACCCTAAGAAAAGGAGACATCAACCTAGAAACAGAGAAAATAATAAAAGGAAAGACAACTATAAGAACAATTAGTTAGGTTTGTCAGGGTAGAGTTGGTGGATTAATCTAGGAGCTCTAATGTATTTTTTGTTAACCCACTCATTTTGAGATGCCGGGGGTGTGTGTGTCTTTCCAGACACTACATACTCATTTCATTTCATTTCATTTATTTGGGATTTATAGGCCGCCCTTTTCCCTGAGGGGACTCAGGGCGGCTTACATTCATAGGAAAATGGGGGTGCAATACAGAGACATAAACAATATGTGAATAAAATAAACAGTAAAAACACAACTTTCATTCAACACTCAACACTCGGGTGGGGCGAATTAGAAACTTATCCCCAGGCCTGACGGGATAGCCAGGTCTTAAGGGCTGTGCGGAAGGTCTGGACGGTGGTGAGGGTGCGAATCTCGACGGGGAGGTCGTTCCACAGGGTCGGAGCTGCTACTGAAAAGGCATACTGGATAGACTCATGGAGCTGTCTTGAATCAAGGATCTGTTTAATCTCAAAGTGTTGTTTATCCTCTACCATAATGGGTTGTGGTAAGGGGGGACATGGATCATAAGATTGGGGTTACTTCAGGTTTTAATAGTCTGCAATGGAAGATTGGATGCACTTGCCAAAACAATTTGGAGCTCCACTGTGACTGGGTTAATAATGTGGGTAAGAGGGAATGGCCCTACGAATTTTGGTCCAAGTTTTTTAATTGGTTGCAGGGAATGTAACAATCCAGTGGAAAGGAGGGAGGGGCCGATGCCGTAACGAGATGATGTGTGATCTCAAAGCTCTGAAATCGCAGTTGATACTTTTATTGCTGGGGGGTTCCAACGGACCTAAATCATCCTGAAGAGATGGTGAACAGAAAGATTACATCTTGCTGATCTTGGGGATATCGCAAAATCTCCTAGAAAAGCAAGGGAAAATCTTCTGCTGGTAATAAAAATTCCAGTCTGCCAAAACTGACAAAGTTAGGGCGGCCTCAGAAAGGAACAGAACAATGTGGAAAGTGAAAGTGTTTCTAACTGGTGAGAAACTTTTATTGTTTTAAAAAAATGGACTGCCTATAAAATCTAAAAACTAATTTAAATCAAAGAATAGAAGAACTTAGCAGCGAATTTGATTTTTGTAATGGTTCTGGACAGTGGTTATCTTACTTTTTAAATGCTATTTTCATGGATTGATTCTAAGCAAAATCTTTTCAAATGGATGGATTATTTTGCTAACATTGCTTTGTGACTATCTGTAAGCTACAGATGGATTGTCATTCTAAGCTTTTATTGCTTGGCTGTTTGGCTTAAGATCTGATAAGATTTTACAGCTGTTCCTTTGAAGTCTGTTTTCCCTTGCAGAGAGTTTGCGAGTGAGTGTTTGAATCTTGCAGAGCTTCTAAGAAAAAATACAGCTGCGTATGAACATGGCATCTCTCTGAGAAGTACTCTTATCTCTGCAGATGGTGTTGGGGACAGAAGAAAGAATTGAGAGAAAATTGGATTATTTGGTGCATTTGGCAACGAAATGTGATGAAAAAACTGAGGATGTTCTTCAAACACAAAATAAGAATATTGAAATTCAAAAAATTGAAATGGAAGACGAATATAAAGAGATTGAGCCTGTTGCAGGGACGTGCAGTAACTAGAGGCAGGGGAGGCATGGCCTTACCAGTCAGGAAAAGGAAAGGATTTTAAAGAATTTTTTAAAAATAATTAAAGCCAAGGTAGTTGCTACCAGATTCACAATGACTTGGAACAGTGCTTTGTGTTAACCATAGGAGGAGGCCAGAGAAATAGGGGCCTCCTGTGCATAAGCAATTTTTCACCTTTTAAGAGTTAAGCAAGGGTTAACAAGCAAAAAATTCCTTATGCAAATGAGGCACGTATTCTCTCGCCTCCTGTAGAGGGCATTTTTAGAGGCTTTTTAGAGTTCTCTGGGAGCAACTAGCTCAGTCTGGTTCAGAGGTCTGGCCTTTCATGAGGGGAGGGGAGGGCATGCAGAAGCAGAGTTGAAATTGTCTCTGAAACAGCTGGAAAAAGGTGCGTGTGTGGGGAGGGGGGAATTCAAAAAGTTTGATCGGAAGGCAGCAGGGGAAGGGGGGGTATGGCAGAGGAGCTACTTTCAAGCCTTTGGAAAATATATCCAATCCAACTTCTGTGTTTGTGTTTGAGAGTGAGTGAGTGAGAGAGGGATCCAAGTTCTCTGTGTGCGTGTGTCTGTTTGAGAGAGGGGGGAGGGAGGGAGAGAGGGAAGAAGGAGGGGGAGGGAAAAGAAAAAGAATGGGAAAACTTATTTTGCAAGGGGGGGAAATGCTGTCGCTTTAAATCGGAACTGAGCATGCCTGGCTGTGGAATTCTGGGAGTTCAAGTCCACAAGTCTAAAAAGTGCCTCACCAGCCCTAAAGCTGACCACACGTCACTGGCCTGTTGATATTCATGACAATTTGTTTATTTCTGGGGAGAAGAGTGGAATATTTGAAGAGGAATTAAATGGAGAGAAAATTTATTTCAAAGGACAGGACATAGAAGAAGAAAGCATTAAAGAATTTATGGACTATGAAATACTATTTGCAAAATCTTTGATAACATTGCTGAAATTAAAGATAAGCTGAAAAAGGAAACAGAAGAAGGGTGTCAATATTATATGAGAGATACTATAAACAAGGAGTTGCTAAGAGGAGTCCATACAGATTTGTTTAAGAAGTTGTTTGGAGGACTCGATCCACAAATGGCAGAAGACATAGGATTGTTTGCTATTGGAGAGATACAGGTTGAGAGATGGAAGAGTATAATTTAAAACTAGCTAAACTTAGTTAAATTCAGTGGTAATAGGTATAGTTAAATAAAAATTGATAATGATAGTAATGTATACAATGTTGAGCTGTTATGATAAGTAATAACTGGATATGAATATTGAATGTTACCCATGAAGGGAAGGTTAGAAATATTTTTGGATTATATATAAAGGTTATTAATAACAATAACAATAAAAAAGAACAAAATTAGACACAGCTAAGTTTCATTTAATAGGGGGAAAATGTTATAATATAGGATATAATTAAATAAAGAAAGGATAATGATAATAAATTATATACATGGAGGATTAGAAAATTTTGGTAGTAAATATTATGGATGTTTAGCTAAAACAGGATATGAGGATTTAATGTTAAGGGAGGATTTTATAAATAAGCAAATGAAATGCCAGCATGTGATTATGTATTAAATCTTGGTATATTTTATGATGAAGGACGTTTAAATAATTATAGTCAAATAGAAGTGGAGATATGATGATGGTAATATAATAAATATTTGAGTTGAGATATTAGATTTGATATGAAGTATATTTGATGACGGTGGAAGAGATGCACAAAAACCTTTTGTAACCAGCTGATACACTTTCTACAGTATGTAAAGAAGGAGGATGTGTATGTTTGTTTTGAAAATATTTTTTTTTTAAAAAAAAAGGTGGGAAAGAAAGAGGGAATGATTGTTTGTAATAGGCAGAGGGACAGGTGGAAGAACTATTACCAAGGTTAGACAAGTGGATCCTGAGCCTAGGCCAGGAAACTAATTTGAGAAAACATCTCAGACAACTCCCTCTCTAATTCACAGGAAGATAAAGTGAGATAGTGGGGAGAACATTTAGATTTGCAAGATACTGTTCCAATAATAGTAATTTCAGATTCATGTGGTATTGAATACTTCATCTATCCTATCTTATAAAGCTGATATGTGTGTGTGTGTGTTATTCCAACAAACATAATAAATAATTGTTTAAATGGGGGGAAAAAAACAATCGAGTGGAAAGGTAGACCCGATTCTCAACTTTAAAGGATTTAGGCGCCACTCTCTTTTTGTCTGCTTGAGCCTTGTAGGCTGTTTTTGCTTCATCTAGGGCTATGTGGACCACAGGCCAGGTGGTCTTTACCTGACTGGTCCACTGCTTTATGGATTGTTGGTTCAGTAATGGGTAGTTCAGGTATTGGGTTAAATTCTTGGCCTGTGGCTACTTGGAATGGGGTAAAAACTGCTGGTATGCATTGAATTATTGTATGTTACCTTTGAGAACAGCAATAGGTTGGTTCAGTTGTCCTGTTGGTAATTAATAAAACATCAGAGGTACTGTTCCAGAACCAAGTTCATATGTTCTGTTGTCCCATTTGTTTTGACAAATTCCCAAAATGTCCAAAAAAGAAAACCCCATGCAAGCGTAGCCTGAATCTTCCCTCCCTCCAGAATGGCAGGTCCCAATAGAGATCAATAGGACCTGAGACAAAGCATTTAAAGAAACTTTCAGGACCAATGCTTTTAAGGGTAACTATTGAAATGTAAGGAATTTAGCACAATATGCATAATGTAACATTTAAATTTTTATATCAATTTCAATGCTAATGCAAAAATGTAATTTACAAAATAAAGCAAATTGCTAATACAGAGATCCCTAGGCTGACCATTACTACGTGTTAATTGTAAAAAAAGAAAAGTTCGTTTTGTACTTGTTTAAAAACTATTAATTTTACAAAAATTGAGGTACAACCCTTTGTGTTTATTTGTAGAACTGTACATAGAAAATCACAATTTCACTTTTGACATATTTGGACAATCTTCTCTCTCCCTACTAATACCCAATTGTGGTAATAAATCGAGGACTACCTGTATTAGCATATTTCTTTGAATAATAGTTTACCTGCTTAATAACAGGGCAACTTTTACATGCAAGCAGTTTGGTTATGTAGTGAAAACTACTGTAGCATGAATGAAATATCTATTCAAGATGTACTTTCCTTATTCTAAATTAGTTTTCTTTTTCCTACATGCCTCAGCATGTTGCAAATCCTGGCTAACCTTATCTGGGTTTGAAAGTTAAGCAAAGTTGGAGCTAGGCAGCATCTGGATGACAGAACATCAGGGAATGACTGTTGCCTTACCTGAACAGTCATTTTCTGAGGGCTGCGGAAGAGTTCAAGCATGGGTTAAATTCAGTCTATCTTCCCAAAGACTGATTTGATTTTTCCTTGCCACACCTCCTGTTCCTCATTGGTGACCAGTTTAAAAAATGAAGGAATGGTGTAGTCTAGAACGCCTCTGGTGAGGACCACAGTCCATCGGATTCTGGACCCTTTAAAGACCTCTGGGTGGGTTTCGATTCTCCCGCAGTGCCCAGAGAATGACCGTTCAGGTAAGCCAACGATCATTCTCCTGTGCGCTGCTTGGAGAGTCCAAGCATGGGACATACCCAAGCTATGCTGTGCCAGGGAGGGAAGAATGTCTGCCCAGGGTCAACTAAGGTGCAGCAACTCTCTGTAACACTCTCCTTCCAAAAGAGGCTTCGACTGACACATAGGAGTTTATTTTATAGTTTCTGATAAATGGTGTGGGCATTGAATAGGTAGCCACTCTGCATATGTCGAGAATGGAAGCCTGCGTCACCCACTGTGCCATGGTTGCGGCACTTCTCATGGAGTGTGCTGTCACACGGACTGGAACAGCTCTGCCCTGATGCTCATAAGCCATCTAAATGCAAGCTCGTAGCCAGCGGCCTATGGTCGAAGAAGACACTTTACGTCCCATAGATCCTGGTTGAAAGGAGACAAAAAATGCCTCGGATCTCCGAAAGTCCTTTGTCCTCTTTACGTATTGTCGGATAGATCGACGAACATCCAGCTTGTGCCAGGATCACTCCCTCGGATGTTGAGGATGGGGGCAGAAGTTGGGCAGGATGACCTCCTGCGCCCTGTGAAAGTGAGAGCTGACTTTCAGGATGAAGGTAGGATCAAGGTGTAAGATGACTCTATTGTTGTGAATTATACACAAGTCCTCTCTGACTGAAAGAGCTGCCAGCTCCAAGATCCTCCTAGCTGATGTGATGGCTATGAGGAAGGAGGTTTTTAAAGTCAGGTGGCGGAGGCTGACAGATTTGAACAGTTCAAATAGAGTTCCAGTCAGGGCCTGTAAAATGTAGGTAAGATCCCAAGTGTATCTATGTACGACCTGAGTTTGGAGGTTGGAGGCACCCTTCAGGAAACTTCAGACCTGTGGGTGCTGTTGAAGCAATTGGGATGAGTTCCTGGCCAGGATAGTCAACAAGGCTGCTACCTGACGATGGAGGGTGTTAGTGGCCAGGCCTTTGTCCAACCCCTCCTGTAGAAAGTCCAACAATTGTGGAATGGACACAGAGGCTGCCTCAATGTCATGTGACCAGCACCATGTAGAAAATGTGACTCAGGTCGCTTTGTAGATGAGGATGGTGGAGGGATGCCTGGTCGCTTGTATAGTCAATATGACCTTGCAAGAATAATTGTCTCTCTTCAAGAAGTCCCCCTCAAGTGCCAGATGGCCAACTGGAGCCACTGGGGATCCAGGTGGATGATGGTCCCCTGGCTGAGGGAGACTTGGTCTTGAGGAATTCTCCATGGCGTGCAGATGGAGAGGCTGACAAGGTCTGCTTATCAGGACCTCTTGGGCCAATGAGGTGCTACCAGTATTACCTCCGCCCCTTCCAACAGAAGCTTCCTGATGAAGCAAGGGATGAGGGGAAGAGGCAGGAAGGCATATAGGAGGCCTGACGGCCAGCTGCACCTCAGGGTGGGATACAGTTGCAAATGCCCTCCTATGGGAGGATTGGTTTGGTGATCACTTGTTACATGAGAAGGAGCGATTGCTCGCCCCCCCTCGAAATGGTTGACGAAATGACTGTTGCTGCTAACCCCTGTCCCTAAAAAATGACCTGTCTTGACCCCTGTCACCTGCTTGGGGATAGGTTCACTGGTATGAAGAGGAGGAGGTGGCAGGTGCGTTATCTTGCTCCCGAAAGGTCTGCCTCCGAAAGAAATTAGACCCCTTCCTATCATTTTTCTTATGAGTGGGAGGGAGGACTTTATGTTTATCCTTTGTCTCTATTAACACCTTGTCTAGGGAATCACCAAAAAGCTGCCCCCCTATAAAAGGAACTGTGGTGAGCTTCCATTTGGATTTCATGGCGGCAAGAAGTCACATTGAGAGCCATGTGCCCTAGAGGCAAATTTTGCCATGTTTAAGGATGCATCCACAGAATATTCCACAGCAGCAATGATCTTATTCAGATTATGACATCACCAGAGAAGGGAGGTCCTGGTAAAGAAGGATGAAGAAGTGGAAGCCTTGATGGCCTGGGTGGCCGCCTGATGCATTTTCTGGCAGCATTTCTCCACCCTCTTGTCCTCTGCCTTTAGACCTTAAAGAAGACCTACTGAGGAGGTTCTTGATGTCACGGTGAAATGACGGACTTTCCTGGAGCTCCGGGATCACCACCAAATTCCGGTTCCCTGGATGGTCCAACTGGACCTAAACCATCCTGTAGAGACGGTGATAGGTAGGGGTATACCCTGTCGATCCCAGAGACACCTGCAAAGTCTCTGGTGATCCGGGAAAAAGCCCCTCTTGTCGGTGACTACGAGTCAGCCATTAGGCTGCTGGAACTGCTGACAGCTCCATAACACAAGGGCAGGAGAGAAGCATGTTGTTTTGGTGAGAGTTTTAATTTTTTTTATTAGCGAGAGAACATTCTAAATCTGGAGATTTAATTCAAAATAAAGATTGATAAGAGAGTAAGCGGTGGATTTAAGGCATGGTCAATTGAAGGTTTCTTTTTTTCTCTTTTTACTGCCGTAAGCCTGATTGGACTTACATTGTAATTCACTTTTTAAATTGGACTGGCTCTTTGTGGTTTTTTAAAATTTTCTTTATTGGACTCTTTGGAATCACTGGTACAATTAAGCTTTAACTGTCTAAGAATTTCCTTTTTTACTTTTGCTTAATGAACTATTGTATCTCCCTTTTCCTGGCTTTCCTTTTTCTATTTTTTTAAAAAAGAAAGTAAAAGGCAGAGTGTAAGAAAGACTGAGTGTGGGAAACAAGTATCACTGCCACCTAGTGGGTTTGAAACAATGTTTTTATTTTTGTATGGATGTTTGGAGAGAAGCTGTTCCCTTCAAGGTTACTTAATCAAGGCTTGATAGTGAGAGGAACACGGTTGTTTATATGGGTGTTTCTTGGGAAACTTTCAGTGTCTGGAAATCTACCTTGAAAGAATAAATAAAAAAATTTAAGGGAAAGCTCGGAGTGACCTTGGAAAGGCTTTCACTCTATAAAGGCTTTGAACTCTTTTTCTTATTTTTTGGTGGCAGTGTTTACCTCACTCTGTTTTGGAAGTTGTGACTCCTTTCTGTTTACTTTTTATTTTTTGAATTTTTTTGTTAGATTGTTTTAAGTGAATTGGACTAAGGGAAAATTTAAACACTTTTTCTTTTTTCCTTTCCTTTTTTCCTTTTCCTTTTTCATAATTTTGCATCTTCATATTTCTATATTTTTATTTGGGGACTGTTCCTTTTTTCCCTTTTTACTCCCCCTTTTTTTCTTCCTCTTCCTTTTTGAATTAGAATCAACTGGACAAGGGCATACAAGAGATTAAAGATTTTTATCTTTTTGGTTTTTTTATATTGTTGTATATTTTTCCTTTTTCTTCTTTTGGCTTTTTCTGTTGCCCCTTACCTCCTGTTTATTGTTTTATTTTTTGACCTCCCCATGGTCACTTAGAATTATAATCCCACCCCACAATAGGTGTATTAAAACACAAAAAAGATGAGTAAAAAAATAACAACTGTTGGCTCTGCAACAACAACCCCCTCCTCTTCATCTGCAGGAGGACAAAGATCAATACAGATGATGCGTCAACAGGAAAAAGACAAGGGAGTAATATTAGAGGCGATTATGCAAGGAATACAAAAATTACAAGTAAGAGCAGAGAGCATTGAAAAAAGAACAGAGAACATGGAAAAGAGAATTGAAACGATAGAACAATGAACAGAAAATATAGAAAAAAAGACAGATAAAACAGAAGTAAAAATTGAAAATATTTAACAAATGGATGATGAAATATGAGGACAGACTACAAGAAAATGAAGAAAAGGATGAACAAAGAGAGAAGAAAATTGAGGACATTGACACTAGATTGAGTACGGTAGAAAAAGATAACAGTGGAATATTGGGATAGGAGATGGATTGTTCTTAAGATTTCAAAATATAGAAGAAGAAAAAGGAGAGAACCTGGCACAAATAATATCAGAAATTCTAACAATGTGTTAGAGATAACCCAAGAGAAGATGATGGATGGTATAGATGAGACGTTTCAAGTTTATACAAGGTATGCAGTGAGAAATGTTCTCCCGAGGGAAGTCCATGTAAGTTTTACTAAGAAAATAATCAAGTCACAAATTCTACAGAAAACAAGAGATAGAAAACTGGAATATAAAGGCAAGGAGATTGTAATTTTGAAACAAATTGCAAGAAGAGTGAGAGAGACAAGAAGAGAATATCAATTCCTGACTAAGATTCTACTTTTAAAAGGTGTCAATTATAGATGGCTTATACCAGAAGGTCTAATATTTGCATGGCAAGGACAAAAATACAGAATAAACACAACCAAAAAAGCAGAAGCATTCTTCATAGAACATCTGAAAGGGAAGGCTGAGAAAGCTGGAAAAAAAGAATTATTGGTAGAACTCCAAGAGGCATCCACAGTTGAGACTGAGAAAGTTGAAGATGCTGTAGGCAGGATTGAAACAGAAGAAGGTGCTGTAGGCAGTGTTAATATTAGAGAACCACAAGAACTGAGATGAACTAGAGCTATAAATCCTACTTATAAAAGATAAACATGGAAGAGAAAAAATGATTACAATCAATGTAAACGGACTTAACTCAGTAATTAAAAGAAGAAGAATAGTCCACAAATTAGAAAAATTAAAATTGGATATAATCTGTTTACAAGAAGTGCATATTCAAAAACAGTATGAATATTTATTAGTGCAGCCAAAACTTGGGAAAATATTTACCACATCAACAAGCTGTAAGAAAAGAAGAGTGATCTTTTACATTAAAGACACAATTCCAGCAAAACAAATTTATACAGATGACGATGGAAGAATCTTGATGATGGAAATTATGGAAACACCAAGAAAATACTTTTAATTGCAATTTATGCTCCTAACAATAAACAAGATGAATTTTATAGAAAACTACACAGGAAAATAATTGACTTGGACTATGCTGAAATTTGTATGACGGGAGATTTTAATGGAATTGTAGATCAAAACATGGAGTATAAAATACAAAAAACAACAAAGCTAAATAGAAATCCACTCCCAAAATCCTTTTTTTTTAAAAAAATGACAGATGAAATAAATCTAAAAGATGTCTGGAGAGAAAGAAATCCCACAAAAAAACAATATACTTTTTATTCAAATAGACACTGGCCAAAATGGGTTTTTACCAAAAAGACAAATTAAAGATAATATGAGAATAATTCTGGACACTTTGGAGTATTATGAGGCACACCCCAAAGAACAAATGGCTTTGATGTTTTTAGATGCTCAGAAAGCATTTGATAATGTGAATTGGCAATTTATGTTTTTACAACTGGAACGATGAATTTTGGTAAGAAATTTACCCAAGCCATTCAAACCATATACCACAAACAAACAGCAAAGATAATGATAAATGGAGAATTGACAGATTTTATTGAAATAAAGAAAGGTACGAGACAAGGCTGTCCATTATCACCTCTACTTTTTGTTTTAACATTAGAAGTCTTAAATAGAAAGATCAGAGAAGAAAAAGAAATGAAAGGAATGAAAATTAAAAAAGAAGAATATAAACTACAAGCATTTGCAAATGACTTGGTTTTTATTCTTGAGGACCCATTAGAAACGGCACCCAAATTAATAGAGAGAATAGAGGAATATGGAAAAGTAGCAGGTTTGAAAATAAATATAAAACAAAGATTTTGACAAAGAAGACAAAAGGAAGAATTGGCAGAAGCCTTGGAGATTCAAGTCACAAACAAGGTCAAATATTTAGGGATATACTTAACTGCAAGATGCGGCACACTTAAAGAGAATAAACTTAAGCAGCAGATTGCGACTGACTTTGTCACTGCCCCTTCATTTAATAACCAAGAAAGAAACCACTCAACTCCATGTTTCAGAATTAACTGATTATAAACGATGAGAAGAAAAGCAAAGCTGAATCTGATTAAAAGTGCGCGAAAGCAGTAGATACCCCAGAGCATAGTCCAATCATAATTCACCCAACTATCAGGTGGGAGACATCTTCAAAAATCATCATCAGGTTGGAATGCTGGACAGTTGGCCTCGGCGGGAAACTCCCCTCCTTCCACATGCGCGAAGAGATGGTGAGAACAACCCCCAATAAACAATCCTCCAGCACAGAATGATTCACTTCCCAAATACCATGCCCTCCCTCCCCGTTTCAATGGCAGCCGAAAAGCAAGCAGCAAAGCAGAGGCTGACAGACTTGATGAAATGGGAAAACCTACAACTATTAATGACAGGGAGAATATCTACAATCAAAATGAACCTCTTACCCAGAATTTTATATCTGTTCCAGACAATTCCAATTAGATTAGGAAAAGACTATTTTGAGGAATTAAATAAAATAGTGCGGAAGTTTATTTGGCAGAGGAAAAAAACAAGAATAAAATTAAAATTGTTACAAGATGCTAGAATAAGAGGAGGACTGGGCTTACCTAACTGGGAATTATATTACCAGGCAACAAGTTTTTTTATTGAAGGGTTTTAATAAGTTTTACAAATATTTCCCCTTCCCTCCCCCCCCAACCCTCCCTCCCCCCAACTTCCCAGAGCAAAATACAGGGTATAAACATTTAACAATCATACACTAACATAGGCTAGCTAATTATAGCATCCTACCTCCCTCTTATTATTAAACTAAATTTAGATAGATTATAACATTCCTTGTTCATTCATAAACTAATTGAAATTTCTTAGTCCAATATTTATTTTGAATGTAATCAATCCATCTTCTCCATTCCAACGTGTATTTCTCATTTGAATGGTCCTTCAAATATGCTGAGATTTTGGCCATCTCTGCTAAATTTACTACTTTTAATGTCCATTCTTGAATTGTAGGCAATTCTTCCTTCTTCCAGTATTGCGCCACCAACAATCTTGCTGCCGTTATTAAGTTCAGAATCAAATTAGTCTCTATAACTGTACAATCTGTAATTATACCTAGCAAAAACTGAGGAATAAACTTTATCCTCTTTTTAAGAATATTTTGAATAATCTACCATATTTTTATCCAAAATGCTTTAACTTTTTTACAACTCCACCATACATGATAATACATAGCGTCAACACAATCACATCTCCAACATTTGGATTGTAAATTCAGATACACACAAGCTAGCTTTTTGGGATCTAAATGCCATCTATAAAACATCTTGTAAAAATTATCTCTCAAGTTTTGAGCTTGCGTAAATTTTACATTTCTTACCCAAATCTTTTCCCATGTTTCCATCATTATTGGTTCTTCAAAGTTTTGTGCCCATTTTATCATACAATCTTTAACTAACTGTTTCAGAATTTATTTCTATCAATATATTATACAACTTTTTAATATGCATTTGACTCTGGTCCCTAATTTGTTTTACCAAATTTTCCTCATTTTGTATGATACCAATTTTCTGGTCTTTTTTCCATCTAGCCTGTAACTGTCCATACTGAAACCAGGTTTGAATAACCCTTTCCTCTCTTAATACATTCAAAAACTTTAACTGTGGTACACCTCTTTCTATGGTTTTTTTATTGAATTTTTTTTTAAAAAAACTTTTACAAATGTTTACTTCCCTCCCCCTACCCTCCCCAGCCAAACCCCACCCCCTACCTTCCCCCCCTCGACTTCCCAGAACCAGTACAGGTAAGGTGACCAGATGTCTCAATTTTGGTGGGACAGTCATGATTTTGCACAATTTGTCCTGCATCCTGGGGCATTCTTAAAAAGTCCCTATTTTTGTGACCGGACCCGGAAGTAAGCCTGCCCCGCCCCCAGCCCTGTATACCCATCCCAGCCGGCCGGTATTTTGTCCCTTCTGTCTCCCCGTTGCTCAGAAAAGCAACTTCGGGAAGGTCCTTTGCTAGCAGGCAGGTTCTAGGATGTCTGCTGCCACCAAAGGACCTTCCCGGAGTTGCTTTTCTGAGCAACGGGGAGACAGAAGGGACGCAATCTCCTTTCATTTTCCCTCTGCCTCGTTCACCTGTTCGGGCAGCAGAGAACGAAAGAAAATCACATAGCTGTGGACAAAGGAGCCTGCAGCCTCTTTCATTCAAAACGTTCAGGCAGCGGGGATGGGGGGGACTTTCTCGCACGCCTTCTTTCTCTGAAGCTGTGCCGGATTCAGCAAACCAGGCAGCGCATACCCTTGGGATTGTGCAACAGCTGAAGAACAGGAGGCGAGAATTCGGGTGCTGCACAGGCCACGGGACGCCCTACCCTCTTCTCTCTGATAGCCGCCTGGTTAAAAAGGAGGAGGCGACTCCACTGGTCCAGAGCCCATCCGGGAAGACGAGGAACGCAAGGGAGATCCCTCCCCCTGCAGATGAGCTCCGGACCAGCGGAGCCTCCTCCTCCTTTTTAACCAGGTGGCTATCAGAAAGAAGAGGGCAGCACATGCCCGTGGGCTTATGCAGCAGCCGAAGATCGCCTGGTTAAAAAGATCGCCTGGTTTAAAAGGAGGAAGAGGAGGCTCCGCTAGTCCGGAGCCCATCCGTGGGGGGCAGGGATCCCCCTCGTGTTCCTCGTCTTTCTTGATTGGCTCCTCCTCCTTTTTAACCAGGTGGCTATCAGAGAGAGGAGAGCAGTGCAAAGGAGGAACAGAACGGCCTTAATCATGTCAAGCTACCCAGTAACAAAAAACCTTTTCCTTCTGTAGAAAAAAAAGGGGGGGGGATTCCAGAGACCGACTGAAAGAGGGAATCCTCAGCCAGGGCTCCCTTTGCTCCGCCACAGCAACCTTTTCAAGCAGGATGAGACTAGTTTGAAAGCCTCGCCTTCTACTTCGGCAGGGAAATTCCCTGCCGCCCAGGCTCTGTCCCGCAGAAAAAATCTCCTTCACCGAAACTCAAGAGGCAAGTGCTGCCTCCACTTGCCAGTATCTCTGGAGAGAACTTTGCTGAGGAGTGGCGAGCAGCGAATTTGAGTGTTTGCACGCATTCAGCCAAGGTCCTGCTGAGCCCCACTACTTTGGACGACCTGATGGATTTTACGATGGATGTGCACCTCTGGAAGGTGCTGAAGGACAGGCAGATCAGCCTGATCCAGGATGACAGGTGTGACAGCGGCTTACAGACAGAGACAGAGAGACACACACACACAGAGTGAGAAACACATACACACACACAGAGGGAGGAGAGACAGAGAGACACACACAGAGAGACACACAGAGAGAACGACAGAGAGAGAGAGACGGAGGGAGGGAGATAGAGGCAAAGAGCCACAGAGAGAGAGAGAGACAGAGAGAGAGACAGAGAGACAGAGAGAGAGAGAGAGAGAGAGAGAGAGAGAGAGAGAGAGAGAGAGAGAGAGAGAGAGAGAGAGGCTGAAGGAGTGTTTATGCACAGAAGGGGGATTTAAGAAACTTCGGAGTGAATCCAGGAAGAGGGAAAGATGGAGGACTGGCTTTTCACTCCAATTTCTGAGCCCCCAGCTGTTAGTGACAGAGGATGATGATGAAGGAAGGGGTTGCATTTTGTCAGGCTGACAGCTCATTCTGTGGCGTTTTTAAGCACAAAAGGAAAAATCTACAAAAAGTCACGGGGAGCCCCTGGGATTGTTCCTCACAAAGCATCATGGTCACAGAGAATGCAAATGAAGGTACTTATCTCCCCGCCCAGCTCCATGTCCTTCTATTCAAATCGGAGTCATGCTGAGTCCCATTCAGAGGGCGGAGGGACACTGTGCTTTTTTGTTTTGTTTTACTTATGTTCTCACAACCATGCAAAGGTGGGTTTTGTGCTACAAGGATCTTTCTTTCTTTCCCTGTCAGCGGTTCCGATTGCAGTCATCCTTTGCTTCGGATTAAAGCACCGTTTCTCATTCCTTGCAAAACTGGGGAAAAGACAGGGCTGCCTCCCACCCCCCTTTCCTTGCAGCACCCTCAGTTGCAAAATGTTCCCCTGATTTGATTTATAAGTTCGCAGCAAATAGGAAAATTTTAATAAGATCTTCTGACTTTATTTGGTTTCTTCTGCCCCCCCAATCCCGTTAGCCCTTGGGTTTTTTGTCCCCTCCCAAGGAGAGACTGGGAAGGAGAGGAAGGAAGGAGGGAGGGGGGGAGGAAAAGAAGAAGGGAGGGGGAGAAGATGGAAGGAGAAAAGATGGAAGGAAGGAGAAAGAATAGAAGGAAGAAGTAGGAAGGAGAAGGAGGAAGATGGAAGAAGAAAGGAAGAAAGAAAAAGAAGAAGGGAGGGAGAAAAGAGGTAGGAAGAGAAGGAGAGGGAAAGAGCAGAAAGACAAAGAGAATGAAGTTGATAGGCAAGAGGAAGGAAGAAAGAAAAAGGGAGAGAGAGGAAAGAAGAAAAGATGGAACTAGAAAGAAAAGAAGGGAGGGAGGAAATGGGAAGACAGGGAAAGAACAGAAAGACAGAGAAAGTAAAGGTAGATAGGCAGAAGGAAGGAAGAAAGAAGAAATAGGAAGGAGTGAAGGTGAAAGGATAGAAGGAGGAAGGAACAGAAGCTAAGGGGAAGAGAGAGATGGAAAGAGCAGAAAGACAGAGAAGGTAGATAGGCAAAAGAAAGGAAGCTGAAAGAATGGAAGGAGGAAGGAAGAGAAAAGGAGGAAGGGAGTGAATGAGGAAAGAAGAGAGGATGGAAGGAGAAAGGAAGGAAGAGAGGGAAAGAGAAGAAGACAGATAAGGTGAAGGTAGATAAGCAAGAGGAATGAAGGAAGGAAGAAGTGAGGTGTCTCGAGGAGGGGGAAAACGTTTAGTGACCAAAGTTACAATGGCATTAAAAAAAGTGACTGATGACCATTTTTCACACTTAGTGACTGTTGCAGCATCCTCATGATCACGTGATCAAAAATTTGTTTGGCAACAGATTCGTATTTATGATGGTTTCAGTGTCCTGGGGTCATTAATCGCCTTTTGACAAAATATAAAATTTTTAATCAAGCCCCCACCACTGGTCAGTGGTGTCCCTCTTTACCAATCTGAAAATCTGGTCACCTTAAATACAGGGTATAAATCTTTAACAAAGATATTCTAAAATAAACTTTTAAAAAAGTTGATGTCATATTTCATTTGAGTTTTAACTCCTCTTTGCTAGGCTAGCTCTAAACAGATTATATCATTCCTTGTTTCTTCAGTCATAAGCTATCTGGAATTTCTTAGTCCCATATTTATTTTGAATATAGTCAATCCATCTTCTCCACTCCAATTTATATCTCTCATTGGAATGGTCCTTGAGATATGCTGATATTTTAGCCATCTCTGCTAGGTTTGTTACTTTTAATGTCCATTCTTGAACAGTAGGCAAATCTTCCTTCTTCCAGTATTGCGCCACCAGCAGTCTTGCTGCGGTTATTAAATGCAAAATCAGGTTAGTCTCTATAACTGTACAATCAGTAATTATACCTAACAAAAATAACTGAGGGTAAACTTTATCCTTTTTTAAAGAACATTTTGCATAATCCATAATAAATGCTTTAACCTTTTTACAAGTCCACCATATATGATAGTATGTAGCATCAGCACAATCACATCTCCAGCATTTAGGTTGTAAATTCGAATACATAGAGGCTAGTTTTTTAGGATCTAAATACCATCTATAAAACATCTTATAAAAGCTTTCTCTCAAATTTTGGGCTTGTGTAGATTTTACATTTCTTACTCATGTATCCAACATTATTGGTTCTTCAAACTTTTGTGCCCACTTTATCATACAATCTTTAACTAATTCTGTTTCCGAATCCATTTCTATTAATGCATTATATAGTCTCTTTATATGCATTCGACTTTGATCTCTAATTTGTTTTAGTAAATTATCCTCGTCTTGCATAAAACTGATTTTTTGATCTTTTTTCCATCTGGCCTGTAACTGCCCGTATTGAAACCATGTTTGAATTGCCTTTTCCTCTTTTAGTACATTCAATTGTAATACACTTCTTTCTAAGGTAAGAAGCTGTCTGTATGTAATTACATCCTGTTTTTGTACTATATTTATGTTTTCTATTGCGTGTCTAGGAGTTGCCCACATGGGTATCTTATCATTTAGTTTGTATTGATATTTTTTCCAGACCCACAGTAGAGCATTCCTTAAAATATGACTTTTAAAGTTCTTATCTAACTTTTTGTCATATAGCAAGTAAGCATGCCAACCATATACCAAATCATGCCCTTCGATATTAAGTATTCTATCATCTGTTAAGTTAATCCAGTCGCTAATTACCGATAAAACTACTGCTTCATAATATAGTTTTTAATTTGGTAATTTCAAACCTCCTCTCTCACGCACATCTTGCATTATTTTTAGTTTTATTCTCGGCTTCTTCCCTGCCCATACAAATTTATTAATGCACTTCTGCCATTCTAGCAAATTTGCATATTTTTTAAGTATTGGTATCATTTGAAAAAGAAATAAAAATTTAGGTAGAACATTCATTTTCACTGCTGCTATTCTTCCCAACAAAGATAATTGTAATTTTTCCCAATTTTTCATCTCTGTCTGTATGCTGCGCCATAGTGGCTCATAATTATACTTATATAGTTTCCCATTTGAGGTTGAAATGTAGACTCCTAGATATTTAATCTTTTTAACTATTTCACATCCTGTCATTCCTTCTAATTCCTCCCTTTGTTTAGTGTTCATATTTTTAACTAGCATCTTTGTTTTCCCTATTTTTATTTTAAATCCGGACACCTGGCTGTATTGATTAATCATATTCATTAAAACCTTACTAGATTCCTGTGGTTGGGTTAATGTTATAACCAAATCATCCGTGAAAGCACGTACTCTATATTCTTGATGCCTAATCTTGATTCCCTGTAAATCATCTGATCCCCGTATTTTATTCAACAATAAATCTAGTTCCCTCCGTTTTCCCCCCTGTCTACATCTGTGTAAGTTATTCAAATTTATTAGAACCCCTCTCATATATGCTTTACTTGCATCCCAAACCATTTCCATGGGTGTTAAAAACAAAATATTCTTTCAATAGTTTTTTACATTCCATCACATTTCCCTCATATCTAAATAAATTTTCATTTAACCCCCAAGACCTCCTAGACCCCTCTCCATATTCCAGTTCCATCCACACCGGATTGTGATCTGTTAGAGTTCTCGGGCATATCTTTGTCTTCTTCACCCTGGAAAGAAAATCATTCGTAATTAATATAAAGTCAATTCTAGAAAAGGATTGGTGTCTATCGGAGAAAAATGTAAAGTCTTGTTCTTTAACATTCCATTCACGCAAAATATCTCTCAGTTCCATATCATCCATCATGTCGAAAAAAGATTTAGGCAATCTTACTCATGTTTGAGTATTTTGCAAAAATTCCTTCTTGTCTTTCATAGTCCTTGTCATCCAATACTCCATTCCAGTCACGCAATAATATACATGATCTATAATCCCATTGTATTAATTTAGTATGCAACAACTTGTAAAAAATTTCTTGTTGTTGATTGGGAGCATATACTCCCATTAATAGTATTTTATTTCCTTCTATTAATAATTCAATTGCAATATATCTTCCTTGAGGATCTGCTTCAATTAATTTAGCCTTTAAATCTTTCTTTAAATATATAACTATGCCATTTTTCTTCTCTGGAGCTCATGCCACAAAGTGTATTCCCAATCTTGCATTTATCAAATATTTCTGGTCATTAGTTCTAATATGTGTTTCTTGCAAACAAATTCCAACGAGAATAGCAAGAATGTCCAAGAACAAGTCGGAAAAGTGTTGGAAATGTCATCAGACACCAGGTTCATATTACCATATGTGGTGGACTTGCATAGAAACTAAAAGGTACTGGACTAAAATCCACATGTGTTTGGAGAAAATGATACAAAAACACAAAGACTTTAAACCAGAGATTTTTTTATTGGGAATCATACCAGAAACATATAATAAAGATCTGAAATATTTGATTGTAAATGTTTTTTTTCCCATAGAAAGTTTTTATTTTCCATTTTCATAGCATATAATCACATGTATACTATTACATAGTCAATATCCTGTTGTATTAATAAATAATTACATCAATTCATCTTATCATCATTATCAAAGGGAAAAAAAAGAAAAACCCAGTTATTGGCTCTTCTGCTCTCCATACACCATATTTATACCTTATCCGACACTTTCTTCCCCCTCTCTCCTCCCCCTTTCTACATCCTGTCTTCCCTCCATCATTTTCTACTCTACTTCCCCTGCCTTTCTCCTTCTCCTCTCTCCCCTTACCACTCCTCCTTATACACTTCATCTTTCCCCTTCACCCTCTCTCCTATCCCTCTCTTCCTATCTTTCTTCTCTCCTCTGCTTCCCACTTTTCCTCTAATTCACTTGGTGCATTTCAGCTTCTGAGCAAACTCCCTTTTGTGTTGATGGTATTTATAATTCCATTTCAATATACATAAAAAAGAAAAAATAGCAGTATACATATACAATCATAATACCTTAAAATCTAACACCCCTCCTCCAACTTAGTAAACTCCACTCCCTCCCACCCTCCCCCCAATCCCCCCAACTTTCCTCCACCCTGACTTCCTAGAACCAATACAAGGTATAAATCTTTAACAAAGACAGTTTAAAATATACTTAAAGAGAAAGTAGAAAGTTAATAACGTCTTTGAATTGAGCTTAGCTCCTCCTTGCTAGGCTAAGTATAAAGAATTTGTATCATTTCTGATCTTAATCATAAGCTATCTGAAATTTCCTGGACCCATGTTTATTTTGAATATAGTCAATCCATTTTTCCCAGTCTCATTTATATCTCTCGTTTGAATTATCCTTGAGATATGTAAATATTTAGCCATCTCTGCTAAGTTTGTGATTTTCAATGTCCATTCTTGGATAGTAGACAAATCTTCCTTCTTCCAGTATTGTGCCACCAACAATCTAGCTGCAGTTATCAAGTGCAAAATCAAGTTAATCTCTATTGCTGTACAGTCAGTAATTATACATAACAAAAAATAGGTGGGGGTAAACGTTATCCTTTTTTTTTAGAACATTTTGCATAATCCATTATATTTTTGTCCCGAATACCCTAACCTTTTTGTAAGTCTACCATGTCATTTAATTTATATTGATGTTTTTTCCCAACCTGCAGTAAGGCATTCTTTAGAATATAACTTTTAAAATTCTTATCCACATTTTTATTATATAACAAATAAGCAACCATATACCACATCATACCCTTCAATATCGAGTATTCTATCCTCTGTTAAATTGATGAGCCGAGATGGCGCAGTGGTTAGGATGCAGTACTGCAGGCCACTTCAGCTGACTGTTATCTGCAGTTCAGTGGTTCTAATCTCACTGGCTCAAGGTTGACTCAGCCTTCCATCCTTCCGAGGTGGGTGAAATGAGGACCCAGACTGTGGGGGTGATATGCTGACTCTGTAAACCGCTTAGAGAGGGCTGAAAGCCCAATGAAGCGGTATATAAGTCTAACTGCTATAACTGCTATTGCTATTGATCCAATCACTTAACATTCCAAATTGGAGACTTAGTTACCATCATTAGCCCCCTGAAACTTTTTAAGAGCCATCTGAACATTTGGAATTTAACCTTTGGCCTAGCTCCTCCCACTGCTTCTGATCTTCCTGGCACTTTTCGATGTGGGGGGAGGAGGAGAAGAAAAATTTTGCTTAAAAGCCATCTCAAGGTTATTCTTCTTTAGTCAGTTAAAAAGTCCAGGCAGTCCAATTATTCAGCAATTGCTATTTGTTTTGATAACAAATCACTTCTTGGTAAAAAATCACTTTTAGGCTTCGCAAAAGTTCTATCCGTGTCACGCCACTCCTACACAGCTCGGCACCATTTTTATAGAACTTTCAACAAGTAATCAGCAGAAGGAATTCTTTGCAAATGGAGCTAATTCTTTGCAAATGGAGCTATACATACAATTAAGATGTTCCCAGATATTGGTTCAGCTCGGTTTGAATTCCATAGTAAATCATTGTGCTGAGGATGAGCGAAAACCTTCATTCTGCAACAATGAGCCTTTAAAAATATATATCTAAGGCAACAGTAAAAAATATTGGGTTTCTGTCTGGATGGTCTCTTGTGACGAGCCGAAGACAGAGAGTGGAAGTGTGACCTTCCTCCCATATTTGGGCATACCAGGGGTTGTGGCTTTAAATATATACCTCTCACCCTGGCTGGCTGATAAGGAGTCGAGCCTTGTAGCTCAATGGTTAACACATCTGCCTGAGAGGCAATAGAGCACAGGTTCGATTCCCAACATAGGGTATGGCTAGCTGATGAGAGCTAAATAGCTTGAAATAGATCTATACTAGTCTCCCTTTATTTATTTATCAGCATAAATATAACATATATATATATATATATATATATATATATATATATATATATATATATATATATATATATATATATATATATATATATATATATATATATATATATATATATATGAATCGAATATCTAGAATATATACCAATATTCCATTGCATCATTATAAATCTATTTAATAATAATAATGGTATCACCTATCTCATTCTATTATTACAATATGAAAAATGTCTCCAAGATTTTTCTTTGGATTTGAATGAGGGTTTAAATAACCCTGCAAATGCAGGTTTGTCAGGAGGCAGATCCTCATCCTCAGACAACTCCATATCTCCCAAGGTGTCCTCATCAAGAATGGACCCCTCTGTTGCTATAGAAGTTCCTGGGGACTGAGGAGCCCGGGAATGATCCCTGTTCTGTGGGGAAGGGCGAGAACAGGACTGGGGTATAAGTCCCAATTGAGCTTCCTTATGGCGCATTCCCTCTGCAATGCCCTGGGCAATGGCCTGGGCAATCATACTCTGATCTTCTACGGGCCCTGCTCTAATTGAGGCTAGCTGGCCTCTGCCCCTGGATGGTCCAGGTTCCTCCAGCTCAGAAATGGCACAATCAAAGGGTTGTCTTTCGCCCCTATCAGATGAACCTGGGGAATCCGGGTAGCCAAAAGAGGCATTTGGAGAGGAGTCTTGAGATCCTTCATCCACCAGAGAAGGAGATGGGTCTCTCAGGGTTGGCAAGTATTCCCTTTCCTCTATTATCTTGTGGGAGGTGCAGGCCTGCCCCTCAGGGGATTTGGGCTGTCTGTGGGCCCTCTTTTCTGGTTCCTTTTGCCCCCTAACAGCCTCCCTATCAGAGGCTTTGGACTCCCTCGAGCATTGTGTATGCTTCTCCTTGGAGGCCCTCTTGCCCTGTCCCCGTTCAAGTAGGATTTGGATCCTGCTCCTCTTAGTGGAAGACAACTCCTCCTCCTCCACCACCACCAAACCTCCTTCAGACATCGCAGTTGAAGCTAAGGGTCTGCTGGAACACCCTGCTGAATTGCTCATGGGGCAGTGGCAGTCAGACACGGAGAAGCCGCGGGATCAGCACCAGGTCTTGAGATCCGGTGCACTGCGCAGATTCACTCCTTGAGCTGGAGTATGGCCTGAGTGGCCAACACGTCCAAGGCCCCCCTCCTGGTTAATGTAGAGGGAGGCAGGCCTTGCCGGCACTCTGGATAAAGGCCAAATTGTCCCTGTCGGTGATCTGCGGCTGAGAAGGGCAAGGTGACAGCTTCAAACTTCTCACAATGAAGCGTGCGATTTTCTGCTTCCAAAATGGTCCCCATGAGGCTGAAAGGCTCCAAAATGGCAGCCGCCTTCTTCAGGGACAATGCAAGGCCCTCCGGATGAAAGCGTGTAATTGCTGCTTTCAAAATGGCTGCTGTGAAGCTCCTAGCCTTCAAACGGCCAGCCACGTTATTGTTGGGGCGATTTGGGAGCTGTCAGGTGCGACCAAAGCCTTCAAAGGGAAGCCCAGTGCCAAATCAGAACTGCGACGGCTGGGAAATATCATGGAAGCCTGTGGCCATTCCTGTGCTCCCCGGAAGCTGCTGGACAAGCACCCCGCTTGATCCTGGCCACCACATGCAACCAGCAGCAATCCAAGCCACAGCAGCCCTTTCAGCAAGGAAAAGAATAGTGATTTTCAAATGAAAGGAATCCTAAAGCCAACTAACTAAGGCAAGTATCTACAAAAATAAGAAATCCTAATAACTAGTTGGAGAGATCCAGTCAATCTGCACAAGGACTGAGGAGCTCCCCCAAAAATGTCCAAACAGACTGACTGAGTTTTTTTAAACAGGTCCCCAATGAGGAACAGGAGGTGTGGTAAGGAAAAATCAAATCAGTCCTTGGGCAGATAAACTGAATTTAACCCATTCTTGGACTCTCCAAGCAGCGCACAGGAGAATATAAGGTTGTAGGCTAGACCAAGAAGAAAGCAATAGCTAACCATTTCCACAATATTGCATAGAAGGATATACATGGATATGTTCATGAAATTACCAGGAGTTGACCTTGACGTGGAAGACACTTTATGTAATTTTTTTTCACATAGTTACATATGATTTGTTTGTTTGAAGTACAAGGAAGAAATGTATTTATTTATTTGCATTGTAAACAGCAGAAAGACAGATAGGCTGACAGAGCTATGACAGTGGAGAAAAAAATTCCCCACTCTCAAAGCCCCTTTTGCACAGTGAAAATGTTTACTAGGTATATAACAACTGAAATCCAACTAATGCAATTAATTGTTCACTCACTTTGCATGATAAAAAGAACTACATTTTTTAAAATTTCCCCTCCATCCTGTTGAAACACAGATGAAACTCAGATTACAGAATTCTGATTCATTAGATCTGAAGGAATTAACCATGAAAAATAAAATAAAAAATAATGTAGGAATTGTCAAGGAAAAAATTAATGAGAACTAAATGTCAGCACTGGTTGTGTAGAAATTTGTCAGTAAGTTCTCATCAACTTCATTTGGACTAAAGAATGTTTTGGATTTTATATTTAAAATGTAATTCTTTAGCATCATTTTTTTTCCAAACAGTATTTCCATGTTATTCATTAATCATAAATGCATTTACTTCTAATTGAACAATATTGAAACCAGTGGTTTCAGATAGTACAAGAAAATTCATTCTCAGATACACCATCTCACTAAAATATCTTCTGAGACTGTAGCTGATCTTCAAAATAAAGAAGCTGGTCTACCTCAAAGCAGTCACTTGCCCGAGATACCAATTTTCCAAGGTATTCTTTGACTTCATCTTCACTTGCCTTCCTCTCTCTTGCTTGTTGGAGGAATTCATATACTTTTTCAAAAATGTCTGCTCCCAATTTTTGAATGGCTGTCCTGCCAGAAGGAGACAGTTGTAGGAAAGTTAATGAAAATATAAATAGTATATAGAACCCATTTTAATTATAATTGAATATATACAGTAACATTTTGTAGTAGTGGAAGAAAATGGCTCTTAATTTTTTTAAAAAATTGTTTTTGCATTTAAAATAGTGCAGCGCAGTGAAGCCGTTATGGCTATACAATCATAGCATATACACATAATCTCATCCATTAGCTCAGTCTACTTAGTAGACTTCTATCCTTCTATCCAATCACACTATTTATAATTTGTTCTGGTCTTGTCACCTTGTCTTAAACCAATAATAAAATCTATTCCAAACTTCATAATATTCCCACTCCCCTTTATTTTTTAATTCTATGCCTATCTGCTTCCGCACAGGCCAACATTTTTCTAATTATGTCTAACTGGGATGGGATACTTTCTTTTTTCCAATACTGTGCATAGGTTATTCGCACTGCTGTCAATACATGGATAACTAAATAAAGCACATTCTTCTTATACCTCTCTGGTATTATACCTAGGAGGAAAATTTCTGGTTTGAACAGAATTTGATTTCCCACCTTTGTTCCAGCCATAATTGTATCATTCTCCAATATCGTTTCGCCTTGTTGCATGTCCACCACATATGGAAAAAGGTGCCTGATAGGTTTTTTTTTGCACTTCTAACAATTTGGAGCTAAATTTTTAAACATTTTTGAGAGCTGTGC